>NC_056739.1:597939614-598539614 GCF_019279795.1 Protopterus annectens | reverse complement strand
GATAGACAGATCATGTCTCTTGCTGCAGACCTAATCTCTCTTATCAGGGGGTCTCAGCCTCACCCAGACAGAGGTTCTCAGCCGCCTGCGGAAAAAAGGCCTAGAACTGAGCAGGCAGACAACCTCTCTTCAGATGAAGCCTCTGGGGATTCAGAGCATTCAGATACCCAAGAAGAATCCTTCCAGGCCTATGAGGACTCTGATGCTGAGGAATCTATTCCCTCTGCCTCCCCTCCAGAGGATTTTTCTTTTGGTGAAGTCCTCCACTCCATGAGGGAACATTTTAAGTGGCAGGGTCAGGAATTTTCTGATTCTAGGAAAAGGCTTCGTACCTTCCTTAAATTACCCCAGCACAGACCTTTAGCTATCCCTCCAGTTTTGGATGTCCTGGATGATGTATTCTCGGACTCCAGTGCTTCTCCTGATTCTCTCCCTCCTGCTCCTGTCAAGCCAGACAGATATTACAGGGTCCCTGACACTCAAGCATCTCTTTAAGGCCCACTCTGTGGATCTAGAAACTATTTCACAGGGACCCAAAGGAGTGGCTACCTCCTCAGCCAAAAATCCACTGCCAGCTGACAGGGAAGCAAGGTGCCCGGAGAGATGGGGTAAAAAAGTTTATACCTCTTCCACCCTTGCCATGAGGTCACTTAACTGCCTTTTTCATATGTTTCAGTACCAGGATTATTTACTGGATGATTTGCAGAAAAAGCTAGCCTCTCCTGAGCCTATAGATAGAAAGGCATTGCAGGATTTGGTGCATAATACTCAGCAGGTTAGCAATCATTTTCTTCAGTGTGGTTATGATGCATTGGAGGCTTCATGTAGGGCAGCTATGACAGGGGCTGTTTTCCGTAGACATGCTTGGTTAAAAGAACAGCCACTGCCGGATCATGTTAAAGTAAAGCTCTTGGACGCACCTCTGGATAAACAGAAGCTTTTTGGCGCTAATGCTCAGGATGTGTTGAAGTCTATTGAGGAGAAGGCAAAATCAGTACAGACAGTAAAGGATTTCCTCCAGGTTCAGCCACCCAGATTCAGCAGGAATTGGCCTTCAAAGAATTGGTCCTTTCCAGACTCTGACAAGTTTCAAAGGGGAAAGAACAGGTGTGCACGAGGTAGAGGGCAATACCGAGGCTCCTACAGGGGCCGCCAATGGCAACCACAAAATCAGAGAAGTGGCACAAGTAGTTCACCTGCACCACAGGGACAATCACAATGACTTACCTCTCACTCCGCCTACCAAGGCTCAAAGAGAAGCACCTTTAGGCAGAAAATTATCTTTATTCTCAGAAAACTGGCACATTATAACAAAGGACAATTGGATTCTGGACATAATAGACAAAGGTTACAGGTTCCACTTCCATACCTTACCAACAGGACAAGGCATGCCAAACCTGCCACAAAATCAAAGGGCAGAGGCACTCATAGAAGTCTCAAAGCTGTTACAAATAAAAGCAATAGAGAAGGTTCCTCCTCAGGAACAAGGCCAGGGATTTTATTCGAGACTGCTCCTTGTTCCAAGAAAAGAAAAACAATGGAGGCCTATATTGGACTTGTCCGTTCTAAATACTTTTCTCATGGTGCCAAAATTCAAGATGCTGATGTTACAGCAACTTCTTCCCATGCTGGGCAAGGGGTCTTGGCTGGTTACTCTGGACCTCAAGGAGGCATACCTGCATGTCCCTATCAGACACAGTTGCAGAAGATACCTCAGATTTCTTGCAGGAACAGAGCACTATCAATTCTCAGCATTGCCGTTTGGCTTATCTACTGCGCCCAGAGTATTCACAAAATGCCTGGCATCAGTAGTGGCACATTGCAGACTCCAGGGGATTCAAATATACCCTTACCTGGACGACTGCCTCATACAAGCAGACAGCAAACAAACCTTGATAAAACACTTGGATTATGTCATTCATTTGCTGCAGGCTTTGGGATACACAGTCAACATCCTAAAATCAAGACTACTGCCATCCCAACAGATTATTTTTCTAGGAGCAAAGCTGGACACACAGCTACAAATGGCTTTCCTCACAGAGGAGAAACAAAAGCATTTAACAGATTACTTCAAAAGCCTAGCGAAACTAACCCACCTGACCACAAGGAAAACCCTGTAGGCCCTAGGGTTCATGGCATCTTGCATTCTTCTAATCTCTCTGGCAAGACTACACATGAGAAAGCTGCAATGGTACCTAAAAAGCTTGTGGTCTCAACACAGCCACAACCTAGAAGACATAATACCACTCATACCATTCCTGCAAAGGGAATTTTTATGGTGGGCTCAAGCAAGTCACTTAAACGAAGGCATGCCTTTCAACAAAGCTCCAACAAGTCAAACTATTACAACAGACGCCTCAGACCATGGATGGGGGGCGCACATGGACAGCAGATGCATTCAAGGGCAATGGACTCCCATGGAAATGCATCACCACATAAATCAAAAAGAGATGTTGGCAGTGATACATGCAATAGAAGCCTTTGGAAAATCTCTTCAGCAAGGTCATCTGCTAATAAGGACAGACAACACCACTGTCATGTGGTACATAAACAAACGAGGGGGCACTCATTCCTACCCCCTCTGCAGGCTAACAATGACTCTATGGGAAAAGTCCCTGAAACTGAACATCTACTTGCAAGCCCAGTTTGTTCCGGGCAAGGACACTGTTCTGGCAGACAGGTTGAGCAGAAATTTCTTGGATCCACACGAATGGATGCTACACCCACGCATTTTCTCACAAATTACAACTGCATGGGGAAGACCAGACATAGACCTCTTTGCATCTCATCTCAATCATCACCTGGAAAGGTTCTGCACAAGGATACACCATCCTCTAGCCTGGAGAACGGATGCTCTTTCCTTCAGCTGGAATGCCCTAACAATTTATGCATTCCCTCCTCTACCTTTACTCACCAAGGTGTTACTGAAGATCAAGGCAGAACAACCAAGAGGAATCTTGATAGCTCCAGACTGGCCAAGGCAACACTGGTATCCCCTGCTATTGAGCATAACTCACACCAAACCGTGGCCCTTGCCTCAATGGCCTCTGCTCCTGTCTCAACACAATTACAGGACTGTTCATCAGAATCTGCAAACCTTGAAACTGACAGCTTGGAGGGTTCCATGACTGTGGCCCATGACTCCCTCTCCGAAAAAGTTCAGGAAATCTTGCTGGAGGCACGCAGACCCTCCTCCAGAAAAACCTATTCGGCCAAATGGAAAAGATTCAGCATCTGGAATGCCAACAAGGGCCAGGATGCATCACTGATGAACATACCTCAGATATTAGAATACTTGGCAGAAATGTTTCACACTGGCCTCTCATATTCTTCCATCAAAATCCACGCTTCAGCTATCTCAGCACATTACAACTGTGATCCACCTGTGTTCTCGCATCCCTTGCTAAGACGGTTTCTAAGAGGAATAAAGAATATCAAACCTCCAAGGAAACCAACAATTCCTGCATGGGACCTCAATTACGTCTTGGAAAAATTAACTCTTCCTCCTTTTGAACCAGCAGCATCTTCAGAAATGCAATTTCTCTCATGGAAAACGGTGTTCCTGTTGGCAGTCACTTCAGCAAGAAGAGTCTCGGAGATACAGGCCCTCATGGCAGTTCCTCCCTTTCTCATCTTTCATCAGGACAGAGTTTCTCTTAGGACCAGTCCTTCATTCATGCCTAAGGTGATATCCAAAGTGTCTCTAAACCAAGCAATTCATCTGCCTACCTTCTTTCCTAACCCTCAAAATAAAGGGGAAAAGCTGCTGCATACTTTAGACATTCACAGACAACTACGCTACTACTTGGACAGAACAGAGAGCACCAGGAAGTCTGACCAACTGTTTGTAGCTTATGCTGCTGGAGTGCAAGGAAAAGCAGTCACCAAACAAACTATTTCAAAATGGATTGGGCACTGCATCAGATTCTGTTACTCTTTCCATGGAAAAAGTGTGCCAGCTAATATTAGACCGCACTCCACCAGAGCTATGGCAACATCCACAGCCTTTCTAAGAGGAGTGGCTACAAAAGATATTCTAGAAGCTGCTACATGGAGCTCCGTGCATACATTTACCAAACACTACAACTTGCCATTGTACTCCAGATCCCGAGCAGGCTTTGCTTCGGCAGTCCTGCAGGGCCTCCTAGCTACACCATCTCTTGCTTGGTCCTACCACCCCCAGCTTGGCTATGGTATTCAACCCATATGTCAGGACTGCAGTTGCATTCTTGAAGGACATAGTACAGTTTTGTACCTACCATAAATGTAGATGTCCAATAGATATGCAACTGCAGTCAGGTTTTCCCTCCCTCCTACCCCTCTGTTTTTCCTTTGGGTCCTTTCTCCCCTTACCTATCTGCTGGGGTTCTATGTCATGGTGTATCTGTTTATTACTGCTCTGCATGTCTGTTTATCCATTCACAAAATTTAGCCTTCCTTGGAGGGCATCTGGCATCTGGGGCAAGAAACACTGAAGAAGATGGCGTCGGCGGGTGCCTTTATACTCCAGCCGTTCTGACGTCGGGGAGGAGGCGACATCGGCCGATGCCGGACCCAGACTTTGGAATCTGGCCGACCGAGGGCTGCTTGAGGCAGGACAACCCATATGTCAGGACTGCAGTTGCATATCTATCGGACATCTACATTTATGGTAGGTACAAAACTGTACTTTCTCCTTGTCAAAACAGACAAAACCACAGTTATGTGGTGCATCAGCAAACAGGGAGGGACCCAATCTTACCCTCTCTGCAGGCTAGCCATGAACCTCTGGCTGACCGCCTCTTCCACAGGACTACACCTGATAGCCCAATACCTACCAGGGATCAACACCCTGGCAGACCACTTAAGCAGAAACTTACTGGACCCTGACGAATGGCAGCTCCACAGCAAAATATTTTTACAAACTACTATGGTGTGGGGGGACTACGGAGGTTGATCTCTTTGCTTCGCATCTCAACCATCAACTGAAAAAAAGTCTGTACCAGGGAGTATCACCACCTAGCGTGGAAGGTGGATGCCTTGACCTTCCTCTGGAATACCCTCTTTGTGTACGCATTCCCTTCTCTGCCTCTTATTCCCAAGTTGCTGGTCAAAAAAAGGGAGGAGAGACCAAACACCATCCTCATTGCTCCAGATTGGCCCAGACAGCATTGGTACTCCTTACTGTGCAGCCTGACCTTACAGCCTGCCATGCAGCTTCTCCTGATCTCAGACCTCTTAACTCAGGTGGGGGGTATATGCTGCACCCAGACTTGCAGACTCTCAAACTGTCAGCATGGCTAATACTCTAAAGGCAAACAAGGGGCCCCTGTTAAGCAAACAGGTCCTAGACATTATCACAGAGTCCAGAAGGCCAGCATCAGAAAATCGTACACAGGAAAATGGAAAAGATTCTGCTCCTGGAGCCAGTCCAGAGGAGGCAATAACTCACAACCTTCCATCCCTCTTATCCTAGACTACCTAGCGGAGCTACTTAATAGTGGCCTCTCCTTCTCCTCTATTAAAATCAACATCTTAGCCATTTAAGCTCATTTTGATACAGAACAGCCTCATCCTTTGATTAAACAATTCCTCAGAGGGTCTTCTAATATCAGACCTCTCAGAAGGCCACCCACTCCAGTCTGGGACCTGAATTATGTTTTGGAAAAACTAACTTTACCACCTTTCGAATCTGCTGCTTCAGCAGAACTAAGATACCTTTCCTGGAAGCCTGCTTTTCTCCTAGCTATCACCTTAGCTAGAAGGGTGTCAGAACTTCAGCCACTGATGGTCATTGAGCCCTTCATCATCTTCCATGCAGACAGGGTCTACCTGATGACTAATCCCTCCTTTATACCCAAGGTGGTATCTAATGTAACTCTCAACCAGGCCATACATCTACCCACCTTCTTTCCTAACCCTCAAAACAAGGGGGAAATAATTCTGCACTCACTAGACGTGCACAGACAGCTCAGATACTGTTTGGACCGTACTAAACCCTTCAGAAAAACAGACCAAATACTTGTCAGCTTTGCCCCAGGGGCAGAGGGGAAACACATTTCCAAACGAACCTTTTCCAAATGGATATTACACTGTATCCATTTCTGCTACAGATTGCAAGTGAACCCCCCCCCCCAAGTCTATTCAAACCCATTCCACAAGGGCAGCCTCCACTTTCACAGCATTCCTCAGAGGAGTTCCCACCAGGGACATCCTGGAAGCTGCCACCTTGACTTCTGTCCATACCTTTACCAAACATTACCACCTACCTCTATTTTTTAAGGCTAGGGTAGGGTTTGCCTCTGCAGTTCTGCATTGATGCTGACCCATTCCTAGGTCTCTTACTAATCCTACCATCCCTCTCAGCTTTGGGAATCCTCCCACAAGTGATGACTGCAACAGTGAAACACGAAGAACATAGTACAGTTGTGTACAATTACCATAACTGTAGATGTTCGAGTGTATTCACTGTTGCAGTCCTGGCTTTCCACCCTCCTTCCCCCTTATATCTTGTTTCTTTAGGGAGACATAAGATGTGAAGTTGTTCTATCTTGCCTTCATTCTCACTGATGTGTTCGGAACCGATCCTCGGCTCTGACTCAGCCAGATGCTAAAGCTCAAGGTCTTCAAACAGCTCGTGGCCTACTCCCTATCCAATGATGGCAGTAGTGCTTCCCTCAGATCTCGTTTGCCACTGCAACAAATCGGGTGTTCGTCGAACAGCTCAGGCCAGTATTGTGAAAACATTTTTGAAATTTTTTTTCTATATAAAAATTTTTTTTAGTGTTAGTTATTAGATCAGACTTAGGTACTTGGGACACTTTGTCTTTTTTGATAGTTATAATTAGAGTGCATTTTTCTCTGTTTTTTGAGGCCGTTTATTTCTAGGCCTATTTATAGAGAATAGTTAATTAAAATAACTTTGCTCCCTATTTTTCTACTTTAACTAGTAAGCCTGTTTTTTATTAGGGCAGTAGTAGTTCTCTGTATATAGTTGTTGAACTTGTATTTATTCAACCCTGTGGTTTTGTTAGGGTTGTATAATTGTTGTTCGTTGAATGGCATTGTGTGTTACCTAGTTACTATAGCAGTTCTAGTAGTTTAGTCTTAGACCCTCTTTTATTGGGGCTATTTTTTGCTATATTTACTGTTATTATAGACTGTGTGCTGTGGTGTTATGCATTTACATTTATATTTGATTGTTAGAGCTCTAAAATTTTCTGTAGGACTGTTACTGCTGATAAAAGTGATTTACCATGTCTGAAAAGGCAAAATCTGTTTTCAAGAAATGTCCGAAATATGGACAGAAGATGTCTGTTACAGATGGGCACACAAACTGTGTTTATTGTTTAGGTGAGCTTCACCTTCAAGAAGATTGTGCCATCTATCACTCCTTTAGCTCTCGCATTCTTCATAAACGCAAGAGTAAACTCAAGGCAAGAGGTCTGTTAAAATCCTCCTTTCAAGAAGCCTTGGAAAAGGACAAACCTACTAAGTCTTCCAAAACCTTATCTACCAGTTCATCTTCGGAGTCAGAGCCGAAAAAGGGCTCATCGACTTCTAAATCTAACAAGACTGCCGCCTCGGCTCCTAAGCCTACAGAGCTGGAAGTAATTGTCAGTAGGAGCCCAAAATCTCCGATTTTGCAGTCAGAGATCTCATCTATTGCTTCCCAGTCCTCAAGACTATCGGAAAAGGATGTGGAGCAAGTGGTGCAGAGACTTTTGCAGTCACAAACGCTAGCAAACATTCTGTCAGGTTCGACCTTTAGGGCTTCGGAACTGACTCAGACCCAACCCATTTCTTCAGTTCCTCCTCCGATTTGACCCGAAGTTTCGGAGCCGAAGTATTCGGAATCGATGATTGTGGAACTGCCAGAGCGAACACCCCTGGGGCTTTCGATTCCGACTTCTCTGACGTCTTTGGTACCTACCTTAGAGTCTAGGGGCCAACACTCGCCTGTCGGGTCCAGAGAGGATAGTCGTACCCATCTTTCAGTGCCGACTCTGCCTTTCAAGGCCTCAGCTCAGGTGAGTTTGGTGCCTACCTCGGGCTTGGAGTCCATGACTTTGGCACTGTGGAGACTGCCTGTTTCTACAGATCCAGGCGTCTCTTTGGATCAGAGACGTGGAGCTTTCGATGCTTTGAGGAGAGTCTTGTCCCCTCGGGCATCCACGTCATTGGTACCAACAATCTCTTCCCCTAAAGTTCCTGTGTCTGCCTCTGCTTCACTGATCCCTCAAAAGCGTAGAGAGCTGTAGTTTCAGGTCCCCCCATCGGGTGAGCCCAGTTCTTCTGGGATCTTCCCAGAAGCTCCCTCTGAGGAGGTTTCCAGGAAGAGAATTTGCAAGAGGAAGCATCTGGATTACCCACCGGAATCCATCACTTCAGATACTTACTTAGATGAGTCAGAATGGTCCCCATGGTCCCCCTCTGAAGATATCTCTTTTGATGATATCTTAGAAATCCTAAAACAGAGGGGTGGCTGGAATTCCCTTTCCGATGATGAGTCAGTACACCTGAAGGCTTTCGAGTCTCAACTCTCTACCTCTTGGGTGACTCTGCCTTTTGATGAGTTGATGACCCTTCTCTCTTGAAAGGTGTGGGAGTCCCCAGATACCATAAAACCAGTCCCTCGGAGGCCTAATAAATTTATAACATCTCCTCAGGACAAGGCTTTCCTTACCAAAGGAGTATCCATTGATGCTATGGTGATGGCGGCGGTAGCTACCAAAAAGGAGTTATCGGAGACCTCCACATCTATTCATCCTCCTAATAGAGATTCTAGGATCATGGACAGATACAGAAAGCGCATGTTTAGTTCATCGGCCTTTACTCTTCGATCCCTGAACGATCTCATACATTTTATCAGACTACACAGAGATTTCCTTAAGGAGTTGGGAGATACTCTGCAGGGTGATGTAGCTGTGGGAGTCTCAGACAAGGTAACCTTCCAGCTTGCTGTCCTAAATTCCCTTATAAACTCTTCCATGCGTCTGATTTCATATGCAGCTGATGGAACGAGTAGGGCAGCGGGTACAGGAATTGCTCTTAGGAGACGCTCCTGGATGCGCTTATGTTCCTTTCCAGAGCCCTACAAATCATCCTTTGTGAATACCCCCTCTGATGGTTCATCAGTTTTTGGACTGAAAGTGAGGGAAACGCTTACCAGGTGTGAGCAAGGTGGAAAGACTCTGTCTGCCGTAGGAGTCCGTTTTTCCACCCCTACCAGACCTTATTCTTAAGTTCGGAAGAATGGGAAAGTGTGGTTTCACAAAGCCCAAGGTGCTTTCTTTGACACACGTGGTGAAATCCCCTCTAGAGGCAGAGCAGGGGGCAATAATGGGAGATGCCATCCACGTGGCAGAAGGGGGCCGCAAAATCAGGGTGATGGGGATCAGATCTTTGGAAAGCCCTACCAGCGCTCCTGAAAGGAGGCCCATCTGTCAGTCTCTGGAGGCAGTCAGGGGACACTTATCTTTGTACCCAGACACCTGGCTAAAAATCTCAAAAGATTGTTTGGTACAAAGCATAATATCCAGAGGATACACCATTCCCTTTACTTCCTCTCCACCCCCTGTGAAAAAAATCCCAGACTTTCCACCCAATCACAGGGAACAGGCAACCATAGAGATTACAAGGTTGCTAGAAAAAAGAGTCATCCAACCAGTCCCAGCAGATCAGAGAGGATCTGGAACTTACTCGAGGTTCTTTTTAGTTCCAAAGAAAATGGGACTGGAGGCCAATTTTGGATCTCAGCAGATTGAACAAATCTGTCAAAAAAACAAAGTTTTGGAAGGTCACGCTACAGTCTATACTTCCTTTTCTAGGAAAAGATGATTGGATGTGCTCAATAGATCTACAGGATGCGTACTACCATATAAACATGGCCAACCCATCCAGGGATCATCCGCACTTTTGGCTGGGAGACCGTCACTTTCAGTTTCGAGCTCTGCCCTTTGGTCTCACTACAGCCCCCAGAATGTTCACCAAATGCATGGCAGTAGTTACGCCTCACCTGAGATGGTTAGGATTCCAGGTGTTTCCATATTTTGATGACTGGCTTATCACCGCCACCACCAAGCATCAACTCATACAAGTAAGGGAGACAATCTTAGATGTTTGCAGTCTATTGGGGATTGCTGTGAACTGGGACAAATCTGCTTTACAGCCATCCAGATGTACCATCTTTATAGGAGCAGATCTCGACAGAGTTTCCATGACCATAAAACTTCCAGTGGAAAGAGTGGTGAGCCTTCAATGACAAGTGTGGACCTCATCCCCAAACAGAGAGTCCCGGTTTCAGTAGTGCTGAAATTACTAGGGACCGTGGCTACAGCCATCATTACCATTCCATTAGCCCGAATGCACATGCGGATACTACAATGGCTGGTTTTCACACAATGGTCTTATCAGGAACTTCCAATGTATCACCACATTATAATAACAAAGTCATGCAAGAGGGATCTTCTTTGCTGGCTGACCTCTACTCAAGTGACAATAAGGACGTCCCTTTGTTCTTCCAACCCCGGTTGCCACTGTGACCACGGATGCCTCCCTGATAGGGTGGTGGGGCATTTTCAGGGAAGGACAGCCCAGGGGCACATGGGAGAATCACAAGGCTCATCTGCACATCAATGTCCTAGAGATGAGAATGGTACTTCTAGCGTTGTTGTCCTTTCAAAACTTTCTACCTCTAGGGACTGTTGCAATACAGACGGACAACATGTATATGGTCTGGTACATAAACAAACAGGGAGGAACCAGATCATATCCCTTATGTCGAGAGGCCTTGAGAGAATGGCAGTGGGCAATATCCACCCAGTGCTTTCTGATAGCAGCGCACATTCCGGGGAGGTCCAGTGTGATAGCGGACAGGTTGAGCAGAACAATACTGTCTCCTCACGAGTGGTCCCTGAAAGAACAAGTAGCAGAAAGGATATTCCGCAGATGGGGGCCAGCCTTGCTGCGACCTATTTGCAACCCCCACCAACACCAAATGCTTCAACTACTGTGCCCTGATCCCCAATGCGGGAGATCCCCCAAGGGATGCACTTGTACATATTTGGCCCCCCGGGACTTCTTTATGCCTTTCCCCCATTTCTTCTGATACCCGAATTCCTACAGAAAGCCACCACTCTGGGAAGGACCATAATTTTAATAGCCCCTTTACTGGCCTCATCAAATTTGGTTCCCCTTTCTGCAGCCTCATCTACTGGAAGAACCATCGATTCTGGACCCAGCTCCAGACCTTCTGATGTATTCATCAGGGGTTCTTCATCCTGCAATTCATACCATAAAATTGACAGCTTGGCTGCTCCAGTTCCACGAATAACCAGGTTCCACATTTTTGTCACCTGCAGCACAGAACATCCTAATTTCTTGTCATAAATCTTCTACTAGGAAACTATACCTTAGCAAGTGGAAAAGATTTTCCATAGGGGAGTTAAATAATAATATTGACCCATATATGGCTTTGATTTCTTCCATAGAGTTTCTGACTAAACTGTTTCATGAAGGAGTGGCTGCAGCAACCCTTAGAGTTCAATTGGCAGCAATCTCTAATTTTCATATTGGTGATCAACAGCCTCCCATCATGTCACACAGACTTTCTAAAGCATTTCTTAAGGGCACTATTCACTTGAGACCACCGATTAGAACCCCATCTGCTCCTTGGAATCTAAATTTTGTACTCTCACGGATCATTTTACTCCCCCCCCCCCTTTGAACTTGCATCATCATGCGATTTGAAATGCCTGTTATGGAAGACCATTTTCTTAGTAGCTATTACTTTCGCTCGAAGAATTTCAGAACTACATGCCTTGTCCGTCAAAGCCCCATACTTGATTTTTCATAACGACAGAGTAACACTGAGAACAAATCATTCATTCTTACCCTAGGTTTGTTCTGAAACAAATCTCAACCAGACTATAGAATTGCCTGTGTTTTTTCTCAAATATACAAACAAAATGGAACACATGTTGCACAAACACGAAGTCCATAGGCAACTTCGATTCAATTTAGACAGAACTAAGGACTTCATAAAGTCAGATCAACTTTTGTCTCCTTTTCAGATCAACTTTTGTCTCCTTTTCAGATTCAAAGAAGGGTACTTTGGTGGTAAAAAAACACTTTGTCAAAATGGTTGTCAGAATGGTTGTCAGATTGCTTTTCTTTCACATACAACTCTACGCAAATGACATTAAATCATAAAGTCAAAGCTCACTCAACCAGGGCAGTTTCCACATCTTCAGCCTTTCTGGCACGGCTACCTACAGATACCATATGTGCAGCAGCCACATGGTCCTCACCTCTTACCTTTGTCAATCATCACAAATTGGATAAGACCTCCAGGGACAGGGCCTCCTTTGGTTCTGTGGTTCTGAGGAATATGCTTCCATGAGCCACCCAAGGAGATGGTGCTTGGGACGCTGACCCATTAGTGAGAATGAAGGCGAGATAGAGCAACTTCACATAAAGAAGTTATTTACTCACTATAATGTTCCATGTGAGTTGTTCATCTCCCCTTCATTCTTATGTCCCACCCACCAACACCCTACCTTTAAAGTCTTGAGGGCTGGGAAGTTCAAATAAGTCTTAGTGATGCTTTGTCCTTATCTACGGTATTCTTATTTCAATGCCTATATACTTTGGTTGTCAGTATGATTGAGCAAACAAGATCTGAGGGAAGCACTATTGCATCATGGGATAGGGAGTAGGCCACGAGCTGTTTGAAGACCTCAGCTTTAGCATCTAGCCGAGTTGGAGCTGAGGATCGGCTTCGAACCCATCACTGAGAATTAAGGCGAGATGAACAACTCACATGGAACGTTATGGTGAGTACATAACTTATTTTTTCTAACGGTGGCTTTTAGCCACCAGGACCACTTTACCATATTTACTTGGGCCACTGACTGGTTAGGGCAAGAAAAACTGATGTAATGGCGTCGGCTGCCTTCCCTTATAGCACTGACGACCTGATGTCAGGCAGCAAGCGACAGCAGCTGACGCAGAAAAACATTGACTCTGGTATTCGAGCCGGCTGAGGGCTACCACAGCAGGGATAACCCACAGGTGATGAATGCAACAGTGAATAACACTCTACATTTATGGTAAGTGTACACAACTGTACTTTTGCTTTTGTGTAGTATGCTGGATTGGTAACATGTTCTGCCTTATCCATTGGTAAGGGATTCAAAAATGTATTGGTTGTGGGCTCAAGCTGCCCTCACAAGATGTGCATGTTAAGTGTATCTATAGTTTATGGGCTACCCATTTCAGTTACCCCTGTTCAATCTGCAAGGGGTTCAGGTCTAGGGTAGTGAATGAGAGACTGGCAAAATTAGTCCTCAAGGGCCTTCTTCCAACTGGTTCTTCGGTGCCAAAGGATGACTCCAGAAAACCTCATCACACTTCCAAGGACTCAACACCTCCAGAGGAGATTGTAAGAGGCTCTTCTCTGACTCCACACCTGGACCCTCTTCTGGGTTGCCAGACCGAAAGTTCCCTTGGCCTTCTGGTGCCCTGGCGGCCTTGGGACCTGCATCAGGTCCGACTCCTCAGAACCATTCGCCCTTGGTGCCAACTAAGAGCAAGGCTCCACCTCCATTCCTCAGTGTACTGAACCCCTTTTTAGTCAAAGGGGCTCTATCCCCCTTCTGCCCTACTGGAGATGTCGCTGGAGTCTTCTCTTCCCCACCCTGGTTCTGAGTCTCTCCAGCTTGGATTTGCAGCCAGGTTCTTCATCTTCCAAGCCACCCTCCAAGACCCCATAGGTGGCATCATCTAATCGGTCATCAAGGTCATTGGGTAGTTTCAAAGCATCAGACTGGGAGCAGCTGATGAGGTCCTTTCTGCAGATTCAGATGCAATAGGTCTTCTCCCTTTGGGTCTGGGACTTATTCCTGGAACCTGCACCTTGGTTTCCTACTCCTGTCCCTCTGGATTTGAGGTCCTCAGGTCAAGCTGTATTTCCTCTCTCTGGGTCGGATCAGATTCTTTGGCCATCCACTGCAGTAACTCCCACCTTGGTCTCGTCAACTCTGGCTTTGTCGTAGCTGAGATGACCTCAGAATCATGGCATCGAGGCTGGTGTTAGTGGGTCAGATTCAATGATCCCAAGTTTGGGTTCATCCCTTCCACTTGGAGCATTGTCCTTCAACAGCTTGGCTCTGGTCTCAGTTTCAGGGTGTGGTGTAACTCCCCCGAATTCAGGCATGTCTCTGATATCTTCAGATACTGGGACTGTCTGCTCCAGGAGACTGGCATCTGCCTCCACCTTCGTTCTTGTATTGAGGATGTTTTCTGCTCAGAAGATGGGTCAGTCTTCTTCAGCCAGTGTTCCATCTCCTTTCTCATATGTACCTGTGACCAGTCATCAGTCTGCTCTTGGACAGCCCATGCTCCCCTGGCAAGAGACTGTGCAAGAGCAAGCACCACTACTCCCCTGAGGAATCTGTCATCGAGGATGTTGACCTGGAAGAAGGAGGGGGTTCCCTAAGTCACCACAGGAAGACGCCATCTTTGACTATCTCTTTGAGCTCCTTTGCCAGCACAGGGGGCTGGACCACTGAAGCCCCCTCTTTGGAGATGCAAGTATTTTTGGAGGTTTTCAGTGTGGGCCCATCTATGCCTTGGGAGTTCCCCCTTCCAGATGTGCTCATAAGACCTTGTGTCTCAGAGGATGTGGAAGGAAACCGGCATGGTGGATCCTATTCCTAGAAGCCTAACAGAATTCTTGCTCCTCCCAAGGATCAGCTGCATTGGAGTAAGGTCCTGACCTTGGATGCAGTCCTGGTGGCAGCCACCACCAAGAAGGAAATCTGTGAGGAGAACCCCTTGGTCAGTCCCCTGAAAAGGAATCTCAGGCTTTGGACCTTCTAGGGAAGCAATCTTAAACATCGACATTTGCTCTGAGGGCACACAACAGTTTATTCCACTTGACAAGGCTTCAGCGGTCTTTTGGCTGAAATTTCAAGGAACATTAAGACACAGCAGTCTCTGGGGATTCAGAAGACACTGGAGACTCAGCTGTCTACTCTTCAGTCTAATACCAGTGTTTCCACAAAGCTCATTTCGAATGCAGCTGGTGGAGGGTCCTGAGCAGCTGGCATCAGCATTGCTGTGCCACATTTGGGTGCGACTGTGCAGTAGATTGCTTCAAGGCATACTTTAACACCCCTTTCGATGACTCTTCCTTGCTTACACCTAAGATTAAAGACAATCTTACTAGGAAAAACAAGAAGGGAAGACACTGTCTTCTTTTACAAGCTGTTATGAAGTTAGAGAAGAAGATTGTGTTTCTTGATATTGCATTAGTGAATCGTCTTTCTTTTTTAAGCCTACCTGAATATCTGTATTTCTCTTACTTAAAGTTATTGTGCAGCCCTCCTCCCTGGCCTTCTCTTAATATAGGCTATTCCCAGTTAACGGGTTAAAATAATTGTCAGTTATCCTTCCTTCAAGATGCAAGTGGTAAAAATGTATTTGTTGCTGCGACAGGACAATCCCTCAACATGGGTTAGCCCTGAATGTGTTACGTTAAGACAGATAAAAGTAAACCAACATGTACGGGTATACATTGCACATAAGCATGCCTGGTTTGGCATGGAAAGGTGGGATGTTAAGGAAAAAACCCTCCTACTCTGCAGGTGATGCCAAGATGACTTGTTCAGAATTGCCAACATTAACCGTCTTCCTTCCTTCCTGTCGAGTTGAAAGGTGATACCCCACTCTCCTATGTTTAAAGGCGAAAGTACAGTTGTGTAAGTTGAACTTAGTATAACAATAGTTGATCAAATGATCACGGCTGCAGTAACCGCAGATGTATGGGTTACCTCCTGCCGAGGATATAACAGTTGGCAGCTTCATGGCACCTTCCATTTGCCCAACTGCAAGCAGCTCAAGCTGAGTTGAATAAAAGACAAGTTTGGACCCAAAGTACTTCAGAGCTTTCCTGTCACAAATTTTTGGCATAAAAAACACACCAAAAAACAAGGGAGATGGAGGGAGTGGCTACTGCAGCAGAGGTCATTCATTTACTGTTATGATAAGCTCAGCTTGCACAACTGTACTATGTTCATCATTTTCATCACTGCTGCAGTATGGGTAGATTACCATAGTTAACTACATTTCGGAGGAGGAAGGAGAATAGTCCAGGAATCCCTGGACTGTGTTCCTAGCAACGCTTGATCATGGGCCTAGAGAAGGAATCAAGCTTATAGTTGTTTGTAGAAGTATGTACAGAGGACTTAGTAGCAGCTTCCAGAATATTTCTAGTGTCCAACCCTTTCCAAAAAGCCATAGATGAACCAAGGCACAAGTAGAGAAGGCCTTGACCCTGCCTGGAATAGATTTGTTATGGTGAGTATAACAAAAAGTAATAGCCTTAGACAACCATTTGGAAATAATCTGTTTTGACACAGGTTGTCACATGTTCTTCGTGTTTCACTATTGCAGTCATCACACTTGGGTTATCCTGCCAGGGCTAGCCCTCAGTCGGCCCGAATACCAGAGGCTTAGTATTTCTGCGTTGGTTGCTGTCACTTCAGGACTGACATCAGGTCGTCAGTGGTATAAAAACAGGCAGCCGATGCCTTTACATCAGTCTTTTTTGCCGAGGAGCCCAAAGTAGAAACAGTTTGCACTAGTGCCAGTTGGCCACTACCTGAGTTTTTGTTTCCGAAATTGAATCATCTTGAAGTCTTCTAAAGCTAAGTACCCGGTTGGGGATCCATTTTTCTTGCTCTAACCGATGTCAGAAAAAGTTAACAATTGTCTCACCTGTGGAAAGCAAATACCACACCGAGATTTCCATTCTTACTGCGTCACTTGTTTAGGCCTAGACCACGACGTACCTCGCTGTTGGTTTTGT
This sequence comes from Protopterus annectens, assembly GCF_019279795.1. Classification (NCBI taxonomy): domain Eukaryota; kingdom Metazoa; phylum Chordata; order Ceratodontiformes; family Protopteridae; genus Protopterus; species Protopterus annectens. The sequence goes on along the minus strand of NC_056739.1, from coordinate 598,522,762 downwards.
GCTTTGTTCAACGCCCAAACTGTTCATCGTCAGTCCCTTATTGTAGCTAAATACTTCCGATGTTCATCGTGTTTCACTGTTGCAGTAATTACATTTGGGTAATCTGCTGGCAGGTTGCCCTCAGTCGGCCTGATTAACAAAGTCTTGGGTCCTGCATCGGTTGCTGCCCCTTCTTCCATGACGTCAGGTTGTCAGGGGTATAAAACATGCAGCCAACACCATTACATCAGTGTTTCTTGCTGCGCGGTGCCCGAAGCAGAAGCAGTTCGCAAGTGCCGGTCGGCCAACTCCTGGAATTTTTGTTTTCGAGTTTCAGAACCGAAGTCTTCAACTAAAAGCTAAGTACCCCATTGGGGAAACTTTTTTTCTTGCTCTTTACCGATGTCAGTAAAAGTTAATAATTGTATTACTTGTGGGAAGCAAATACCTCATAAGGATTTTCATTTGTACTGTATTCCTTGCCTAGGCCCTGACCGCAACGTACCTTGCTGCCGGTTTTGTGCTTTATTTAATCAGCGCACTATCCGTCGTCGGTACATTTTTGCTTCTAAATATTTCAGCTGTCTGTTTAATTATCCAGAAATGACATCAGTTAGCCATCCAACTACCGGAATACCGAAAAAACGCAAAGAAAAAGACTGAGACAGGCTGTTGAGGTCCAAAACTGCCGATGACGCTTCTAAGTCAGTCGCCAGTTCGCCGGTACTCATTGAGGCGCTTTCGCAACCCCTGATACCCGCTACTTCTGATTCGCAGGCCTCTACTGAGACCCTTAAGGAGTCCGGTATGCCACAAGATGCTTCACATATGGAACCCGCGGATGACTGTACCTTGGATGGGTCCGGAGCTGGTGAGCAGGCGTCTGCTTCTGAGGGGTTTATTCAGGCCTACAGACTTGCATATTAAACCTACTCCAACTTCAGTACTAAGGCCTAAATCTCGATCTATGTCTAAAAACCGATACCCAGGCCCCTATGCCTAAAAAACAAATGATCAAAATGGCTGAAGATTTAATTACTCTAATCAGGGGTAGTCAACCCCCCCCCCCAAGAGGCCTAGGATTGAACTTGAGTATGAATCTTCTGAACAAGACTGTTTCTTCTGACTCTTCTAATGATTTGGATTTCTCCATACCTACTTATGAGAACTCTGATGCAGAGGATTCCATTCCCTCTGCCTCTCCGCCTGAGGATTTCTCTTTTGGGGAGACTTTACATACCTTAAGGGAGCATTTCCACTGGGAAAGTCAGGATTTCTCTGAATCCAAAAAGAGGCTTAGGGATTTCCTTCTTCCTCAGCATAGGCCTTTGGCTATACCTCCTGTACTAGACATTGTTGATGATGTGTTTTCAAAATCCAATATGGCCCCTGATTCCTTGCCTCCAGCCCCTAGTAAACCAGACGGGTAATACAGGGTTCCTGAGGCCCACAAATTCCTTTTCAAGAATCCTGTTGTGGACCCTGAAACCATTTCTCAGGGGCCAAAGAGAATTAAGGCTTCTACTGCCAAAAACCCTACCCCTTTTGATAGAGACTCCAGGGCGCTGGATAGATGGGGTAAAAAGATTTATACTTCTGCAGCCTTAGCTATCAGGGCTTTAAACTGTCAATTCTATATGCTAAAATATCAACAGCATATCATGGGACTGCTTAAACATAAAATGATGTTGATTTCTGACTGTGTGGAGAATAAAGATTTACAGGATTTATTGCATTCAGCTGAACAAGTTGGCAAGCATACTTTGCAATGTGGTTTTGATTATTTAGAGGCCTCTTGCAGGGCTGCTGTTACTGGATCTGTGCTTAGAAGGCATGCTTGGCTTAAGGAGCAGTCTCTGCCTGATCATGTTAAAGCAAAACTTTTGGATGCTCCTTTACAGCAGGGCTGCCTGTTTGGCAATAAGGCTGAAGAAGTTCTAAAAAAGATGGAATATAAAGCTAAATCTATGCAAACTGTGAAAGATTTCTTACAAGTACAGCCTCCTAGATTTAGTAGGCACTGGACTACTAAGAACTGGTCCTTTCCAGCTCCTTCCAGAGCCACTCCAGCCAAACCCAGACATTCCAAAAGCACCAGGTTTCAGTCCCAAGGGACTTTCAGAAATAAGCAATGGGGTGCTTCCACTTCCAAATCTGGAAACAGCAAGGCACCACCCTATGGTAAACAGTCTCAATGACTTCCCTTTAAAATTACCAAGCACTTACCTCTTAGCTGCCCCTTTGGGGATAAAACTGGCTCTTCATTCAAGCAACTGGCAACTTATAACCCAGGACAAATGGGTTTTAAATATAGTGTCCCAGGGATACAGATTTCATTTGCACACGCTGCCAACTCCAAACGGGTGGCCAGACCTGCCCCCAAATCAGTGGGCAGAGGCTCAGAAACAAGTACTTTCCCTCCTAAACTTGGGGGCTATTCACCTAGTACCAGAAGAGAAAAAGGGACAAGGTTTCTATTCCAGACTTTTCCTGGTACCCAGAAGACAAACCATGGCGTCCAATTCTGGATCTGTCTACTCTAAACACCTTTCTGGACATTCCAAAATTCAAGATGCTGACTCTTCACCAGTTACTTCCTATGCTAGGCAAGGATGCCTGGTTGGCAACTCTAGATTCAAAAGAGGCTTACCTGCATATCCCAATCAGGGAATTTTGCAGACGATACCTACACTTCAAAGCAGGCTGCATGCATTATCAGTTCTCTGCACTGCCCTTTGGCTTGTCTACTGCGCCCAGGGTATTCACAAAGTGCCTGGCTCCAGTAATTGCATTTTGTAAGCAAAGAAATATTCAAATATATCCATACCTAGACGATTGTCTAATTCAGGCAGAAAACCAGGCCATTCTTCTCAAACATTTGGCATTTGTAAAAAGAGTTATAAACTGTCTAGGGTACACCATAAATGAAAAGAAATCTCAACTGGTGCCCTCTCAAAAAATTACATTCCTGGGTGCAAGCTTGAATACAACTGCCCAGATGGCTTTCCTTATGCCAGAAAAGCAAATTTATTTGGTGACTTACTTCATACAGGTGGCCACAAAAACCCTGCTATCTGCAAGGCAAATACTGCAAGCCTTGGGGTTCATGGCCTCCTGCATTCTTCTAATTCCATATGCAAGACTGCATATGAGGAAACTTCAGTGGTACTTAAAAAGTTTATGGAGTCAACATTGTCACAGCCTGGAATCAATGATTCCTATCATACCTTGCCTGCACCTAGAGTTCCTATGGTGGGCAGAGGCCTGCCACCAAAACAAGGGACTGCCATTCACACCACCCCCTGCCACCCAAACCCAAACTACAGACTCATCAGACTATGCATGGGGGGCTCATCTGGCAGGGAAGTGCATTCAGGGCAAATGGAGCCCAAATCAAATGCACCTTCATATCAATCAAAAAGAAATGCTAGCTGTACAGAATGGACTGACAGCCTTCAAAGACTACCTTCATCCAGGACAATTACTGATAAAGACTGACAACACCACGGTTATGTGGTACATATGAAGGGGGGTACACATTCCTACCCCCTCTGCAGACTAGCCATGGCATTGTGGAACACGGCCTTGAGCTACCAAGTACAACTACAAAATTCCTGCCAGGAAAGCTGAATGTTCTGGCAGACGAACTAAGCAGAAATCTCATGGACCCACATGAATGGAAACTGGAACCACGGATTTTCAACATGTTGACATGCAAATGAGGGAGCGAGACGCAGATCTTTTTGCCTCACCCCAGAACTACCAGTTGGACAAATTCTGCACAAGAACTCATCACAAAAAAGCCTGGAAAGTGGATGCTATGTCCTTCAGCTGGAAAAATCTATCAGTCTATGCCTTTCCCCCTCTGCCTCTGCTCTCCAGAGTTCTACTAAATGTCAAACAGGACAAACCAAAAATGATTTTGATTGCTCCAGACTGGCCTCGCCAACTCTGGTACCCACTCCTGCGCAGTGTGTCACACAATTCACCATGGCACCTGCCTCAGACACCTTCCTTACTCTCTCAGCAGGAGAAACAAATTCTGCACCCTCAGCTCCAAACATTGAATCTTGCAGTGTGGCTAATCACTTAAATTCCCCCTTAGTATCCCTCAGCAAACTTGTGATGGATGTTATTTTGGAGGCGAGAAGACCTAGTACTAGAAATTCATATGCTGACAAATGGAAAAGATTCTGTGCATGGAATCAGTCTCGGGGGATGAGCACAGCAGTGCCCAATTTACCTCAGATTTTGCAATACTTAACTGAGATACTTCACAAGGGCCTGTCTTTTTCTTCCATAAAAATCCATGCCTCAGCCATTTTAACTCATTACAATGCAGAACCCCCCCCTCTTCTCTCATCTCAGAGGGGCCAAAAACTTGAGACCACCCAGAAGAGCTCCAACCCCTGCTTGTGACCTTAACTTTGTATTGGAGAAACTCACTCTACCTCCTTTCGAGCCAACTGCTACTGCAGACTTTATTTCTTCCCCGGAAAACAGCCTTCCTTTTAGCAATCACTTCAGCTAGAAGGATATCTGAATTACAGGCCATTATGGCAGTGGAGCCTTTCATCATCTTTCATGCGGACAAGGGTGTCACTAAGGACCAATCCATCATTTATGCCCAAGGTGGTATCCAGTGTGGCTCTTAATCAGGCCATTCATTTGCCAACTTTCTTTCCCAATCCACAGAACAAGGGGGACCGGATTCTGCATTCATTGAATGTACACAGACAACTTAGATTTTACTTGGATAGGACTAAATCTCAAATAAATTCTGGTGGTAGCATTTGCTGCAGGGGGAGATGGGAAGGCTGTTTCAAAGCAAACCAATTCTAAATGGATAAGCCATTGTATTCATTACTATTATAAGCACCATGGAAAACCTATCCCCCAGGGGATCAGATCTCATTCCACCAGGCCGACATCTACTTCAACAGCCTTTCTCAGAGGTGTTCCTACCAGGGATATTCTAGAAGCTGCTACATGCAGTTCAGTTCATACTTTCTCCAAGCATTATCACTTACCAATTTTCTTTAAATCCAGAGCTGGCTTTGCCACTGCTGTTTTGCAGGGCCTTATAGCTGGTCCTAATGCTGTATAAATCCATCCTCCCAACCACAGCTTTGGGAATCTACCCAAATGTAATGACTGCAACAGTGAAACACGATAAACACAGTACAGTTGTGTACACTTACCATAAATGTGGATGTTCGAGTGTATTCACTGTGGCAGTCCTGGTTACCCTTCCTTCAGCCCCCTGATTTTCTCTTACTATACCTCTACCTTCTTTTACTATGCTTAAAAGCCTTTTTGGTGTATTTGCTTTTGTTTGGAGGTATATTTGTGTGTTTATAATATATATATATATATATATATATATATTAATGGGTCTACCAGAAAAACGCCGACAACGCAGAACACCAGCACCAGAAGATCGACAACGGAGAAGACCGACAGTTGGCTATCCTGACGCTGAGAACACCGACATGTTAAGGTAAGTGTGTGATAGGGATGGACGTTAGGGTCAGGGTGTGGGTAAGGTAAGTGTGTGATAGTGACGGAGTTTAGGTTTAGGGGCGGGTTAAGTGAGTTAGGGTTAGGGTTGTGGGTAAGGTAAGTGTGCAATAGTGACGGACCTTAGGGTTAGGGTTTGGGTTAAGGTTAGTGCATAGATAGTTGTGTTTGTAAAGTTAAATGTAGGTTTGTAAGGTTTTTGATGTGCTTTTGTTGTCTGTGTGTCTTTTGGGAAAGGTATTTGTTTTGTTGTTTGTAGGGATTTTGGTTTGTCGGGCATGTGAAGTTTCGTGTTTTTGAACTTTTTTTTTTTTTTCGGTGTTTTTGTGTCTGCTATCTCGTGTCGGCTTTTTCAGGTAGACCTATATATATATATATATATATTTTTTTTTTTTTTTTTTTTTTTTTTTTTTTTTTTTGCTCTCCATTTGGCAGCTGGGCCAAGAAAAACTCGGCTGAATGTTTTATACCCCTGACGACCTGACGTCATGGAAGAAGGGACAGCAACCGACGCAGTTCCCAAGACCTTGTTAATCAGGCCAACTGAGGGCAACCTGCCAGCAGGTTACCCAAATGTAATGACTGCAACAGTGAATACACTCGAACATCTACATTTATGGTAAGTGTACACAACTGCTCTTTCTCGATCTCTGTATTCCAAAATGGCTTTGGTAAGCCATCCGACTACTGATCTTCCAAAAAAAACATAGGGATAAAGACAGAGCAGACCGCACAGGTCCAAAACTGCCAATGACACTTCCGTTAAGCTAGCTGCCAGTTCACCAGTACTTAGTGAGGCGCTTTCACAGCCCCTGATGCCCAGTTTTATGGATTCGCAGACTGCTACCGAGACCCGAGTCCGGTATGCCACAAGACTCTTCTTTGACTACGGAACTTGCAGATATCTCTACCGTTGCTGGGTCCAGAGACACTGTGCAGGCACTGGCTTCTGAGGAAGTTCTTCGCACTACTGATATTTGACTCAAACCGACCACTTCTTTCGCATCTTCAGTTCTTTCTAAAACTACCGAGTTTCTAAGGCCAAGAGTATGAGCTATGCCTACAAAACTGACAACCCAAACTCAAGCGCTTGCTTCCTTGCCACAATCACAGATGCTTACAATGACAGAAGACCTGATCATGCTGATTAGAGGAAGCCAGCCTTCCCCTACTAAAATAAAAAGAGATTTGTTCCCAGCAGCTTTATCTGACCCAGAGTCTAACGACTCTGAGGTTTCTGATTATGAAGACATGCCCTTATCTGCCTGTGAGGATTCAGATGCAGAGGAATCCATTCCTTCTGCCTCCCCTCCAGAGGATTTCTCTTTTGGTGAAACCCTACATACTTTGAGAGATCATTTCCATTGGGAATGCCAGGCTTATCCACAGTCCAAAAAGAGACTCAGGGAATTTTTAGACTTACCACATCACAAACCCTTACCCATCCCTCCTGTTCTGGATGTTGTGGATGATGTCTTTATAAAGTCCAGTCTAACTCCTGATACTTTACCCCCTGCTCCCAGAAAACCTGACAGTTACTACAGAGTCCCTGACTCGCACAAATTTATTTTCAGAAATCCTACTGCTGACCCAGAGGTCATCTCCCAAGGACCAACAGGAATAAAAGTCACTACAGCTAAGAATCCCACCCCCTCGGACAGGGATTCCCGAGCTTTAGACAGATGGGGTAAAAAAGTATACACCTCTGCACCTCTTGCCATTAAAGCATTAAATTGTCAGTTCCACATGCCGAAATACCAACAACATACTATGGAACTTACTAAGCAAAAATTATCTACCTTCCCTGACTGTGCAGAAAATAAAGAATTACAGGAGTTTATGCACTCTGCAAGCCAAGTCAGCAAGCATGCCCTGCAATGTGTGTTTGATGCCCTAGAAGCATCCTGCAGGGCAGCAGTCACAGGTTCTGTGCTCAGAAGGCATACCTTTCCTAAGGAACAGACCTTGCCAGACCATGTCAAATCAAAATTATTGGGCGCACCTCTGAACAAGGACAATCTGTTCGGCACCAAAGCTGAAGAGGTTTTCAAAAAGATGGAAGAAAAAGCTAATAGTCAAAGATTTTTGGCAGGTGCAGCCTCCAAGATTCAATAGGTATTGCCCCTCAAAACATTGGTACTTTCCAGCCCCCTCAAGGCCACCTCAAACTAGACCTAGGGGAAACAGACCCCCCCCAGACTACAGTCTCAGGGTATGCAGAGAGCTAAGCAATGGAGTACCTTCACTTCTAAACCAGATTGCGCTAAGCCACCCCCTTATGGAAATTCACAATGACTTCTCCACTCCTCCCCTCACCTCTGCCCAATTGCTCATGGCCCTAGGAGGAAAACATGCCCACCATGCAAAAACATGTACCTCCATCACCAACGATTGATGGGTCCTCAACATAGTATCCCAGAGGTACAGATTTTATTTCCACATGCTGCTAACCCCAAAAGGGTTCCCAGACCTTCCTCCAAACCAGTGGGCAGAGGCACAAAACTAAGTTCAGTCCCTGCTCTCCAAAAGGGTAATTCAGCCTGTTCCTGCAGAAGAGATAGGCCATTCTAAACACCTTCCTGGTGGTACCAAAATTCAGAATGCTCACCCTACAGAAGCTTTTCCCTATGCTGTCCAAAGATACGTGGTTATCCACCCTAGACCTAAAGGAGGCCTATCTGCACATCCCAATCAGGGACTCCTGCAGGAAATGTCTACGTTTCAGGGCAGGATCTATGCATTAACAGTTCTCTGCACTTCCCATTGGCCTATCCACTGCTCCCAGAGTTTTCACAAAATGCCTGGCTTCAGACATTGCCTATTGCAGCCAGAGAAGTATTCAAATTTTCCCCTACTTGGATGATTGCTTGATTCAGGCAAACAGTCAGGAAAAGCTGTTGCAGCACCTGACATTTGTAAAGGACCATCTAACTTCCCTTGGGTACACTATCAATGAAAAGAAATCCAAACTAGTCCCCAGTCAAAAAATTGTATTTCTGGGAGCAAGCTTGGACACAGCATCCCAAATGGCATTCCTTATTCCAGAAAAACAAGCCTATCTGACGGGCTGCTTCTCTCAAATGGCCACCAGAACCCAGTTATCCGCAAGAAAATCCTGCAAGCTCTAGGGTTCATGGCCTCTTGCATTCTACTAATTCCATATACCAGACTGCATCAGAGGAAACTTCAGTGGTACTTAAAAAGTCTTTGGTGCCAACATTATCAGAACCTGGAATCTATCATACCTATGAAATCTTGATTAAAGGAAATAGTTCCTTTGGTGGGCAGCAGCATGCAACCACAGCAAGGGGCTTCCCTTTACACAGCCCCACACTGCCCAGACCCTAACCACAGATGCATCAGACTATGCCTGGGGTGCACATCTGGATGGCAGGTGCATTCAGGGCTACTGGAGCCCAAATCAAATTAATTTGTACATCAACCAGAAACAGATGCTAGCTGTTCAGCATACTCTGACAGCTTTCAGATCCTACTAATCAAAACCGACAACACCACAGTGATGTGGTACATCAACAAGGGGAACCCACTCTTACTCACTCTGCAGGCTGCCCATGACCCTTTGGAACACGGCCTAAGCCATGCATATTCACCTGCAAGCTCAGTTCCTGCCAGGCAACCAAAATTCTCTGGCAGTCAACTTAAGCAGAAATCTTCTAGACCCACATGAGTGGCAATTAAACCACAACACCTTCAGCCTTTGTGACTCAGAAATGAGGTTCCCCAAAAGTGGACCTATTTGCCTCCCCCCTACAACCACCAGCTCGGCAAATTCTGCACCAGGGAACCTCACAGCAAGGCCTGGAAAGTGGATGCCCTGTCCTTCCAGTGGGCAAAGCTCTCAATCTATGCTTTTCCCCCTCTACTTCTTCTTACTAGAGTACTACTCAAGATAAGGGAAGAAAGACCAAGGGCAATCCTGATTGCCCCAGACTGGCCACGCCAACACTGGTACCCACTACTGCGCTGTCTGTCACCGGTGCCTCCTTGGCACCTCCCCAGATCCCAGCTCTCCTGACCCAGCAAGAGGGATAGTTCTTGCGTCTGCAATTGCAGACCCTGAACCTTGCAGCCTGGCTTATTCCTTGACTTCTCCTCCAGTGGTCAGCCTAAGCAAGCAGGTACTGGATGTCATACGTGAAGCCAGACGATCCAGTACTAGAAAATCCTATGCTGACAAGTGGAAAAGGTATTGTTCCTGGATCCAGACTAAAGGAGCGGATCCAGCACAGCCCTTCTTACCTCTCATCCTAGATTACCTAGCCGACCTACTCCACAGGGGGCCTATCCTTCTCCTCCATCAAGATCCATGCCTCTGCCATCTTTGGTTATTACAGCACTGAGCCACCTCTCTTCTCACATTGTCTCATCAAGCAGTTCCTGAGAAGGCCTAACAACGTAAGGCCACCATGAAGAGCCCCCTACCCCTGCGTGGGACCTTAACTTTGTGTTGAAAAAGCTCACGCTACCCCCATTTGAGCCTGCAGCATCACAAGAGTTAAAATTCCTCTCTTGGAAAACAGCCGTGCTTCTGGCCATCACTTCAGCTAGAAGACTGAGCTACAAGCACTTACGGCTGTGGAACCCTTCATCATTTTTCATGTTGACAGGGTCTCCCTCAGGACTAATCCAACTTTCATGCCTAAAGTGGTGTCCAGTGTGGCTCTCAACCAATCTATCCTTCCTAATCCTCAAAGTAAGGGGGAAAGGATCTTGCACTCTTTAAATGTGCACAGGCAGCTCAAATTCTACCTTGATAGGACAAAGCCCTTTAGGAAGTCTGACCAGTTGCTAGTCAGCTTTGCACCAGGGGCAGAGGGCAAGGCCATATCAAAACAAACCATCTCCAAATGGATAGCAGACTGTATCCATTTCTGTTACAAACACCATGGGACCCCCCCCCCCCCAGGGGGTCAGAACACATTCCACTAGGGCAACTTCAACCTCTACAGCCTTTCTCAGAGGAGTCCCTACCAGGGACATTCTGGAAGCTGCAACTTGGAGTTCTGTTCATACCTTCACTAAGTATTACCACCTGCCTATCTTTTCCAAATCCAGGGCTGGCTTTGCAACCACAGTCCTGCAGGGCATACTGGCTTGCCCCAACTCTTCTTGACTGCCACCACCCATCCTTCAGCTTTGGGAATCAACCCAAATGTGATGAATGCAAGAGTGAAACATGAAGAACATAGTACAGTTGTGTGCACTTCCCATAAATGTAGATGTTCGAGTGTATTCACTGTTCGAGTGTATTCACTGTTGCAGTCCTGGTTTCCCACCCTCCAGCCCCCTTGTCTCTCTCTCTCTCTCTTTCTGTCTTCCTCACTACTTACAGGGCTATTGGTGTTTATTTTTTACTGGTGGTGTTTCTCCACCATAACGTAGCTCCCTATTTGGGGGCCTCCTGACATTTGGGGCAAGAAAAACTGATGTAATGGCGTTGGCTGCCTATTTTTATATCACTGACGACCTGATGTCAATCCTGAAGTGACAGCAACCGACACAGAAATACTAAGCCTCTGGTATTCGGGCCGACTGAAGGCTACCTCTGGCAGGATAACCCAAGTGTGATGACTGCAACAGTGAATACATTCGAATATCTACATTTATGGTAAGTGTACACAACTGTACTTTCTTCTTACCTTCACAAGAAGTAAACAATTGATTTGAAGATCTGAGAGATAAAGTTCTGTCAATATAGTACCTGACTTGTCTGTGGACATGTGCAGCCATTAATAAATACAATCCTGTGTACTGACTAGAGTATCTATGGTATTACATTGGAATGAAATGGCTAGGCTTGAAATGACCTCCTGGCCGATAGCCTAGTAACCTCCTGTGAACCTGTGTGGTCATCCAAGGCATGGCGTATCTGTCCTCCTTCATTTTTAGATTTAGTAAAGAAAACATGGAGAATGGATATTTTGGCTTAAAATAAACTTGGATACCAATTTAGACATAAAAGAAAGATTAGTTCTCAAAGAAGCCCTGTCCCTTTGGAAAATGAAGTAGGGATGGCTCACCATAAGAACTCACAACTCCGATACCTTTCTTGCAGAAGTAAGAGCAATCAGTAAAACTGTTTTCCACGTTAAGGACCTCAAGTCAGCCAGGTTAGCTGGTTCAAATGGAGCAAGTGTTAGCTTCTCTAACACAAAATTCTAACAGAAAGTTAGGATCCCAAGGAGAGGCCACTAGTTTACTTGGCAGCCTGCTGTGGAAAAAAACCTTTCAAGAACATTTTGATATGAGATTGCATTCAAAGAGGAAGATCTATGGGCAGACATGCTGAAATGGCTGATAAATGAACCTTGATGGGGGAATTAGAAAGGCCATAGGTTGTTAACTCACAAATATTGTAAAACCAGAGAACTAGCCCAGAATGGGTGCTGGTTATGTTGTTGGCACCAACTAGACAACCTTTTTTTCCATTTGCTAATATATGACTTTCTAGTAGCAGGCTTTCTTTGTGTTCGTGCCTGCTGCTGCACATCCTCTGTAAACAGGTGTCTAAAGGGAACTAAGACCTTATCATCCAGGCAGTCATTTGAAAATGATTGTTGTCAGAGTGTATCAAGCACCCTTGTTCTTGTGTGAGTAGATCCAGTCTGTGAGGAAGCTTGTAGTAATTGCCCCTGCCCAATTGCAAATATTCATATATGAGTATTCCTGTCCAAAGAAAAGAAAGGGCATGTGTCTTCTTGCAGAGAGTCCTGGAACAGAATCTTGCCAGTTGATTGTTCAAAGAGGAGGCAAAAAGATGTACTCGAGGAATGCCCCACAAGTTGATCAAATGCTGGAGGACCTCCCCCCATCTAGTTTCCATGCATGTAGGTTTGCCCTGGTCCTGTTTGTCTGCCATGCAGATTTGATCTGACAAAATGTAAGATGCCTTTAAGGTGTGATTGTGGTGTGAAACTGTATCACAGGCTAACATGGCTACTGTGCAAAGGGGACGCAGTCTGGTCTCCCCTTGCTTATTGATGTACCACAAGACTGTGGTATTATTTAAAACCAACTTGAAGAGGTCCCGATGACCAAAGATGGTTCATATAGTTGAGGGCCTTGTTCAGGGCAAGTATCTCCCAGATATTTATGTCCTTGTGTCTTTCCCTCGTATCCCATACCACTGCACGTTTATCCCTCCTGAAACTGCGCCCTGAGCAAAGTTCAGAGCGTCTATGATGACTGTCTGCTTTGGAGGAGGGAGGTAGAAGGAGAGACCTGGGTTTAAGGATATGTGTTGTCTCAACCAAAATATTTCTCTTCTGACAAACCCCAGCACTGGAATTTGAAAAGATAAAGGGTGTTGATGCTGGGACCAAAGGGATTTTGAAAATGAACCAAAAAAGGTGCAGAACGTTAGTGCTTTATTTGATATTTGTTTATTTAAACTCACATAGCTAGTGAGCATGATAGTGCAATGCTGTTCAGTTAGTTTTTTACTGAACAGTTTGTCTGCTGTATGTTGACGATAATTTACTCAAGTGTTAGTTGACATTGATAAATGCTAGAGTTTTTATGTACCTGTTAATGAACTTTATTCTTCCTTTGGATATTTTTATTTGTTTTCTTTCCATCATTGATAATGCTTGATTGCTGGTCGTGTAACATAACCTGAACATAAGCACAGTTTGTTGTCCGTAACATTGATTTTTCGGTCTCCTTTGTTAACAAGTATGCCTATGTTTTGAAGAGTAGTTATTGGGCCTCCTTGTCATGGTTTGTATGATGTGTTAATATGTGATATTTAAACATTATGAAGAGACAGTGGCATTGGTGCTGCGGTAGCGTTGTCGCCTTACAATAAGACGCTGTCCGGTTCGACTCTCAGAGCGTCTTCTGCGTGGAGACATGCGTGAATGGGCGTACCTTCGTTGAAGGTTGTGCATCAGGGCTGGCAACTCGGTATGTAAAAATCAACTGCCAATCATTTGCTGACCGGAGTTCCGCTGTGGCAACCCCTAACCGGGAAAAGCCGAAAGTCACAACATGAAGAGACAGTGGCATGGCATGCATAGCAGTTACCCTGGATAATTAATTACTCGTGTGTAATGTTCAAGATTAATTAAGCCATTGCAAATCATTTTAATTTTGCTAGAAAGATTTATGTTTCTACTCTGTGTCTGTATTCTAAGTGATATTGTATGCCCTCTCTGTTGCTGCAATCGAATACATTTTGGAGGTGCTTCCAGATGTGAGCGAACTGTGCACACAATAACAGGTGCAATAGAGCCAATTGGCATAATCCTGATTTTTTTTTATGGTTTCATTTTGTACCATTAGTATTTGGCTGGCATAATGTTCTTCAAGAAGTAAGTAATACAAAATCAAAAGTAAAATTGCTTTATTTTCGTTTTTAACTAGCATTACACCAAAGATGCTGACGGACTTTGCACACGCCTAATCAAGCCCAAGTTAGTGGAGGGTACTGTAGCAGCTGTTGATGAATTTTCAAGAAGTAAGTTCTAAAATTCTGATTTTTACTGTGTGTTTGATTGTGGCAGTTGTTAAACTGTGAAATAATAGCTTCCACGTTTGAATGTCTGTGCAGCTGTTGCCACTGTATTCTGCAGTTCCCCTTGTCACCCGACTTCAGATTTTCAGATTGAGCCTAAATGAAACAAGGTGCATCTTAAATAGTTAACTGTACCTATACATTAAAAGCTTATATGATGACAATTGGCTTTGAAACAGCTGTGTAATTAAGTAGTTTGTATTACACGGGATTATAGTATATAGGTGGCATCCTTTGCAGTGCCAACTTTTTACATTTGAATCTGTGTGAGCTGTGCATTACTGTAGAAGTCCTGTGTTTGGATAATAACAATATTCTGACTATGACTTGGAACCTTCCTAGCATAAATGACAGTTAATCTTTTTTTAATTTATTTACAGATGGGTACTGTGACAGCGAATGATATTTTATTATTTCTGTCATGCTGCTAGATTTTCATTCAGAGCAGTGTGAATAGAACCTGGTGCTGATTTCTGTAGTTCACAGCTCCACTTCAGCCTTCACTGTCTTCTGTTTGTGTTCGTGTACCCACTTTATTTTATTCAAAGTCACTGGGTAGCCAAAACTTATCCTGGTGTCATGTGTATTTGCAATGTTGATGCTAGTATTTTGGCCAAGACTACACTTGCAGTACAGTCTGCATTGTGTGAGTGTGGGTGTCCCCAGATCTTTTTACATCATTTAAGCCTGTGATAAGAAACTAAGGGTAATGCTACTCAACGCCAGAAGTCTAAACCTCAAAATGCAAACACTCAAAGCTCTCCTCAGTATGGAGAATATCGATGTCTGTGCAGTAACAGAGACCTGGTTCAAGGCTCCCGAGAGCACCCCAGCACTACCAGGTTATACCTCATACCATGCTTTTCGGCCCCAAAACTCGGACCGAACCACAAAGGGAGGGGGGGGGGGGAGTATCCATATTCATCAAAGATACCCACACCTCCAGGTTAGTGGCACTGCACAAAGCATCGGAGACCATCCATGTGCAACTAACAGTGAGCAAAACTGCCTTTCAGTTTGTAGCCTGCTACAGACCACCCTCCCAAACTCAGGAACCTCACTCGGCTTTCCTGAGAACACTGGAGAAATATGAAGGTCTCTCCAAACACCATTATATTGGGTGACTTCAACTACCCAAACATAGACTGGGAGCATTACTCAAGCCCCAACACCCTAGCTCAAAGGTTCCTAGAATTTATAAACTCAAATGCTATGGAACAACTAGTCACCACTCCCACAAGAGGGGAAAAAATACTGGACCTGGTCATCACAAACATGGGGAATCTATGCTCCACACCAGAGGTATACCCCTCATTGGTAAGATCGGACCATAAGTTAATCTCTCTGGACATCAACATCCCGACCCCACCACAAGCCCAGACAACCACAGTGAAAAACTTCTCAAAAGCTAATTTCACACTTCTCAAAACCGAGGTGAAATCCTTCAAAGCCCCCAGGACAGTGGAAACTATGGCCCAAACTGCAGAATCCTTTATAAACGCATTCTATGGACACCTTCAGGAATGCATGGATCATGCAATCCCAAATAAAACCAAAACCCAGTCCTCCAAAGGCAGGCATCCTGTCTGGTGGACCCCAGCCATAAATAAGCTATACAACAAAAGGAGGAAGCTACTACATGATAGAGCAAAATCCCTAAAAGGGAAGGCATCTCTGATCAGTACTAGCAAAAAACTACGGTCCCTCATAAAATCATCCAAGGCCAGCTTCGAGAGAAAAATTGCACAGGACACTAATGATAATCACAAGGCCTTCTTTAGTTATGTTAGGAAAGTGGGTGGCAACTCCCAGATATGTTCGGAGTTAGTCCAAAATGACAAAAAATACACTGAACCCACAGACATTGGCAACATTCTGGCAGACAGGTTCAGTGCAAACTTCTCCCCCCCCCCCCCCCCAAAAGAACAAATATCTATCCCAGCAGAGAGTTGTCTCCCTGACATCTCAGATGCTCAGGTGAGAGCTGCCCTCTCCAAAGCAAAAAACACAGCATCAGTGGGGCTGGACGGTGTCCCGGGCTGCATTCTACACGAGCTCCAAGAAGAACTAGAACTTCATATAAAGTTAGTGTTCAATCTCAGCCTTACTACAGGATATGTACCCAAGGAATGGCGTACAGCAACAGTGGTCCCACTCCATAAAGGTGGTGCCTCAACGGATCCTGGAAACTATCGCCCCATAAGCCTGACTAGCCTGGTCTGCAAAGCTATGGAGCGGATCATCATGGAACTCGTAAACAAAGACATTGGGGACCTGCAGACACTGGTTCCTACCCAATTCGGCTTTCTTAAGGGCAGATCCTGCCTCTTGAACCTGGTCGATTTCTTTGAAACAGTCACCAAGGCCATAGATGAAGGGAAGGTAGTCCACACAGCCTACCTGGACCTCGCAAAAGCCTTCGACACAATACCCCACTCTGGCATCATAAATAAGCTCTCCAGCTTAAATATCAACCCCGTATGTCATACGATGGGTTGCAAACTGGCTTAAGGATAGAACCCACATGGTCAGAATTGTGGGAGCCATGTCAGACTCTAAACCAGTTACAAGTGGCGTCCCACAAGGCTCAGTCTTGGGACCTCTCTTGTTCGGTATATATTTTTTTGAGGTACAGGCTAACACAGGAGGACTATGGCTGACCAGGTTCGCAGATGACTGCAAACTGGGTGCCATAATCGACTCTCCAGCTGACACAAGCATCCTCCAAAAGGGTCTCACAGAGACGGATAACTGGTGCCAAAGCCATGGCCTTAAGCTAAACGCCAAAAAGTGTATAGTCATCCCCTTTGGGAAAAACAAAGTGCCCATAAATTACCACATAGGCAGTAATCCATTAAGTACGGAGGAAGTAATTAGGGACCTGGGGACCCAAGTTGATAGTAATCTCTCCTTTGACAACCACGTTGCCAAGGTGGATAGAAAGACCTTCTATATAGCCCACCTTATCATGAAAGGATTCACATCTAGATCAAGGGAGGTCATTGTGCCCCTTTACTCATCACTCATCTGGCCCATAATTGAATACAATGCCCCATTTGGGATGTACCTTACCCGACACCTGCAGCAACTGGAAAGACCCCAAAAGTACCTCACCAAGAGGATCAAGGGACTCAAACAGATGACTTATGCTGCTCGGTTAAAGAAACTCCAGCTCTACTCAGTTGCATACCGCCTACTTAGAGGCAATCTGTGCCTGACATATAAAGCCATGTCCAACCCAGAATTAATGGACATGCTCCACCTCAAAAAATCCAAATCCCTTAGAGCTACGCGCTTGAGGGACTTGAACCTCAACACAGAAATTAGTAGGACAAGCTGGAGAGACAGATTTATAACCCAGAGGCTCCCAGCACTCTGGAATAGAATCCCAGTCCATGTCGAGCAGAGCCCCTCACTGACTTTCTTCAAGAGGAATCTTGACGAGTGGATGGGAGATCGTAGGTTTACCCCGGGGATCACTTCTGTGTCACTACTAGACAGAGGCACAGTAAACTAACCTAAAAAGGGCACAGTAAACTCATTTAAAAGGGTGGCGAAAGCCAAACACACACTGGCTAGGCTTGTAAGGCAGATAGCCTAGTATCAACCTATGAACCTATGAATTTGCAGTAACAGTACTGGATCTATATTACGATGTCAAAAGATGAGTTCACCGAACCTGTCTTTATTGACCCATAAATATCGACCTTTTGAAATGCCAAATGGCCACTTCAGCAAATTTTTTCCCAGTGGAAAAAATCATTTGGTCATCATCGGGGATTTGCCCTTTTCCCCACTGTAGTGCAATCTCAGAGTTGGTATATTTAGTTGGGGGGCACAGCTCCCCATTATGTAGGGTTTGAAAGTTTGGTTTGTTTGTGTACGACCGAGCAATTTTTTCCTCTGGGAAAAAATTTGCTGAAGTGGCCATTCAGTATTTGAAAAGGTCGATATTTACGTGTCGATAAAGACGTGTTCGGTGAACTTGTCTTTCGACATTGTAATATAGACCCACATTACTGGTGTTAGTAGTATAGATAGTATAGTTCTAATCTTGGCAAGTAGGTAGTAGCATACAAAGAAAACATCCACTCTTCTTTATCAAAAGTATTGGCAAAGGTTTATTGTGAATATTCTCTGGATTCTTATCAAGAGTGATAAAATACTTGCAGTTCTGTAATGTCTTAATTTTCATCAGGTGGCTCTGTACATAAAAGAGGATAGTGAAGTGTTTTGAAGTGAGCTGCATCTGTCATTAAAGGGACCTGCTATTTGTTCCACCCACTGTACCTCATCATCATCGGGACAACTTCTGGATCACTTTACTTTATGCAGCCCTGTTTTCATCCCCTCTAGTGAACATAAACGGTATTCAGTTCCCGATCACTTAATGAGAAGCAAACAGTACACACGGATTTTTTTCGTTGCATTTTACAACGTCAGAATCAGTATGTACAACAATCACAAGTTGCCGTTCTGTACAGCCTCATTGTAACAGTGAATTTTTTTGGACTTCATTGATTGAAATAAATTGCTTGTCTGGGCATGTAGTTGGAATGTACAAATGCTTTACTTCTCATTCAAAACAGACCTAAAAGACACAAAGGGGAATTGCAGTTTCCCCGATGGCTTGCGTGTTTGCTTATGCTCATGTAGATGCTTGCAGGTGCGCAGATACGCTTGCTTTATGTGAGTGTTCGAGCATGTATATTGGTTTGCATGTGTGTGGGTATGCATGTGAGTGAATATGTATGTGTGTGTGTGTGCATATATATATATATATATATATATATGTATATATATATATATATATATATATATATATATATATATATATATATATATATATAGATAGATAGATATGTGTGTGTTGTACGGATATACGTGTATTCGTTTGTGCATGTATATTTTTTCCTAGTCCATGTTTCTAGTTTAAACAGGCTGTTGCTGGAGGTACTGATATGTGTGACCATAATTTTCATATTTTACATCCAATGGTTTTAAACCGAGCACAAGAATCTGCAGGTTCTAAACTGCTGTGGCACATACAGTTGCATTGTGAAAACATAGCTAAACCACATCATAGTGTAATTCAACTGATGGTGAGGACACTGTAATGTTCTTGCCACTACTTCTACTTACCCATTCTCCTTATATGACTGGAAACTGCAACTTAGACGCTTGTTTTCTCCATTGGTAATGCAGCTGTGTCATAAACACAGTTTTCTGAGGACTGTAAGGTTTGTATCCTATACTCTAGACTTCCCTTTGTTGGTAAAATGAATGCAAACCTGGCTGTCATTTTATTTTGGGTAAAGAGATGCCGCAATATTCCTGCTCTCTTGATACAATTGTAAAGAAGTAGGTGTTACAGTCCTTTAACTAGTTAGTGCTGTCAGAGTCTTATTTTTGTAAATATATTGAAATGGTGAAGTGATTTATTTTTCTGTGGACATGTCTGTATGCGAATATGCCTGTATGCGTGTGCAACTGTACATGTGGGTATGTCTATGTGTATGTATGAGAGTGTGCATGCAGGTGTGTGGCTATGTGTTTATGCAAGTTTGTGGATATGTGTATATATGAGACTGCGTCTGTAAGCAGGTGTGTGGATGAGCATGTTTCCAAGTGTGTGTGCAGATATGCATGTATGTGAGTGGACGTGTATGCAAATATGCATGGGAGAGAAAAAGAGAGAAGTGGAGGGGACTTGTGTGTATGCATGTGTGGAGAGAGGGAGAGGGGGACATCCTAAAACTGTTATTTTCTGGTTTACTTCAATTACTTGCCAAGCAGTTTTGGACAGGATTAAGGTGAGTGTAAGAGAATGCATGAACTAATCTGCACTAAATTATGTCCAGCAGTTAGTGCAGTGGATTAAATTTCAAATTGTTAATTAGCTCCTTCCTATAAAAAACAATGGAGCAAAAACACATATATGTAGAGAAATGAACCATGTCACCGTTTGAATACATTTACAAAAATAAACAAATAAATAAAAATGCCTGGAGCATTAACATAACAGGATCACTGTCCTTTTTATTTGCTGAGATGGTTAGCTGGTTTTGTTGCTGGGTCCATGGATTCAGGACTGAATTAGAGTCATTTTTGAACATCAGTTTAGCGTGTTAGAAAACGTAGTGATTGCCAGTAATGGTGATTTTTTTTTTTTACTGATTACTGTATGTTTGATCAGTACTAGTTCATTAGCTGGTTGGCAGGGAGAATGAATGGTTTTGAATGTCTCCCTTGGGTGGTTGGTTGGTTGTGCTGTTTACGTATATGGTGAATTTGCTTTTTGAGTTACATGTAGCACAGTTAGATAATTAAATTGCTGACTGGGTTGGAGGAAAAAATGGATCATTAGTTAAATCATTTTTTTCTTGGTGGGCGAGTAAGTAGTTCACTGCTTTATTGGTTAACTTCTCATTATCCATTGATGTCATGTTGCCCTTTAGTGAACTTGAATGATCAATCCTGGTGAACTGAACTTAATAGAATTGAAAGTGTTTACTTAGCAGGATGTTCTGTTATTGTGAAGCCAGGTATACTGGCATGAGAAGTTTACAGAGTGAAGCCCTCTGAATGGAAGGTGTTGAGGAGAGCGTGTCCTTCATATAAAAAGTTGCTGAACACCCAGTCTGATGTTGTCAATCTTCATTTATTCTTGACTGATGGGTTCTGTTCCGAATCCTCGGAACTGACTCTGCCATTATACAAAGCTTGCGTCACTTGCGTCAGCCAAAAACTCTCGAGCTAAGGCTCTTACCCATACTGCCTCTCTTCCCGTTACCTCAGATCTCGTTTGCCACACAGAAAGTTGGACGCGTCAGCCGTTCTCTCAGCTAAGTGCTCAAAATTTTTTCTATTTGCCTATTATTCTACCTTAATATTGGTATAATTACTATTGTTTAGTTTCTTTTTTGTGTGAGTGACTATAATGATAACTTGCTACCTTCGTATTTACCTCAGGGTATCTCTCATTACCTTTGTTGGTATTAGGACTCTGTTTCCCATTTACCATTGGTAACTTTGATACCATCGTCGGTATCCTTTTTCCTGCGCTTTTCTTCTTCTTTAGCCGTCTGGGTAGATGTTCTTCATGTTTCACTGTTGCAGTCATCACCTGTAGGTTATCCCTACTGTGGTAGCCCTCAGCTGGCCCGAATACCAGAGTCAGTGTTTTTGTGCGCCGGCTGCTGTCGCCTGTAGTCTGACGTCAGGATGTCAGTACTATAAAGCAAGGCAACCAACGTCCTTACATCAGTCTTTCTTTCCGTGAAGCCAGTAGCAGAAGCAGTTTGCACTGGTGCTGGTCGGTCGCTACCAGAAATCGAATTTCAGCAGAAAACGTCTAAAGCTACATACCTCGTTGGGGACCCTTTTTTCTTGCTCTAACCGATGTCCAAAAAAGTTAACAATTTTGTCTCGTCTGTGAAAAGCAGATCCCACACCGAGACTTTCATTCTTACTGCATCACTTGTTTAGGCCCAGACCACAACGTCCCTCAGTGCCGGTTCTGTGCCCTCTTTAATGCGAGAACCATTTGTCGTAGAGCTCCTTTTATAGACAATTATTTTCGTATTCCATCTTCGAATTCCGATATGGCGTTCATCTGCCAACAGTCTGCCATATTCCAAAAAAGCATAGAGACAGGCTACACGAGGCTAAGCCTTCCGACGATGCTACTGCTAAGCAAGTCGTCAATTCTCCAGAATTCAGTGAGGCGTTTTCGTAGCCCCTGATGCCTGACTCGCTTTCTACGCAGGCCTCTGCCGAGACCCTTTTGCAGTCCAGTTTGCCGCAGAAATCCACTTTGTCTTTCAAGCCTTTGGCTGTCTCTGCCTCGGTTGGGTCCGGAGCCAGGATGCAGGCACCAGCTTCCAAGGAGGCCATTTGCACTACCGATTCTAGACAAAAAAACGACTTCTCTTCTGACCACCGTTTCTCAGAGACCGACAGATTCTCTCAGGCCTCAAAGCCAGACCACTCCTAGGAAATCTGCTTCTAGCCACCATCTTGCTACTGCTCCCCCACCCCAAGCTCAAATGCTTAAAATGGCGGAGGATCTCCTCTCAGTTTTCTGAGGTAGTACTCAAGCCCCCACCCCAAAAAAGAAAATGCTTCTTTCTCCAGAAATTATGACAGACCAAGAGTCTGAGGAATCTGATTATTCTGCCTTTGAAGAGAAACAGCAGCCCTTAACTGTTTGAGGATTCAGATGCAGAGGAATCCATCCCCTCTGCCTCCCCTCCAGAGGACCTTTCCCTCGGGGAACCCTCAACTCCCTCAGGGAACATTTTCAGTGGGAATCTCAGGACTACCCACAGTCAAAGAAACAACTTAGAGAGTTTCTGGACCTGCCCCAGCACAGACCCCTGGCCATCGCTCCTATTCTAGAAGTGGTGGATGATGTTTTCCTTGAATCCAGTTCAGCCCCTGATGCCCTGCATCTTGCTCTAGCTAAACCTGACAGATACTACAGAGTACCGGATTCTCACAAATACCTGTACAAGAACCCTGCTGCAGACCCTGAGGACATTACACAGGGACCCAAAGGAGCTAAGACTAGTTCTGCCAATAATCCTCTTTCTTCTGACAAAGACTCCAGAGTGCTGGATAGATGAGTTAAAAAAGTATACACCTCTGCAACTTCAGCTATCAGAGCACTCAGTTGTCAGTTCCATATGTTAAAATATCAAATATACACTTTGAAACAAATAAAGCAGAAGATTGCTACCTCTCCTGACGGTGCCAACTCAAAAGAGCTGGCAGAATTACTTCACTCTGCTGGTCAAGTGGCCAGGCACTCATTACAGTGTGGATATGATGCCCTAGAAGCCTCTAGCAGGGCAGCAGTGACAGGATCTGTCATTAGAAGATTTGCATGGCTGAAGTAACAACCTCTCCCTGATCATGTCAAGTCTAAACTTATTGATGCACACCTAGATAAGGATCGCCTGTTTGGGGAAAAAGCCGAAGAGGTGCTTAAAAAGATGGAAGACAAAGCAAAATATATGCAAACAGTAAATGATTTCTTTCAAGTTCAATGGCCCAGATTCAGCAGAAACTTCCCCTCTAATCACTGGGCCTTCCTTGCACCAGGCAGACAGGGCCAGAGTAAGCCCAGCAGGGACAGGACATGCAGGCCCCTATCCCAGGGCTAGCAAAGAAGCAAACAATGGACCACTTCTGCCTCTAAGGCAGGGAGTTCTAAGCCAAGCTTCTATGGTAAATACTTACAATGACACTCCCTCCCCCCACCCTCCTTCCACTCATCTAAAACTAGGCGGAAGGCTCATCCTCTTTAAGGACAATTGGGTCTCTATAACCAAGGACCAATGGGTATTAAAAATAATTTCTCAGAGATACAGATTCTCCTTCAGCGAACTCCCAATTCCAAGAGGGCACCCAGACCTCTCCCCAAACCAGTGGGCAGAGGCATTAAAACAGGTAAAAACAGTAATATCCCATGGTCCAGTAGAACCTATCCCTCTGGATCAAACAGGAAAAGGTTTTTACTCCAGACTATTCCTCTTTCCCAGAAAAGAGGGCACTTGGCACCCCATCCTGGATCTATCCAAACTGAACACCTCCTTGGTGGTCCCCAGATTCAAAATGCTAGCCTTGCAGCAGCTCCTGCCTATGCTCACACAAAATGCCTGGCTGGTGACACTAGACCTAAAAGATGCCTATCTCCACATCCCCATCCGGGAATCATGCAGAAAATTCCTTCACTTCAGAGCAGGCTATCAGCACTTTCAGTTCTCTGTACTGCCCTTTGGCTTATCTACTGTTCCCAGAGTATTCACCAAATGCTTGCCCTGGCTATTGCATTCTGCAGACAGAGAAGTATACAGATTTACCCTTACCTGGATGGCTGCCTCATTCAGGTGAATAGCAAAGAAAAATTGCTTCAGGGTCTTCTCTTTGTCAAAAAAACTCCTAACTTCCCTAGGGTTCGCCATCAAAGAGAAAAAATCAAAGCAAAACCCCACCAGGAAAATTGTTTTCCTGAGAGCTGTGCTAGACACAGCAACCCTAATGGCCTTCCTATCCCCAGAAAAACAGAGCTTCTTGCCTCTCTACTTCACCCAGTTGGCTTCCAGAAGTCATCTTACTGCGAGGAAGTTCCTGCAAGTCCTGGGATACATGGCATCTTGCATCCTTCTCGTCCCTCTCGCCAGGCTTCACATAAGAAAGCTTCAGTGGTACTTAAAAAACCTTTGGTGTCAGCACTCTCAGTCCCTAGAGAACACTCTCCCACTGATTCTTTGCATAAGGGATGGATTTCTTTGGTGGGCAGAGGCCTGTGCCATGAAAAAGGGTCTTCCCTTCATCCTCCTCCCTTCCGGCCAGACCATCACCACTGACGCCTCAGGCATAGCTTGGGGTGCTCACCTAGCAGGCAGGTGTACCCAAGACCTTTGGAATGCCCAGCAACTTCACTTAACACATCAACCAGAAAGAAGTGATGACAGTGCAAAATGCTCTGACTTCCTTCCAACCCCATCTCAGGCCAGGGGTCCTCCTTATAAAAACAGACAACACCACAGTAATGTGGTACACTAACAAGCAGGTGGGCACCCAATCTTTCCCCCCTGTGCATGTTAACCATGAGCCTGTGGCTTACAACCACCTCCATGGGGCTACACCTGATTGCCCATTACTTACCAGGAATAAACAACACATGAGCAGACCACCTAAGCAGAAACTTACTGTACTCCCATGAATGGCAGCTCCACAGAGAAATCTTTCTGCAAACCACCCAGGAGTGGGGAACCCCAGAGGTGGACCTCTTTGCCTCGCACTTCAACCACCAGCTGCAGAAGTTTGTACCAGGGAGTATCGTCTCTGAGCAGGGAAGGGGAATGTCTTGACCTTCCACTGGAGCTCCCTCTTTGTGTATGCATACCCTCCTTTGCCCCTTATTCCCAAGGTTCTAATCAAAATAATAGAGGAGAGACCAAAGGTCATTCTCATCACTCCAGATTGACCCAGACAGCATTGGTACCCCTTACTATGCTGTCTGACCTTACAGCCCCCAAAGCTGCTTCCCCTAAGGTTAGACCTCCTGACCAAGGCGAGGGGGAAGGTACTACACCCAGACCTGAAAACTTTAAGCATGGCTCATACATGAAAAACCAACAAGAAGTCACTGTTAAGCAAACATGTCCTGGACATCATCACAGAGGCCAGAAGGCCCAGCACAAGAAAATCTTATGCAGGAAATGGAAAAGATTCTGCTCCTGGAAACAATCAAAAGGGAACAGTACCTCCCAACCTTCCATCCCTCTCATCCTGGATTACTTAGCAGAGTTGCTCAATAGTGGCCTCTCCTTCTCTATTAAAATCCATGCCTCTGCCATCTCTACCCATTATAATTCAGACCCACTACTCTTCTCTCACCCTTTCATTAAGCAGTTCCTCAGAGGGGCTTCTAATATCAAGACATACTACTCCTCCCTGGGACTTGAATTATGTGTTGGAGAAACTAGCCTTACCTCCTTTTGAACCTGCCGCTTCAACAGAATTGAAATACCTCTCCTGGAAGACTGCCTTCCTACTAACTATCACCTCAGCCAGAAGGGTCTCAGAACTTCAAGCTCTCATGTCTGTTGAGCCCTTCATAATTTTCCATGCAGACATAGTCTCCCTGAGGACTAATCCCTCCTTTATGCCCAAGGTGATATCTGATGTGACCTTTAACCAGGCCATACACCTTCCCACCTTCTTTCCCAACCCTCAAAACTAGGGGAAAGAATTCTACACTCACTAGACATGCACAGACAACTCAGATACTATCTGGACCATATTAAACCATTCAGAAAAACTGACCAGCTTCTTGTAAGCTTTGCCCCTGGGGCAGAGGGGAAGCCCATCTCCAAACAAACCATTTCCAAATGGATTTCACACTGTATCAATTTTTGCTACAGACTACATGGGGAAACCCATCCCTAAGTCAATTCGTACCCACTCCACTAGGGCAACTTCCACTTCCACTGCCTTCCTCAGAGGCGTACCTACCAGATACATATTGGAAGCGGCCACCTGGACCTCCGTCCGTACCTTTACAAAGCATTGCCACCTACCTCTCTTTTCTAAGTCTAGGGCAGAGTTTGCCTCTGCAATTCTGCATGGCCTCCTGAACCATACCTAGGACTCTACCTGTCCTTCCACCCTTTACCTCAGCTTTGGGAATCCTCCCACAGGTGATGACCGCAACAGTGAAACACGAAGAACATAGTACAGTTGTGTACACTTATCATAAATGTAGATGTTCGAGTGTAATCACTGTAGCAGTCTTGGTTTCCCTCCCTCCATCCCCCTTTTCACATCTTCCCCTGGGGGGACACATGCTTCCCAGAGTGGCTTCTAGCCACCAGGACCACTTCTGTCTTTTCCCTTGTGCTTCTGACAGGTGATGGCAAGAAAAACTGATGTAATGATGTCAGCTGCCTTGCTTTATAGTATTGACGACCTGACAGCAGCCGTCGCACAAAAACATTGACTCTGGTATTCGGGCTGGCCGAGGGCTACCACTGCAGGGACAACCCACAGGTGGTGACTGCAACAGTGAATATACTCGAACATCTACATTTATGATAAGTGTACACAACTGTACTTTCTTTATATACCATAGTTGGTATTTAAAAAAAAAACTTTTATGTTTTTCTTTCCCCTTTTCTTTGAGTGAGTGTGTGCATGTGTGCGTATGTCTTATACTTGACTAGACAACATGCCAGAGAAGCAGAAAGGAACCTCCGGGTTTAAACAATTTAAGGATTGTGGCAAAAAGATGCCCAATTTGGATGGGCATCTTTCTTGCATTTATTGTTTGGGTGTCCCTCATCTGCTCAAACTCTTGCGAGAGACATCACAAATGGATACTTAAAGGATTATTAAAATGTCCTTTTGGTGAAGCTGTTTTGAGGCTGAGACTTCAAAATATCAAAAAACTGACACAAAAAAAGGAGACATTTGGTACCGTCTTCCCCCAAGGTACATGACTTCAAGAAAAGTCTTGGGTTCTGACACCTGCGGGACTGAAGGCAAAAGTTCCAAAGATATCATTGTCTTCTGCTCCGGCAATGAAACCAACAAAATCTGCTACGGTGCAGTCTACTATTGAAAGTACCCAACCATGTTTGGTGCCGACCATGTCTTCAGCGCCGACGACCTCCCCGGCACCACTAATTGCAACTTCTGCTATTTTGGTTCCATCCTCACCCTCTGTCCAACAAACTATGGTGTTGAAGGTCGATGATGTAAGTAGCCCCAGGACTAGATATTCCCCTTCAGTAGACCCCTTCTTGGGTCAGCAGCGGAGTCCCTTCATGGAAAGACCTGAATCTCCTTCAGGAATGTCAATCCATTCCTCTAGGAGGCTATCAGAAGTGGATGTAGTTAGATTAGTGGACCAGCTGTTGGCACCCAGTGACCTCCCTGTACCTTCTTGGACCTCCTTCCCTCCCATAGCCAAGGCTTACTCTCTCAGGAATCCTACATATATTCCTCCTTCAACCTCTCCCCAGGTCTTGGAGCCCATTGCTTTGATTCTGCTGGTGCTGACTGCTTCGGTACCGACAGCAGATCTCACCTTCGTACCAGACCTTACTCTAGTCTTTGGCTCCATCAGAACCATCGCACCCATGGGACCGATATTTCGCTGCCAGTTCCAGGATCCCTGGACTGGGCTCCGATTTTCTCTATAGCGCTGTCTACGGCTGTCAGTTCATTGTTAGTTTCAAGTCCTCTCTCGGCTCCTGCTCTGGAAGGCAGCTCATCTGAGCAGGTTGTGACCCTGGTTCCAAGCTTGTCTTTCTCTGTTCTGAGCCCCCATGCCTCTTTGGGAGAGCCTGCCTTCCAGATTATGGAGAGAGCTCTAGCCTCAGCAGGCTCCCAGTTGGAAGCATCCCCATCGGAGTGCCATATTTTTGTTCTGGTTCACAGCTGCCACAATCTGTTACACTGGGACAGTGAGCAAAAGAGCAGCAAGATACCCTAGTGCAGGGTCCCTTCTCTTCATAGTCCTCCTCAGATCTTCCCTCTGAGAAGCCACCCCATAAAAGATCATGCAAGAGGAAGCACTTAGATTCTCCAGAAGAATCTGTCACTGAGGATACAGATTACGATGAAGGGGAAGTGTCCCCACGGTCGACCCCTGAAGATGTCTCCTTTGGAGACATCCTGGAAATATTAAAACAGAGGGGGTGATTGGAAGCCCTAGAACCCATTCTCCGAGGAATCTGTTTTCTTGCAAGCTTTTCATACCCAGCCATCTACTTCTTGGGTGACCCCACCTACTGAACTAATCAAACTGATCGTACAGCGGGCGTGGAAGGCTCCTGACACCATAGAGCCAATTCCCGGGAGACCAGACGAAATTCTTTCAGCCCCTGAGATTCAACCCCATTGGTTTAAGGGTCTAGCAGTGGATGCCATGGTGGTGGCAGCGGCCACAAAAAAGGAACTTACTGAAGAGAGTTCAACTGTCCATCCTTCCAACCGAGAGTTCTGGATGATGGACAGATTTGGGAAGTGGGTCTTTGCTTCAACAACTTTCGCTATTCAGTCCATGAACTTCTTGGCACACTTTACTAGACTCCAAATGGATCTGATAACTGTGTTTTCAGACACCCTTGTAGGAGTAGTGTCTGATGGGGTTCGAGATAAGGTTGCCTCTCAGCTTGCCACCCTGGAGTCTATCTCAAATTCGTCCATGCGGCTTATTGCTCATATAGCCGAAGGGACATCTAGAGCAGCAGGTACAGGCTTTGCCATTAGGCGCCATGTCTGGATGCACTTGTGTGATTTTGCGGACCTGCTGTAAGTCTTCCTTTGTCAATGCTCCAGTTGATGTTACTTCATTGTTTGGCCCAAAAGTTAGTGACATGTTAACCAGGTGTGAAAAGGATGGGAAGACCCTTTCTGTTGTGGGCGTGCGTTTTTCCACTCCGCAACAACCTTACTGTAGGAATCAGAGGAGTAGAAAGATGTGGTTCAAGAAGACTCAAGGGCCTTTTCAGAACACACATGGCAAGTATTCCTCCTGGGGCAGAGGGAGGGGGAACTCATTTGAAAGATGCCTCTCCCGTGGCAGAGGGGGTCCTCACAGCCAGGGTTCCAGAGATTCCTTTTCTGGACAACCCTACAAATGCTCCTAAGTGGCTCAATTGCTTACCTCTGGAAGCAGTCAGGTGAAGATTTTCTCTGCACTACTCAGCCTGGCTCTCAATAACATCAGATTCCTGGGTGCAGACAGTAATCACCAGAGGTTACCACATTCCCTTCAACCTTTTTCCCAAACTCCAAAGGCGAATCCCTGATATTCCACCCAATCAGAGGGATATTGCAGCACTAGAAATTCAAAAGCTGCTTCAAAAAAGAGTCATTCAAGAAGTCCCACCAGACCAAATGGGATCCGGATTCTACTCAAGATTCTTTTTAGTGCCAAAAAAGACAGGGGATGGGAGACCAATTTTGGATCTCAGTGTATTGAACAAATTTGTACAACGGACAAAATTCCGGATGGTCACAGTTTGGTCTATCCTTCCCTTTCTAGAGAAGGGTGATTGGATGTGATCTATTGATCTTCAGGGATGTGTATTACCACATAAAGATGGACAAACACTACAGAAGATATCTGTGCTTTTGGCTAGGAGCCAGTCATTATCAACTTCGTGCACTGCCCTTTGATCTCACCACAGCCCCCAAGGTGTTCAAATGCATGGCAGTTGTAACAGCTCATTTAAGGCTACAGGGATCCCGTGTGTTTCCATATCTAGGCGACTGGCTCCTCCACGGCCCCACCAGGCATCTGCTGCTTTGCACCAAAGACTCTGTTTTACACCTTGCCGAGTTCTTGGGCATTTCAGTCAAAGAAAAATCACAATTATCTCCCACACAGGACCTGGAATTCAATAGAGCAAAACTAAATCCGAAAACCTGCGTGGCCTCCCTCCCTCATCACAGGTTATAAAAGTTGAGATTGCAACTTCAAGCAATTCTCTCTCTCACAACAAAGCCCCTGCTCGTCTGGTACTACCAATTTTTGGATCCATGGCAGCAACAATAACATTAGTTCCCCTAGTAAGGTACCACATGAGGCTGTTTTAATGGCTCCTAGAGTCACAATGGTCACTTCTAAGTCACCCCATGTCACATCCAGTCTTAATAAAAATCACTGCAAGAAGGATTTATCTTGGTGGATGAAGCCAGAAGAGGATTTATGAAGCTGGCCCTTCTCCCCCTCTAAGCCCAAGGCCATAGTGACCACGGACGCTTCCCTAATAGGGGGGGGGGCATTTTCAGGGAAAGACTGTCCAAGGTGCTTGGTCCCCACAGGAGGCCAATCTGCACATCTGTGCCCTAGAACTGAGGGCGGTGCTTTTAGCATTGCAAGCATTCTACTCTGCCCTTCCATCAGGGACAATTGCCATCTAGTCAGACAACATGTCATTAGTCTGGTACATCAACAAATGGGGGAACCAGATCTTACCCACTGTGCCGGGAAAAGTTTGGAAGTGTGCAATCGCCTCCAACCGCTTTCTAATAGCAACACGTATTCCAGGGAACTCCAATGTGATTGCGGACAAACTAAGCATGTGTATCCTTCTACCTCTTGAGTGGTTTCTCAATCCCAACATAGTGATGAAAATTTTTCATTGATGGGGTCAGCCTTGCTGCGACCTGTTTGCCTCTCCCATATACTACAAATGCAGCAGCAGCTACTTTGCCTTAGTCCCCCCCTCACGAGTAGTCCCTGAGAGATGCATTTCTTCATGATTGGCCCCCGGGACTTCTGTATGCCTTTCCACACCAATTCCTCTAATTCCCCAAATTCTAAGGAAAGACTAGTTGTTGAGAAGCAAAGTGATTCTCATTGCACTTTACTGGCCCCGTCAAATCTGATTTCCCTTTCTGTGGACTCTGGATCCAACTTTGGACCTGTTATCTCACCCTCAGGGCTTGGTGCATCCCAACCTTTAACATTTCAAGCTGACAGCTTGGTTTCTCCACTTCATTAATTAATTTCCATTCTATTTGGAGAGATACAAACGGCTTTGATCCGTTCTTGGCTCCAGTAGTCCTGGAATCTTAGCCACCTTATTTCAGTTAGGAGCTTCAACTTCTACCATTAGAGTTCATTTAGCTGCCATCTCAAATTTTCTTAAGTTTCGACGATCACTGATATTTCACTGTCTTTGCAAACTTTTTCTTAAGGGCGCTCAACATGTGAAGCCATCTTTCAAAGACCCTATAGCACATTGGGATTTGACCTTAGTCTTGCAATGCCTAGTTCATCAGTGTTTTGAGCCAGCAGCCACTTGTGATCTCATTTTTTATCTCAAAAGACCCTCTTTCTGGTAGCTATCACATCTTCTGGGAGAACCTTAGCAAATTGGAAATGTCCTACAATAACATTGCCAGATTTGCAACAGGCAACCCATTTAGAACCCACCATTGCATTAATATAAAGCAGCTGGGATGGCTAGAACTACAGAACCTGATTACATTCCACCAACTAGCTATAGCTCACAACATTCTTCACAAACCTTCCAAAACTCCTATTCTATCAACATGCATCACCCCCTACAAAAATCTGAAATCATTAAGATCTTTTCACAAACTACTAGTTCTTACTTCTAAACCAAACAACAAGGCTGGCGACTCCCCCTTCTCTAATACTGTTGGAAAAGCCTGGAATCTCCTCCCTAATGAACTTTCCTCACTTCCCTCGCTATCACTCTTCAAAAATAAATTGAAAGTGTTCCTCAGAACACACTGGTTATGCCCCTGTACTAACCCTGACTAGGTATGTGTCCTTTCATACTTTGCACTACCTACCCTTTCTACTCATAAACTGTGATTCCTTCCTTTTGATCTCAATTCTATCTACCTCATGAACACCACATAGTGTACCAGAATCCTATATAATCCCTGCACTGAGCTCTGACGAATTTGACTGTGTGAACCTGTAATATGCATTTTAATGATGATTTTTTTTGTTTAGTGTTATAATCTTACCTATTTGTTATGTTTGTTTTTATCATTGTTCTGTCTTGGAGCTTATCTCCCCGGGCCTCTACTGAAAATGGACATATATCCAGTTAGACTAGCCCTGTAAACAAATGTAAAATAAATAAAAATAAAATAAAATAAATAAATAAAAATTTCAGAGTAAAAGGCTTTGTGTGTGAATCATCCCTGTATCATTTTCCACAAAGTGAGAGTATCACTCAGAACCAATCCCACCTTCCTAAAGTGGTATCAGAGTCCAGTATTAACCAGACTATAGACTTACCAGTTTTCTTTCCAAAATTTTCAAACAAAAGAGAGTACTGCCTGCATATGTTGGATGTTCACAGGCAGTTCATTTTCTACGTGGACAGAACAAAAGCCTCTAGAAAATCAAACCAACTATTTCTATCTTTTTCAGGCACCAGATTGGGAAAACCAATTTCAAAGGTCACCTTATAGAAATGGTTAAGGGACTGCATTACCTTTATATACAATCAGAAACAAACTCAGACTACCAACAAAAGTTAGAGCTCATTCAACAAGATCTGTTTCTACTTCAGAGCTTCTATGGAAGACATATAAGCAGATGCAATTTGGGCTACCTCTCATACCTTTATCACTCATTAAAAGTTTGACATGGTCTCCAGGGGAAGAATTTCCTTTGGCTGTATGGTGCTCAACAATACCTTCCTTAGGGCCGCCAAGGATATAAAGTAGCTGGGGATTCTGTCCCATCAGTCAAGAATGAATGAAGATTGACAACATCAGATAAAGAAGTTATGTTCTTACCACAACGTTCCATCTGTGTTGTCAATCTTCATTCATTCTTGACATCCCACCCTCCTGCCCCCTCCTAGGGACTCCTGGAGGTTCAGAACTAGTCCTGGGGTTGTTGGTCAGACAGAGCTTCCATATTTTATTAATGGTAGGCAAACTCAGTCTGAGGTAATGGGAAGAGAAGCAATATGGATGGACCCTTAGCATGAGAATTTTTGGCTGGTGCAACTTTGTATAACGGCCGAGTCAGTTCCGAGGGTTCGGTACCGAACCCATCAGTCAAGAATGAATGAAGATCGACAACACAGATGGAACATTATGGTAATACCATAGTTTCTTTTTCATTTAAGCTCATTATTTCAAATATTGTTCTGAAGTGGCACTCCATGAATCTTATCCAGTTTTTATTTGTAGCTGGAAAGACATTTTGTTGTTTCACTAGACCACTAAACAGTCTTAACCTGTTTTTCTGGTTAGCTGATGTATTTTTTTTGAGTAGTTTGCTGTAGGGTTAATTTTGTTAACACTTGTTCATGGTTAGCTGAGTAGTTATTTGTTTGGTGGTGTAGCCAATCGGTTAGTCAGGTAGTGAATGACTGGTTTATTGAGTTATTGGTTGGATGGATATCCCTTCAGACAGTTTACCAGTTTTTGTGGGTACATTTGATGGGATAAGTGCCTGCCAATCCCAAAGATCTGTACCAAGTTCTACTTAAAAGAGGCGTACTTAACCCCGCTGACAGTAGGAGTATCATCACCATGCCTCCCCAACGTCCCCAAGTATCATGTACCATGACTTAATTTCCCTTGCAAAACATATCATTTAAGCTTTGTTCCCCACTTTAAGTACTGGAGCATTCTTGGTCTTCATAACCATGCTAAGAAAGCTGTAATCACTAACCATTTGTCTAGAGACACAGGCAAATCCCAAAAAAAAGTTCCAAACTTCAGATGTGAAATTGTTCAATCTCGCCGTTTGTTCTTACACACGGGTTCAGAGCCGATCCTCGGCTCCGAGTCGGCCGCATCACCAGCTCGCATCTTCGAGAAAGCTCGAGGCACAACAATATCCCATGATCCTCCGGTGCTAACCCTCAGATCTAGTTTGCCGCTAGCAGCAGATCACATCGAGAGGCTCGGGCCAGTAGAATTTTTTCTATATATTCCTTGTTATTTCTTGTTATTTACTTCTAAATTTTACATTTTATACTCTTCTTTATAGCGTTTGATAGGTTTATTACCTAGTTGTTGTTTAAAGTTAGTTTAGTTAGGTTGTTACTTCAAAATTTTTAGTAAGGGCCGTTTTTCTGTAAGAATTTACAGTACTTAAAAAATATATATATATATATAGTTTTTTGCCTTTTATCTTTTCTATTTTTCATATATATATATATATATATCATAGTGTGCTGTGTGAGTGTTTTACAGTTTAGATATATATTACATTTAAAATATATTATAGAAATTTTTTTTCTTAAGAGTGGTGTACTTTTCTTGGATTTTCTTTTCTTACTGTAAGAATGTCAGAAAAGACCAAAAGTGGTTTTAAAAGGTGTCAGTGTGGACAGAAGATGTCCATTACTGACAACCACTCATCCTGCATCTACTGTCTTGGCCCTCTCCACTTGCAGGAAGACTGTTCCATCTGTCATTCCTTTAGTGGGAGGGTCATGATGGAAAGACGCAGGAAGTTGGTGGACAGAGGGTTGCTTAAACCCGAGTTTCAGGAGGCCCTGGACAAGGCTGAACAGGTTTCAAAGTCTTCGAAGGGGTCGAAGTCTTCAAGAGTGTCGGAGCCCAAGTCATCGGCTCCGAGCACCTCTTTTCAGATTCGGACACCGGCTCCTATGACTTCGGTGCCGGGTGTTGAGACTTTATCTCTGCACGAGGCTCAGGTCTTCGAGCCGGTATCAGAGGTACCACCTTCGGCTATCCTTCGCTCAGTGACGGCTTCGATCCCTTCGACCCGTTCTTCGAGGCCACTTTCTGACTCCGATGTGGACCGAGTGGTACAGAAGCTTATGGAGAACTCGGCTTTGTCCAAATTAATCGAGGTTTCGTCCCAGCTGGTTTCGAAACTCGAAGCTGTTCCAGTTCCCTCAACACTTCCTCCTCCGAGACCCGTCGAGTCATCGGTGTTAGGAGTCGAAGAACCGATGATTGTAGAGCCCTCGGTGCCGAAGCCTCCAGTAGTGCTGTCGGCTCCATTGACCTCGACTCCTTCAGAACCAAACGGAGAGTCTCAGAGCCGAAGATCTTTCCTGGGTTCCGGGGGAGATAGTCGAACCAAGATATCGGTTCCGACTCTTCCCCTCGGTGCCTCGGCTCAGATCAGTTCGGATCCGTCCTCTGTGTCGGAGCCCATGGTTCCGATTCCGGAAAAATGACCCACTTCTTTGGATCGGGTCAGATCTTCGGGTCGGGGCACCGGTGCCTTTGACATCATGAGGAAGGTCTTGTCTGATCAGACACATACTTCATCGGTATCTTCATCTCCTTCCCCAAAAGGTCCGCGTTCTGCTTCTGTGCCTTCGGTTCATACCAAGCATCGAGACCCAATGCCTCAGAAGTCCCCACAGGGCGACTCTGGTTCCTCGGATGCATCCCCAGAAGCTCCCGCTGAGGATGTCCCGAGGAAACGACTGTGCAAGAGGAGGCACATAGATTCCCCTCAGGAATCTCTCACGTCTGATACTGATTTAGATGAAACAGAAGGGTCCCCACGGTCCACCTCTGAGGATGTCTCGTTTGCAGACATTTTGGAAATCCTGAAGCAAAGAGGGGACTGGCAAACCCTTACCCCTTCTGTGGATGAATCGGTCTTACTGAAGGCATTTGGGGCTCAACCTTCTACCTCCAGGGTGACTCCACCCTTTGACGATCTCATGGATCTTATAGCTCGGAGGGCTTGGGAAACACCTGATACAGTGGAACCAGTCCCCCGTAAACCAAACAAATACATGACGGCTCTCCAAGATAAAGCCTATCTTACAAAAGGAGTTCCCGTAGATACTATGGTGGTGGCGGCGGCCACTAAGAAAGAGATGTCTGAATCATCTTCCTCTGTCCATCCTCCTAATAAGGATTCCAGGACAATGGACAGATATGGGAAGCGCATATTTAGTTCGGCGACTTTTTCCATCCGATCGCTCAACTACCTTACGCATTTCATGCGTTTACAGAGAGATCTCATTAAGGAATTAGGAGATACTTTCCAGGGACACACAGATGCTGCTGTCGCTGAGAAAGTGACAGCGCAACTCAACACCCTAAATTCCATAGTCAACTCGTCCATGAGGCTGATTTCATACGCAGCCGAAGGGTCAAGTAGAGCGGCAGCTTCAGCGATCGCCCTGAGAAGACAATCCTGGTTGCGCTTATGCTCCTTTGCGGAAGCCTTTAAGTCTTCCTTTGTCAACGCCCCCTTCGATTGTGCCTCCTTGTTTGGGCCCAAAGTAAAGGAGACTCTCACGAGGTGTGAACAAGAAGGGAAGACCCTGTCTGCCGTAGCGGTCCGTTTTTCCGTTCCATCTAGACCCTACCCTAAAGGGCAACGAGGAGGAAAAATGTGGTTCCAAAAGACTCTGGGATCTTTTCAACACACCCAAAGTGACGCCCCCTCCAGAGGCAGAGGAGGGGGAAGAAACGGAAGACGCCGCCCAGCTGGCAGAGGGGGTCCGCAAAATCAGGGCGACAGAGAGACCTTCTCTGGAAAGCCCTTCCAGCACTCCTGAGTGCAGGCCCGGCTGTCCTACTCTGGAGGCAGTCGGGGGTCGCTTGGCTTTATACCCAGAGGCCTGGCTAAATCTTACATCAGATTACTGGATAAAAAACATAGTTACCAGAGGCTACAACATCCCCTTCATAAAAATGCCACCCAACTCCAAAAAACTCCCAGACGTTCCACCCAGTCTGCGAGACCAAGTAACCATAGAGATAGGAAGGTTGCTCGAAAAGTCATCCAACCAGTCCCAGTGGACTAAATAGGATCCGGAACTTACTCAAGGTTCTTTTTAGTTCCAAAGAAAACAGGGGACTGGAGGCCAATTTTAGACCTCAGCAAGTTAAATACCTTTGTGAAAAAGGAAAAGTTCTGGATGGTCACGCTTCAGTCAATCCTCCCTTTTCTGCAGAAGGGCGACTGGATGTGCTCTATAGATCTCAAAGACGCATACTACCATATCAAGATGGCCAGGGTGTCCAGAGATCACTTGCGCTTCTGGCTGGGAGCCAGTCATTTCCAGTTTCGTGCTCTGCCCTTTGGTCTCACCTCAGCCCCCAGGGTGTTCACCAAATGCATGGCAGTAGTAGCGTCTCACTTGAGATGAAACAGATTCCAGGTGTTTCCTTATGTAGACGACTGGCTCCTATCCGCCACCACTGAATATCGTCTTCTACAAGCCAGGGACTATACCATCAGTCTTTGCTCTTCACTAGGCATAACGGTGAATTTTGGAAAATCTGTTTTATCGCCGTCACAGCGTATCTTATTTATAGGAGTACAGCTAGACACTTCCCAGGCTCAAGTTACTCTCCCCCCGCCAAGAGTATCAGACCTCAGGCATCACATTTCGCTCCTTCACAACAAGAGAGTCCCTGCACGACAAATATTAAGAGTGCTAGGCTTGATGGCAGCCTCCCTTTTTGTAGTTCCTTTAGGCAGGATGCACATAAGGACTCTTCAATGGATGCTATTCGCCCAGTGGTCGTATCTACAACTTCCACTGTCTCACGAAATCTTGATCACGATTTCTTGCAAGAAGGATCTCGTGTGGTGGATACACAGTCAAGAGCTAACACTAGGACGACCGTTTGTCTTACCCAGTCCGGTAGCAACTCTAACCACGGATGCTTCCCTGATAGGGTGGGGGGGATTCTTTCAGGGACAAACAGTTCAAGGTCAATGGTCCAACTTGGAGTACAATCTGCACATCAATGTTCTAGAGCTGAGGGCAGTGTTTCTAGCGTTGCAACACTTTCACAAGTCCTTACCTCGGGGAACAGTGACAGTTCAGACAGACAACATGTCAGTGGTCTGGTACATAAACAAGCAAGGGGGAACCAGATCTTACCCGTTATGCAGAGAGGCCCTCAGAATTTGGCAATGGGCAAAGTCCACTGGACGCTTTCTGATAGCAATGCACATCCCAGGGCCTTCCAACGTGTCAAGGACAGGTTGAGCAGAGCCATCCTGTTCCCTCACGAGTGGTCCCTCAAACCTCAAGTGGCAGAAGAGATCTTCCGCAGATGGGGCCAGCCTTGCTGCGACCTGTTTGCATCCCCATTGAATGCCAAATGCAGAAGCTACTTTGCCCTGTTACCCCCTCCAGGGGGTGTCCCCAGGGACGCACTGGTATACGATTGGCCCCCGGGTCTCCTTTACGCTTTTCCTCCTGTTCCACTAATTCCCAGGTTTTTGCAGAAAGCCAAACGTCTGGACAGGACCATAATACTGATAGCCCCATTCTGGCCTCAACAAATCTGGTTTCCCTTCCTTCAGTCTCATCAAGTGGAGGAACCATGGATACTGGACCCGGAGCCAGACCTTTTGATACATTCGTCAGGAGTTCCTCACACCTTCCTCAAGTCCCTCAAACTGACAGCTTGGCTGCTCCGCTTCCCATCTTAGCCAGGTCGGAGTTACTATCCCCTGCAGTACAACAAATTATTGCATCTTCTCACAAACCATCTACAAGGAAATTGTACATCAGCAAATGGAACCGTTTTGCGCACTGGGCCTCCAAACAAGGTATAGATCCATTCGGGGCTCCAGTACACAAGATACTAGATTTCCTCACCACACTTTTTCAAGAAGGAGCATCAACATCCACTATAAGGGTTCAACTGGCCGCTATATCCAATTTTTATATTGGCCGTGAGGATGGTTCTCTTATGTCCCACAGGCTTTGTAAAGCCTTCATGAAAGATACCTTTCACCTCCGTCCCCCCTTTCGTAATCCAATAGCCCCTTGGAATCTTAATCTCATGTTGCCCCCATTTGAACCAGCAACCACAACTCTGTTAAAATTTCTTTCGTGGAAAACACTTTTTCTGGTTGCCATCACTTCCGCCAGGAGAGTTTCAGAGTTACAGGCTCTATCTATCCGACCCCCGTACATGATTTTTCGTCCAGATAGAGTAACCTTGCGCACCAATCCGTTCTTCCTTCCAAAGGTTTGTTCGATTCAGAACATCAGTCAATCTATCGAACTACCTACCTTCTTTAAAAATCATTCCAATAAGCTAGAATACACATTGCACAAGTTGGACGTTCACAGACAACTAAGATTTTGCTTACATAGGACAAAAGAGTACAGAAAGTCAGATCAACTATTTGTCTCATATGCTGACCAAAGAAAAGGACCGGCAGTAACGAAGGTTACCTTATCCAAATGGCTCTCAAATTGCATAAATTTGGTATATGCTGAATCGAAACAGCAACTCCCTTTCAAACCCAGAGCTCATTCCACAAGGGCGATTGCTACCTCTTCAGCCCATACCGTTCCTTTGCCGTTAGATACCATTTGTGCAGCGGCAACTTGGGCAAAACCACATACTTTTATCGCCCACTACAAGCTAGACAAGAGCTCCAGGGACAGGGCGACGTTTGGTTCCACTGTACTCAGGAATGTTCTCCCTTGAGCCACCCGGGAAAAAGGAGCTAGGGACGCTACCCGTGTGTAAGAACAAACGGCGAGATTGAACAATTTCACATTAAGAAGTTATGTCTTACCATAACGATCCATGTGAATTGTTCATCTCGCCTTTGTTCTTACATTCCCTCCATCCCCGCCCACGGTCTGGGAGAACGGTTTTCAACTAGATTCCTTTTCAGCCTTTTCTAGATATGGTTGGCATGTTATTGTGCATTAGTAATGGCATCTTTTCTCCTCTAGTTGTCAGTAGGGTTCCAGACACTGTGTAGTATCTGTTTATAAGTGTTCTAGACACAGTTCTAAAAGGGATTATTCTGGTATAGCAAACTAGATCTGAGGGTTAGCACCTGAGGATCATGGGATATTACTGTGCCTCGAGCTTTCTCGAAGATGCGAGCTGGTGATGCGGCCGACTCGGAGCCGAGGATCGGCTCCGAACCCGTGTGTAAGAACGAAGGCGAGATGAACAATTCACATGGATCGTTATGGTAAGACATAACTTCTTAATATTGCTTTTCTGCCTTTACTCTTTTACATTAGGGACAGAACACCCATTTTTATCTGGAGATAGTGGTGTCAGTAAAACCTGAACTGCTCACAGCCATGAGGATTGAATCTGTGGACAGTGATAAAAATACTGCTGACAGCACCTAGGCAGTCTTAATTTTTTTTGTTTTATTTTATTTGTATACTAGCTTATTATGGTGATTAGGATTGGAGTGGATAGTTGAGAGTCAATAGCAGCGAGATAAAACTTTGGGGACAATGTTTCCACTCTGTATATTTTTTAACTGCACTGGCAGACAACCTTTCCTCTTTGGACAGTAGTGTCATTACACAGTGCTCATAGTGGCAAGGATCCATTACGTGGGCAGCAGTTAGACAGTACAAAATGCACACAGCAGATACCTCTCAACTGTTGCTGATTTTTGCCTTAACTTCATATTTTTAACTTGTCTTTTCTATAGTGTTGGATTTTGTATTTAATTATTAAGAAAAACAGTCAGTCAGTAATGCCATATTTCTTATTGTTCAGAAAATGCATGCTGGTGCAAAACGTGTTGTTCTATTGACCTTTAAAGAGAATTACAGCATGCCTCTCAAATGTCCTTGATTGTACTGGTCATATCTGATTTTGCCTTGTGTTCTGTCTTGTCTCTTGTAAAATGTTTTGTTTTTTGGTGTATTACTGAAAATTATGGTAAGTCAATAATGACATATATTCAGTGCAATACATGTTAGTATTAAAAATGCCTGTTGGTGCAAAACATGTTTGTTTTATATATATATATATATCTGTGTGTGTGTGTGTGTGTGTGTGTGTATATGTATATGTGTAGATATATATATATATATATATATATATATATATGTATATATATATATGTATATGTATATATATATATATATATATATATATATAGAGAGAGAGACAAACGCACACAAACGTGTGTTAGGTAAGCCCACTGGAGGAAAGTGTCCTTTTTCAGGTGCTACAAGGATCACTATCTGGTTAAAGTAGTTTGTTCAGTTACACAGTAAGCAAATGGAAAGGTAAGGAATCAAACCCTGTATCCTTTCGTTAAAGGGCACAGATCTTTAATAGCTTGAAGTCTTACTCCTCTGTGCTACCTGTTAAATTGCCAAAAATTTTAAGTGAATGACAGTAAAAAAATTGTCCCTAACTGTGGGCTTTTGACAGCACATTATTTTTTGTCCAGAA
This sequence comes from Protopterus annectens, assembly GCF_019279795.1. Classification (NCBI taxonomy): domain Eukaryota; kingdom Metazoa; phylum Chordata; order Ceratodontiformes; family Protopteridae; genus Protopterus; species Protopterus annectens. Next base: position 598,481,547 of record NC_056739.1, on the reverse strand, counting down.
TTCGGAAGCAAAGAGGTTGAGAGGTATGCACAGCACCAAGACTTTTTAAATATTATTTATTATGATAGTCGCCTCACAGTAAGACGTTGTCCCAGTCGATTCTTACCTAGAGCGTCTTCTGTCTGGAGACATGCGTGAATGGGCGTACCTTTGTTGAAGGTTGTGCGTCAGGGCTGGCAACTCGGAACTTAAAAATCTACTGCCAATCATTAGTGGACCGGAGTTCTGCTGTGGCGACCCCTAACTGGGAAAAGCCGAAAGACGCAACAATTTATTATGGTAATCAGGACTGGGGTGGGGGACTTGGCTGCCAGCAATGTACTGCTTATTTGGAACTAGCCAAAGCATTTGACACTATATTCCTTTTTGTGCTTGCATTCACAAGTGAAAGTTTAAAGCATTTCATATAGGGTATTTTAACTGCAAACTGTGGCAAGCCACTTGATACATTTTTAGGAAGCAGTATGCTACAGTTTCAATTAGAAGACTTTTTACTTTGGAACTCACTTTACAGAGAAGATCTTGGTACTTTGGGGGTCCTAGGTTTACAGTTAGGGATGCCAGATCAGGACAGTGCATCAGGTGCTACAGAAGCTAGCTACAGGTCTAGTTAGCGTGTAATATTTGGGGGGGGGGGGTGTGGTCATCATTTGTTTTTTCTTGTATTGTTTTGTGTAGTATTAGAATAAAGCTAACTCTTCTAATATTTAAATCATTTTTTAAACATAAAATTTATTATTATTTATTTTATTTTACATTTGTTAACTGGGATAATCAGTCTGGGTATGAGCCCATTTTCAGAGAAGGCCCAAGGAGAAAAGCTCCAGAAGTAGAATTTACATAGGCATTAAGATAAAATGATAAAAGACCATTTACATAGGCATTAAGATAAAAGGAACAAATACACTGATGTGAAAAAAGAAATACAAATGTACAATTGCCATCTTAGATAGAGCAATAACAAGTATGAGAATAAGGAATAATACACATTGATAAATAAGGATATGTATATATAGCATAGTAGGAAAAAAAGGGGAAGCAGGAAGGGGAGCATTCACAAGAGAAACCCATGGAGGTGGAGAGAGGGAGGAAGCAAAAACTTTTAATGTGAAATAGACCCCCCACTTTTAAAAATGGAAGCTAAGAAGGAAGAGAAGGTAAGGAGTGGCACACATTCAGGGATTTATTTCACCAAGTAAAAGTGCCCCAGTTCAAAGAAGGTTGGTGCTTACTAAAGAAAGCATTGCAACTGCTAAATGTCCAGGCATTTGGCTTGGTCAGTCCAAGTGTGACCTAGATAACCAATCACGGATCATTTAAATCCTTAAGGGCTCAGTCCATTGCTTACATTTGCACATTAAGCCAGTAAATCCATATGGTCAACTGAGCAAGTGACAAGAAGGGAATTTACTTTCATCCACAGTCTCCACCCTCTCCAGCAGTCTGTGAAGCCACATTGTTAACTTAGCAAGTGACAAGAGGAGAACTTACTTTCATCCCCAATGTCCACCCCCAACCAGCAGATGTTCTTCATCTCACATTGCTGCAGTCCTTACACTTGGGGTAGTCCGCTGTCCTCGGTCGGCCCGAATATCAAAGTATAAGGTTGACGTCGGTCAAGGTGCATTAGACTGACATCAGGACGTCAGGGTACAAATGCGCATGACCGACGTCATATCCTCAGTCTTTTTTGCCGCATGGTCCGATGCAGAAGCAGCGTTGCAAGTGCCGTTCGGCGTTCTGAAATTTTTCGAATTCGGAGTTTCAGACCGAGTCAAAGTTGGCTAAGTACCCCGTTGGGGAATATTTTAGTTTTTTCTTGCCTCAGTGGTTTACCGGATGTCAGAAAAAGTGAATAACTGTATTTCTTGTGGGAAACAGATACCGCATAGAGATTATCATACTTTGTGTATTCCTTGTTTGGGGCCTAAGCACGACGTTGTTGGGTGTCGCTTTTGTGCTAGGTTCAATAAGCGCACTATTAAGCGAAGGTTAGATTGTGCCAGGTTAGTCTTCGGGAAGCGGTGCAATTATAATATGCCGTCGGATGCTCCGGCGTCCGCTTCGAAGAAGCGCAAAGACAAAGCAGCTAAGCCCAGACAGGAAGAGTCGTCCGTACCGGACGCCGGTTCTTTAGAGGTGTCGGTGGAACCGGTGGTTCCGCCGGAGGTTTCTCTGGAGTCCCAAGGGGAGACTTTGTTATTGCAGGATGTGGCCTCTCAGGAGGCAGGTCAGGCTGAAGGGGCTTCTCAGGTTACTGTACTCCCCTCCCTTCCTAGGGTGGTTAGGCCCTCTCCTTCTGTTTCCAAGGCTTCTCCCAGAGGCAGGCCAGGTTTAGCTTCTGTTGGTGTCACTCCTAGTTCATCAGGATCTGTGCCCAAGAAGCACATGCTCAAAATGGCAGAAGATTTAATTACTTTAATTAGAGGTTCTTTGCCCCCTCCTGATAAGAGGCCTAGGGTGGAACCAGAGTTGGGAAGTTTTGAGCAGGCTTCGGATGTTTCAGAGTCTTCGGCTGAAGACTTGCAGGAGTATTCTCCTTATTCTGATTCTGATGTGGATGATTCTACTCCTTCTGCTTCTCCTCCAGAGGATTTTTCTTTTTCAGAGACTCTTCATTCCATGAGGGAGCATTTTAAGTGGGAAGGTCAGGACTTCTCTGATTCCAGGAAAAGGCTTAGGGAATTTTTGTTTTTACCCCAGCATAGGCCTTTGGCTATACCTCCTGTTCTGGATGTTGTGGAAGATGTGTTTGCAGAGGCTTCTCTTAATCCTGATTCTGTGCCTCCTGCTCCTGTTAAACCGGATAGGTATTACAGGGTGCCTGAAGCTCATAAATATCTTTTTAAGAGTCCTAGGGCGGACCCAGAAACTGTTAGTCAAGGGCCTAAGGGTGTCAAGGCTTCGATTGTGAAAAATCCGGTTCCTCCAGATAAAGAGGCCAGGGCTTTGGATAGATGGGGAAAGAAAGTCTATACTTCTTCCACCTTAGCTATGAGGGCTTTGAATTGCCAGTTTCACATGTTGAAATACCAAACTATCTACTTTCTCAATTGAAGTCTAAGGTAGATGCTCTGGCGGAAGGTATTGAGTGTAAGGAATTACAGGATTTGGTGCATGTTTCTGAACAGGTGGGTAAGCATTCTTTACAATGTGGTTTTGATGCTGTTCAGGCCTCATCTAGGGTGGCTGCCACTGGGTCAGTTCTCCGCAGGCACGCCTGGCTGAGGGATCAGAATTTATCTGACCATGTTAAGACAAGGATTTTAGATGCTCCTTTACAGTCTGATGTGTTGTTTGAGTCACCTGTGGAGGCAGTCTTAAAGAAAATGGAAGACAAGGCTAAGTCTATGCAGACTGTTAAAGATTTTTTGCAGGTTCAGCCTGCGAAGTTTAGTAGGAATTGGCCTACCAAGGGGTGGACGTACCCTTCTTATGATTCCCAGTCTAGGGGTAGATCTAGACGTGGTAGGGGCAGAGCTCAGGGCGCTCTCAGGCCTAGAACAGGGAGTTCACCTGCACAGTCTTCGGGTGAGGGCAGGGGTCAGTCCTTTCGTAAACAGACCCAATGACCTACCTTTTCAGCTGCCAGAGCCTTCTCGTCTGGCAGCACCTTTGGGAGGAAGGATGGCGCTTTTCAAGAAAAATTGGAGTTTAATTACCCAAGACAGATGGGTGTTGGATATCATACACAAAGGTTACAGGTTTTATTTCCATACCTTGCCTCCTTTCAAAGGCATGCCAGACGTTCCTCCTCCACAAAGAATAGAGGCTCACAAACAAATTTCTCTGCTACTTCAAATAGGGGCCATACAGCCGGTCCCTCTGCCAGAAGTGGGCCTAGGATTTTATTCTCGCCTGTTCCTAGTACCAAAGAAGGGGAACACGTGGAGACCAATTTTGGATTTATCTATCCTCAACACTTATCTGGACATTCCCAAGTTCAAAATGTTGACGTTACAACAGCTTTTACCTCTGCTGGGCAAAGATCACTGGATGGTAACTCTGGATCTCAAGGAGGCTTACCTTCATGTTCCTATCAGACTAAGCTGCAGGAAGTATCTGCGCTTTCGGGCTGGAACTTCTCATTATCAGTTCTCTGCATTGCCCTTTGGCTTATCTACTGCGCCCAGAGTGTTTACAAAAGTTCTGGCTCCAGTGATAGCTTTCTTCAGGCTAAAAGGAATACAGATTTATCCTTATTTGGACGATTGCCTGATTCTGGCTCAAGAAAGGGACGAACTTCTTCATCATCTGCAATATGTGATAGCAGTGCTAAGATGCCTGGGGTATTCTGTGAACGAAATAAAGTCCAGTCTAGTACCCTCTCAGGACATGTGCTTTCTGGGTGTAAGACTGAATACAGCATCCCAGATGGCCTTTTGACCCCGGACAAACAAAAGAATCTTTCCCTTTACTTCCATCAACTATCTCATCAGTCCAGGCTGACTGCAAAGACAGTCCTTCAAGCCTTGGGGTTCATGGCATCTTGTATTCTGGTGCTTCCCAATGCCAAACTGCATATGAGGAAGCTACAATGGTATCTCAAAATGTATGGACACAGCACTGCCAGGATATGGACACTGTCATTCAGATAATACCTTGCATTCAAAAGGAATTTTTGTGGTGGGCTCAGGAATGTCACCTAAACAAGGGACTCTCTGTGACCCGGCCAGAGGTGAGTCAGATTCTAACGACAGATGCCTCAGACAAAGCTTGGGGAGCTCATCTAAATGGAAAGTGGATACAAGACACGTGGCCTGCCAGACTACAACATCTACATATCAACTTGAAGGAGATGTTAGCAGTCCAATTTGCATTAATAGCTTTCAAGGATTTACTTCTTCCAGGACAGGTGTTGATTCTAACAGACAACACAACTGTCATGTGGTACATCAACAAGCAAGGGGGAACACATTCTTATCCTCTCTGCAGGCAAGCAATGATTTTGTGGGAGACTGCTCTCAGTTTACAGCTACATCTTCAGGCAAGGTTTCTGCCGGGAGCACAGAACTCCTTAGCAGATGCATTGAGCAGACGAATTATGGATCCCCACGAGTGGAAATTGGATCCTCATGTATTTCAGGAATTGACAGTGTCATGGGGAACTCCAGACATAGATCTGTTCGCTTCTCCACTAAATTACCAGCTGCCAAAGTTTTGCACAAAAAGGTTTCATCCCACAGCCTGGAAAGTGGATGCTCTTTCTTTCAAGTGGAACAATCTTCATGTGTATGCCTTTCCACCTCTGCCTCTCCTCCCAAAGGTATTCCTGAAGGTCAGACAGGACAAGCCAAGGATGATCTTAATAGCTCCAGATTGGCCTCGACAGCACTGGTACCCATTACTGAGAAGTCTGGTACGAGAACCTCCATGGCCTTTGCCTTCGATTCCACACCTACTGTCTCAGGAGAACAGTCATTTACTCAATGTCAAACTTCACTCTCTTCACCTAACAGCCTGGCATATTCTGTTTTGAACTCTGGAGGGTCTCAACTTCCACAGCAAGTTTTGAATGTTATTTTGGAAGCCAGAAGGCCTAGTACAAGGAAAGTGTACGCAGATAAATGGAAGAGATTTTTATTTTGGAGTGCAGCAAAGGAATTTGATGTTTCTGAGCCTAATTTAAGTGTGGCTCTTCAATATCTTACTGAGTTACTGGACAAAGGTTTGTCCTTCTCTTCTATTAAGGTTCATGCTGCAGCAATTTCTGCTCACTATGACTGTGACCCACCATTGTTTTCTCATCCTTTGTTCAAGCAATTTCTTAGAGGGGCAAAGAATATAAGACCCCCACATAGAGCTCCTACTCCTGCTTGGGACCTCAATTTTGTGTTGGAGAAACTCACTCTACAACCTTTTGAGCCTGCAGCTACTGCTGAGTTGAAATATTTATCATGGAAGACTGCTTTTTTGTTGGCCATTACCTCTGCAAGAAGGGTTTCTGAATTACAGGCCCTTATGGCAGTTGAGCCTTTCTTAATTTTCCATAAGGATAGGGTATCTTTGCGTACTAATCCTTCCTTTATGCCTAAAGTGGTTTCTAGTGTGGCTTTAAACCAAACTATTCATTTGCCTACTTTTTATGCTAATCCCCAAAATAAAGGGGAAAAGATTTTGCACACTTTAGATGTACACAGGCAGTTGCGTTATTATTTGAGTAGGACTAAAGGGTTCAGGCAGTCTCAGCAGTTATTTGTTTCTTTTGCTTTGAGTTCTCAGGGCAAGCCTGTGTCAAAACAAACTATTTCTAAGTGGATTGGGTTTTGCATTGCTTTCTGTTATTCCCATCATGGTAAGGAGATTCAGCTGGGATTAGGCCTCATTCCACTAGGGCTACTGCCACTTCGACAGCTTTTTTAAGGGGGGTGGCAACTAAGGATATTTTGGAGGCAGCTACTTGGAGTTCAGTGCATACTTTCTCTAAGCATTATCACCTTCCACTTTACTCTAAATCTAGGGCTGGTTTTGCCACTGCTATTTTACAGGGCATTTTGGCAGCTCCTGCTGCTTTATAGTTTTGCCATCCTCCCTTACCTCTGCTTTGGGATTCTACCCAAGTGTAAGGACTGCAGCAATGTGAGATGAAGAACATAGTACAGTTTTGTACCTACCATAAATGTAGATGTTCGAAGATCCACATTGCTGCAGTCCAATTTACCCTCCCTCCTTCCCTCTGTTTTAGAGGCGGTTGTGTGGTGTGGGTTGTAAATATTGTATTTATTGTATATATTGTACATATTGTTAGTGCAGGGTGGTTGCTTGGTGGTTTGCTGTCTTTTGGTTTTGACCTTTCTTTTAGGGTCTTCTGACATCTGGGGCAAGAAAAGACTGAGGATATGACGTCGGTCATGCGCATTTGTACCCTGACGTCCTGATGTCAGTCTAATGCGCCTTGACCGACGTCAACCTTATACTTTGATATTCGGGCCGACTGAGGACAGCGGACTACCCCAAGTGTAAGGACTGCAGCAATGTGGATCTTCGAACATCTACATTTATGGTAGGTACAAAACTGTACTTTATACCAACTTTGTGTCAATCTCCTCTGACTGTGATAGAAAATACCTCTCAACTTCTTCGCTGAAGAATCAGGGACAAAGGTAACAAATGATGCAGAGACAAGACTAAATCTGGGACAGATTTTGGATATCACTCTTACATACTTAGAAAGTGTGTAGAATAGCTAAGTGTTTTGTACTGATATGCGTTTTCTTAAGGATATGAAGACTACAAATAAAATTACTTTCATTCTTTAGTGACTGCTGCAGTCATCAATGATGAGCTAAAGACACCCACATATTTTACAAGGACAATAACAGTAATACAAGGCACAGATGTCTCAGTTGCTTTCCTCTAGAATGCATTTATTTATTTATTTATTTATTTACATGTGTTTACCAGAATAAATTAAAAACTGTCAAATCAAACTGAAAGAAACATAATTGTACACTGAAGGTACTGAAGACAGCTGAATTTCTGTGCAGACTTACTTTACTCCGCTATTAAGAAATGAAAGGTGCATAAAATAAGAAACGACAGAAGGAATAAAAGGTGGAAATTAAAAAAAACAAAAAGTGCAACAAAGAAAATTTGGAGCAGACCGAGGTTATAGAAGTATGCCAGAGGATGTGTATCTCTGGGATTTAGGAAGGGCTGCAAAAGTGACGATCCTTAACTTGGACATTTTATTGCTAGTGACAGCTCTTTCTGATTCATAGACAGCACTACCACAGTGATTCTGTGTGGTCTGTAGAATCGCAAAGGCAGACTGTGCCCCCAGCTTACTATAAATAAGGCATTCAAGAGGCACATTTAATAACAAGTCATGTACTATTCCCCACAATTGCCTGTGTTAAGTGATTTACACAGCAAAGCAATTCATAGAACTGTTTTGCTGCCTAAACTAAACCCCACCAGCTGCATTAATTAACATGGCCAAAACCCCATGTTCACCTGTTACTTTCATTTGGAAAGATTGCATTAGAGGTAACTGCCAGGGAGTTTAGCAGATAGGTAGTGGTCAGTGTATGTGTGTGTGAAGAGGTATGTGGTCTCACAGGTATGCATCAGTTGAGGGGAGTTTTCTAATCAATAATGATAGTCTTGTGTGTGTATGTGGAGGTGGGTTGCTATTTCTCTAAATTCCACTGAATCCAATTTTGACACCAGTGCCAACATGGTGCTATTTTACACCATGGATGCTAAGGACACTAAGCAGGTTATATGTAAGAATTGATTTATTTCTCAGCAACTTGATGAGACAAAGAAATTATGGGTGAGCCAGCCCACTTTTTCATACACAAACAAATTTAATATTAAAAATCTGTTAGAGAATCCATGGGTGTGTCAAGAGAGGAACAGTGTTGTGATAACAAAGAAGTGTGAAAGGTGCAAACAGTGTAGGTCTTTTGAAACTGAATACACTGGGCAGATTTACAAAATAATTAGTAAAAGCTCAAGAGATTGAAGGTTTAATTGCCTGTCAGAGAGAGTGGTTTACCTCGCTCGATGTGCCACCTGTTCAAATGTTCTATGTGGGGAATACTGAAAATTCTTTGAACAGTAGAATATATTAACACAACTACAGTATCCAACAGAATGACAGTAAGAGTGCTTTAGCTAAGCATTCCATTTTATGTGTTGATTTTCGGTTCTTTGTTTTCTCTGTGGCTGAACAGATCGATGAGGGAGCCTTCGTGGTGATTGGTGGACAAGAATTTTGAATTGTGAATTATTTTGGCAGCTAAAGTTGGATGCCAGTTACCCCCCTGGTTCGAACAAGAACATTTCGATTTTTAGTGAAGTTAAAGTTCTGATCCAGTAAACTTTGACACCGTAGCTCAGGGGTTAGAGCACTGGTCTTGTAAACCAGAGGTTACGAGTTCAAATCCCACCAGCCTGTTTGACTTTTTCAGTTGACTTTATTGCCATTGGGTAAAATCTTACTGTTGCCCATATTATCGGTCCCTGTGGCCGCTTTATTATTGGTCCAATTTTCCATCCTGGACCTTAGATTGGGTAAGATGTAACCTATGGGGTTTATGTATTGTTCATCTGCACATTAGTTTTTGTCACTGCTATCATTGGTTGAATTGTCAAAGTTGCTTTTTTCATTGGTTATCAGAAGTGTCATGGTTATTGGTTATATTACTACTAGTAGAATTTTAATAGGGTGTATGTACTCTTTATTTGAATATTAGATGTAATGTGATCCTATCTCGCCTACATTCATTACTGATGGCTCCGACTCGGCCGTTATAACTAGCACGAAGTCGCTCATTGGCTGGGCTAACCCTGTATCCCAGGATGCACCACGCCCAAACCCCCAGATCTCATTTGCCGCTCCTAGAGTAACGACGTGGTCTCGACTTGGCTGTGGCTAAGTACCCTCTTTTTGACTTAATAACTGCTTGATTATTTCCAAAAAGCTATTTTAATAGCTACGTTGTCTGTTGTTTCCCTTTTGAGATTGAGTGCGTTTTTTTTTTTTTTTTGTGTGGTAACCCTTTTGTTTGGCGGGCTAGGCCTGTTTAAGTTAGAGGGCCTTTGCCCTGTCTTGTGTTTTGTGTGGTAATCCTTCTGTTTGGCAGGCTAGGCCTGCTTAAGTTAGAGGGCCTTTGCCCTATCTTGTGTCTTTAGTGTTCGGACGTTTAAATTAGAGCCCTTTCCACCCTCCCTCCTTGTGTTGCCGAGTGTGTGGTCGTGTTTACTTATGTCTGGCAAGGAACAAAAAGAACATAAGCCATCTGGCTTTAAAAAATGCGCCAAATGTGCTTATAAAATGTCTTTGACTGATGGCCACGCCATCTGTGTTTATTGTCTCAGCGCCATACACTTGCAGGAATCCTGCAGTGTTTGTCATGCCTTCTCTTCCAGGATTTTACAGGAGAGAAAAAATAAACTTATCCTCAAGGGTTTGATTAAACCCTCCTTTGAGGAAACTTTAGCGTCTTCGACCCCCTTAGAGAAATCCAGGTCTAAGACAAAAAAGAAGTATCCAGCTCCGGCTAGTTCATCAGAGCCTCTGGAGAAAAGGTCAAAAGCTATATCTCCTTCCTCGGCTCCACTGGTCTCGGAGCTGCAGGAGGTACTGTCTAAGGCTATGTCTCCTTCTTCGGCTCCACTGGTCTCGGAGCCGCAGGAAGTCTTGTCTATTTCGGGGTCAGCTTCTTCGACACGACGGTCGTCGGCACCGAAGGAGGTTGCGGTGGTTCTCGAGCCTGCTTCGGCTCCGATCCCTTTGGAGCCGCCTCGGAGCCGTTCCCCCAGTCTTGTCTCTGTTCTGACAGAGAAGGTTTCTCGACCCCCTTCTGTCTTCTCCAAGTCCTCCAGGCTGTCGGATTCGGATGTGGAGAGGGTGGTCCAGAGGCTCCTCCAGTCGCCAGTGTTAACTAAATTATTTTCGGCTCCAGAGCCAGCCACGATATCGGTTCCATTTCTTCCTCCTCCGACAACCTTGGTGTCGTCGGAGCTGGAGTCTGCCGAATCGAGTGAAGTCCTTGGGTCGGCTCCAAAACCTCCTGCTAGTCTTTCGGATCCGACCTCGGCTCCAACCTTTTCCATCCCTTCTACAGGTTTCGGTACTCGGGTGTCCTCAGTCGAACTCGAGGGGGATACATCAGGGCTTCAGGTTTCGGCTCTGAGTCTCCCCCTTGGTGCTTCGGCTAGGGGTACCCCGACTCCGGTCATGGTCTCGGAGGCGGGTTTTTCATCCGATTTTGGTGGACCTGCCTTCCAGGCTATGAGGAGCGCGCTGGCCAAGTCCATAGTGACTTCACCTGAATTGGCAACTCCATCCCCAGACACTGCGACTAGAGCTTCTGGCGCCCCCCTATCTCTGGACAGCAGGGCTCCTAGGCCTGAGGATACCTCCACGTGTGGTCCCCTGCTTTCTGAGGGCCCTTCAGAGTCCGTGCCTGAGGAGCCTCCCAGGAAGAAGTTGTGTAAGAGGAAGCACGTAGACTCCCCAGATGAGTCTGTCACCTCGGACACCACCCTCGATGATGCAGAAGGGTCCCCGAAGTCGTCCTCTGATGATGTCTCGTTCTCCGATATCCTGGAGATCTTAAGACAGCGGGGCAACTGGCCATCCAAAAACCCTTCTGAGGAGGAGTTGGTCTTCCTCAAGGCCTTCGGAGCCCAGCCTTCCGCCTCCTGGGTGTCTCCACCCTTCGATGAATTATTGGAGCTTATTTGTCGAAGGGTGTGGGAACACCCTGACTCTGTGGAGCCAGTTCCTAGCCACCCCAATAAGTTCTTATCTGCGCCTCCTAGAAAAGAATTTTTGACCAAGGGAGTACCTGTAGATGCTATGGTGGTGGCGTCTGCCACTCAGCAGGACGTGGTAGAGGCTTCTACTTCCATCCATCCTCCTAATAAGGAGTCTAGGAGTATGGATAGGTATGGGAAGCGTACCCTGTCTTCAGCGACCTTTACCTTGCGGTTGCTAAATTACTTGTGTCATTTTATGCGGATCCAAAGGGATCTCATAAAGGAGTTGGGAGATACCCTGTCGGGTAACTTTCCTGAGGCGTTGGCCCAGTCTTTTAACTCCCAGCTGTCTACCCTTTCTTCCATCATCAACTCGTCCATGAGGCTCATATCTTATGCAGCCGAGGGGGCGGGTAGAGCAGCGAGTTCGGGCGTAGCCCTTAGGAGGCAAGCTTGGATGCGCTTGTGTCATTTTGCGGATGCTTTCAAGTCTTCTTTCACGGACGCCCCGTTCGATAGGTCCTCCCTTTTTGGACCCAAAGTGAAAGACACCCTCACTAGATGTGAGCAAGAGGGTAAGACTTTGTCTGCCGTTGGGGCCCGTTTTTCGCTTCCCACTAGACCTTATCACAAGGCTCAGAGGGGAGGGAAAATGTGGTTCAGAAAGTCTCAAAAGTCTTCCCCTGACCATCAAAGTTACCCCCCCCTCCAGGGGCAGAGGAGGGGGGAATTTTAATGGAAGGCATCGCCCTAGAGGCGGTGGAGGCCCCCGCAATACAGGAGACCGCAAATCCTTTCGTGGGTTCCTCCTTCCAACGCCCCTGAGGGATTACCCGACTGTGCTTCTCCGGAGCCAGTCGGGGGTGGTTTTTCGGAGCATCTTTAGGCCTGGGAGTCCATCACTCAGGATCGATGGGTGCTTCGTATCATCACCGGATGTTGCACCATTCCCTTTATCCGCCCTCCCCCCCCCCCCCCGCGCCATCAAGGAAAATCCCGGACGTTCCACCCAGTCAACAGAATCAGGCAGCAATAGAGGTCTCAAAGCTGCTAGAAAAAGGAGTCATCCCACCAGTCCCCGCAGACCAGATCGGATTAGGAACTTACTGAAGATTATTTTTGGTGCCAAAAAGAACAGGGGACTTAAGACCCATTCTGGATCTCGGCCGTTTAAATCGCTTTGTAAAGAAGTCCAAGTTCCGAATGGTCACATTGCAATCCATTTTCCCATTGCTGGAAAAAGGAGTTTGGATGTGCTCCATCGATCTCAAGGATGCCTATTATCACATCAAGATAAACTAGGCTTCCAGGAATCATTTACGCTTCCGGCTGGGAGCCAGTCATTTTCACTTGCGGGCCCTGCCCTTTGGTCTCACCACAGCCCCCAGGGTGTTCACCAAGTGTCTGGCAGTGGTGACAGCTCACCTGAGATGTCTAGGATTCCAGGTGTTTCCTTATCTAGACGACTGGCTCCTCACCGCCCCCACCAGGCATCTACTTGTTCAAGCCACGAGAGCTACTGTCGAATTAGGCCATCTACTAGGGATTTCATTCAACTGGGCAAAATCTGTATTGTTGCCATCACAGCGTGTTGCCTTTATCGGCGGAGAGCTAGACTCTGTAGAAATGCGTGCTTTCCTACTGGCAGAGAGAATAAAAGTGTTATAGGCCCAAGTTCTGGCTTTACTACCCTGGGAAAAGGCCCAAGCCAGGATGGTTCTTCAATTGTTGGGATCAATGGCGGCTACCATTCTTCTAGTTCCGCTAGCCAGGTTACACATGCAAATACTTCAGTGGCTCCTTTCGGCCCAGTGGTCATATCAGGAACATCCCTTATCCCATCCGATTCTCATCACGGAGAGATGCCGGCAGGATCTGCGTTGGTGGCTTCTCTCGTCCAACCTGAATCAAGGGAGATCCTTGAGCCCCCCGTCCCCTATTGCCACAGTAACCACGGATGCCTCCCAGATAGGGTGGGGGGGGCATTATCTGGGTGAGACGGTTCAAGGTACGTGGCAAGACCATGAGGTTCACTTGCATATCAATGTTCTGGAGATGAGAGTGGTGCTTCTAGCATTGCAGGCACTTCACAGCTCTCTTCCCAGGGGAACTATTGCGATTCTTTCCGACAATATGTCGGTTGTCTGGTATCTGAACAAGCAGGGATGAACCAAGTCCTACCCCCTTTGCAGGGAGGCCATGAGAGTGTGGAATTGGGTGATCGCTTCCCAGTGCTTTCTAGTGGCAACGCACATTCTGGGGAAGTCCAATGTGATAGCAGACAGGCTGAGCAGAGCTATTCTGATGCCTCACGAGTGGTCCCTGAATGATTGAGTGGCTGCTCAGATCTTCTCCAGGTGGGGCCTTCCCTGCTGCGACCTCTTTGCCAGCCCCCTGAATGCGAAGTGCAGCAGTTTTTTCACTCTGATCCCTCCACAGGGGGAGTCACCCAGGGATGCTCTAGTCCACAATTGGCCCTCCCGTCTGCTCTATGCCTTCCGGCTTCTGCCAAGAGTGATTCAGAAGGCTACCTGCTTGGGAAGCAAGATGATTTTGATCGCACCACTCTGGCCCCGTCAAGTTTGGTTCCCCTTCCTTCGGAAGTATGCGGTGGATGGTCCTTGGATTCTGGACCCAGCTCCAGACCTATTTGCTCATCAGTCAGGACAGCTCCATCCATCCCTACGAACTCTCAAGCTCGCTGCCTGGCTTCTTCACTTCCAACCTTAGTCAGACAGCATATCCTTACCCCGGAAGTAGTACATATTCTGTCCTCCTTCCACAAGTCTTCTACTAAGAAAATGTACTCTAGTAAATGGAAGAGATTTGCAATTTGGGCTCAGCAACGTGATCTTGATCCCCTTACAGCCCCTGTGTCGGCGGTGTTAGATTTCTTAGCAACACTATTTAGACAGGGTTCGGCTGCCTCCACTATAAAGGTTCAGTTGGCAGCAATCTCTAATTATCATGTTGCATATGAGCCTTCCCTCATGAGTCATAAGCTGTGTAAAGCCTTTCTGAAAGGAGCCTGGTTGCTTCGCCCTCCGGTTTCGCAACCCGTTTTGCCATGGGATTTAAATGTGGTGCTTTAACGTCTTCTTCCTTTGAGCCGGCAGCCTCTTGCGAATTGAAATTTTTGTCATGGAAGACTGCCTTTTTGGTAGCCATAACTTCAGCCAGAAGGGTATCGGAGCTTCAAGCCCTTTCTGTTAAACCTCCTTATTTGATTTTTCATAAGGACAGAGTATCTCTGAGGCTTAATCCGTCCTTTCTCCCTGAGGTCTCTTCTGCCCTTTGTCTCCACCAGTCTGTTGAGCTTCCGGTCTTTTTTCCACGGTTTTCCAACAAAGTGGAATACAAATTTCACCAGTTGGATGTGCATAGACAACTGAGGTTTTATTTAAATAGGACACAACAGGAGAGGAAATCAGATCAGTTGTTTGTGTCCTTTTCGGACAATAGAATTGGCAGATCTGTAACTAATGGCACCATAGTTAAGTGGATTAGGGACTGCATCTCATTTATTTATGCATTAGCGGGTAGGCATCTTCCCTTTTCAGTTAAGGCGCATTCTTCCAGGGCTATGTCAACTTCAGTGGCTTTTCATGCTAGACTATCCATAGATGAGATATGTGCAGCGGCTACTTGGACTTCTCCACATACTTTTATTTCTCATTACAAACTGGACATGGCCTCTAGAAGCCGGGCTTCCTTTGGTTCCACAGTGCTCAGGAGTGTTTTCCAGTGAGCCTCCCAGGATTTAGGTGCTAGGGATGCTATCCTATCAGTAATGAATGTAGGCGAGATAGGATCACATTACATCTTTTAGTTATGTACTTACCATAACGATAGATGTATGTGATCCATCTCGCCTACATTCTTACGCACCCGCCCTCCTTCCCCCTACCTGTTGGACTTGGAGGAAACTTGTATTCTGATCCCTCTGAGGATATTATTTTTTCTCTCCTCTTATATATATATACCCTTGTGTGGTGTATGTGAGAAGATATTATTGGGGCAAACATGCTCTGGGGGTTTGGGCGTGGTGCATCCTGGGATACAGGGTTAGCCCAGCCAATGAGAGACTTTGTGCTAGTTATAACGGCCGAGTCGGAGCCGATTCTCGGCTCCAAGCCCGTCAGTAATGAATGTAGGTGAGATGGATCACATACATCTATCGTTATGGTAAGTACATAACTAAAAGTTTTGATTGGTTACTTTTGAGGGGTATGTGTTTTTTTGAAAGCCTATTTTAAGCTTACTGTGTTACTAGGTAGTGGTTCTGAAGATGTCAAATTAACAGATGAAAGCGCTCAACTGTTTAGCTTTTATTTTGTGGTATTTTTTTAAACTGTTTTATCAAGTTTTTCAACTGAATTAAAGGGACTTCTGTACGTAGAAGCCGTTTGCCATGTACTGAGTTTATTTGGATTGTGGATTCGGTATCTGGGTTTGTTTTTTTCTTTTCTAAATTTATGTGTAAAGACAGTCATACTGTTGTTTGGCATGGAGCACATTCTGTGCAGAAGTATGAAACACTGTGTGGCATTAGTCATCACCATCATCAACCTCCTTTTTCCCATGTTCTGCATGAGGTCAGTGTGTTGTGTCAACTGTTGCCATCTTTCTGTATTCAGTGCCACTCTCCTACCTTTTTTAACACGCATACCTGACTGTTGCACATCTTTTCTCACAATCCATCCACTTCTTTGCTAGATGCCCTTGTTTCCTCTTGCCTTTTTCCTCTCTCAAATCTTCTTCACCAGATTGTCTTCTGCTTTTCTAAAAATTTGCCTGAACCACTGTAATCTGTTTTCTTTGACATTTTCTGCAATTGGAGCTACTTTGGCTTCTGCTCTTATGTCCTGATTTCTTTGTCTATCCCATAGTGTGTACCCTACCACCCTTCTTGAGCACTTCATTTCCATCACCACTAGCTTCTTCAACTGCTTTGCCTTTACTGCCCAGGTTTCCATATCATACAGTAGCACAGGTCACACCACAGTTTTGTAAACCTTGCTTTTCAGCTTCTTTAGCATTTTTTGTCATATACTACACATGACACTGTGCCAGTTAGCTGCAGCCCCTCAGATTCTAGCTTTTAACTCTTCATTCAGACTTCCCTTCTCCTCAAACACCCCTCTGTGCCTGAGTTACAAAGCATAATCTGATATAGTACTTGTAGATTTGCTGCACATCGGCAAATCTAAGTGCATTAGAAATTCCTGATCAGAGGACCTAAACCTTGTTTGCAACTTAAATAGAACATATAGAGGGACAGGCATATGTCACAGAGACCACTCTACTACCTCTGGAACAGGCTTCCTGTCGGTGTAGAGTAGAGTTCATCCCTGACCCTATTTAAATGCAACCTAGACTAATGGATGGGGAATCAGAAATTTACCCCTAGGCTGGCACCTATGCCTCCATTGGACAGAGGCAGCTTGTAAAGGTTTTGTCACCTAAACCCAACCAGATGCTCTTGGGAAATGTATCCTGTCACTTACAAATAATAAAACATTGCTAGGCTTAAAAAGGCCTCATAGGGCCATTAGGCTAGTGATCACCTATGAAACAGTGTGCATAATGAACAATTAATCCAAGTACCTTGTGTATAGAACCCACAAGCTTTACATGACAGATGTGCCTGAAGAGCACAAAGGGAGCTGTAAAGTAAAAGTAATGGTACTTGTAAGAGAGGTCTGTGATGGAAAATAAAAGATTTTCCTCAAGCATGCAAGGAAGGCTCTATAGATGAGGTCATGGATACACGTGGCTGACATGATGTTGCTTCACGTTATATAGCTAGGCACTCACAACAGTACAGTGTGCATATCTTTCTCAGAATACATTCACTGCTGTTTCACTTTGACATGACTGAGGTAAGGTGGTTAGAACACTGCGGTGATGCTACAGCTATAGCTAAATGACATTAAAGGAGTAACGCTCACAGACACTTTACAGATCTCCCTGTGGCAGACATCCTAGAAATGCAGAGTGGCTCCACAGGATGTCAAGACTTTTGATTGTCATGGGAAGTCGTGGAGTATATTTGTCATCTTACCAAAACCAGAACAAGTGGCTTATAAATGGATGTACAGTTGTCTGGATGGCTGTTGGCATACCCTTAAAAGAAGAAATCAGTGCTAGACATAAGGTGGCATACTAGCTGATGAAGTATGCAGTAATTTTTTTGTATTCATGCAGTAATTCTTTTGTATAATAGAGAGATAGTGAAAAGGAAGCAGAACACAACATAGTATGAACCAAAACTGCATGCATAACTGCACTGTTTCAAGTACAGTTATTAAAATAAATATGACATTGTCTTTTGGCTGCATTACAGAGGTTGTACAGATGGTGGTTCCCTTTTGATTAACATCCTCCTATAACAGAGTGAGGATTCAGTAATGCATGGTCTCATAACAAGTCCTGGAAAGGAAATTTTAATCCAGCCAGAGTGATTGTTAAGAAACGGTCATAATGCAATGCAGACTATGACTGTATTATAGAGCAAGCTTCCAGTGTGTGCTATGTATCTTCACTAATGGCAATGACATACTGTTACCACCTGCCCCACTTTATGTAGGACAGTCTCTACTTGGGCAGTTGTGTCCTGTGGCAAAAACATCAAAACATGACAAATATCCCGAGAGTTTAAAACAAAAATGATGTTCATCGTGTTTCACTGTTGCAGTCATTACAATTGGGTTATTCTGCTGACAGGCTACCCGCAGTCGGCCTGAATTCCAAAGTCTAGGTCCGGCGTCGGTTGCTGTCGCTTCCTCCCTGATGTCAGTGCGCCAGGGGTATAAAAGATGCAGCCGATGCCATTTTCTTCATTCTTTCTTGCTGCGTGGTGCCCGAAGCAAAAGCAGTTCGCAAGTGCCGGTCGGCCGACTCCTGAGATTTTCAAGTTCGAATTTCAGATCCAAAGTCTTCATTAAAAGCTAAGTACCCCATTGAGGAAACTTTTTTCTTGCTCCAGACCGATGTCAGAAAAAGTTAATAATTGTATTTCTTGTGGGAAGCAAATACCTCATAAGGATTTTCATGCTTACTGCATTCCTTGCCTAGTCCCTGACCACGAAGTTGCTAGTTGTCGGTTTTGTGCTAGATTTAACCAACGCACTGTTAAGCGTCGGTACGATTTTGCATTTCATTACTTTGTCAGAAGATTTAATTATATAATGCCGCCAGAACAGCCGACTACCGGAGTTTACAAAAAACGCAAAGATAAAGAAAAGGACAGGCATCCAAGATCCAGAACCAATGACGAGGCTTCTTCTAGGCCAGTCGCCGGTTCGCTGGTTCTCAGTGAGGCGCTTTCGCAGCCCCTGACGACCGCTACTTTAGAGCCGCAGGCCGATACCGACTCCCACATGGAGTCAACCAGGCCTACAGAAACTCAAGGTATTGGACCTTCGGAAACCATTCCCTCAGATGGGTCCGGAGCCGCTGAGCAGGCATCTGCTTCTGAGGGCGTTTTCAGGCCTACACAATTGTATGTTAAAACGACTTCGGCTTCAAAGACTAAAGCAGCTTTAAAGACAAAGAAACAAGTACAACAGCCCCATGGACAGGCCTCCATGCCTAAAAAACAGATGCTCAAAATGGCCGAAGACCTGATTACTTTGATCAAGAGTTCTCATCCCCTGGCGTAAGCAAGAGATAGAATATGAATCTTCAGATCAGGTTTCCATTTCATCTGATTCCTCTTCTGATCAGGAATACTTTTCCTCCTTATGAGGCTTCTGATGCTGAAGAATATATCCCCTCAGCTTCTCCTCCTGAGGATTATTCTTTTGGGGAAACACTGCATAACATGAGGGAGCATTTCCACTGGGAGAGCCAAGATTATTCAGAATCTAAGAAAAGGCTCAAAGACTTTCTTTTACTGCCTCAGCACAGGCCCCTTGCTATTCCACCTGTGCTAGACATTGTAGACGATGTATTTTCAGAGTCCAGTCTGACTCCTTACCTCCAGCTCCTGTTAAGCCAGACAGATACTACAGGGTTCCAGACTCCACAAATGTATTTTTAAAAACCCTGCTGCTGACCCAGAAACTCTCTCTCAGGGTCCCAAGGGGGTCAAGGCTTCCACTGCAAAAAACCCTACCCCCTCTGACAGAAATTCCAGGGCACTGGACAGATGGGGAAAAAAGATTTACACTTCTGCTACCTTGGCTGTAAGGGCTTTAAATTGTCAGTTTCATATGCTTAAATATCAGCAATACATTGTCACTGCTTAAACAGAAAATGTTGACAAATTCTGAATGTGCAGAAAATAAAGAAATGCAGGATTTATTGCATGCAGCTGAACAAGTTGGAAAGCATACTTTACAATGTGGTTTTGATTCTTTGGAGGCCTCCTGCTGAGCCGCTGTTACGGGTTCTGTCATTAGGAGGCATGCTTGGTTAAAGGAACAGAATCTGCCTGATCATGTTAAAGCAAAATTATTAGATGCTCCATTACAGCATGATACCTTGTTTGGTGTTAAAGCAGAAGAGGTGTTGAAGAAAATGGAGGACAAAGCCAAATCTGTGCAAACAGTCAAGGATTTCTTACAGGTACAGCCCCCAAGATTTAGCAGACACTGGCCTACAAATAGTTGGTCCTTTCCAGTGTCAGACAGGCCACAAAGAGGCAGATACAGACACCCTAGAGGCAGATCCCAGCCCCAAGGCTCATACAGGTCTAAACAATGGGGTGATTCTACCTCCAAAAGCGGAGAAGACAAGTCACAGCCATAGAGAAAACAGTCCCAATGACTCCCCCCTGCCAACGCCAAGCACTTCTCTTCTAGCAGCTCCTTTAAGGGGAAAATTAGCACTTTTTTCTCAAAACTGGCACCTAATCAACCAGGACAAATGGGTCGAACATAGTGTCACAAGGTTACAGGTTCCACTTTCACACCCTGCCAAGGGCAAACGGTATGCCAGACCTGCCAATAAATCAATGGGCAGAGGCACAAAAGCAAGTTTCATCTCTCATGGACATGAGATCCATTCAGCAAGTACCACAGCAAGAGCTGGGACAAGGATTTTACTCTAGACTTTTCTTGGTGCCCAGAAAGGACAAAGCCTTGAGGCCAATACTGGGCCTATCTATTATAAACACATACCCGGATATTCCAAAATTCAAAATGTTGACTCTGGAGCAGCTTCTGCTCATGCTGGACAAGAAGGCTTGGCTTGTAACTTTAGACCTAAAAGAGGCATACCTGCATGTCCCAATCAGACAGTCATGCAGAAGATACCTCAGATTCATAGCTGGCACTACCAATTCTCTGCACTGCCCTTTGGCTTATCTACTGCGCCCAGGGTCTTCACAAAATGCCTGGCACCAGTAATTGCATTTTGCAGACAAAGAGGAATACATATATATCCTTACTTGGATGACTGCCTTATTCAAGCAGAGAACAAGGACATACTACAACAGCATCTGGCGTTTGTAAAGATTACTAACATGCCTAGGGTACACAGTAAATGAAAAGAAATCAAAACTTGTACCCTCTCAAGAGATAATATTCCTGGGTGCAAGCTTAAATACAACTGCCCAGATGGCTAATCTCACGTCAGACAAACAAGGGCAACTGACTACTTATTTCAAAATGTTGGCAACAAACACCCAGTTAACTGCAAGAAAAATTCTGCAGGCTTTGGGCTTCATGGCATCCTGCATTCTGCTAATTCCATATGCAAGACTGCATATGAGGAAACTACAATGGTATCTAAAAAGTGTTTGGACTCAACATTGCCACAGCCTGGAAACAATAATTACACTCATTCCCTGCCTGCAACAGGAGTTTCGATGGTGGTCAAAGGCCTGTCACCACAACAAGGGGCAGCCATTCACCATACCCCCAGCCAGGCAGACATTGACAACAGATGCATCAGATTATGCCTGGGGAGCCCACATGGCAGGAAGATGTATTCAGGGCTCATGGTCCGCAATCCAAATGCATGTACATATCAATCAAAAATAGATGCTAGCTGTTCAAAATGCCCTGACAGCCTTCAAGGATCTACGTCATCCAGGACAACTACTGATAAAGACGGACAATACTACAGTCATGTGGTACATAAACAAGCAGGGAGGCACACATTCCTACCCCCTTTGCAGACTAGCCATGACTTTGTGGGACACAACATTGACTTACCAAGTACATCTGCAAGCACAATTCCTGCCAGGAAAGATAAATACTCTGGCAGATGAACTAAGCAGAAACCTCATGGATTCCCATGAGTGGAAATTGGATCCACAAGTCTTTAACATAACAAGGAATTGGGGATGCCCGGACATAGATCTATTTGCCTCCCCTCACAACTGCCAACTACAGAGATTCTGCACAAGGACTTATCACACCTTCCCCCCCCACTGCCTCTCTTCCCCAAGGTACTCCTAAAGGTCAGACAGGAGAAGCCAAAAATGATACTGATTGCCCCAGACTGGCCCCGCCAGCACTGGTATCCAATCCTAAGAAACTTGACTCAATGCCCAGCATGGATATTACCTCAAATTCCTCACTTACTGACCCAACAAAACAATCAGATCCTGCATAGCTAACTCAGGACCTTAAATCTGGCAGCATGGCGGATAATGTAGCTTTTCAAAACACACCTCTCTGTAAAGCGGTGATGGATGTTATCTTGGAGGCCAGGAGGCCCAGTACCAGAAAGTCTTATGCAGAAAAATGGAAGAGATTCTGTGCTTGGAACCAGGCAGAAGGAATTGACATGATTGTACCAAATATCCCTCAGATTCTGCAATACTTAACTGAGATGCTGGACAAAGGCCTATCCTTTTCATCAATCAAGATTCATGCCTCTGCCATTTCAGCTAATTACAATACAGAGCCACCTATTTTTTCTCATCCTTTATTAAGGCAGTACCTCAGAGGAGCCAAAAACTTGTGGCCTCCAAGGAGATCACCAATACCTGCATGGGACCTCAGTTATGTCTTGGAAAAACTCACTCTGCCTTTTTTTGAGCCAGCTGCTACAGCTGATATAAAATTGTTATAATGGAAAACAGCTATACTCCTAGCAATAACCTCTGCAAGACTAGTCTCAGAGCTACAGGCACTCATGGCTGTGGAACCTTTTATCATTTTCCATCCAGATAGGGTTTCTCTAAGGACAAACCCCACATTTATGCCTAAGGTAGTGTCCAGTGTGGCCCTCAACCAAACTATTCATTTGCCTACCTTTTATCCAAACCCACAGAATAAGGGTGAGAAACTTCTGCATTCTTTGGACATACACAGACAGCTGCACTTCTACTTGACAGAACCAAAGCTTTCAGAAAGACTGAGCAATTACTGGTAGCATATGCTGCAGGATCGCAAGGAAAGGCTATCTCTAAGCAGACTATTTCAAAGTGGATAGGTCACTGCATTTGTTTATGCTATTCTCAACATGGCAAATCAGTGCCTAAGGGCATTAGGCCACATTCAACCAGAGCAGCAGCCACTTCAGCAGCCTTCCTCAGAGGAGTGGCAACCAAAGACATTTTAGAGGCTGCAACCTGGAATTCAGTGCACACTTTTACAAAGCACTACCACTTACTACTCCAAATCCAGGGCAGGCTTTGCCACTGAAGTACTGCAGGGCCTCATACCCGCTCCTAATTCTATTTAGTTCCAGCCTCTCAACCTTAGCTTTGAGATTCAACCCAATTGTAATGACTGCAACACTGAAACGCGATGAACATAGTACAGTTGTGTACCTACCATAAATGTAAATGTTCGGTTGTATTCACTGTTGCAGTCCAGGTTACCCACCCACCACCCCCCTTATCGTTGCTGGACCTTAGCTGTACTTCTCTGTTCTATACAACCTATGTGGTGTATTTGCTTGTAGATGAAGGAAACGTTACTTGGTGCTTGCATGCTTTATTGACATTTTTAAGCCTACCCTTTTGGGGATACCTGACATCTGGGGCAAGAAAAACTGAAGAAAATGGCATCGGCTGCATCTTTTATACACCTGGCGCACTGACGTCAGAGAGGAGGCGACAGCAACCGACGCCAGACCTAGACTTTGGAATTCAGGCCGACTGCGGGTAGCCTGCCAGCAGGATAACCCAATTGTAATGACTGCAACAATGAATACACTCGAACATCTACATTTATGGTAGGTGCACAACTCTACTTTTCTCCTAAGTTCCCTTTAAAAGTTGCACAAAACCATTATTTTGTATTAGAAATACCTAAATGTTCTATGAAACGATCTGTAAAAAATCAAATTCTGCAAAATCGAGCTTTTAATTTGGCAATAAACTGAAGTCATGTCCTTTGTAATAGTTATAGGTGTGTTTTTTCTTACAAAATCTCACATTTCAATAAAGTCCAACTTTGGCCACTTGACCTTGGCTGCCATACAGTGACACCATGTAAAATTGTGCAAGAGCACTATATGATACCAGGCATATAAGAAAATGCTGTGTTTATTAGTGTTGACTTGCCATGTTGGACAAGCCATAACAGAGTATGTGGTAGTAATCATGGTAGGGCAGTAGTTGTGTCACTGCTCTGACATCACTCGTACCATGTGAATATTGGATTGCAACAGCAGTTCGAATGGTCTCATGTAGGATTAGGGATTGTTAGACTGAGAATTGGTCACTCGTCAGGCATTGCCTACACAGTATGATGACAAAAGTGTACACGTTATCTTTTCAGCTGTATGTTAATAGATAATTGTGGAACAAGGCACAGATGCTTACGGTTGTAAAGTAGACACACAGAAAAATGTTAAAGAACATTATCATGAAATTAATTGACTCGTCAAGATGTAGCATGTATAGTACAGAGTGGCTTGACTAGTAGACAAAACTTAGCAGAAAATAAAATATTAAAGAAGTAAATGACTGTTCATAGGTTGTTACTAGGCTATCGACCCTAGGGCTTATACAAGCCTAGCCATAACAATTCCCTGGCTATTTCTTCCCACACTATTTACTTCCCTGGACCCCTATCTAGCAGGGTGACTGACCTGATCCCCGGGGTGAATTTCCTTTCTCCCATCCAATCGTCAAGGTTCCTTTTGAAGAGGGCCAAAGAGGCGTTCTGCTTGATATGTATGGGCAGTCTATTCCAGAGTCTGGGGAGTTTCTGGGTCAACAACCTATCCCTGCAGCATGTTTTGTTCATTGTGATGACAAGGTGTAGATCACTGGAGTGTGTGGCTCTGAGGGATTGGGATTTCTTTAAGTGTAGCATGTCCAACAGCTCTGGGTTTGACATGGCCTTGTATGTTAAGCAGAGATCGCCTCTGAGTAGATGATATGCGACAGAGTATAGCTGAAGTTTTTTAAGGCGCTCAGCATAGGCCATCTGCTTTAGGCCTGTGATTCTTTTATTGAGGTATTTCTGCGGCCTTTCCAGTTGTTGCACATGTCTTGAGAAATACATCCCAAGCGGGGCATTGTATTCTATAATGGGTCTAATGAGGGATGAATACAGTGGGACAATGACCTCCTTTTTCCTGGATGAAAAGCCCTTCATGATGAGGTGTGCCACATAGAAGGATTTCCTGACTGTTGTGGCGATGTGGTTATCGAAGGTGAGACCACTGTCCACCTGTGTCCCTAAGTCTCTTATCACACTTTCAGTGTTTAGTGCACTGCCACCTGTGTGGTAATTCACGGGTACATTTTTTTTCCCAAATGGGATAACTATACATTTCTTGGCACTGAGCTTGAGCCCATGGCTCTGGCACCAAGCATCTGTTTCTGTAAGGCTTTTTTGTAGAGTATCCACATCATTTGGGGATTCAATAATGGCTCCCAGTTTGCAGTCATCTGCGAACTTTATTAGCCAGAGTCCCTTAGTGTCGGGCCTGTACTTCAGAGAAGTAGATGCCAAACAAGAGCGGTCCCAGGGCTGAACCCTGAGGTACTCCACTTGTCTGACGCTGGATTTGGAGTTGGCTACTTTTACAGTGTGGGTTCTGTCAGCAAGCCAGTTGGCAACCCATCGAGTGACATAGAGATTAATGCCCAGCTTAGTAAATCTATCTATGATTCCAGAGTGGGGGATGGTGTTGAAGGCATCCACGGCTTTGAAGGCTGATTCAAAGAAGTCATTCAGGTTCAGGAGACAAGATTGGCCCTTCACGAACCCAAACTGGGTGGGGTCCAGTGTTTGAAGGTTGCCAGTGTCTTAGTTTATAAGTTCCATGATAATACGTTCCATGGCCTTGCAGATCAGGCTTGTCAGACTGATTGGGCAGTAGTTCCCGGGATCCAAGGTGGATCCCCCCTTGTGGAGTGGGATAACTGTAGCTGTGCGCCACTCAGTAGGCACGAAGCCTGAGGTGAAGCTATGATTAAACATGACACTTAGGTGAGGTGCCAGTTCATTTTGTAGTTCATGTAATACACAGCCCGGGATGTCATCTGGTCTCATGGATGCTGTATTTTTAGCTTTGGAGAGTGCATTTTTTACCTGTGTGGCCGTTATTACCGGAATTTGGCAATCTTCCCATATTGAGATGGGCCGTTTAGGGGGTGAGAGGGGGGTGAAGATGGCATTGAATTGATCTGCCAGGATACTGGCAATATCCTTGGGATCAGTATATTTAATGCCATTCTATTTAGATTCTTAGGTTCATAGGTAGGTACTAGGCTATTGGCCCAATGGCCTACTTAAGGCTAGCCAGCAAGGTTCCATAGCTTACGCAGCTCAAGAAAGTTATTTTCCTGTGCCACTGTCCAGCAGAGGCACAGAAGTGATCCCCGGGGTGTATTTCCTATTTCCCATCCACTCCTCAAAATTTTTCTTGAAGAGTGCTAATGAAGAACTTTGCTTGACATAGATGGGTAGCTTGTTCCAGAGTATGGGAAGTCTCTGGGACAGGAATCTATCCCTTCAGTGTGTCCTGTTTTTGTTGTGGCAAGGTTTAGGTCCCTAGAGCATGTAGCTGGGAGGGATTGGGATTTCTTTTGGTGTAGCATGTCCAACAGCTCTGGGTTTGACATAGCTTTATATGTTAGGCAGAGATCACCTCAGAGTAGGCGATATGCTACAGAGTACAGCTGGAGTTTTTTTGAGGCTGTCAGTGTAGGGCATTTGTTTGAGGCCTTTAATTTTCTTTGTGAGGTACTTCTGTGGCCTTTCCAGCTGCTGCAGATGTCTTGTGAGGTACATTCCAAAAGGGACGTTGTATTCTATAATGGGTCTAATGAGTGATGAGTAGAGGGGAACAATGACCTCTTTTCTCCTGGATGAGAACTCTTTTATGATGAGGTGTGCCATGTAGAAGGACTTCCTGACTACTGTGGCGATGTGACTATCAAAGGAGAAACTACTGTCCACCTGGGTCCTAAGGTCTCTTATCATGCATTCGGTGTTAAGTAGATTGCTGCCAATGTGGTAGTTCATGGGTACAGAATTTTTACCAAAGGAGATGACACAGCACTTTTTGGCATTGAGCTTCAGGCCATGGCTCCGACACCAGGCATCTGTCTCAGTGAGGCCCTTCTGTAGGATGTCCACATCATTTGGGGACTTGACTATGGCTCCTAGTTTGCAGTCATCTGCGAACTTCGTTAGCCAGAGGCCTTCTGTGTTGGCCTATACTTCAGAGAAGTAGATAACAAACAGGAGAGGTCCCAGGATGGAACCCTGTGGTACTCCGCTTGTCACTGCTTTGAGGTCAAACATAGTTATAAAATACCTTGTGGTTGTCTTTGGAATCTTTGGCAATTTTATTTTCATAACTAGCTTTGGAGGATGTTATGAGGGATCTCAGCTTCTTACTGAGGCTGGTAAGGGAGTTTTTTGCATCCTGGGATTCTGTTTAATGTTTGAACTTTGAATCACATGTGCTTCTACAGATGTAGAAACAGTCAGATCATAAAATCAGGGCACTTGGCTAGTATTCAGAAATCAGCACATTGTATTGGAAAATAAAAGGAGCACAATATTGTCTCTACCAATGTTTGTACCTTGCAGTAACCCACATGCTTTTTGTTACAGAGCTACCCACAAGTCAGAAGCCCATTACACTTGGCTAGGATTCAGAAATCAAAAAACAATAAAACATGAAAAAGGAAGAAAGAAAACTGTTTCTCCTATTGCTTGAAACTTGCATCATTCTGATTCTTTCTGCAGTGTAAGGGACAGTTATGACATAAAATCATTGCACTTAGTTAACATTCAGAAATCAGCACAAAATAAAATATGAAATGAAAGGAGCAGAAAATTTTGTGTTTTAGCCCTGCATTTCTCCTATGCTTTCCTGCAAGGTAAAATGTCATAAAATTCCTGTACGGCTACTTTTCTCTGGGGATAAAAAGCATATGCAAAACTAAAGAATGACTCGGTGAGAACTGTTATGAGTACAAAGATTAGTTGTGTAAAATCTTAACCATAACCATAGATGTCCTTCTCTTCATGTTGCAGTATTCATAGGTTCATACTAGGCTATCTGCCCGAGGGCATTTACAAGCCTAGCCCATCGTTTTGTGGCTTACGCTACCCCTTTAGTATGGGGAACTATACCCATTATTTTGCTGTGCCTCTGTCGAGCAGTGATACTGAGGTAATCCCTGGGGTATATCTGCGATCTCCCATCCATTGGTCAAGATTTCTCTTGAACAAGGCCAGCGAGGTGCTCTGCCTCACATGTACCGGGATTTTGTTCCACAACATAGGGAGTCTTTGGGTGATGAATCTATCCCTCCAGCACGCCCTATTAATAGCCGTGTCAAGGTTTAAGTCTCCCGCCCTTGTGGCTCTGATGGATCTAGATTTTTTGAGGTGAAGCATATTCATCAAATCTGGGTTTGACATGGCCTTGTATGTTAGGCAAAGGTCACCTCTGAGCAGCGTGGCGACTGAATAGAGCTGGAGTTCTTTCAGTCGGGCAGCATAGGACAGATTTTGAGACCCTTTATCCTTTTGGTGAGGAACTTTTGTGGCCTCTCCAGCTGCTGCAAGTGTCGGGTCAGATACATTCGAATGGGGCATTGTACTCAATCATTGGTCTGATGAGTGATGAGTAAAGGGAGACTATGACCTCCCTTGATCTAGATGAGAATCCCTTCATGATAAGGTGGGCAATGTAGAAGGTCTTCCTAACTACTTTAGCTACATGGGTGTCGAATGACAGACTACTATCAACCTGGGTCCCCAGGTCCCTGATAACTTCTGTGCTCAGTGGATTGCCACCTATTTGGTAGCTAGGGGTAACCTTGTTTTTCCCAAGGGTATGACTATGCATTTTTGGCATTTAACTTTAGGCCGTGGCTCTGGCACCAGTTATCCGCTTCTGTGAGACCCTTCTGAAGGATATCTGTGTCAGATGTGTTTTCTACTATGGCCCAGTTTGCAGTCATCTGCAAACTTTGTCAGCCATAACCCTCCTGTGTTTGCTTGTACTGGAAAAGTAGATGCCAAACAAGAGTGGGCCCAGGACTGAGCCCTGTGGGACACCACTTGTGACAGGCTTTGAGTCTGACATGGCGCCAGCAGCTCTGACCCTGTGGGTTCTGTCACTCAGCCAGTTTGCAACCCATCTTGTGATGTATGGGTTGACATTTAAGCTGATGAGTTTTTCAATGATACCCGAATGGGGTATTGTATCGAAGGCCTTAGCCAGATCGAGGTAGGCTGTATGGACTGCCTTTCCTCATCAATGGCTTTGGTGACTGTTTCAAAAAGTCAACCAAGTTTAAAAGGCATGATCTGCCTTTGACAAAGCCAAACTGGGTTGGATCCAAAGTCTGCAAATTCCTATGTCTTTATTTATGAGGTCCATTATGATCCTCTCCATGGCTTTGCAGATAAGGCTTGTCAAGCTAATGGGCCGGTAATTTCCAGGGTCGGTGGAGGCACCGCCTTTGTGAAGTGGTACCACAGTTGCAGTGCGCCACTCCTGGAGTGCGTATCCAGAGGTAAGACTTTGATTAAACAGCTGTCCTAGCTGTGGGTTTAATTCCTCATTGAGTTCATGGAGCACACAGCCGGGGACACCATCAGGTCCCATGGATGCTGTGTTTTTGCTTTGGAGAGAGCAGTTCTCACTTGGGCTGGAGATGTTTGGGGGCTGCAATCGTTTGGTATAGATATCTCTCCTTTGGGGGAGGGGAGAAGTTTGCACTGAACCTGTCAGCCAGTATGTTGGCAATGTCTGTAGGATCAGTAATCTTCACATCATTTTGAACTAGCTCTGAGCATATCTGGGAGTTTCCTCCCAGGTTTCTAACATAGCTAAAGAAGGCCTTATGATTGTCTTTTGAGTCTTTAGCTATTTTTCTCTCGAAATTTGCTTTGGATGATTTTATGAGAGCTCTTAGTTTTTACTTATAGTGATCAAGGGTGTCTTACCTTTTAAGGATTTTGCTCTATCTTGTAGTAGCTTCCTCCTTTGTTGTAGAGTTTGTTTATGGCTGGGGTCCACCAGACTGGACGCTTGCCTTTGGTACAAAGAGTCTTTGTTTTGCTTGGGATTGCCTTATCCATGCAGTCCTGCAGGTGCTGGTAGAAGGCATTTGTAAGTGATTCAGCGGCTTGAGTACTGTTTTCCGCCGGCTCGGGGCCTTAAAGGAGACCACACTAGTCTTTAGAAGTGTGAAGTCGGCTTTTGAGAAGTTCTTTACTGTGGTCTTTTTATTTCAGGTGGGGTGGGATGAGGACCTCCAGCGAGATTAGTTTGTGGTCTGATCTCACCAGTGAGGGGTACACCTCCGGTGTTGAACATTGTGCTCCCATGTTCGTGATGATGAGATCAAGTATGTTATCTCCTCTTGTGGGGATGGTGACTAGTTGTTCCATGGCATTTGAGTTTATGAATTCCAGGAACTTTTGGGCTAGGGTGTTTGGGCTTGAGTAGTGTTCCCAGTCTATATTAGGGTAATTGAAGTCACCTAGTATGATGGTGTTTGGTGATACATTTATCCCCTCTAGTGTTTTCAGGAAGGCCATGTGAGGTTCCTGAGTTTGTGAGGGTGGCCTGTAACATGCTACAATTTGCAGAGCAGTCTTGCCTATGGTTAATACTGTGGGATCCTCCGCCTCAGGTGACCCGAACATCCGGCTCCTATGCAAAAGCTTAAGCCTGGTTGCTGTAAGATGTGTGGGACGTCACACACAGGGCCGTAAACTGTGGGCCATAAATGTGATGTCTGCATGCACAGCCCTCAGAACTGACTGCCCATTCAGACAACAGTTTAAGGAGAACAGTGATGCCATCCAGAGAAGGAAAATGTCATGAAGAGGGACAGGAGGGAGGGTAGAAATACTGCAGCATGGAAGAGAGGGACATCTATGGTTATGGTAAGATTTTACACAACTAATCTATGTCCTTCTATTCTCATGTTGCAGTATTCTCACTTGTGGGAGAGTACCACAGCTCAGGCAGAAGAAAGGGTGGAGAAAGAGGTAGCAGTCTCCAGGAAACCTTGGAGGTTGATCCTTGCAAATCCTGCCTTGACTCTGGAGATGTTGTCCAACTTGTAATGCTTGGTGAAGGTATGTGCAGAAGACCCTGTAGGATAGTAGCCATATCCAGGCCCTTGAGGAAAGCCCCGAAAGAGGCCACTGCTTTGGTAGAATGGACTTTCACAGGGTGGGATAAGTCTTTGCCATGGAAAGAGTAACAGAAGGTAATAGTCTTGTGTATCCAGGAGGATATAGTCTGTTTGGATACAGCTTTCCCCAGGGACCTGGGGTAGAAGGATTCAAAGAGCTGACTAGACCTTCTAATGTTCTTAGTCTTGTCCAGATAGAATCTTAGTTGTCTGTGGACATCAAGGGAGTGAAACACTTCTCATTGTCATTTTGTGAAGAAAGGAAAAAGGTGGGTAAGTGAATAAACTGGTTGAGGGAGAGTTCACTGGCATTTTGGGCATGAAGGAGGGTTGGTACGCAGAGATACCCTGTCTTTGTGGAGAGGCCATGAGTGCTTGCAATTCAGAGACTCTCCTAGCTGAAGTAAGGGCTACTAACAAGACAGTCTTCCAGGTATACATTTGTAAAGAAGCAGAGACTACAGGTTTAAAGGGGCAGTGGTAAGTTTTTCCAGAACATAGTTCAAATTCTAAGGAGGGGGGATTGGTTTTCTAGGTGGTCTGACATGGAGGACCCCCTTTAGGAAAAGTTTTACTTCCACCCTGGAAAGTAGTGGTGGGTCCATAAGTAAGCAGGCTGAAATGGCAGATAAGTGTACTTTAACTGAAGAGTATGAAAGTTCTGATTTAAGAAGCTCACGCACACAGGCTGGGGCTAGAGGGACATTGAGTTTAAAGGGATCTAGTTGCCTTTAAAGGCACCAACTAGAAAACCTTTTCCATTTAGAAGCATAAGATCTCCTGGTAGTAGGTTTCCTGGCCTCCTGCAGAACAGAGAGCACATTCTCCGAATAAAGGTGTCTGAAAGGGATAAGGAATTTATCACCCACAGGGTTAGGCTGAAGGTTTTCAGGTGTGGGTGAATGAGGGATCCCTTCTGCTGTGTGAGTAGATCCACCTTGTGAGCCAGCTTGTGGTGATTGCCCTTGGCAAGAGATAGAAGAAGGGGGAACCAATGCTGCCTTGGCCAATAGGGAGTCACCAACAAGATTTTTGGCTTGTCCTTCTGGATTTTTAGCAGGACCTTCTGAATACAGGGGAAGGTAGGAAGGCATAAAGGAACAGCCCCTTCCAAGAAATCAAAAAGGCATCCACTTTCCAAGCTAGTGAGGGGGGATTCTGGAGCAGAAAAGCTGAAGTTGTCTGTTCTGAGGGGAGGCAAACAGATCTATCTGTGGGGTGCCCCATTGATGGACAATATCCAAGAACACATCTCTGTGTAACTTCCACTTGTGATGTTGGGAGAAGGATCTGCTGAGGGCATCTGCCTGATGGTTGTCTTGAGATGGAATGTAGACCGCCTGTAGAGACATTGTACTGGGTAGCCAGCTACCATGCCTGTGTTGCAAGGCTGCAGAGTAAGTAGTATCTGGTCCCCCGCTTGTTGATGTACCACATCACAGTTATGTTGTCTATGAAGATTTTTAGGGAGCCTGTCTGTATTAGTGGAAGCAAGGTCTTTAGGGCTAGAAGGAGAGCAGTCATTTTCCTCACATTGATATGCTTTTTCTTGACGGAGGGCTCCCGTTGAGCCTGAACCTTGAGTCCATTTATAGTGGCCCCCCCCCCACCCTAGATCCAAGGCATCTGTTTGCATAAATTGCACTGGTTTGGTGGGTTGGAGAGGAAGGATTTGGATTCTCATTTATTTGTTGAATCCACCACTTCAACTCTGTCTTTAGGCATGGTAGGAAGGGCACCTGGAATTCCAAGGAGATTTGTATTGGGACCAGATGCTTCCTCATGTGTAGCCTGGCCAGGGGCAACATAGGAAGAGTAGCTGCCATGAGGCCTAGAAGCCAGAGGAATTGCCTGGCCGAGATGTGGTTGACAAGAAGTAACTCCTGAAAGAAACTGCTGAGGGAGGAGACTTTGTCTTGTGGAAGAAAAGCCTTCATCAGGTCTGTCCGTATTCTGCAACCCAAAAATGTTTGGTCTTGTGCTGGAGTGAGAGGATTTTGACAGATTGAGGGTAAACCCCAAACTCTGGAGAAGGGACATAGTGAATTCTAAATGAGCCTTGAGAGTACTTGCCTCTTCTGCTAGAATGAGGAGATCATCCAGGTAGGGGTAGATTTGGATGCCTTTTGTTCTGCAGTAGGCTACTGCTGGGGCGAGACAGTTTGTGAAGAGCCTTGGTGCAGTAGATAAACCAAAGGGCAAGGCAGTAAACTGAAAGTGTGAATATGACACAGCAAAGTGTAAAAGTCTCCTGTAGTGTGGGTGGATGGAGATATGGAGGTATGCCTCTTTCCACATCCAGAGTGGCCATAAATTCACTGGGTGGCAGTAGTGGAAATAGGGTTTGGAAGGATAGCATGTGGAAGGATGGAACCTACAGGAAGGGATTTAACAGGGACAGGTCCAGGATGGGCATCCAAAGACCATCCTTTTTTGGAACCAGAAAAAGCCTGGAGTAGAACCCCCATCGTTCTTGGTCTGTGGGAACCCTTTCTATGGTTCCTTCTGAAAGCAGATCTAGGATGATCTGGGGTATTAGGTGGAGCTGTTTTTTGAGAGGAATGGGAATGGCTTGTGGTGGGGGGTTTTCCTGCCAGGTCATAAAGTACCCTTTCTCCACAGTGGGTAAGACTCAGCAATCTGAAGTGATTTTTTGCCAGATGGGTAGACAGTGAGACAGGTGGGTTGAGAGGGGAAGGTGGCTTAGGCAGTCACACATTGTTGGGCCTATCTGGAAAGGGCTGCCTGGGGGTGGACTGTGCAGAGGCAGTCCTGGGGATGTTGTTTTTCTAGACGCTTTTCTGTGTTTTGAGGACTAGGAAGAAGGGGTTGGGGCCCTCTGGACAAATGAGGGCTTAACAGGGAAGGTTTTGTAAAACTTAGGAACTGGTGAGACTAGCAAATGTTTGAGGTTCTGGAGTTCCTTGCTTTTTTTCTGTAGGTTTTTAAATAGTTCTGCAGACTCTTTGTCAAACAGGAATTTGTTGTCTAAGTGTGCATCCAAGATTTTGTTTTTAAAATCATCAGGGAGTGGCTGTAATCTGTGCCAGGAGTATCTGCGCAGTAAGGAAGCTGAGGCAGCAGATCTGGCTGAAGCTTCAACAGCATCATAGCTGCATTTTATAGAATGTCTGGAAACTTGTGCTGCTAAGGAGAACTTAGAGACCACCTGGGGTTTAGTAGGTGAATCAGGCAAAGATGAAAGCAAGAAAGTCACCTGGGAGACCAAGTCTAAGGCATATTTAACCATGCAAGTCTGATAATTCTTGGCTCTAAAGGCCAGGATGGAAGAAGTATAAATCTGACCTTACTGTCCTTGTCGGATGGCAGAAGACATGAGGAGGGGATTTGCCTGGATTGTCTGTCTAGAGCCACTGAAATGACAGCTGGTTCCACCATGGGTGGTTTAATGAGGTACTTGTGGCCATCAGGGACTTTGTAAAACCTAGCCGGTCTTTTAAAAGCTGGAGGCTGTGATAGCAGAGGAAGAGAGGGACTCAATCTGTAGTTCAAAATATCTGTTCTGCACCTCGGTCATCTGAGTGGCATCCCTCTTGAAGTACTCCCTCATTTTGGAGATAGTTTCCCCAAAGGTAGTATCTTCAGGAGGGGAGTCTCCTTCCAAGGAGTCCTCATCTGGATAACAGTACTCCAGGACAGAAGCTATTTGGAAGATGTATGTAAGAGATTCATCAGAGCAGGAGGAGAAGGAATCTTCCTCCTGGATTTGAGCAGGTTGAATGTTGGTAACTGAGGCTAGCCTAGGGCTGAGGGTAGGTAACTGAGGCTGGCCTAGGGCTGAGGGTAGGCAAGGCTGAAGCAAGTGAAGCTGTGGGCCTGAGGGGCATAAAGGCCTGAGCCATGGACTGGAACAAAGCTTGCCAGTGTGGCTGTTCTTCAGTAGTTGAGGGTAGATGCTTAGTCTTGTGTTTTCTTTTTAGAGGAGGAGTTTTAGCGACTGCTTGTGAGGTAGAAGGCATAGTATCGGGCGTCAGGCCTGTGGGAGTAGTGCCTAGTTCTGTCATCATAGATGGCCATCTGGAGAAACCCGGTTCCCCCTTGACATCAGCCAGAGCCGATGTCACAGTAACCTCTGTGGACGTGCCTGCTGCGGATTCACAGGCGGCTTCCATTAAGGTACCCTCCAAAGTCTCCAGTTTATCCGGATGTCCCTCAGCTGCTAGACCTGTAGCTGGTGAGATGTCTGACGGAGGGGCAGTAGTAGTAGTAGTAGGCCTTGAAACCTTGGCCTTGTTTTTAGACAGCTCCACCTCAGTGGCCAATTTGGGTTCCATACCTAGGACTAAACGGTTGAATCATTGGTTTTCCACAAATAGTGTCAGGGCTGCCAGACAACTTCATAGGTTTTTGGGACGAGCAATTAACAAATGCTATAGGTCATATGGTCATGGGATTAGCCTAAGCAGAACATGGGAATCCTTGTGCAGAATCTGGTGGCCGCACTTGCATTTCCTTTTTCTAGACGACATAGGCTAGATAAAGAGCAACAGCAAACCAAGCCTAAGTAAAATAAGAAAATTTCCCCAACGGATACTTATCTGAAGATGTCTTCTGTAGCGCGGAGTGAAGCCTGCAAGCTGACGTTCGACTGTGGCAGAGAAGATCTGAGGGCTGTGTGTGCAGACATCACATTTCTGGCCCGCAGTTTATGGCCCTGCGTGTGACGTCCAACGCACCTTGCAGTAACCAGGCTTAAGCTTTTGCATAGGAGCTGGATGTTCGGGTCACCTGAGGCAGAGGATCCCACAAGTAGAATACTGCAACACCTTTAAACTTCCTGTAGACACCACCCCCAACCCCACAGCAAAAGCTGTGACATGCTTAGAAAGCAAGACTGCAAATCTAAACAAAAGCTAGAATGAAAACAAAAAATCCCTGGAAGTGTCTCTTTAATGTATGTTATTTCAGTTTGTAGAGCACAATCCATGATGTTCTTCATTCCACATTGCTGCAGTCCTAACACTTGGGTAGTCCGCTGTCCCAGTCGGCCCGAATACCAAAGTATATGGCTGACGTCGGTCAAGGCGCATTAGTCTGACGTCAGGACGTCAGGGTACAAATGCGCATGACCGACGTCATATCCTCAGTCTTTTTTGCCGCATGGTCCGATGCAGAAGCAGTTTTGCGAGTGCAGGTTGGCGTTCTGAAATTTTCTGAAGTTGGAGTTTCAGACCGAATCAAAGTTGGCTAAGTACCCCGTTGGGGAATATTTTGGTTTTTCTTGCCTCAGTATTTAACCGGATGTCAGAAAAAGTGAATAACTGTATTTCTTGTGGGAAACAGATACCTCATAGGGATTACCATACCTTGTGTATACCTTGTTTAGGGCCTGAGCACGACGTTGTTGGATGTCGCTCTTGTGCCAGATTTAACAAACGCACTATAAAGAGAAGGTTAGACTGTGCCAGGTTAGTTTTGGGAAGCGTTGTAACTATAAAATGCCGTCGGATGCTCCGGCGCCGCTTCGTCAAAAGCGCAAGGACAAAGCTGCAAAGCCTAGGATGGAAGACCCGCCAGCCCCGGACGACGGTTCTTTAGAAGGCTCAGTGGAGCCAGAGGTTCTGCCAGGAGTTTCTTTGGAGTCTCAGGGAGAGACTTTACTGTTACAGGATGTGTCCTCTCAGGAGGTAGGCCAGGCTGAGGGGGCTTCTCAGGTGGCTGTTCTTCCCTCTCTTCCTAAGGTGATTAGAGCCTCCCTTCTGTTTCCAAGGCTTCTTTGAGAGGCAGGCCAGGTTTAACTTCAGTGGGGGTTTCTCCTAGCTCTTCAGGATCTTTGCCTAAGAAACATATGCTTAAAATGGCAGAAGATTTGATTACTATGATTAGAGGTTCTATGCCCCCTCCTGATAAGAGGCCTAGGGTGGAACCTGAGTTTGAGACTTTTGAGCAGTGTTCGGAGGCTTCTGAGTCTTCGGCTGAAGACGTGCAGGAGTATCCTCCTTATTCTGATTCTGATGTGGATGATTCTACTCCTTCAGCTTCTCCTCCTGAGAATTTTTCTTTTTCAGAGACTCTTCATTCCATGAGGGAGCATTTTAAATGGGAAGGTCAAGATTTCTCTGATTCCAGGAAGAGGCTTCGGGAATTTTGTTTTACCCCAGCATAGGCCTTTAGCTATACCTCCTGTTCTGAATGTGGTGGAAGATGTTTTTGCAGAGGCTTCCCTGAACCCTGATTCTTTGCCTCCTGCCCCAGTTAAACCTGATAGGTACTATAGGGTGCCTGAAGCTCATAAGTATCTTTTAAGAGTCCTAGGGCAGACCCGAAACTGTTTCTCAGGGGCCTAAAGGTGTTAAGGCTTCTGTTGTTAAAAATCCTGTTCCTCCTGATAAAGAGGCAAGGGCTTTGGATAGATGGGGAAAGAAAGTGTATACTTCTTCCACTTTAGCCATGAGGGCGTTGAATTGCCAGTTTCACATGTTAAAATATCAAAATTATCTCCTTTCACAATTGAAGTCTAAGGTGGATGCTCTGGCAGAAGGTATTGAGTGTAAAGAGTTGCAGGATTTAGTTCATGTGTCTGAACAGGTGGGTAAGCATTCCTTGCAATGTGGTTTTGATGCTGTGCAGGCCTCCTCGAGGGTGGCTGCCACTGGTTCTGTTCTTCGTGAGGCACACCTGGTTGAGGGATCAGAATTTAGCTGAGCATGTTAAGACAAGGATTTTGGATGCTCCATTACAGTCTGATGTGTTGTTTGGTTCGCCTGTGGAAGCAGTTTTAAAGAAAATGGAAGACAAGGCTAAGTCTATGCAGACTGTTAAAGATTTTTTGCAGGTGCAGCCTCCAAGTTTAGTAGAAATTGGCCTACTAAGGGATGGACATATCCTGCTTATGATTCCCAGTCTAGGGGTAGGTCTAGACGTGGTAGGGGCAGAGCTCAAGGTTCTTTTAGGCCTAGAACAGGAGTTCACCTGCTCAG
Source organism: Protopterus annectens (assembly GCF_019279795.1). Classification (NCBI taxonomy): domain Eukaryota; kingdom Metazoa; phylum Chordata; order Ceratodontiformes; family Protopteridae; genus Protopterus; species Protopterus annectens. The sequence goes on along the minus strand of NC_056739.1, from coordinate 598,443,852 downwards.
TCTTCTGGTGAGGGCAGGGGTCAGTCCTTTCAGAACAGTCCCAATGACCTGCCTTTTCAGCTGCCAGTACATTCTCGTCTGGCAGCACCTTTGGGAGGAAGGCTGGCTCTTTTCAAAGAAAATTGGGATTTAATTACCCAAGACAGATGGGTATTGGATATCATTCACCACGGTTACAGGTTTTATTTCCATACCTTGCCTCCTTTCAAAGGCATGCCAGACATTCCTCCTCTACAAAGAAAAGAGGCGCACAAGCAAATTTCTCTGTTACTCCAAATAGGGGCCATTCAGCGGTTCCTGTGCCAGAAAGGGGCCTAGGATTTTATTCTCGCCTGTTCCTAGTACCAAAGAAGGGGAACACGTGGAGACCAATTTTGGATTTATCTATCCTCAACACTTATCTGGACATTCCCAAGTTCAAAATGTTGACGTTACAACAGCTTTTACCTCTGCTGGGCAAAGATCACTGGATGGTAACTTTAGATCTCAAGGAGGCTTACCTTCATGTGCCTATCAGGCTAAGTTGCAGGAAGTATCTGCGTTTGAGCTGGGAATTCCCATTATCAGTTCTCTGCATTGCCCTTTGGCTTATCTACTGCCCAGAGTATTCACAAAGGTTCTGGCTCCAGTGATAGCTTACTTCAGGCTAAAAGGAATACAAATCTATCCTTACTTGGACGACTGCCTGATTCTGGCTCAAGAAAAGGAAGACCTTTTACAGCATTTGGAATATGTGATAGCATTGCTAAGATGCCTAGGGTATTCTGTGAACGAAATAAAGTCCAGTCTAGTACCCTCTCAAGACATGTGCTTTCTGGGTGTGAGACTGAATACAGCAGCCCAGATGGCCTTTTTAACCCCGGACAAACAAAAGAATCTTTCCATTTACTTCCATCATCTATCTCTTCGGTCCGGGCTGACTGCAAGGACAGTCCTTCAAGCCTTAGGGTTCATGGCATCTTGTATTCTGGTGCTTCCCAATGCCAAACTGCATTTGAGGAAGCTGCAATTGTATCTCAAAAATGTATGGACACAGCACTGCCAGGATTTGGACACTGTCATTCAAATAATACCTTGCATTCAAAAGGAATTTCTGTGGTGGGCTCAGGAATGTCACCTAAACAAGGGACTCTCTGTGACCCGGCCAGAGGCGAGTCAGATTCTAACGACAGATGCCTCAGACATTGCTTGGGGAGCTCATCTAAATGGAAAGTGGATACAAGACAAGTGGCCTGCCAGACTACAGCATCTACATATCAACATGAAGGAGATGTTAGCAGTCCAGTTTGCATTAATGGCTTTCAAGGAGTTACTTCTTCCAGGGCAGGTGTTGATTCTAACAGACAACACAACTGTCATGTGGTACATCAACAAACAAGGGGAACACATTCTTACCCGTTATGCAGGCAAGCAATGATTTTATGGGAGACTGCGCTCAGCTTGCAACTAACTCTTCAGGCAAGGTTTCTTCCGGGAGCACAGAACTCCTTAGCAGATGTGTTAAGCAGACAAATCATGGATCCCCACGAGTGGAAACTGGATCTTCATGTATTTCGGAAATTGACAGTGTCATGGGGAACTCCAGACATAGATCTGTTCGCTTCTCCACTAAACTACCAGCTGCCAAAGTTTTGCACAAAGAGGTTTCATCACACAGCTTGGAAAGTGGATGCTCTTTCTTTCAGTTGGAAAAATCTTCATGTGTATGCCTTTCCACCTCTGCCTCTTCTCCCAAAGGTGCTCCTAAAGGTCAGACAAGACAAGCCAAGGATGATTTTAATAGCTCCAGATTGGCCTCGGCAACACTGGTACCCATTACTGAGGAGTCTGGTAAGGAAGCCTCCATGGCCTTTACCTTTGATTCCGCACCTTCTGTCTCAGAGGGACGGTCATCTGCTCAATGTCAAGCTTCACTCTCTTCATCTAACAGCCTGGCATATTCTGTTTTGAAACACAGCAGGTCTCAACTTCCTCAACAAGTTTCAAATGTGATTATGGAAGCCAGAAGACCTAGTACAAGGAAAGTGTACGCAGAAAAATGGAAGAGATTTTTATTTTGGAGTGCAGCAAAGAATTTGGAGATTTCTGAGCCTAATTTGAGTGTGGCTCTTCAATATCTTACTGAGTTATTGGACAAAGGTTTGTCTTTCTCTTCCATTAAGATTCATGCTGCAGCAATTTCAGCTCACTATGATTGTGACCCACCATTGTTTTCGCATCCTTTGTTCAAGCAATTTCTAAGAGGGCAAAGAATATAAGACCCCCACGTAGAGCTCCTACTCCTGCTTGGGATCTCAATTTTGTGTTGGAGAAACTTACTCTACAACCTTTTGAGCCTCGGCTACTGCTGAATTGAAATACTTGTCATGGAAGACTGCTTTTTGTTGGCCATTACTTCTGCAAGAAGGGTTTCTGAATTGCAGGCCCTTATGGCAGTAGAGCCTTTTTGATTTTCCATAAGGATAGGGTATCATTACGCACTAATCCTTCCTTTATGCCTAAGGTGGTTTCTAGTGTGGCTTTAAACCAAACTATTCATTTGCCTACTTTCTATGCAGATCCCCAAAATAAGGGGAAAAGATTTTGCACACTTTAGATGTACACAGGCAGTTGCGTTATTATTTAAGCAGGACTAAGGATTTTAGGCAGTCTCAGCAGTTGTTTATTTCTTTTGCTTTGAGTTCTCAGGGCAAGCCTGTGTCAAAACAAACTATTTCTAAGTGGATTGGGTTTTGCATTGCATTTTGTTATTCCCATCATGGCAAGGAGATTCCAGCTGGGATTAGGCCTCATTCCACTAGGGCTACTGCCACTTCAACAGCATTTCTAAGGGGGGTGGCGACTAAGGACATTTTGGAGGCAGCTACTTGGAGTTCAGTGCATACTTTCTCTAAGCATTACCACCTTCCTCTCTACTCTAAATCTAGGGCTGGTTTTGCCACAGCTATTTTGCAAGGCATGTTGACAGCTCCTGCTTCTTTATGATTTGCCAGCCTCCCTTACCTCTGCTTTGGGATTCTACCCAAGTGTTAGGACTGCAGCAATGTGGAATGAAGAACATAGTACAGTTTTGTACCTACCATAAATGTAGATGTTCGAGGATCCACATTGCTGCAGTCCAATTACCCTCCCTCCTTCCCTCTGTGTTTAGGGGTGGTTGTGTGGGTGAGGTTATACTCTGGTGATTTTGTATATATTGTACATATTTTTGGTGCAGGAGTGTTTGGAGTTTGTGGTTTTGGCCTTATCTTTTTAGGGTCTTCTGACATCTGGGGCAAGAAAAGACTGAGGATATGACGTCGGTCATGCGCATTTGTACCCTGACGTCCTGACGTCAGACTAATGCGCCTTGACCGACGTCAGCCATATACTTTGGTATTCGGGCCGACTGGGACAGCGGACTACCCAAGTGTTAGGACTGCAGCAATGTGGATCCTCGAACATCTACATTTATGGTAGGTACAAAACTGTACTTTTCAAATGCAGTACTTAATCTATTTTCTTCTTAGTGATTTATTGTAGCTTTTAATGCAGGTTAATGCCTCCTTTATTCTGCATTTATCTGGGTGTAATGTAGTGGGTGATCTTTAGTGCCATGTAGCTCTGATGGAATAAATATCTTGTATTTTACAAAGTAAGATAGTGTTAACTTGTGTCATTTATGTAACCACAGGTGGCTGGTCCCTAAATATGAAAGATCTCAAAATACTGCAGATCATAGGAAAAGGAGAGTTTGGAGGTAAGTGCTAGAAGTTATTTCTTTTCCAACTTTGTTAGCTTTACTCTGTTGTTTTCTTGTCAGATAGGTTCATATTAAATTGTAAGTGGAAACGAGCATCAGAAATTAACTAGGGAAGTGCAGCATAGCATTCCTGAAAAAAGAAGGTTTGATATGAAACAGTTTCAGCACAGAATGGTCCTGACACTTCAGTGCTGCTTGAGGGTGCCTTTCAGATAATGAAGTCTTGGTGTGTCATTGCCACCACATACAAGGTCCACAATAAGTCTGTGAATTTGTAAGGTGTATAGATACTTTTTATTGGAATACATTTTTAAATTTAATTTTAATAAATTTTATTTTTACAGATTACAAAGGTGGCACTTTCTGGTGTGAGTTACATGAGGAGAAAATAGATTTTTATATAGTGCTGTCTGTATCTGCAGTACATTTTAAAGTACTTTGCACAACAGAGTACTTAATGTGATGTGACTTGACTGAATGTGTAATAGTAGCCGCTCTGTGCCTTTGCACCCATACATATCCTACACAACATCCCTTAACTGAAATTATTGATCTGTAGATTAGTAGTTAACTCATTCACTCATATCCACTTTGTACAGTTCAGAGTCAGTGGGAACCAGGGCCTCTCCTGGTACTTGGAAACTGATCTTCATTAGAGCACCAGTCTTTTAAAGGACACACACACACACACACACACACACACACACACACACACACACTTACTTAAAAATTCTGAAATTACCGGTGGAGTCATTTATTTGAATCTGAAGTCACAGATGCTTTCTTTGGTGGAATTGAAGAGGTTCTGTATTTGAAATTTGTTGCTGCTAGTAGTGTGTGTGTCTGTGTGTGTGTGTTGGGGAGTGGGCTAGAGTCTTTTGGATCTTTAGATTTTAAAAACAGTGTAATCTGAAGTAGTTACTTCATTTGATCTGCAACCTGTGGGTGTCCGGCAGCTTTCCAAGCTCCTAGATCCGAGCTCCTAGCTCCTCCCCCTACCCATAATCCCTTACTACTGACCACATTACCTCAGATCGTTTTTTGCCACGGCTGAAGAAGCTTCCCTGTGAAGAGCTCCTGGCTGGGTGAGATCTTGCTGGTTTTTCAAAACACTTTTTGACAATTTTGTAGTTGTGTGTGTGCTAGCTGCCCCTTTTCTTCTACTTGTGCTAGTTTTGATTTCTTTTTTATTAGTTTAATCACCAGTTTACCTTCACCACCCCCTCCCCCTCCTAGTGTTTGGGTGTGTGTGTGTGAATGATGTCTGAAGGGCCTAAGGCCGTTTTTTCTAAATGTATTTAGTGTGGCCACAAGCTTTCCCCAGCTGATGACCACACTCAGTGCGTTTTGTGCCTGGGGGCAGCTCATTTGTCAGAGGCCTGCCAGATCTGCGCGGCCTTCAACCCCCAGGCACTTCAGGATAGGAAGAATAAGCTGATCCTGGCGGGAAAACTCCCCCAGGAGTCGGCTTCTTCTTCCTCTCCCGTTCGGGCTCCAGCTGCTTCGGCAGCTTCAGCACCGTCTGTCCCCTTAGCTCTACCCGGGACTCAACCTCCCTCTTCGGGTTTGAGCTCTGGGGAAACTAGTGTCTCTTCACTGCCAGAGAAGAGGTACAAGGATAAAGAAGGACATAGGTCCCACAAAAGGCGGGCTGAGCTTCATCCTTCGCTCCCTCGAGGGTCTCCTGATCCCCTTCCTCTCGGCGCCGTTCGCCATGTTTCTCGCCGGAGGAGAATGATGGGTCTCCCTCGAGATCTTCGAGGCGGCCCTCCCGGCCCGCTTCGACTACGTCATCCAGGTCTACCCGTAGCATCTCCGAAGCGGACATGGATCGGATGATGCGTCGGTTTTTGCAGACCCAAATGCAGATGGGGATGCTCTTGCCTCCCCCCCCCCTTTGGGGGGGGGGAGTGCGGCCCCCATATTTGCCCCGATCACTCCTTCTCTGACTCGTTTTCGGGTCTCAGAGTCATCGGATCCAGGCCCATTCGGACCCGGGGAATTGTCGGCGCCGATAGCGGTGGTTTCTTCAACGCCGACTATACCTTCGAGCTTGTCGGATCCGAGTTCTCGGGGCCGAGGGCTGAGCGTCGAATCCGAGGGAGTTGCTGTGTCTTCGGCGCTGTTGGCGTCGGAGCACACCTCTGCCTCGGCGCCGGCTGTATCGGCTCCGACCGCAATCCCTTCCTCGGAGTCGAGAAGATTACTCTGAGGCTGGCGAGAGTGGCTCTCCTTCGGCTTTTGAGGTAGTGGAGAGGGTGCTGTCGAGGTCCTCCAGATCCCCGACCTGGGCTTCGGATCCACCCGCACCCCCACTGTATGAGGGTCTGTCTTCCATCATCCGTCCATCGGGACAGCCTGCCTAAGCCCTCCAGCTAGTTCCCGTGGGGGAACAACAATCTGTGGACGAGCCCTCTTCGGACAGCCCCACCGAGGAGGTCCCTCGGAAACATCGGTGCAAAAGGAGGCACCTGGACTCCCCCGAGTCCGTTACCACAGACACAGACTTGGATGATACGGAGGGTTCCCCAAGATCACCCCCTGAAGAAGTCTCCTTTGGAGACATCATGGAAATGTTGCGTATCAGAGGGGGGTGGTCTGCCCAAAAGCCCTCCCTTGACGAGTCCTTGTTCCTGGAGGCCTTTGAGGCAGGCCCATCTACCTCCTGGGTGTCCCCTCCAGCCGACCCCCTGGTGGACTTCATTACCACCTGGGCGTGGAAGGAGCCCGACACCGTGGAGCCAATCCGTAGGCACCCCGATAAAGTCCTCAGTCCCCCCACAGATAGACCGTCCAGGGCTAAAGGAACCCCTGTTGATGCCATGTTGGTAGTGGCGGCCATCAAGAATGAACTCGCGCAGGAGAGTTCTTCTGTTCACCCACCGGATAAGGAATCTCGGGCGCTTGACCGGATTGGGAAGCTGATGTTTGCTTCATCAACCTTTTCCATAAGGGCATTGAACTACATGGCACATATCATTAGGGTACAGCGAGACTTGATTAAGGAATACGCTGCAGCCCCCCCGGAGTCCATGTCAGTCCCGGACAAGAAGGTCTTTGAGACTCGAATGGCCACCCTAAAATCCATCTCCAATACATCTATGCGGCTTCTCTCCCACGCAATGGAGGGAGCCGCTAGAGCTAGCAGAGCTGGGGTCGTCTTGCGACGTCTCTCCTGGCTCCGTCTTTGTGACTTCGTGGATCCCTTCAAGGCGTCCTTCGCGAACGCCTCTTTTGATGGTTCTGCCTTGTTTGGCAAAACTGTTCGCGACACGCTGGTCCAAAGCGAAAAGGACGGGAAGACGCTGTCTGCCGTCGGAGTCCGCTTCTCTAGTCCCCAAAGATCCTTTTCCAGGAATCAGAGGGGACAAAAGAAGCTGTGGTTCCGTAAGTCTCAGCAATCCCATCCTGCTGCAGACCACTCGTCCTCTAGAGGCAGAGAAGGACAAGGTGGACGCCGGCCCAGAGGCAGAGGGGGGCTGCGTAACTTTGGGTCTAGAGAACCTTTCTCGGACAGACCCGCGCAACAGCCCTGAGGCCTTGCCCGACTGTCCCTCTCTGGAGGCAGTTGGGGGGCGGTTGTCGGAGCACCTGTCAAACTGGGAGTCCCTTACAACAGATCGATGGGTGCTCCGGATCATATCCAGAGGTTACTCAATTCCATTCATAAACCTTCCCCCCAAACCCAGATGTCTCCCCGATGTCACACCCGATCAGAGGGAGGCAGCGGCCTTGGAGATTTCAAAGCTGCTAAGAAAAAGAGCCATCCAGCCCGTCCCCACAGATCAGTCCAGATTGGGTTATTACTCCAGGTTCTTTTTGGTGCCAAAGAAAACGGGGGACCTCAGACCCATCTTAGACCTTTCCACTCTAAACCTGTTCATACCCAAGGAGAAGTTCCGGATGGTCACTCTACAATCAATTCTCCCCCTTCTGCGGGAGAACGACTGGATGTGCTCGTTAGACCTCAAGGATGCGTATTACCACATCTTGATGGACAGACGATCCAGGAGGTTTCTCCGCTTCCGGCTCAGAGCCAGTCATTTTCAATTCAGGGTTCTTCCATTCGGCCTCACCTTAGCCCCCAGAGTGTTCACCTCAAGCCCTAGAATTCATAGGGGCCAGGTTAGATACACGAACCTCCCGAGTTATTCTAACATCAATCAGGCTGAACAGCTTGTCGTATCAGGTGTTAGCCCTTCTTCGGAACCCCTGCTCCTCCGGCGGAATTAGTCCTGAGGGCACTGGGGTCTATGTCAGCATTGATCGCTCTCTCTCTTCATGCCCGTCTGCGAATGCGCATATTACAATGGACCCTTCAAGTCCAATGGTCCCTGTCGATTCACCCGTTAAACACGCCAATCCCCCTGAGCAGGGTGTGCAGGGACTCCCTTCTGTGGTGGTTACATGCACAGGAACACAGAGAAGGGAGGCCCTTTGTGATTCCCCCGGTCGAAGCCACGCTGACCACGGACGCTTCTCGCCTCGGGTGGGGGGGGCATTGTTCAGGCAGATCCGTTCAAGGCACATGGACTTCCCTAGAGACCGCATTGCATATCAATGTCCTAGAGATGAGGGCGGTGCTTCTGGTGTTGCAAGCTCTCCACGACCCCTGGGGACTATTGCAATCCAGACGGACAACATGTCAGTGGTCTGGTATATAAACAAACAAGGAGGGACCAGATCTTATCCCCTGTGTCGAGAAGCCATGAGAGTGTGGGAATGGGCGATTTCCACCAACCGCTTTCTTTTTTTTTTTCAAAACAAGTTTATTGTTTTAACATATAAGAGAAATATCATAACAATTTTATACAAATAATTAAAAATAGGTATTATTATAATATTCAACAAAACAACTAAAGTATTTACAAAGACATCCACTACAATCAGATCAATTAATTAAACTAAAATACTGTGCTATTGAAATTAGAATTTTTTTAACAAATTTTGTAAATTATCCCATACAATAAAATGTGATGTTTTTCTAGTTGTTCTCATTCTAATTGTGCTTATTTCCATATGACACATTATATTCATAACATTTTTAAATTCATTGAACGAAGGAGGTGTATCTGAAATCCAATTTCTAGTTATTATTTTCCTAGCCACTGCTAGGATACCACCAACCGCTTTCTGATAGCAACGCATATTCCGGGACGATCCAACATATTAGCGGACAAGCTAAGCCGGGTGCTCCTCACTCCATACGAGTGGTCTCTGAATCCGTCTGTTGCGAAGCGGATCTTCCACAAATGGGGTCAGCCTCGCTGCGATCTTTTCGCTTCTCCTTTAAACACAAAATGCAGCGAGTACTTTGCGATACTTCCCCCCAGAGGGGAGACTCCCAGAGACGCTCTAGTCCATGCTTGGCCCCCCAGACTCCTTTATGCTTATCCCCCCCCTCCCACTCATGATGAAATTCATCCAGAAAGCCTGTCTGTTGGGGAGCAGAGTTATCCTCATAGCCCCATTCTGGCCTCGACAGATATGGTTCCCCTTTCTGCGGTCTTACAGTATGGCTCCGCCATGGATTCTGGATCCCAGTCCAGACCTGATCTCGCATCCAGAGGGATGCCCTACCCCAAACCTGGTCAATCTCAAACTTGCTGCTTGGTTGATCCAGTTCCATTAATGGCTAGGACTCCCGGTATCTCATCTCCCATTAAGGCCATTCTGGTGGCGGCTCATAAACCATCTACCAGAAAATTTTACAACAGTAAATGGAAATGTTTCTCCATCTGGGCCAAGGACAAGGACTTGGACCCATTTACTGTCCCTGTTCCGACTATTCTGGACTTCCTTTTCCTGCTTTTTAGGCAGGGAGCAAGTGCCTTCACGGTTAAGGTGCAGCTGGCAGCCATCTCCCATTTTCATGTGGGCGATGGCATAGGCTCCTTAGCATCTACAAAGTTGTGCAAAACCTTCTTAAGAGGCATTTTTCTTCTGAAACCACCTGTTAAGACTGTGGCTCCCCCGTGGGACCTCACTCTGGTCTTGCAAGCCTTGACGAGACCACCTTTCTAACCTGCGACTTCCGTTCCGTTGAAGTTCTTATCTTGGAAAACGGCTTTCTTGGTGGCTATTACTTCAGCCAAGAGGGTTTCAGAATTGCAAGCTCTGTGTATCAAACCTCCATACCTTATCTTTCACAAAGATAGAGTGTCCCTCAGGACTAATCCGTCTTTCTTGCCTAAGGTGGCTACAGAATCAAATATCAATCAGTCAATAAATCTTCCTGTATTTTTCCCAAATTTTCACAATAAAGGTGAATACACGTTGCACAAATTGGATGTGCACAGACAGCTGCGTTTTTACTTGCACAGGACTAGAGAGTTTCGCAAGTCGGACCAGTTGTTTGTCTCTTATGCAAAGTCAGCCATGGGCAAGGCAATTACCAAAGTGACTGTAGCAAATTGGATCTGTCAATGCATTATGCTAGCATACACTTCGTCAGGCAAGCCAGCTCCGGTTGGCATCGGTTGGCATCCGTGCTCATTCCACAAGATCTGTAGCTACCTCAACAGCTTTTTGGTCTAGGGTTCCAGTAGATGATATATGTTCAGCAGCTACCTGGTCCTCATCTCATATGTTCATTTCTCATTACAAACTGGATATGATTTCCAGGAGTAAGGCTTCTTTTGGCTCCGCGGTGCTTCGGAATATTCTTCCGTAAGGACCACCCAGGTTCTTGTAGGTCAGCTGGGGGACTCTGTCCCACAGGTTGTAGATCAAATGAAGTAACTACTTCAGATAAAGAAGTTATGTACTCACCATAACGTTTCATCTGAGTAGATACTTCATTTGTCTGCAACCGACCCCCCCTGCCATCCCCCGACCCTGTCGGGAATATTTCTGATCATTCGAAGTTGGTTTCTGTCTTCAGTTAGTGAGGCAAAAAAAACGATCTGAGGTAATGTGGTCAGTAGTAAGGGATTATGGGTAGGGGGAGGAGCTAGGAGCTCGGATCTAGGAGCTTGGAAAGCTGCCGGATCGGATCCGAGGTCGGATCTGACACCCACAGGTTGCAGACAAATTAAGTATCTACTCAGATGGAACGTTATGGTGAGTACATAACTTCTTTTTTAGCACTATGACGGTATTTATTATTATGTTCGAAATTGAAATCGTGTTGTTTATTTTGGTCTCCTAGATATTTCTTATTCTTTTCTATCCTCCTTCTTTCTTATTTTTTTATTCTTTTTGTTTCTCATTTACATTTTAGGATGTTAGTGGATTTCATAAAGCCATCACTCACTGAAATAAGCAACAGAGTATAACTTGAAGCTATATGTGTATATATATATATATATATATATATAATATAACAGTGAACATTTGCCTTTAGTTGTATACAGATGTTTGTAAAAGCACTGCCATTCTAAATACAATTTCTTTTCAGTTTGAGCATATTCGGCACTTCACACGTCATTTTCACTGGGGGCATTCACAGGGTGATATTGCAGATACTGCAATGTGTATTCTTCTCATGAAGATTACTGCGGCAATTCTTTATTTTTTCACACAGCAAGACCAATTTAATTTATTGGACTATGCGCATGGAGTGTTTTTTTTTTTGATGTTCCTGATTTATACGTGGAATTAAGTGCTGTTTATGATGACTGGTGAGAAATTTGTCTAGGCACCTCTACTTTCGGCAGGCTGATCTTTTAATGTACACCTGAATTAACAGGAGAGCAAGAAGGGGTCTTGTTTTAATGCCTGATCTAAATGTTTGTTCATTATTAGAGTAGCCAAACATACAAACCGAGAAGCATATGGGATTGTGTTTGGAGACGTGTTATCAGGAAAGAAGTGTGATTAATGGAGTGCCTCAGGTCCGTGCCACAGTACTTGTCTCTTTTGTTTGTTTCAGACATATCTGTGGGAGCACAGAAAAGCTTCAGTTTCTTAATAGACGATACAAAGATAAGAAGATTACTGTTGGAATGGTGACTTAGTGGTCAGAAAAAGTTTGTTGCAGGTGAATGTAAGTGTGCAGCTGCTTTAGTAAGAGATATCAGCTGGAGGGACTAGGAATAATGGTCACAGAGCAGGAAACGAATCTAACCATATTTATATCACACCTGACTTGGGCTGCCAGAAAGAGTGAGAAGGCTGTGGCATCAGTAAACTGAATACTTGGAAGTTCCTCATGGGGGATAGAAACCAGAAGCAAAGACCTAATTCTCCTGTGCTAGGCCTTGGTCAGGCCACAGTTTGAGTGTAGTTTATTCATCGCTGGAAACCATGGGGATATCAAGCTTTTGGGAGAAGTCCAGATGGCGAACCACCAGAGCATTATGTGGGATGGATGAAAAAAAGGGTATATCCAGAATTAGAAAAGGTGCTGCCATAATAGATAGGGGGACATGATATAATTATGCATACTTTTGTGCAAATAAATCTGAAAGAAATACATTCAACAGGACTGTGAGGAATGGGTGACGGATTGCAAACTGAAAAAAACAGCCTCTTTCAAAGTGAAGACATGCTTCAGACGTTGCATGGGGGAGAGGCATGGATGGGCCTCTTGGGATTCCAGGGACAATGGCCACCAAATCCAAAGTCAGAGCACATCAACCTAAAGGACTTGCAGGCACTAATTCAGACCATGAAGACCTTCTCCCACTCCTGGGCCCCAGGCCTTCTCAGAATTTTTACAGACAACCCTATAGTCATGTGGTACATAAACAAGCAGGGTGTGTAACAAGATCTTAGTGGCTATGCAGACTAGGTCTTATGGCTTGAGAACAAGCCTCAAAAGCAGGACTTTCCCTCCAGGCTGCTTACATTCCCAAACAGGACAATGTCCTGGTATCTTTTCTAAGCAGATAAGGGAAAACCTTCATGAATGAATGTTGAGCAGGGAAGTCTTACTAAGCATTGTCTGCAAATGGGGTATTCCACAGATAGACTTATTTGCCTCCATCCACAGCAAGCAGCTACTTTGCTTTTGCCTCCATCCACAACAAGCAGCTACTCTGCTTTTGCTACAGGACACCTTGTCTTTAGACATGGAGAACCGATGTCATATCCTTTCCGTGGGAAGGGAGGATGTTCATCATTCCCACTGATTCAGTGGCATTTTCAATTATCTGCCAAAGTAACCTAGTACTGGACAGCTTTCAAAAGGTCAGATTTAACTCCCCTCTCTATTCCTTTAATAGATGATTGGCTAAGCATATGTTGAGAGGAAAGCCTTCAACTGTCACAGGATGTGACTGCTCAGTCTTTTTCTGCCATCCAAAAAAGAACACCCTCTGACTCTCTACAGGACCCAGAGCTGATATTATAGGTTCATAGGTAAGTACTAGGCTAGCTGCTCTTGAGGGCCATTTTAAGACTAGCCAGTTTCCCTTTTTTGCTGAAATTAACCCTATCCCCTTTGGTCAGAGATTATCCTTACCCATCCATTGGTCAATAATTATATATTACCCATAATGAAAATAACTGGGATCATACTATAAATAATTTAAGGAACACATGCATGAGATAAAGCATTTAGGAAATGCATTCTCCATTAGTAGTATGAGGGGCAGTCCGCAGGTAAATTTTCTGTTTCACCTTCGTAGGTCCAAGTTGCACAAGAATATAGACAGGGATGGACTTTGTTTTATTTGGATGGGGAGTCTGTTCCAGAGCAGTGGTATCCCATGCAAGATATACCTGTCCCCCCAAACCGTTCTGTTGATGTTGCAGAAGAAGTTTATATGCCTAGACGATGTATTTCTGATGCCATTTGACTTGCTGATATGTGGTAAATCCATCAGTATGGAGTCGGATGATGCCTTGTATGCGAGTCACAGTTCACCTCCTAGCAGTCTGCAGGATACCAAGTATAGTGACAGGACTTTGAGTCGGTCCATGCAAGACGTATTGTTTAGGCCTTGTAACCTTTATTTAATAAGGTATCTGTCTGGTTGTTCCAGTTGCCTGTGTCTGGACAGATACATACCAAAGAAGGCAATATATTTAATGACTGGCCTAATGAGACCTGAGTAAAGGGGGACATTGACTTCCTAGATCTAGACACAATTGCTTTCTTTAAAAACTGTGTAATACAGAAGGATTTTTTTTACACCAATGGGTGCATGTTGATCAAAAGTGAGGTCACTGTCCACATAAGCTCCCAAATCCCAAACAGATGGGTCCATGCTCAGGGGTGTATTGTTAATGTGGTAGATGTTCTTCATGTTTCACTGTTGCAGTCCTCACTCTCGGGTTAATCTGCCTGCAGGTAGCCCGAATACCAGAGACTTAGTATTTCTGTGTCAGTTGCTCAGGTCTGACGACAGGTTGTCAGGGGTATAAAAACAGGCAGCCAATGCCATTGCACCAGTCTTTCTTGCCGAGGAGCCCAAAGCACAAGCAGTTGCACGAGTGCCGGTCGCTGGCTTGCTGAGTTTTCATTTCTGAATTAAATTATCCTGAAGTCTTGTAAAGCTACTTACCCCATTGGGGATCCTTTTTTCTTGCTCTAACTGATGTCAGAAAAAGTTAACAATTGTCTTGCCTGTGGAAAGCAAATACCACACACAGATTTTCATTCTTACTGCATCACCTGTTTATGGCCAGACCACGATATACCTCGCTGTCAGTTTTGTGCCTTGTTCAACCTCCAAACTATTCATCATCGGGCCCTTATTGTCACTAAATATTTTCGTTCTCGATCTCCGTATTCCGAAATGGCCATCCGACTACCAGTCTTCCAAAAAAAAGTAAGGTAAAGACAGAGGCAGACCACACAGGTCCAGAACTGCTGACGACGCTTCCGTTAAGCTAGTCGCCAGTTCGCCGGTACTCAGGTGCTTTCGCAGCCCCTGATGCCCGCTTCAGTGGATTCGCAGGCTTCTAACGAGACCCGTTCAGAGTACGGTATGCCGCAAGACTCTTCTTCAACTACGGAACCTGTGGATGTCTCTACCTTGGATGGGTCCGGAGCCACTGAGCAGGCACCGGCTTCTGAGGAAGTTCTTTGCACTACCGATATTCGACACAAACCAACAACTTCTTTCACGTCTTCAGTTCTGTCTAAAACTACAGAGTTTCTAAGGCCAAGAGTATGTACTATGTCTAACAAAACGACGACCCAAACTCATGCACCTGCTTCCTTGCCACAACATCAAACGCTTAAAATGGCAGAAGACCTTATTACGTTGATTCGGGGAAGTCAGCCTTCCCCTGCTAAGAGAAGAAGAGACCTGTCCCCAGCAGCTTTAACAGACCAAGAGCCCAACGACTCTGAGGTATCTGATTATGAAGATATGCCTTTATCTGCTTATGAGGATTCTGATGCAGAGGAATCCATTCCCTCTGCTTCTCCTCCAGAGGATTTTTCTCATGGTGAAACTCTACGTACTTTAAGAGAGCATTTCCACTGGGAATGCCAAGACTATCCCCAGTCCAAAAAGAGACTCAGAGAATTTCTAGATTTGCCACAGCATAGGCCTTTAGCAATACCCCCAGTCCTGGATGTTGTGGATGATGTCTTTATGGAATCCAGTTTAACTCCTGATACTTTACCCCCTGCTCCTAGGAAACCAGACCGGTACTACAGAGATGTTCATCGTGTTATCCTGCTGCAGTCATTACACTTGGGTTATTCTGTCGTCAGGCGGTCCCGCAGTCGGCCGGATTTCCAAAGTCTTGGTCCGACGTCGGTTGCTGTCGCCTCATTCCTGACGTCAGTGCGCCAGGGGTACATATATTGCAACCGAAGCTATTTTCTCCAGTCTTTCTTGCCGCGCAGTGCCCGAAGCAGAAGCAGTTCGCAAGTGCCGGTCGGCCGACTCCTGAGATTTTCGAATTCGAATTTCAGACCGAAGTCTTCTATAAAGCTAAGTACCCGTTGAAACTTTTCTTGCCTCAGACCGATGTCAGAAAAAGTTAACAATTGTATTTCTTGTGGGAAGCAAATACCTAATAAGGATTTTCATTCTTACTGCATACCTTACCTAGGCCCTGATCACGACGTCACTTCTTGTTGTTTTTGTGCTAGATTTAATAAACGTACTATTAAAAGACGCTTTGATTTCGCACAACACTTTTGGCAGAAAATTTAATTATAACATGCCGTCGGAGCTACTGTCTACCGGCATGCACAAAAAGCACAGGCATAAGGATCGACAGCCCAGGCCTAAGCTCGATTCCGAGGCCTCGGTTGATCCGGTTATCAGTGAGGCTCCGACGCAGCCTCTGACTACCGCAGTTCAGGAAACCGAGACCGCTTCAGATATTTTGACGGAATGTACTAGGCCGACGCAGCCTTTTACTTCAGGCCCTACCGACGATGTACCTTCCAAGGACGGTGTTTCTGAAACACCATCGGTTTCTGAAGGCGTTTTCAGACCGACGACTCTTACAGTCAAAACGTTTTCCAAGTCGAAGACTCCTTCCAAACCGAAAAAGGCTTCACTTCAGTCTCCTGTTCAAGGCCCTTTGCCTAAGAAACAGATGCTCAGATGGCTGAATATTTGATTTCTCTTATCAGGGGTTCTCAGCCTCCTCCTGACAAAAGGCCTAGACAAGAGGAAGAATCTGCTTCCTCTGAACAACTGTCTATTTCTTCGGATTCCTCTGAGGACCAAGACTATTCCTTCTCTCCTTATGAAGATTCTGATGCTGAGGACTCTATTCCCTCAGCTTCACCTCCAGAAGATTACTCTCTTGGGGAAACTTTACACACTATGAGGGAACATTTTCACTGGGAAGGTCAGGATTACTCTGATTCCAAGAAAAGGCTCAGAGAGTTTCTTTTACTCCCCCAACACAGACCTCTAGCCATCCCTCCTGTTTTGGACATTGTGGATGATGTCTATTTAGAATCCAGTTTCAACCCTGACTCTCTGCGTCCTGCCCCGGCCAAGCCTGACAGATACTACAGAGTACCTGACTCCCACAAATTTCTTTACAAAAGCCCAGTAGCTGACCCAGAGACTATCTCCCAGGGTCCCAAGGGGGCTAAGGCTTCCATGGCTAAAAATCCAGTACCTTCTGAAAGGGATTCAAGAGCACTAGACAGATGGGGGAAAAAGGTTTACACCTCAGCCACTTTAGCTATGAGAACTCTAAACTGTCAATTTCATATGCTTAAGTATCAGCAATTTCTGATCTCTCAGTTAAAACAAAAGATAACCACCCTCCCTCAACAATCTGAATTAAAAGAAGTACAGGATTTGTTGCACGCCACCGAGCAGGTGGGCAAACATACCTTACAATGTGGGTTTGATTCTTTAGAGGCCTCCTGCAGAGCAGCTGTCACTGGATCAGTTATACGTAGGCATGCCTGGTTAAAGGAACAAAGTCTGCCTGATCATGTTAAGGCAAAACTACTAGATGCTCCCTTACAGCAGGATGTTCTTTTTGGTGTTAAAGCAGAAGAAGTTTTAAAGAAAATGGAAGATAAGGCAAAATCAATGCAGACAGTCAAAGATTTCCTACAAGTACAACCCCCTCGCTTCAGCAGAAACTGGCCAACAAAAAATTGGTCCTTTCCAGCCACTGACAGGCCTCAGAAGGGTAAATACATGCGCCCAAGGGGCAGAGGACAACCACAAGCTCAGTATAAACCTCGCCAATGGGGCACTCAAACCCAGAAGGGAGGAGAAGACAGGTCTCAACCCACCAGAAGGCAAACTCAATGACTTGCACCTCAGCTGGCCAAACAAAGCTCTTTTGTCAGCCCCCCTGGGGGGGAAAACTAGCACTATTTGCAGACAACTGGCACATGGTCACAAAGGACAAATGGGTACTAGACATAATTTTACGAGGATACAGATTCCACTTTCACACCTTGCCAATAAAGAGGAATGCCAAACCTGCCACAAAATCAAAGGGCAGAGGCTCAAAAACAAATTACAGCTCTCATGGCCATGAGAGCCATTCAAAGGGTACCAACGCAAGAGCAAGGCCAAGGATTTTACTCAAGACTCTTCCTAGTACCCAGAAAAGAAAATGCTTGGAGACCAATTCTGGACCTTTCAATTCTAAACACTTACTTACAAGTTCCCAAATTCAAGATGCTAACACTACAGCAGCTACTTCCCATGTTGGGCAAGGAAGCATGGCTGGTAACGTTGGACCTCAAGGAGGCATACCTGCATGTCCCTATCAGACAAAGTTGCAGAAGATACCTCCGTTTCATTGCAGGTTCAACCCATTATCAATTCACTGCACTGCCCTTTGGCTTATCTACTGCGCCCAGAGTATTCACAAAATGCCTGGCACCAGTAATTGCATACTGCAGACAAAGAGGAATTCAAATATATCCATACCTGGACGACTGCCTCATCCAAGCAGAAAGAAGAGACATTCTCTTACAACATCTGGCTTTTGTGAAGCATTTACTGAATTGTCTGGGGTACACAGTAAACGAAAAGAAGTAAAAACTAGTACCCTCACAAAAAATGACATTCCTGGGTGCCAGCTTGGACACAACGGCCCAGAAGGCTTATATTACACCAGACAAGCAATTACAACTGACTCAATATTTCAAGACAATGGCAACAAAGACCCAATTAACTGCAAGAAAAATTCTGCAAGCTTTGGGCTTCATGGCATCTTGCATTCTGATAATACCATTTGCAAAACTGCATATGAGGAAATTACAGTAGTACCTAAAAAGCGTATGGTCTCAACACAGCCACAGCTTGGACACAGTGATATCTGTCATTCCCTGCTTTCAACAGGAATTTCTATGGTGGGCACAGGCATGTCACCTCAACAAGGGTCAACCTTTCACCTTGCCCCCTCCCAGGCAAACTATCACAACAGATGCTTCAGACTATGCCTGGGGGGCACACATGGCAGGGCAATGCATTCAAGGCCTATGGACTGCAGAACAAAGAAAACTGCACATAAACCAAAAAGAGATGCTAGCTGTACAGAAAGCTCTGACAGCCTTCAAGGATCTACTACAGCCTGGACAACTTGCAATAAAGACGGACAACACCACAGTAATGTGGTACATAAACAAACAAGGGAGCACACATTCCTACCCTCTTTGCAGGCAAGCAATAATCTTATGGAACACAGCTCTGGCCTACCAAGTCCAGTTACAAGCTCAATTCCTGCCAGGCCAGAAAAACACATTGGCAGACGACCTAAGCAGAAACATCAAAGATCCCCACGAGTGGAAGCTAGACCCACAAATATTTACAATGATAACTCAAAGATGGGGGCCTACCAAATATAGACCTGTTTGCCAGTCCTAAAAACTACCAGCTGACAAAATTTTGTACAAGGGCATTCCACCATCAAGCATGGAAAGTGGACGTTCTCTCCTTCAGTTGGAAAAACCTGACAGCATATGCCTTTCCTCCATTACCTCTTCTCACAAAGGTTCTTTTGAAGGTCAGAAAGGAGAAACCTCGAATGATTCTCATAGCCCCAGACTGGTCACGCCAGCACTGGTACCCGCTATTGAAGAATATGGCTCACAGCCCACCATGGATATTGCCTCAAATACCTCATTTGCTCATGCAGCAAGACAAGCAGATTCTATACAGCCAGATCAAAACCTTAAACCTGGCTGCATGGCACATCAATTAAACATCCAACCAGCCCCTCTTTCACAAGCAGTACTGGATGTTATTCTAGAAGCCAGGAGGCCAAGCACCAGGAAGGCTTACTTGGACAAATGGAAAAGGTTTTCTGCTTGGAACCAAGCTAAAGGCCAAGACACAACTCAGCCTCATATGCCTCACATTCTTCAGTATTTAGCTGAGATGTTGCATAAAGGACTTTCCTTCTCCTCAATTAAAATCCATGCTTCAGCTATTTCAGCTCACTACGACACAAATCCACCTTTATTTTCAAATCCTCTCCTAAGGCAGTTCCCCAGAGGGGCAAAAAACATTAGACCACCTAGAAGAGCTCCTACACCAGCATGGGACCTCAACTTTGTTCTGGAAAAACTAATGCTACCTCCCTTTGAACCAGCTTTTTCTGCAGACCTTCAGTTCCTATCTTGGAAGACTGCCCTGCTCCTGGCAATAACTTCTACTAGGAGAGTCTCAGAATTACAAGCACTTATGGCAGCGGAACCTTTCCTCATTTTTCATCAAGACAGAGTTTCTCTACTAACTAATCCTTCCTTCATGCCTAAGGTGGTTTCCAGTGTAGCTCTAAATCAAACCATCCACCTACCCACTTTCTACCCCAATCCACAGAACCAAGGTGAGAGACTCCTGCATTCCTTGGACATTCACAGGCAGCTTTGTCACTACTTGGATAAAACTAAGGCTTTCAGAAAAACTGACCAGCTCTTTGTTTCCTATGCTACAGCTTCTCAAGGGAGGGATGGGCCATATCCAAGAAGACCATTTCTAAATGGATAGGCCATTGCATACGATTCTGCTATACCCATCATGGGAAACCAGTTCCTCCTACCATTAGATCCCACTCTACCAGGGCAACAGCTACCTCTACAGCCTTTTTCAGGGGGGGTTCCTACCAAGGAAATCTTAGAAGCTGCAACTTGGAGTTCTGTGCACACCTTCACCAAACAGTATCACTTACCTCTTTATTCTAAGTCCAGGGCAGGCTTTGCCACTGCAGTCCTGCAGGGCCTCATTGCCTCCACTAACCCTCTATGATGCCTCCACCCTACCTTAGCTTTGGGACTCAACCCAAGTGTAATGACTGCAGCGGGGTAACACAATGAACATAGTACAGTTTTGTACCTACCATAAATGTAGATGTTAGAGTGTTCACCCTGCTGCAGTCCAGGTTACCCTCCCTCCAACCCCTCTGATTTACTGGCTAAATCTTTGCTAAGCCTTACTGATGTATTTGTTTTTAGCTGAAGAGATTTTGTGTTTGTACAGTGTTCCCACCTTCCAGCTGATATTACCTTACTTTCCACCTTAGGTCAATTTAAAACTAGACTCAAACAACATTTGTCACTTAACTGGCTATGTCAATGTATCAAGCCTGGCTAACTCGAATGTGTAAAAATCTGTTAACCAGTTTACTGTGTAATTTAATTTAATCCTGACTTGTGCTCAGGACTAACTTTAACCTGTGAAACTTGTTTAACTTGCTTACTTATGTAATCTCTGTAAACAATCTATTTGTAATATGTAATGCTGGTATTATGTAATGCTGTATCTGCTTACCCTTGGAGCTTTTCTCCCCAGGCCTCCGCTGAAAATGGACATGCATCCAGTCGGACTGTCCTGGTCAACAAATGTAAAATAAAATAAAATAAATAAATAAAATGTTGGTGCTAATTTGGATCACCTTTTTGGGGGCACCTGATATCTGGGGCAAGAAAAACTGAAGAAAATGGCATTGGTTGCAATATATCTACCCCTGGCGCACTGACTGGGATGAGGCGACAGCAACCGACGTCGGACCAAGACTTTGGAAATCCGGCCGACTGCAGGACTGCCTGACGACAGGATAACCCAAGTGTAATGACTGCAGCAGGGTGAACACTCGAACATCTACATTTATGTTAAGTACAAAACTGTACTTTCCTGACTCTCACAAATTCTTTTTCAAAAATCCTACTGCTGACCCAGAGGTCATCTCCCATAGGGCCTAAAGGTATCAAAGCAAATACAGCTAAGAATCCCACCCCTTCGGACAGGGATTCCAGAACTTTAGACAGATGGCGTAAGAAAAGTATACACCTCTGCAACTCTCGCCATTAGGGCTTTGAATTGCCAGTTTCACACGCTGAAGTACCAAGAACATATTATGGAACTTATTAAGCAAAAAAATAGCTCCCTTTACAGACTGTGCAGAAAATAAAGAATTACGAGAGCTTATTTTACCTGCCTCTGACATAGCACACACGTGTTGGGGTCGTTTATTGCACTGTTCTGACTAGTTTGCTACTTGTGTGTCTCTGCTATCTGTAAACAAAAACAAAAAAATCTTGCTATTTTCCCACTTACTATAATTTAAAAAAAGTTCAGTTACAGAGTTGCTGTTCTGAACTGTTTGTACGTTTCTTGGAGGCCAGTGCTTACTTGGGCTAAAGGGAAGTCTCTGTGTTCACCAGTGGCAGTGGTTAACACTGAGCAGCCTGCCTGTCCCTGTAGGAGTGGTTACTGCCTAGAAACTGTAGTTTTATTGGCCATTTTGGGTCCATTCCAAACTCCTTGATCTCTCTCTCTTAAAACCCTGCAACTCTCTTTTTGAGCGGTCTTGCGCACAGAGCAGCATTGGGCAGCGCCAGTTAGCTGGGGTATACTATTCCTGGCTCCACAAAGTCTGCGCTGCAAATTTTCCCTTAGAACTAGGCAAGCCTCAACTCAAGTGCTTCAGATCAACCGCTCTTATTGCAGCACTTGCATAACCCAAATCAGCACTTGTCCAAATCTCCTAGACAACACTATTATTTTCCAGATCTCCTAGACAGCAGTATTATAATACAGCATAAGACCCTCGATTGTCTGCAAGACAAGTGAAATTTACTTTTCCAAGCATGTCCAGAGGTCATCTTCAGGTGTACTCTCCAGTTCATCTGGTGGAATTGGGCATCCTGAGGCAATGTCACAACTGCCTCATGTATACAGACAACCCTCTCCTCTTACCTCTAGGCACAAACACTTGAGAGAGATGCAAATACACAGCCAGACTGGAGGCTAAGCGCTCTTAACCCATGACTGTAGCAGACAGTCAAGAGGAGAAGTGACACACTAGCATCACACCACCAGTCACACATGGATCTACAAAACAAGCACCGGCAAAACATACACATAAATACACAAAAACATATTCGGAGGCACTAGGTACCAGTCTGAAAAAGAAACAGTGCCCTCCAAAGCAGACAAGCAAGCAACCTGTACCTCCAAACACAAGCCAGAAAACAAATAATTCACCTCAGCAGTGTGCCTCACGACAGCCCTTAAGGCAAAACACCATACCCAACACGCTAGTAATAGGAGACGCTATAGTAAGGCACACAGATGTTCCACTCTCCAGGCTGAACAAGGAGAAGGTTACTGTCAGCTGCCTGTCAGGTGCTAGGATCAGCCACATAACACAGGCACTTAGGTCACTCCAGAACTAGTACAAGTATGATGCTGTCATTGTACATGTTGGTGTGAAGGATCTAAGACGTACCTCCCTGGACTACATGAAAAGAGACATTGAGGAGTTCTCTGATCATGTAGCTCAAGCTGGTATGACCCTGACCTTGAGTAGCATACTACCTTCACCTAGAATGATACCACAATACAAAGACAAAATGATCAATTTCAACAACTGGCTAAGCTTCTGATGTCATTCTAAAGGGATCCAGTGTCTTTCTGCCTGGGATGACATGATAGACAAGCCTCGCTGTTTCACCAGAGATGGTTTGCACCTGTCACCCCTAGGCTTTCGAATACTGGCCAAGGCTCTTGCCGTCCCAATAGTGCCTTTTTTTAGGCAAGGCTCAAAGGACAAACCAGCCACCGTAACCAGCACAGGTAACCAAAAACTAAGGGTAATGTTACTCAACGCCAGAGGTCTCAACCTCAAAATGCACGCACTCGAGGCACTCCTCAGTATGGAGAAAATCGATGTTTGTGCAGTGACGGAAACCTGGTTCAAAGCTCCAGAGAGCACCCCAGCACTACCAGGTTACAGTTCATATCATACCTTCCGGCCTCAGGTACCGGATCGCAGTACAAAGGGCGGAGGTGTATCCATATTCATCAAGGATACCCACATCTCCAGGTTAGTGGTGCAGCATGATGCCCTAGAGATCATCCATGTGCAACTATCAGCAGGCAAAACCACATTTCAAGTCGTAGCCTGTTATAGATTGCCCACCATGTCCCAGGGTGCTCACTCAGCATTCCTTGAGGCATTGGAAAATATAAAGGTCCTACCCAACACCATAATTTTGGGTGATTTCAACTACCCTGGTATAGACTGGGCAAACTACCAAAGTTCTAATTCCTATGCCCAGTGGTTCATAGAATTTATAAATTCAAATGCCCTTGAACAACTGGTATGTTCTCCCAACTAGAGGGGACAACATATTGGATTTAGTCATCACAAATATGGGCGCCCATCGTACCACACCTGTTATCACTCCCTCCCTGGTCAGATCAGACCACAAACTGATAACCCTAGACATCCTCACCCCTCCACCTCCCCCAGTCAAAGAAACCATCGTAAAAAACCTTTCCAAAGCAAACTTCAAACTACTTGCATCAGAAGTGGAAAGCTTCACTATCCCCTTGCAGAAGGATAATGATATCCAGGATGCAGAATTCTACATCAAGGCACTTTATATACATCTTCAGGATTGCATAGACCGTGCTATCCCAAATAAAACCAAGACTCCTTCCTCAAGCAAGAAGAAACCAGTCTGGTGGACCCTGGCCATAAGCAAACTATACAATAAAATGAGGAGACTTATACAAAAAAAGCCAAATCTCAAGTAGAAAAATCTTCCCTGATCAGCTTTAGTAAGAAATTGAAGGCCCTCATCAAGTCAACTAAAGCCAGTTTCGAAAAGAAAGTTGCCAAGGATAACTATAAGGCCTTCTATGGTTACATCAAAAACCTAAATGATGTCTAGGGTTATGTTCTGAGTTAGTACAAAATGGAACAAAATACACTGACCCCACTGACATTGCCCAACATCTTGGCTGACAGGTTCAGTGCAAATCCCCCCCCCCCCCATCACCTACAGGGCCTATTACTATTCCAGGGGACTGTGTAACTCCAATTATTACTGATACGTTGGTTAATAGGCTCTATCTAAAGCTAAAAACACTGCCTCCATGGGACCAGATGGTGTCCCGGGCTGTGTCCTACGCGAGCTCCAAAATGAATTAACCCCGCATCTGAATACCCTGTTCAGTCTCAGCCTCTCGACAGGATATGTGCCCATAGAATGGCGCACAGCAAAGGTGGTTCCGCTGCACAAGGGTGGGCCCACAACCGACCCTGGGAACTACCGACCAATAAGCCTGACCAGTCTGATCTGTAAGGCAATGGAGCGAATCATTATGGAACTCATAAATGGAGAGATTGGGAACCTCCAAACACTTGACCCCACACAGTTCGGATTCGTCAAGGGCAGAGCATGCCTTCTGAACCTGGTTTTTGATACAGTTACTCTAGCTACAGATAAGGGAAAGGAGGTACTCACGGCTTACCTTGACCTTGCTAAAGCATTTGACACCATTCCCCATTCAGGTATTATTGATAAACTCACCAACCTGGGCATAAACCCTTACGTCACAAGATGGATCGCAAACTGGCTCTCGGACAGATCCCACAAAGTAAGAGTAGCGGGATCTATGTCCGAATCCAGTCCAGTAACAAGCGGTGTACCCCAGGGCTCTGTCCTGGGGCCCCTCCTGTTTGGCATATATTTCTCAGAAGTACAGGCAAGCACTGAAGGGCTGTGGCTGACCAAGTTTGCAGACGACTGAAAACTGGGTGCTATAATTGAGTCTCTGGCCGACATGGATAGCCTGCAGAAGGGCCCTAATGAGACTGATGCATAGTGCCAAAGCCATGGTCTCAAGCTAAATGCTAAAAAATGCGTAGTAATCCCCTTTGGAAAAAACAGAGTACCCGCGAACTACCACAAAGGAGGTAACCCCCTGAAATCTGAAGCAGTAATAAGGGATCTAGGGATCCAAGCAGATAGTCAGCTTTCCTTTGATAACCATGTTGCCAAGGTGATTAGAAAATCCTTCTATGTGACCCAGCTGATCACGAAAGGGTTCGCATCAAGATCTAAGGATGTAGTGGTGCCCCTCTACTCTTCCCTCATCAGACCAATTATTGAGTACAATGCACCAATTGGAATGTACCTGGCTAGGCATCTCCAGCAGCTGGAGAGACCACAGAGGTACCTCACTAAGAGGATTACTGGCCTCAAACAGTTGCCCTATGCAGCACGATTGAAAAAACTAAGGCTTTTCAATGTTGCATACTGCCTTCTCAGAGGCGATCTCTGTCTAACATACAGAGCCATGTCCAACCCAGAACTGTTGAACATGCTCCATCTTAGCAAAACCAAATCCACTCGTGCTACATGCTCTAGGGATATAAACCTCAGCACAGCAATGAATAGAACATGCTGGAGGGATAGATTCCCTTCACAAAGACTTCCCTTGCTATGGAACAAGGTCCCGATCTACATAAGACAGAGCCCCTCACTATCACTCTTCAAGAGGAACCTTGACGAGTGGATGGGTAACAGGAAGTTCACACCAGGAATCATACCAACAACTCTACTAGATAGGGGCCAAGGGTACTAGCTGCTAGATCAAGGGCCCAGGGAACTAACCAAAGGGTCGGTGAATACTGCACAACGTGGCTGGGCTAATATATGCCTTTGGGCAGATAGCCCAGTATCTACCTATGAACCTATGCATTCTGCAAGCGAAGTCAGCAAGCATACATTGCAGTGTGGCTTTGATGCCCTAAAAGCATCTTGCAGGGCAGCAGTCACTGGTTCTGTACTGAGAAGACATGCTTGGCTTAAGGAGCAGACCATGTCAAATCACAATTACGAGACACTCCTTTGAACAAGGACAATCTGTTTGGCACCAGAGCAGAAGAGGTTCTTAAAAAGATGGAAGAAAAAGCTAAATCTATGCAGACAGTCAAAGATTTCTTGCAAGTACAGCCTCCTAGATTCAGTAGGCATTGCCCCTCGAAACATTGGTCCTTCCCAGCCCCCTCAAGGCCATCTCAAACTAGACACAGGGGAAACAGACCCCCCCCCCCCCCAGACTACAGTCTCAGGGTATGCAGAGATCTAAGCAATGGAGTGCCTCTACCTCAAAAACAGGGAGTGCTAAGCCACCCCCTTATGGAAAGAACTCCCAATGACTTCTCAACTCCACTGCCCACCTCTGCCCAACTACTTGTGCCCCTAGGAGGAAAACTTTCCCATCATGCAAAAAACTGGACTGCCATCACCAAAGACCGATGGGTCCTCAACATTGTATCCCAGGGGTACAAATTTTACTTCCACTCACTGCCAAGCCCAAAAGGGTTTCTAGACCTTCCTCCAAACCAGTGGGCAGAGGCACAAAACCAAGTTCGATCCCTGCTCTCTATAAGGGCAATTCAACCTGTTCCTGTGGAACAGATAGGTCAAGGGATCTATTCCAGACTTTTCCTGGTACCCAGAAAAGAGGGCAGCTGGCGCCCAATCCTAGATCTTTCCATTCTAAACACCTTCCTGGTGGTACCAAAATTCAAAATGCTAACCCTGCAGCTTCTTCCTATGCTGGCCAAAGATGCCTGGTTAGCCACCCTAGACTTAATCTGCACATCCCTATAAGGGAGTCATGCAGGAAATATCTACGCTTCAGGGCAGGATCTATGCATTATCAGTTTTCTGCACTTCCCTTTGACTTATCCACTGCTCCCAGAGTATTCACAAAATGCCTGGCTCCAGCCATTGCCTACTGCAGACAGAGAAAAATTCAAATTTACCTGTACTTGGACGACTGCCTGATTTAGGCAGACAGTCGGGAAATGCTGTTGCTGCACCTGACATTTGTAAAAAACCTTCTAACCTCCCTGGGGCACACCATCTACGAAAATAAATGAAAATTAGTCTCCAGTCAAAAGATTGTATTCCTGGGAACAAGCTTGGACACAGCATCCCAGATGGCATTCCTTACTCCAGAAAAAAAAGCCTTTCTGACAGACTATTTCACTCAAATGGCCACCAGAACCCAGCTATCCGCAAGGAAAATCCTGCAGGCCCTAGGGTTCATGGCCTCATGCATCCTACTAATTCCACATGCCAGACTGCATATGAGGAAACTTCACTGGTACTTAAAAAGTCTTTGGTGCCAACATTCTCAGGACCTGAAAACCATCATTCTTATCATACCCTGTCTAAGGACAGAGTTTCTTTAGTGGGCAGCAGCATGCAACCAAAACAAGGGACTGCCCTTTACTCAACCCCATGCTGGCCAGACCCTAACCACAGACGCATCAGACTATGCCTGGGGGGCACACCTGGACAACAAGTGCTTTCAGGGTCACTGGAGCCCAAGTCAAATTCATCTGCACATCAACCAAGAAGAGATGCTAGCTGTGCAGCATGCGCTAACAGCTTTCAATTCCCTACTCTCACCAGGACCCCTGCAAATAAAAACGGACAACACCACAGTTATGTGGTACCTCAACAAGCAGGGGGAACTCACTCTTACCCACTCTACAGGCTAGCCATGGCCCTATGGAACACGGACTTGGAAATGCAGGTCCATCTGCAAGCTCAGTTCCTGCCAGGCAAACAAAACTCACTGGCAGACGACTTAAGTAGAAATCTCATAGACCCACATGAGTGGTCGTTAGAGCCCAGCACCTTCAGCCTTCTGATTCAGAAATGGGGGATCCCAGAGGTGGATCTCTTTGCCTCCCCCTGCAATCACCAGCTCAGCAAATTCTGCACCAGGACACCTCACAGCAGGGCCTGGAAAGTGGATACCCTATCCTTCCAGTGGGTAAACCTCCCAATCTGTGCATTTCCCCCTCTGCCCCTTCTTTCAAGAATATTGCTCAAGATAAGACGGGACAGACCAAGGACAATTCTGATTGCCCCAGACTGGCCACGCCAGCACTGGTACCCACTCCTGCGCAGCCTGTCACCGGAGCCACCCTGGCACCTACCCCAGAGCCCGACCCTGCTCACTCAGCAGGGGGGAACAGATATTACATCTGCAATTGCAAACCCTAAATCTTGCAGCCTAGCTTATTCCTTGAATTCTCCCCCAGTGACCAGCCTAAGCAAGCAGGTGCCGGACGTCATTCCTGAAGTCAGAAGACCCAGTACAAGGAAATCCTATGCTGATAAATGGAAAAGGTATTGCTCCTGGATTCAATCTAAAGGAGAGGACACAACTCTGCCCTCCCTACCTCTAATCCTGGGTTACTTAGCAGATCTTCTCCACAGAGGCCTATCCTTTTCCTCCATTAAGATCCATGCCTCTGCCATCTCGGCTAATTACAACTCTGAGCCACCCCTATTCTCTCACACGCTCAGCAAACAGTTCCTGAGAGGGGCAGACAACTTAAGGCCACTAAGGAGAGCACCCACCCCTGTTTGGGACCTTAACTTTGTACTGGAAAAGCAGACACTGCCCCCTTTTGAACCTGCAGTGTCAGCAGACTTAAAATTCCTCACTTGGAAAACAACATTGCTCCTGGCTATCACTTCAGTGAGAAGAGTGTCTGAGCTACAAGCACTTATGGCCGTGGAACCTTTCATTATTTTTCATGCTGACAGGGTCTCCCTCAGTACTAATCCTTCCCTTATGCCCAAAGTGGTGTCCAGTGTGTCTCCCAGCCAATCTATCCATTTGCCAACTTTCTTCCCTAATCCTCAAAATAAAGGGGAAAGGATCCTGCACTCCTTTGATGTGCACAGACAGCTCAGATTCTACCTGGATAGGACTAAGCCCTTCAGAAAATCTGACTAGTTACTACTCAGTCTTGCACCTGTGCAGAGAGCAAGGCCGTTTCAAAACAGACTATTCCCAAATGGATAGCACACTGTATCCATTTCTGCTACAAACACCATGGGAAACCAACCCCTCAGGGGGTCAGAACACTTTCCACTAGGGCAACTTCTACCTCTACACCATTCCTCAGGGGAGTCCCTACCAGGCACATTCTGGAGGCTGCTACCTGGAGTTTTGTACACACATTCACCAAGCATTACCACCTGCCTGTATTTTCCAAATCCAGGGCAGGATTTGCAACTGCAGTCCTGCAGGGCATACTAGCCAACCCAAACACTTCTTGACTGCCTCCACCCTTTCTACAGCTTTGGGAATCAACCCAAGTGTGACGACTGCAACAGTGAAACACGAAGAACATAGCACAGTTGTGTACACTTATAAATGTAGATGTTCGAGTGTATTCACTATTGCAGTCCTTGTTTCCCTCCCTCCAGCCCCCTTCTCTCTCCTCTCTGTGTATACTACTCACCCCTTGCAGGGGTATTGGTATTTTCTTTTTACTGGTGGATATTTTTCCACCATAGCTTAGCTCCCTATTGGGGGGCTCCTGACATTTGGGGCAAGAAAAACTGATGTAATGGCGTTGTCTGCCTGTTTTATACCCCTGACGACCTGACGTCATAACTGGAGCGATAGCAACTGACACAGAAATACTAAGTCTCTGTTATTTGTGCCGACTGAGGGCTACCTGCAGGCAGATAACCCAAGTGTGATGACTGCAACAGTGAATACACTCGAACATCTACATTTATGGGAAGTGTACACAGCTGTAGTTTTTCTGGGCTAGATGATTTCCCAAAGGATACAGTAATGCATTTTTGGCATTTAGTTTCAGTCCATGATTTTGGCACCAGTTATTTATTTGGGACAAACCTTCCTGCAGGACTACAAAGTTATTTTGGGATTCAACGACTGTTCTTAGTTTGCAGCCATCTACAAACTTAGTCAGCCCAAAGTCATTTGATATTTGCTTTTACTTTAAAAAAGTAGATGCCAAACAGTAGAGGTGCCAGCACACAATCCTGGGGGGCAGCACTGATAGCTGGTCTCTTTGTGGAGGTAACTTCCCCTAATTTGATTACTTGCATCTTATCTTTGAGCCAGCCGGCAAACCAGCAGGTGATGTAGGGGTTTATTCAAAGTTTATTTAGCTTTTCTACTTTGCCTGAGTGGGAAATTGTCTCAAAAGCTTTGACGATATCGGGATATGCGGTGTGTACCATTTTGCTTTCATCCATTGTTTTGGTGACCTTTTCAAAAAAAAAATCCATCAGGTTAGTAAGCATGAACCTGCCCTTGAGAAATCCAAACTCCGACAGGTCCAGTGTTTGGAGGTTCCCAATGTCCTGGCTTACTGATCAAATAATTCCCATTTGAGGACCCCCTTCTCCTTTTATTATTATTAGAGTTATTATTCTCTTATTATTTTTATGTTTTTTAAAGGTTTATTTTAATTTTTTATATCTGTCGGTTTACAATAATTCCTGCCTTCTGTCTTTGACAAGTGGTTGTTTTTACTGTTTCTGAAAAAGCTTTCATTCCTCTCAGAAGTGCAGTGTGTGTGTGTGTGTGTGTGTGTGTGTGTGTGTGTGTGTGTGTGTGTGCGCGTGCTGTTAGACACTGGGTTCCTATTACGTGATCGAACTTCAACAATTTCGAACCCTATGTGGTCGAAACCATATAGTCGAACTTGCAGAAGTTCGAATATGGGAAAAAAAAATCATGCAACAGTAGACTGTTGCCAGCAGGGGGACAAGCCCCCCTGCACCCCCCACACCCCCGCTCTTTAAATATACCAACTTCGAGACAGCACTATAGTGTGGAAAGAGAATATTTCCCTTTACTTCACTTGCATGTTTTATTTTTTTTTTCCGTGTTAGAAGTTTTGAAACTTCAAACAGACAAGTTCGATATTGTCATGTTCAAAGTTTCAAAACTTCGATCATGTAATAGGAACCTGTTAGACACTATGGGCTGTCTTGTGCAGTCAGTACGGCAAATTAATAGTGCCTGTCTTTACTAATGTTACTCTGCTTTATTTTCATCTTTTGAAAGAAAGATGTTGCAGAACTTGGAGTTTTTAACCTTTATACATTATTTACTGTTTGTATGGCTTTGTTCTGTGTGTTTTTAACATTGGCTATGATAATACACCAAATAAAATTATTTGACTTTACTGCGGCGATTTTACTGTCTGACAAGGAAATATAGTTTAAATTGCTATTAAACATAATTTTATGGCAGTTTAACGTGGTTTATTTATTTCATTTGTTTACTGAGGTAGTAACCAAGAGTTAAGTGTGTAGAGCCAGATGTCCTTCAAGGATGCATCTGCAGTCATCACATATGGGTTGTCCTGCCTCAGGCAGCCCTTCGGTCGGCCGGATTCCAAAGTCTGGGTCCGGCGTCGGCTGATGTCGCCCTTTCCCCGACGTCAGAGCGCCTGGGGTATAAAAGTGTCAGCCGACGCCATCCTCCCCAGTCTTTCTTGCCGCGTGGTGCCCGAAGCAGAAGCAGTTCGCAAGTGCCGTTCGGCCAGCTCCTGTAATTCAGCTAAACCGAAGACTTCAAAAGCTAAGTACCCCATTGGGGACTCTTTCTTGCCTCAGCTGATGTCAGATAAAATTAATAATTGCTTAACTTGTGGGAAACAAATACCTCATAAGGATTTCCACTCTTACTGCCTACCTTGCCTAGGCCCAGACCACGACGTCTCGGCCTGTGCTGCCTGTGCTTCCTTCAACCGACGCACCCTTAGACTTCGGGCGGAGTTTGCAGAGGAATTTTTTGGGGCTAGTTTTGCTTATAATATGCCGTTGGAGACTCCGACTTCACATTTAATTAAAAAACGGAGGGACAAGGACCGACACACGCGGCCCGCGGTTTCGGCTGAAACCACGGCCAGGCCTACTGCGAGTGTCTCGGTCTCGGCTGAAACAGAGTCCTTGGTACTTCCGTCCACCGAAACAGTACAACCGACAACCTCGGCCCCGGAGGCCGCTTCTGTATCGGTTATTGAATCTCCTTTGGAATCCGGTGTCCAAGAACTTTCCGACACCATTCCCTTAGACAAATCTTTTCCAGCACGTGGTGCAGCCAGGCCTCCTGCATCCATGTCTATTAAGGCATTCTCTAGGGCTAAAGCTGCTAAACACTCTAAATCTATGCCTCCCAGGGTTATCCCTCAGGGACCCACTTCAGGTTCTCAGATTCTTAGTCTAGCAGAGGACCTTATTTCATTAATTAGGGGCTCTCAGCCTCATCCGGACAGGGGCTCTCAACCTCCTATAGAAAAAAGGCCCAGGGTTGAGCCCTCTGATCCACATTCCTCAGATGAGGCCTCTGATGGCTCTGCTCTCTCGGACTACCAGGAGGAGGCTTTTTCGGCCTACGAGGATTCTGATGCAGAGGAATCTATCCCTTCGGCCTCCCCTCCTGAAGAGCTGTCTTTTGGGGAAACTCTGCACACTATGAGGGAGCATTTCCAATGGCAGGGCCAGGAATTCTCTGATTCCAGGAAAAGATTAAGGACTTTCTTGCATTTGCCTCAGCATAGACCTTTGGCTATTCCCCCTGTTTTGAATGTCATTGATGATGTGTACTCTGAGTCTAGCACAACCCCTGACACTCTGCCTCCGGCCCCTGCCAAACCCGACAGGTATTACAGGGTCCCGGAATCACATCTTTTCCTTTACAAGGCCCACTCTGCTGATCCAGAAACTATTTCCCAGGGCCCTAAAGGGGTTTCAGCTGTCACTTCAAAAAATCCACTCCCCTCTGAAAGGGAGTCTAGGGCTTTAGAGCGATGGGGTAAAAAAGTGTATACTTCTGCTACCCTTTCTATGAGGGCTTTAAACTGCCAATTTCATATGATACAGTACCAAGAGTATTTGTTAGATGAATCGCATAAAAAACTGTCTTCACCTGAACCCCTAGATCGTAAATCACTTCAGGATCTGGTACATAACTCTCAACAGGTTAGCAACCATTTCTTGCAGTGTGGTTATGATGCATTGCAAGCTTCATGTAGGTCAGCTATGACAGGTGCAGTCATACGTAGGCATGCTTGGCTGAAGGAACAATCTCTGCCAGACCATGTTAAAGCAAAGCTTCTGGATACTCCACTGGAAAAGCAAAAGTTATTTGGCTCCACTGCTCAGGAGGTCTTAAAGAAATTTGAAGAAAAGGCAAAATCTGTACAGACAGTCAAAGATTTTATGCAAGTCCAACCACCAAGATTCAGCAGAAATTGGCCTTCCAAGAACTGGTCCTTTCCAGACACAGAGAGATTTCAGAGAGGCAAGAACAGGCATGCCAGAGGTAGAGGGCAAGCTAGAGGCTCCTACAGAGGACGTCAATGGCAGCCTCCCAACCAGAGAGGTAGTGCAGGGCCTACAACTGCTGCACAAGGACAGACTCAATGACTTTACTTTGACACCGCCAACCAGGGCTCAATTGGAAGCACCTTTGGGCGGAAAGCTTTCCTTATTTTCAGAAAATTGGCACATTATTACAAGGGACAAATGGACACTACAAATAATAGACAAAGGATACAGGTTCCATTTCTACACATTACCGAAAAGAAAAGGCATGCCAGACCTGACACCAAATCAAAGGGCAGAGGCTTTGAAACAAATTTCAAACTTAATGGAAATGAAAGCAATAGAAAAGGTTCCTCTCTCAGAACAAGGCCAAGGATTTTATTCCAGACTCTTCCTTGTTCCAAGAAAAGAAAAACAATGGAGGCCTATTCTCGACTTGTCCGCACTAAATACTTATCTCATTGTGCCAAAATTCAAAATGCTGACTCTACAGCAACTCCTTCCCATGCTGGGCAAGGAGTCTTGGCTGGTAACTCTGGACCTCAAGGAGGCATACCTGCATGTCCCTATCAGACAAAGCTGCAGAAGACACCTCAGATTTCTTGCAGGTACAGAGCATTATCAATTCTCAGCATTGCCCTTTGGCTTATCTACTGCGCCCAGAGTATTCACGAAATGCCTGGCATCAGTAATTGCACACTGCAGACTTCAGGGGATGCAAATATACCCGTATCTGGACGACTGCCTTATACAAGCGGACAGCCAACAAATTTTGGAAAAACACTTGAGTTATGCCATCCACCTTCTTCAGGCCTTGGGATATACAGTCAACATTCACAAGTCAAGACTTGTACCATCCCAAAGAATAACTTTTCTGGGTGCGGGTCTAGATACTACCACCCAAATGGCTTTCCTCACAGAAGAAAAACAAAGTCAGCTACCGGATTACTTCAAAAACCTGTCAAGACAAACTCAGCTGACTACAAGGAAAATCCTGCAGGCCCTAGGTTTACATGGCTTCTTGCATTCTTCTGATTCCTCAAGCAAGGCTACATATGAGGAAACTACAATGGTACCTAAGGAGTTTATGGACTCAGCACAGTCACAGCTTGGAAACTTTGATACCACTCATCCCATGCCTTCAAATGGAGTTTCTGTGGTGGGCTCAAGCAAGCCAGTCAAACAGGGGGCTGCCCTTCAGCAAACCTATAGCCAGCCAAACCATTACAACGGACGCTTCAGACCTCGGATGGGGAGCACACATGGAGGGAAGGTGCATCCAAGGACTATGGTCACAAAAAGAGCTACGCATGCACATAAACCAAAAGGAAATGCTGGCAGTGATACATGCACTCGAGGCCTTCAAGTTATTTCTACATCAAGGCCACCTGCTAATAAGGACAGACAATACCACAGTTATGTGGTACATAAACAAGCAAGGAGGCACCCATTCCTACCCTCTTTGCAGACTAGCAATGAATCTATGGGAACTTTCCTTGACACTCAATGTACAGCTGCAGTCCCAGTTTGTGCCAGGAAAGGAAAATATACTGGCGGACAGCTTAAGCAGGAACATCATGGATGCACACGAATGGATGCTGCACCCACACATCTTCCATCAGATAACTCACTCATGGGGGAGACCGGACATAGACCTCTTTGCCTCCCCGCACAATCATCAGCTGGAGAAATTCTGCTCAAGGACATACCACCCACAAGCATGGAAAGTGGACGCCCTCTCTTTCAGCTGGAGAACTCTAACAGTGTATGCATTCCTACCTCTTCCATTAATGACCAAGGTGTTACTGAAGATCAAGGCAGAGCAGCCAAGAGTGATTCTGATAGCTCTGGACTGGCCAAGACAGCACTGGTACCCATTGCTAAAGAGCATGTCTCGGACAAAACCATGGCTTCTTCCACAATGGCCGCTTCTCCTGACGCAGCACAATTACAAAACTCTGCATTCCAACCTGAAAACATTGCAAGTAGCTGCCTGGAAAATACCTTGATTCATCACCAGGATAAGCTATCCAAGAGAGTGAAGGATATCATCATGGAAGCTCGCAGGCCTTCCACAAGAAAGGCATACTCAGCAAAATGGAAAAGATTTCACACCTGGAGCACCTCAAAGGGCCTAGATGCAACAGTTATGAGCATGGCACATATCCTGGAATATTTGGCAGAAATGCTCCACAATGGCCTGTCTTACTCTTCCATTAAAATTCATGCTTCAGCAATTTCAGCAGAGTACAATACTGATCCACCTGTCTTCTCTCATCCTTTCCTAAGACAGTTTCTAAGAGGAATTAAAAACATTAATCCCCCAAAGAATCCACCAGTGCCTACTTGGGACCTTAACTTCGTGTTGGAAAAACTAACACTGCCTCCCTTTGAACCAGCAGCATCAGCAGAACTGCAGTTCCTGTCTTGGAAGACTGCTTTCCTTCTGGCCATAACCTCAGCAAGAAGAGTATCTGAGTTACAGGCCCTTATGGCAGTGCAACCATTTCTTATCTTTCATCAAGACAGAGTCTCTCTGAGAACCAATCCTTCATTTATGCCAAAGGTGGTATCCAGAGTCTCATTAAACCAAGCTATTCACCTGCCTACCTTCTTTCCAAATCCACAAAACAAAGGGGAAAAGCTTCTGCACACCCTGGACATACACAGACAGTTGCGCTACTACTTGGACAGAACTAAAACTTACAGAAAAACTGACCAGCTGTTTGTAGCATATGCTACTGGTGCACAAGGAAAAGCAATTTCCAAACAGACAATTTCAAAATGGATAAGGAATTGCATTCGTTTTTGTTACTCCTTTCATGGAAAGACTGTGCCAGCTAACATTAGACCTCATTCCACCAGAGCTGCAGCCACCTCCACAGCCTTAAGAGGGGTGGCTACCAAGGACATTTTAGAAGCTGCTACATGGAGCTCCGTGCATACATTTTCCAAGCATTACAATTTACCTTTATATTCCAAATCCAGAGCAGGCTTTGCTACGGCAGTCCTGCAGGGAATTTTAGCTACACCATCATTTACATAGATCCTCCACCCCCAGATTGGCTATGGTATTCTACCCATATGTGATGACTGCAGATGCATCCTTGAAGGACATGGTACAGTTTTGTACCTACCATAAATGTAGATGTCCGATAGGTATGCATCTGCAGTCAGGTTTACCCTCCCTCCTTCCCCTCTGTGGTATTTCTTGGGTTCTTATCCCTCTCATAGCTAGCTTGGGTTATCTATTATGGTGTATTTGTTTTATATACATATATATATATATATATATATATATATATATATATATATATATATATATATATATATATTTATATATATTTATATATATATATTTCTGAAAATGTTTGGAAATTATTGCATTTCTCCAAATTTTAGCCTTCCTTAGAGGGCACCTGGCATCTGGGGCAAGAAAAACTGAGGAAGATGGCGTTGGCTGACACTTTTATACCCCAGGCGCTCTGACGTCGGGGAAAGGGCGACATCAGCCGACGCCGGACCCAGACTTTGGAATCTGGCCGACCGAAGGGCTGCCTGAGGCAGGACATCCCATATGTGATGACTGCAGATGCATACCTATCGGACATCTACATTTATGGTAGGTACAAAACTGTACTTTTTTAACACTGGTTTGATGCATTGGTTGCTTTGGTATATGGGCTTTCTGTACTGGAAATTCTTTAACTTCTATCAGTTGTAAAAGAATTTTGAACACATTTCAAACTTTTTTGATCTGATGCTGTTAGTTTTCATTCTATCCTGAACTGATAGATTTGGATCTAGTCCCTCGGATCTGACTTGGCTGTTGCAAAAGCTTGTGGCAACCAAAAACTCTCGACCTTCTCCGTTAGCCATAATGCACCAGTCCTAAGTTACCTCAGATTTCATTT
This sequence comes from Protopterus annectens, assembly GCF_019279795.1. Taxonomy (NCBI): domain Eukaryota; kingdom Metazoa; phylum Chordata; order Ceratodontiformes; family Protopteridae; genus Protopterus; species Protopterus annectens. Next base: position 598,406,420 of record NC_056739.1, on the reverse strand, counting down.
GCACCTTTTAGCAAAAGATGTGGTTGAAGTACCTCTCCAGCTTTTTGAGATGTTTATTATTTTCTTATAAAGCTCTCCATTTCCTAATGTTTAGTGTTCTAATATCTCTAATATTCCTTCTCCCTTGCCTTCCTCATGTAATTTCTTTACCGTTAGATAGTTAAACTTATTTTTCCTTTCTGTACATTGTATACTTCTTAAATTACTATTGCTAGTAATATTCTTTCTACACCTAATGTACTCTGTTGCTACCATAGTTGGTACTTTTCCTACTGCTTTTCAGTGTTTCCTAAAAAAAAAAAAAAGTCTGTTTTTCTTTTCTTGAAAGTGTTTTTCTATTCTTGTGATGTAATACCAGAAAAAGGCCTCTCTGGATTCAAAAAGTGTGTTAAGTGTGAGCACAAACTTCCTCTGTCTGATGCCCACACTTTGTGTTTACTGCCTTGGGCATGTAGATTTTCAGGAAGATTGTTGTATTTGTCATGGCTTTAACCCCAAACTTGCTTTGAAAGATTTGCTCCCTTACACTTTCAGAGAGGCAATATCTGGGGCTCAATCTCTCAGAAGTAAAGATTCAAAATCTTCTTCTCAGAGACCATTCACATCATCTTCCCAGATCTCAAAGCAATGTAGAAAAACTGATCCAACCTCACCCTAGGATACGAAGAAAAAGAAAAAAAAGTGATGATGACTTCCTCAGATCCGACAGAAAAGTTACTGGATCCAACTACCTCCACCTCAAGTCTCATTTATCTACCAAAGCCAAAATATTCACTGTTTGTAGATCCAGTGCCCGCAAGGGTGCATTCACTGTTTTTGGAGCATCACAAACCCAGGACCCAACTATTGTTTCCACTTATTCTTCCAGATGTTTGACGGAGGAAGATGTGGAAAAAGTGGTGCAGAATATCTTCTTGGCGCAGAGTCAGATAGGTGTTTTAGATCAGAGTGTAGTGTGTGTGTGTGTGCTTCTATCTTTAAGAAGCATGCGAGGCTCTACGTGTACGTATATAACCTGCACACATGTACAGCCTTAGTGCCATTTTGAAAAAGCAACTAGGGAGTGAGCATGCATGATCATAGTCATTAATTGTATATAAGTTACCGAAGTTACAGTCTGTAGTCAACAATAGATTGGGTGAGTGGCCTAATGGTTAAGGTGTTTGCCTTGCAAGCACAAGGTGCAGGGTTTGAGTCTCACAAGGGATAATTGGCTAGGCTTAAAATGGCTCGCAAGGGCAGTTAGCTTAGTACTAATCTATGAACCTATAGTAATGTGTTTGTATATAATAAAGCTGCTTGAACAGAACCCGTGAAGATTCATTTATTTGTGTCCTAATACTAAAGCGACATGGTGTCAGAACTAGGATGGAAGACAGAAGAATATTCCAAGCCATGAGATGTAAAGATGACAGCGAAGGTAAAACCAAAAGAAAAGAGCAGAAACATAGCCAGAAAGAATCAAAGGTAGTGAGAAATAAAACAAATTTACTCAATGTTAAAAACAATAAAGGGGCATTACAAGGGCACAAACTGTATTATCAAGCAAGCTGAAAGTACGAAAAGTTTGTTAACCAAAGAAAATGTTTAAGATAAAAGTATTTGATGAAATGATTAACTGTAAAGCAAAATGAGTATGTTTAAAGAAAAGTGTGTTTGAGGCAAAGTTGGGCATGTTTAGAGTAAAATGAGCATAAGAAAAGTACAGTGAGTATGAAAAGGGCTTAAACTAGCAAAACTATTGCAATAAGAAAAGGGCACATTAAGCAAAATAAAGCAAGGCAACTGCATGTGTTTGGACATAACTAAACTTCGTATTGTATGAAGGGCATAACTAACGATACTATGTTGTCCATATCTCACCTTCGCTCTTGCTGTTTGGGTTTGGAGCTGATCCTCGGCTTTGACTTGTCCGTATACTGTAGCTCGAGAGCTTTTACTGGCTCGAGGCTAGCCCCTATCCAGCATGCCTAGCGGTAGTTACCCAGATCTCGTTTGCTGCTTGCCGCATCGAGATTGCGGATACTGGCTCAGGCCAAGTGTTATTTCTATTATTATATTTTTCAGCAAATAAGTCCAGATTAGCTTAGTTATTTTATTATCTGTAGTTGTCCTTAACATTTATATCTGTCCCTGTCCCATCTGAGTGACTTTCTTGTTGTGTAAATTAACTGTTTTCTCTCTCTGGCCTTTCCCCTCCTTCAAACCCATTTAAATTAGAGGGTTCTTCTCCTTCTTGCCTTTCCTGTAACTATTAAGGAGATGCCGTTTGAGTTAGAGGCTCTCCTTAGGTGGGAGTTCGCCGTTTAACTTAGAGGCTGTCCCCCTTCTCCTTTTTTCCCTGTCTGTTTTAAAAAAAAAAAAGAAAATATATATTGTTTGCCTGTTATTGCCAGTAGTTTTTCCTCTTGGTTTAGCTATATAGATTGCTTTGTAGTCTTCTTACTACCAGTATGTAAACTTAGATGTTCATCGTGTTACACTGCTGCAGTCATTACACTTGGGTTATCCTGCCGTCAGGTGGTCCCGCAGTCGGCCAGAGTTCCAAAGTCTTGGTCTGGTGTCGGTTGCTGTCGCTTCTTCCCTGACGTCAGTGAGACAGGGGTATATAAGATGCAGCCGACGCCATTTTCTTCAGTCTTTCTTGCCGCGCGGTGCCCGAAGCAACAGCAGTTCGCAAGTGCCGGTCCGCCAACTCCTGAGAGTTTCATTCCGAATCCAGAACCGAAGTCTACAAAGCTAAGTACCCCGTTGGGGAAACTTTCTTGCGTCAGACCGATGTCAGTCAAAGTTAATAACTGTATTTCTTGTGGGAAGCAAATACCTTATAATGATTTCCATTCCTATTGTATTCCATGCCTAGGCCCAGACTGCGATGTCACAGGTTGTCGGTTTTTTGCTAGGTTTAACAAGCGCACTATTAAACGTCGGTTTGATTTTGCCCGACATTATTTTGGCAGAAAATTCAATTATACCATGCCGTCGGAACTACCAACGACCGAAATACACAAAAAGCGCAAAGACAAGGACAGGCATCCGAGGCCCAAAACTGATGACGAAACCTCTTCTAGGCCAGTCGCCGGTTCTCCAGTTTTCAGCGAGGCGCCTTCGCAGCCCCTGACGACCGCATTTGTAGAACCTCAAGCCACCACTGACTCCCACGTGGAGATGGCTGGGCCTTCAGACGCACCGGATTTACAGCCTACCGAGACTAACCCTTCAGAGGGATCTGGAGTAGCTGAACAACCCATAGCTTCAGAGGGTGTTTTCAGACCTACTCAGTTAACAATTAAATCTTCTGCTAAGTCCAAAACTCCTTTAAAAACAAAGAAACAAATTCAACATTCACCAGGATAGGCCTCCATGCCTAAGAAACAAATGCTCAAAATGGCCGAAGACTTAATCACTCTGATCAGGGGGTCCCATCCCCCTCCTGATAAAAGGCCTAGACAGGATGAAGACTATGACTCGTCCGACCAGGTATCCATCTCTTCAGATTCATCCTCAGACCTAGGATGCTCTTAACCCCTTGTGAGGATTCTGATGCTGAAGAATCAATTCCTTCAGCCTCTCTGCCAGAGGACTACTCCTTTGGGGAAACCTTGCATACCATGAGGGAGCATTTCCATTGGGAGGGCCAGGATTATTCAGAATCCAAGAAAAGGCTCAGAGATTTCCTTTTATTACCTCAACAAAGACCCCTTGCTATTCCGCCAATGTTAGACATCGTGGATGATGTGTATACAGAATCCAGTTTAAATCCTGACTCTTTACCTCCTGCTCCAGTTAAGCCTGACCGATACTACAGAGTCCCTGACTCTCTCAAATTTCTTTATAAAAGCCCTGCTGCCGACCCTGAAACTATTTCTCAGGGGCCCCAAAGGGGTAAAGCATCCACAGCAAAGAATCCAGTCCCCTCTGACAGAGATTCCAGAGCATTAGACAGATGGGGGAGGAAAGTATATACATCTGCAACTTTAGCAATGAGGGCTTTAAATTGCCAGTTTCACATGCTAAAATATCAACAATATTTGATGTCTCAGTTGAAACAAAAAATGCTTCCAAACTCAGATCCTCCTAATTATAAAGAAATTGAGGATTTATTACATGCAGCTGAACAAGTGGGAAAACATACTTTGCAATGTGGTTTTGATTCATTAGAGGCCTCCTGTAGAGCAGCAGTTACAGGATCTGTCATTAGAAGACATGCTTGGTTAAAAGAACAGACGTTACCAGATCATGTTAAAGCAAAATTATTGGATGCACCTTTGCAGCAGGATGTTTTATTTGGAGTTAAGGCAGAAGAGGTATTAAAGAAAATGGAGGATAAGGCAAAATCTATGCAAACGGTAAAGGATTTCTTACAGGTTCAGCCACCTCGATTTAGCAGAAATTGGCCAACAAAGAATTGGTCCTTTCCAGTTACAGACAGACCTCAAAGGGGCAGATACAGATGTCCAAGAGGTAGAGGTCAACCACAAGGTCCTTACAGGCCTCGACAATGGGGTGCATCAACCCAGAAAGAAGGGGAAGACCGGCCTCAACCTTACAAAAAACAGCCCCAATGACTTCCCACTACAGCTGCCAAACAGTTCTCTCTTGGCAGCCCCCTTGGGAGGAAAACTGGCACTTTTCTGTCACAATTGGCATATGATCACCAAAGACAAATGAGTTCTCAACATTGTATCTCAAGGTTACAGGTTCCACTTTCACACTCTGCCAAGGTTAAAAGGAATGTGAAATCTGCCACCAAATCAATGGGCAGAGGCTCAAAGACAAATTATAGCACTCATGGACATGAGAGCTATTCAAAAGGTACCAACACAGGAGCAAGGACAAGGATTTTACTCGACTCTTTCTGGTTCCCAGAAAGGACAAAGCCTGGAGGCCCATTCTGGATCTTTCTTCCCTAAACACTTACCTGGATGTTCCAAAATTCAAAATGTTGACACTGCAGCAGCTTCTTCCCATGCTGGGCAAGAAAGCTTGGCTCGTAACTTTGGACCTCAAGGAGGCATACCTGCATGTCCCTATCAGACAAAACTGCAGAAGATACCTCAGATTCATAGCTGGTTCAATGCACTACCAATTCTCTGCACTGCCCTTTGGCTTATCTACTGTGCCCAGGGTCTTCACAAAGTGCCTGGCACCAGTATTTGCATTTTGCAGACAAAAAGGAATTCAAATTTATCCGTACCTGGACGACTGCCTGATTCAAGCAGAGAGCAAGGACATTCTTCTAAAGCATCTGGCGTTTGTAACAAAAGTTATTAAGTTGCCTAGGGTACACAGTAAATGAAAAGAAGTCAAAACTAGTGCCCTCACAAGAGATAATATTCCTGGGTGCCAGCTTGAATACAACGGCCCAGATGGCTTATCTCACGCCAGACAAGCAAGGACAACTGACTCAATATTTTCAATTAATGGCAACAAAGACCCAACTCCCTGCAAGAAAAATTCTGCAGGCCTTGGGTTACATGGCATCCTGCATACTACTAATTCCATATGCCAGACTGCATATGAGGAAACTGCAATGGTACCTAAAGAGTGTCTGGTCTCAACACTGTCAGAGTTTGGAAACAGTAATACTACTAATTCCTTGCCTTCAACAGGAGTTTCGATGGTGGGCTCAAGCATGTCACCTCAACAAGGGACAGCCTTTCACCCAACCCACAGCCAGGCAAACACTGACAACAGATGCATCGGATTACGCCTGGGGAGCACACATGGCAGGAAAATGTATTCAAGGCAAGTGGCCCGCAGAACAAAGGCATCTTCACATCAATCAAAAAGAGATGTTAGCTATACAAAATGCCCTTATAGCTTTCAAGGACCTTCTGCATCCAGAACAACTACTACTAAAGACAGACAACACCACAGTTATGTGGTACATAAACAAGCAAGGGGGCACTCATTCTTATCCCCTATGTAGACAAGCCATGACTTTGTGGAACACAGCTCTATGACTTAAGCAGAAACATCATGGATCCGTACGAGTGGAAATTACATCCACAAATATTCAGAATGATAACACAAAAATGGTGGAGCCCGGACATAGATCTGTTTGCATCCCCAATGAACTGCCAGCTACAGAAATTCTGCACAAGGACCTACCGCCCACAAGCATGGAAAGTGGATGCCCTCTCATTCAGCTGGAAAAACCTACAAGTATATGCTTTCCCACCACTACCTCACCTTCCAAAGGTACTCATAAAAGCCAGGCAAGAAAATCCAAGGATGATCCTGATTGCCCCAGTCTGGCCACGCCAGCATTGGTACCCAAAGAACTTAGCACAAGGTCCACCCTGTATTTTACCTCAAATCCCACATCTTCTCACTCAGCACAACAATCAGATACTTCACAGCCAGTTAAAGACTTTAAACCTGGCTGCATGGCAGATTCCTTAGTCAAGCAAGCAATGCCTCTCTCCAAAGCTGTTATGGATGTCATTCTGGAGGCCAGAAGGCCTAGCACCAGGAAAGCCTATTCGGATAAATGGAAGAGATTCTGTGCCTGTAACCAGGCTCACAGCCTTGACCCTCTTGTCCCAAATATTCTTCAGATACCTCAATATTTAACTGAGATGCTGGGCAAAGGCCTCTCCTTTTCATCCATCAAGATCCATGCCTCTGCCATCTCTGCTCATTACAACACGGATCCACCTATTTTTTCTAATTCTTTGTTAAAACAGTACCTCAGAGGGGCTAAAAACATAAGACCGCCCCGTAGATCACCAACTCCAACTTGGGACCTCAACTTCGTGTTGGAAAAATTAACTTTACCTCCTTTTGAGCCAGCTAGCTCAGCAGATTTAAAATATGTCTCTTGGAAAACTGCTCTACTCCTGGCAATAACCTCAGCACGAAGACTTTCAGAATTACAGGCACTAATGGCAGTGGAACCTTTCATCATTTTCCACCAAGACAGGGTGTCTTTAAGAACAAACCCTACTTTATGCCAAAGGTGGTGTCAAGTGCGGCTCTAAACTAAAGTATTCACTTGCCAACTTTTCATCCAAACGCACAGAATAAAGGGGGGAGACTTCTGCATTCTTTGGACATACACAGGCAGTTACACTTGGGCAAAACCAAAGCTTTCAGGAAAACTGAGCAATTGTTTGTAGCATATGCTGCAGGAGCACAGGGGAAAGCTATTTCAAAACAGACCATTTCAAAATGGATATGACAATGTATACGTTTCTGCTATACACGCCGTGGGAAAACTGTACCTAACAGCATTAGGTCTCATTTCACCAGGGCAACAGCCACTTCAACTGCCTACCTCAGAGGAGTGCCTACCAAGGACATTTTGGAAGCAGCAACTTGGAGTTCTGTACATACCTTTACCAAGCATTACCATCTGCCTCTTTACTCTAAATCCAGAGCTGGCTTTGCCACTGCAGTGCTGCAGGGCCTCATAGCCACCCCTAATGTGTTATAGAACCAGCCACCCTACCTCAGCTTTGGGATTCTACCCAAGTGTAATGACTGCAGCAGTATAACATGATGAACATAGTACAGTTTTGTACCTATCATAAATGTAGATGTTCGAGTGTATACACTGCTGCATTCCAGGTTACCCTCCCTCCTTCCCCTCTTACTTGCTGGTACGTACCTAAGTCTTCTACCCTTTACTGCCTATGGGGAGTATTTGCTGGTAACTGAAAGTTTTTGATTGCTTTTCATATGTATATTTTATTAGCAATTTGCATTGCCTACCTTTTTGGGGGCACCTGACATCTGGGGCAAGAAAAACTGAAGAAAATGGCGTTGGCTGCATCTTATATACCCCTGTCGCACTGACGTCAGGGAAGAAGCGACAGCAACCGACGCCAGACCAAGACTTTGGAACTTAGGCCGACTGCGAGACCGTTTGACAGCAGGATAACCCAAGTGTAACGACTGCAGCAGTGTATACACTCGAACATCTACATTTATGGTAGGTACAAAACTGTACTTTATATTGCTATTTTCACATTATGTCCAAGGATACTTCCAAGGATTCAAAACCTTCTGGTTTCAAAAAATGCAACTCGTGTTGCCAAAAGATGTCCCTTACAGATGGGCACACGAGTTGTGTATATTGTTTAGGACCTCTTCACCTATAGGACTCATGCGCTGTCTGTCCTGCCTTTAGTTCACGAGTTATGCAGGGGAGAAGAAACAAGCTTATCTTATGAGGATTGCTGAAGAGCCCCTTTGATACTGCCATGGAGGGGACTCTGCCAGCAAAAAAATTGGATAAAGTCAAGCCTTCATCCTCTTTGGCTCCGAGTTCAGACCCATCTAAGGACAAGGATAAACCACAAGCTAAGTAGGACCCGACTTTCAGTTCTGACAAGACATCTGCACCTACGGCTCCATCTGTGTCTTCGGAGCCAGTTAGGTCCCATAAGCATTCCTGGTCTTCTGCCTTGGAACCGGTGCGGTCCACTCCACAGTCCCCATTATTGCAATCTGTGGCGGGCAGTCACTGGTCTTCGACACACTCCTCTTAGTCATCCAGGAGCCTTTCGGATGATGATGTGGAGAGGCTGGTAAAGAGGCTTCTTAGGACACCAGCACTAGCCAGAATACTTTCAGGCCCATCCCAGATGGAAATGGTGCCGACAGCCCAAACAATACCTGTCTTTATTCCTCCACTGACTCCTCTGCTTTCGCAGCCAGTGTGTATGCAAGTCGTAGTGGTGGAACCCTCAGTTCCAGTAACCTCCGCTGGTCTTTCGGTTTCGACTACCACTCCAATCTCCTCGATACCTCCTTCCATCGAGTGATCTGGGGGCCATCTCTTCCTAGTTGGCTCCGTGTGGGGGGCATCAGACCCTTGTCCGACCCTGCTCTCCCTGTCAGAGCTTCGGCACAGTTCAGCTCGGCTCCTACATCGGCCTCGAGCCATCGCCCTCGGTTCGGAGGAAGTCTCCTGCTTCTTCGGAGCCGGAGATTCTTTTGGGTCGGGACTACAATGCCTTCCAGATGATGAGGAGCATGCTGTCTGCTGATACAGCTCCACCGGCTCCTTTGCCTCGGTGCCGGTGTCCACCTCTGAACCATCCCTCCTCCCCAAGCACAGGGAACTCATGCTCCAGGATGACCCATTGGGCAATTCCACCTTATCTGAAACTTCCCCTGAGCACCCCTTGGGGGAGGTCCCTCGGAAGAGGACTTGTAAGAGGAAGAATGTGGACTCCCCTGAGTCCTTGACATCAGACACAGACTTGGATGACTCAGAAGGGTCCCCATGGTCCCCCCTCTGAAGATGTCTCTCTTTCAGACATTTTAGAAATCCTTAGACAGAGGGGTGACTGGAAGTCCCTTGCCCCTTCTGAAGACGAGTCTGTGTACCTGGGTGCATTTGGTTCTGGACCCACCACCTGTTGGGTATCTTCTCCTTTTGACCCACTATCGCATGTAGTGGGTGGGAAGGCTTGGAGCTCTTCCACAGAGGCCCAATAAATTCATTACAGCCCCTGAAGACAGGCTCTTCTTATCTAAAAGTGTTCCCATCGATGCTGTGGTGGTGGCAGCAGCCACCAAGAAGGAATTTGCGGAAACTTCATCTGTCCATCCGCTGAACAAAGAATCTCATACGATGGACAGATACTGGAAGTGAATATTTTCTTCAGCAATCTTTACACTCAGGTCGCTGAATTATTTGTCCCACTTTACAAGGCTTCAAAGGGGTCTCCTCAAGGAGGTAGGAGACACCTTACTTCATCCTACAACTGCAGGAGCCTCCGACAAGGTGGCTTCTCAGCTTGCAACCCTGAGTTCAGTGGTTAACTCCTCCATGCGGCTCATTTCTTATGCAGTCGATGGAGCGAGCAGGGTGACAGGCATATGAGCAGCCTTACGCAGACACTCCTGGATGCACCTTTGTCATTTTTCGGAGCCCTTCAAGTCTTCCTTTACCAATTTCCCCTTTGACAGCTCGTCTTTGTTTGGGCCTTAGGTAAAAGGGACTCTTACCAGGTGTGAACAGGATGACAAACCTCTCTCTGATCTGGGAGTACATTTTTCTGCTCCATCTAGGCCCTACCCCAAAGGCCTGAAGAGTGGAAAGATGTTGTTCCAGAAATCCCAGGGAGCTTTGCCTGACACTTGGAGAATTTTCCTCCAGGGCAGAGGGGGAAATAACAATGGAAGACGCCGACCTCGCAGCAGGGGGTGGGTCCCCAGAACTAGGGGGACAAAGATACTTTCTCTGGTAGGCCCTTCCAACGCTTCTGAAGGGAGGCATGACTGTCCGACTCCGGAGACAGTCAGGGGGAGATTATCCTTGTAACCAGAAGCCTGGCAGACAATCACAGAAGATACATGGGTACTATCCATAATATCCGGCGGTTACAATATCCCCTTCTCAAAACTTCCCCTGTCAAAAAGACAGTACTCTATCCCAGATGTTCCATCCAGTCTTAGGGATCAAGCAAACCTGGAGGTTCAAAGGTTGCTAAGAAAAAGAGTCATCCAGGAAGTCCCAGCAGACCAAATTGGATCCGGAACTTGCTCAAGATTCTTTTTAGTTCCAAAGAAAACGGGACTGGAGACCCATTTTGGATCTCAGCAGACTAAACAAGTCAGTCAAGAAAACAAAGTTCCGGATGGTAACACTGCAGTCCATTCTTCCCTTTCTGGTTGGACAGGAAAATTGAATGTGCTCTATCAATCTCCAGGATGCGTACTACCATATAAAAATGGACAGACTGTCAAGGAGATATCTACGCTTCCAGCTGGGAGCCAGTCACTTATCAGTTCAGAGCTCTGCCCTTTGGCCTCATCACAGCCCCCAGGATGTTCACCAAATACATGGCAGTAGTTGCGGCTCACCTGAGGCATCAAGGATTTCGGGTGTTTCCATATCTAGACGACTGGCTCCTTACTGTCACCACCGAGCATCAACTAATCAGGGCAAGGGAATACAGAATCTGCTTTTGTTCTCAACTTGGGATCACCATAAACTACGAAAAATCTGCCTTGTTGCCTTGTCAATATATTACCTTTATAGGAGCAAATTTAGACACAAGGGCCATGATAGCAAAGCTGCCTCAAGAAAGAGTATTAATGATCCGTTGCCAAGTAGTCATACTGTTCGCACAAAAGAGGATTCAAGCAAGATTCGTCCTCAAGGTACTGGGTTCTATGGTGGAGGCAATCACTCTGGTCCCTATGGCTCACTTCCACATGAGAATTCTACAGTGGCTTCTATTTGCACAATGGTCATTCCAAGATTTACCCCTGTCACATCAGATTCTAATCACGGAATCCTGGAAAAGGGATCTGGAGTGGTGGCTTCACTCCCCTATGGTGAAAATAGGCAGGCCATTTCTACCCCCCAACCTGTAGCCACAGTGACCACAGATGCTTCCCAGATAGTGTAGGGGGGGACATTATCTGGGACAGACTGTTCAAGGGACTTGACAGGAACACGAGTACCACTTGCACATCAGTGTCCTGGAGATGAGAGCAGTGTTGCTGGCATTGCAAGCACTTCAGTACTCTCTACTTACAGGGACTATAGCAATTCAAATGGACAATATGTCGGTAGTATGGTACATCAACAAACAGGGTGGAACCAGGTCTTGCCCCTTGTGTCGAGAGGCTCTACGAGTTTGGCAATGGGAGATGTCTTCCCAGCGCTTTCTGGTTGCAACGCACATCCCGGGAAAGTCTAACGTGATAGCGGACAAGCTTAGCCGGGCCATCCTGATGCCCCACTAGTGGTCCCTGAAGCAGGAAGTTGCGGACTTGATCTTTCGCAAATGGGGCCAGCCAAGCTGCGATCTATTTGCCACCCCCCTCAACAGCAAATGCAGCAACTACTTTACCCTAGTCCCACCACCGGGACAGTCACCCAGGGACACAGTTGTTCACGATTGGCCCCCAGGACTGCTTTACGCCTTTCCACCTGATACCCTGATCCCCAAGGTTCTTCAGAAAGCACAGTCATTGGGTTGCAAGTTAATCCTCATTGCCCCTTACTGGCCTCGTCAGATGTGGTTCCCATTCCTTTGGCCTCGCCTGCAAGGGGAGCCTTGGATCCTGGACCCAGTGCCAGATTTTCAGAGACATCAGTCGGGGGCTCTCCATCCTTCCATTCAAACTCTCAAGGTCAGCTTGGTTTCTCCACTTCCAGTCTTAGCCACGCTTCCTGATGTTTCCCCAGCAGTTCAGCACATTTTGATTTCCTCCCATAAGCCCACTACTAGGAGACTTTATGCTAGTAAATGGAAGAGGTTCTCTTGTTGGGCAGGCAAAAATCAGGTTGATCCTTTTACTGCTCCCATTTTAAAGATTCTTGAATTTCTCGCTGAAACATTGGACCAAGGAGCAGCTGTGGCTACTGTCCGAGTTCTGTTAGCTGCCATTTCAAATTTCCATATGGGAGAAATGGGCGCCAATATTATGTCCCATAGGTTATGCAAGGCTTTTCTAAGAGGTACTACCCTATGAAGACCTCAGATAAGAGAACCTCTTTCTCCCTGGAATCTAAATTTAGTTTTAGATGCTTTGATTCTTCCTCCCTTCTTAACCGTCTGCTTCTTCTCTGCTCAGGTTTCCAACTTGGAAGACCCTTTTCTTAGTTGCAATTACCTCAGCTAGAAGGGTCTCAGAATTACAGGCCTTATTTATTCGTCCCCTTACTTGATTTTCCATAAAGATTAGGTTTCTCTCAGAACCAACTCCTCTTTCTTTACCCATGGTATGTTCTGAATACAATCTGAATCAGTCCATAGAGCTTCCTGTGTTCTTCCCCAATCATGGCAACAAGGCAGAGTATAAGCTTCATCAATTGGATGTTCATAAACAGTTACATTTCTATTTACACAGGACCAAGGAATTTAGAAAATCTCAATTGTTTATATCCTTTGCGGACATTAAAAGAGGTTGTGCAGTCTCAAAGGTGACTTTATCAAAGTGGCTTTCAGACACTATTAAACATGTCTACGAGTTCCGTAAACACACACTTCCAGGGAAAATTGAAGGGCAATTCTACAAGGGCCTTGTCTACCTCTGTTGCCTTTCAGGCCAGATTGCCTTGGATTCGATCTGTGCAGCAGCCACATGGGCTAATCCTTATACCTTTATCACTCATTACAAAGTAGATGTGGCCTCCCAGAACAGGGCATCCTTTGGTTCCATGGTCCTGAAGAGTTTTTTCCAGTGAGCCACCCAAGAATCAGCTGCTGGGGACACTGTCCCAAACAGCAAGAATGAAGGTGAGATATGGACAACATAACATAAAGAAGTTATGTACTCACCATAACGTTCTATTTTTGTTGTCATTGATCTCGCCTTCCTTCTTGCGTCCCTCCCTCCTTCCTGGAGGATCGAGAGGAATCCCTTATTTTATTGGCTATACTGGCTGGGTTTCCTTTGTGCCATTCCTTATGGTCAGTCTCAGTTTACTTCTATTATCTTATGGAGAGGTCACACCTTTATATGCAGGAGTCATCGAATATGTAAAGTAGAGTATATCTCATTTTTTTATATGGTCTAATGTTGGGCTATCACAGACGAGATCTGGGTAACTACCGCCAGGCATGCTGGGATAGGGGCTAGCCTCGAGCCAGTAAAAGCACTTGAGCTATAGTATACGGCTGAGACGGAGCCAAGGATCGGCTCCGAACCCAAATAGCAAGAAGGAAGGCGAGATCAAGGACAACAAACACGGAACATTATGGTAAGTACATAACTTCTTTTTATTCAAAGTATCTCAGAGTGTGTCAAAGGGCTTACAGTGTGTGCTTATTACTGTGCATGTATTTCGAAGAGTTCATTGTGTGCAAAGTGCAACTATTTCATGCAGTCTAGTCAAAGTATTGCTATTTCAAAAAAGTTCTTGTGCTGGGTGTGTCTATTCACAAAGTGCCACCATTACAGAGTGCTTCTCGTACTGTAAAGAGTTGCCTAGCAAGCTACCGCCATTTTGGAGATATTTTAGTGTGCTGTATGCAGGCATTCACAAAGTACAATAATTACTTTAAAAGTTATTGAGTTTTGGGCAACAGATGTTTGATTTATGAGTATTATGCAGTTGCTTGACATGTTTCTTACACTGATGAGAGGTATTTATTTGCAAAAGACATTACAAGAGCATTACAGTGCTCGTGAGTTATTCAGTCACATTGTAAAGTTCTCAAATGTTTCTTAAAGTTACGACTTTAACAAGTGATGGCAAATGACTTTAGCATTTTTGCCTTTACAAATAATATCCCAAAAGCATTGAGAAGCCCAAAAAGTTATTTTGCGAAGTTTAGTAAGGTATCGAAAAGTTATTTTGCAAAGTTCAGTGAAGTATCGAAAAGCCGGCGAAGTATATTTCGCAAAGTCCAGTTATTTGAAAGTAATACAAGTTTGTTCATTCGCAGAATTCCGATAAGTCCCACGAGAATATAAGTTCAGAGCACAAAAGCATTGAACAAGTTCTGTTTATGCCAGAATCTTCTGCATATGTGTATGTGTGTATATTCATGCTTATTTGCAAAAATACCCCTTCACTGGTATGTGTTAGTATGGTAAATGGATTTCAAACCCCCCTACCACTTGTGTTTAATCAGAATATTGTAGAGAACTGAAGAATATTTGAACAAAAGTACAATATTTTCATATAAGCAATTTATGCAGATAGAGATGCATGCACCAGGGCATTCATTTTGCTAAACTTAACAGGGTCGGAGGCCATAGAAAGAGAGCATTCATTTGTGTGTGCACCAGCAGTGTATAAAGAAGGTGCAGACCACCATATTGTTGTACTAACTGAATCAAGGGAAGACCTCGAATGTTTGAAGAAGTTATTTTATTGAAATGTGCAACGCCCAGACGGATGTTACGTTAGAGAAGCATTTATTTTACACAAGAGATCAGAAACCAGGGGAAACATTTGCAGCGTATGTAACTGACTTGAGAAACAGAACTAAGATGTGTCAGTTTGGTGATCTAAACGATGAGCTGATAAAGGACAGGTGTGTAATACCAAATAGTGCTGCTGTGAGAAAGATTTTACTTTGCGACAGTGATTTAACGTTGAGCAAAGCCATAGAGGTTTGTTAAATCCATGAGGTGACCGAAAAACTTACAAATATGCTTGTGAGTGACAAACGCATGGGTTCATTTGGCTCCAGAGCACATGTAGACAGTATGCAACACTTGATAAACAAGAACAGGCTTAAGCATGTGGCAGCTACAGGATTTCCAAAGAAGCTACAAGGTTTTCTAGAAAGTTCCAGGAAAAGTGCAAGCAGCAGTGCCAGCTCAGTGCAACACAAACTTGAATCAGCAAAACCCAAATCTAGCTTTATTGTTAACTGTCACAATTGTGGGGCGAATCATGAGTCTAATAGAGAGAACTGCTTAGCATTTGGTCAGCAGTGTCACAGCTGTAAAAAATGGAACTATTGCCAAAAGTTTTGTAAATCAAGTAAGCCTCACGCTATGTAAAAGTCGCACAAAACCAGTTGATCAAGTAGAGCCGTGACAGCTTTCTATGTAGATGGTGTAGCGGTGCTTGGTGAAAGAGTTGATGCAGTAAACTTATTGACAATAAATGAAGAGTTTTGTACAGTCTGGATTAATGGAAAATCCACACCTCAAAATAGACACTGGGTCCAAGTGTAATGTTATATCAGCGGACACATTTGCAAAAGTGAGGCTAATGAACAACTCAGTGTAACCAGTAGTGCAAGACTTGTTGCTTGTGGAGGTGAAGAAGTTCAGAGTGAATGTTCAGTGATAATTTCACGTCGTTTGGCTGAGAACTGCTACAACTTGTCATTCTACCTAGTCCGAAGGCCAGTGCAGTCTTTATTGGGTCTCAAAGATAGTTTTTAAGAGTGAGTCTGCTTTCTTTTGCTAAAGAAGTTCCTCATGCTAGTGCAGTTCCATGTTCCAATTTCTCCAAAGCCATTTTCTCAGATTATGTTGATGTTTTCTATAACAAATTGGGCAAGCTTCCAGTTGTATATTTCATGAAGTTAGACCTGGAGATCACTCCAGTAGTCAGACCAGCAAGAAGAGATGTTCTTCATGTTTCACTGTTGCAGTCATCACATTTGGGTTATCCTGCCAGGGGTAGCCCTCAGTCGGCCTGAATAACAGAGGCTTAGTATTTCTGCGTCTGTTGCTGTCGCTCCAGGACTGACGTCATGTCAGTGGTATAAAAGCAGGCAGCCGACGCCATTACATCAGTCTTTCTTGCCAAGGAGCCCGAAGCAGTAGCAGTTCGCACCAGTGCCGGTCAGCCGCTACCTGAGTTTTAATTTCCGAATTGAAGTTGAAGTCTTCTAAAGCTAAGCACTCCATTGGGGATCCTTTTTTCTTGCTCTAACCGATGTCAGAAAAAGTTAAAAATGTCTTGTCTGTGGAAAGCAAATACCACACCGAGACTTCCATTCTTACTGCATCACCTGTTTAGGCCCAGGCCATGACGTCCCCCGCTATAGCTTTTGGCTTTGTTCAATGCCAGAACTATACGTCGTCGGGCCCTTATTGTAGATAGATATTTTCACTCAGTCCTCAAATTCAGATATGGCTTCGGTAAACCAGCCAACTACCAATCTTCTGAAAAAATGTAAGGATAAAGACAGACAGACTGCACAGGTCCAAAACTGCCGACGATGCTTCCACTAAGCTAGTCTTCAGTTCTCGGGTCCTCAGGTGCTTTCGCAGCCCCTGATGCCCACTTCTGTGGATTCGCAGACTGCTACCGAGGCCCTTTCGGAGTCTGATATGCCACGAGACTCTTCTAAGACTAAGGATCCTGCGGATGTCTCTACCTTGGATGGGTCAGGAGCCACTGAGCAGGCACTGGCTTCCGAGGAAATACTTCACACTACCGATGTGCGACACAGACCGACGATTTCTTTCGCGTCTTCAATTCTTTCAAAAACAACCAAGTTTCTAAGGTCCAGGGTACGAACCACACCCAAAAAACAGACGAACCAAGCTCAGGCACCTGCTTCCTTGTCTCAGTCCCAGATGCTTAAAATGGCGGAATACCTTATAATGCTTATTAGGGGAAGCCAGGCTACCCCTTCCAAGAGAAAAAGAGACTTGTCCCCAGTATTTTTATCTGAGCAGGAGTCTGATGACTCTGATGCATCTGAATATGAAGATATGCAACTCCTCGCTGCTTATGAGGATTCTGATGCAGAGAAATCCATCCCTTCGGCCTCTCCACCCGAGGACTTTTCCTTTGGGGAAACCTTACATACTTTAAGGGAGCATTTCCTGTGGGAATGTCAAGACTATCCTCAGTCAAAAAAGAGACTCCGGGCCTCTGGCCATTCCTCCTGTCTTGGATGTTGTGGATGATGTTTTTATGGAATCCAGTCTGACTCCTGACACCCTCCCTCCTGTTCCCGGGAAACCTGACAGGCATTATAGAGTCCCTGACTCTCACAAATTTCTTTTTAAAAATCCTACTGCTGACCCCGAGGTCATCTCTCAAGGACCTAAAGGAATCAAAGCAAATTCAGCTAAGAATCCCACCACCTCAGATAGGGATTCCTGAGCATTAGACAGATGGGGTAAAAAAATATACACCTCTGCTACTCTTGCTGTTAGTGCATTACATTGTCAGTTCCACATGCTGAAATATCAGCAGCATACCATGGAACTCCTCAAACAAAAAATATCTTCTTTTCCTGCTTGTGCAGAAAATAGAGTTACAAGAGTTAATGCATTCTGCAAGTCAAGTAACTAAGCACACCTTACAATGTGTTTTGACACCCTAGAAGCATCTTGCAGGGCAGCTGTCACTGGTGCTGTCCTTAGAAGGCATGCTTGGCTTAAGGAACAGAAATTGTCAGACCATGTCAAATCCAAATTATTGGACGCACCCTTGAACAAAGACAACTTATTTGGCACCAAGGCAGAAGATGTCTTGAAGATGGAAGAAAAAAATCTATGCAGACAGTTAAAGACTTCTTATAGGTCCAGCCTCCGAGGTTCAGTAGGCATTGCCCCTTAAAGCAGTAGCCCTTTCCTGCCCCCTCCAGGCCAGCTCAGCCCAGACCCAGGGGAAACAGACCCCCCCCAGACAGCAGCCCCAGGAAATGCAGAGATGAAAGCAATGGAGTTCCTCCTCTTCAAAAACAGGGAGTGCAAAGCCACCCGCTTATGGTAAGAACTCACAATGACTTTACACTTCAACCCCCTCCCTCTGCCCACCTGCTCGTGCCCCTGGGAGGAAAACTCTCTTTCCACGCAAGCAACTGGGCCACCATTGCCAACGACCACTGGGTCCTCAACATAGTGTTCCAGGGATACCGATTTTATTTCCACACTCTACAAACCCCAAAAGGGTTCCCAGATCTTCCTCCAAACCAGTGGGCAGAGGCCAAAAAGCAAGATGTTCATCGTGTTACACTGCTGCAGTCATTGCACTTGGGTTATCCTGCCGTCAGGCGGTTCCCCAGTTGGCCTGAGTTCCAAAGTCTTGGTCCGGCGTCGGTTGCTGTCGCCTCCTCCCTGATGTCAGTGTGGCAGGGGTGTATAAGATGCAGCCGACGCCATTTTCTTCAGTCTTTCTTGCCGCGCGGTGCCCAAAGCAAAAGCAGTTCGCAAGTACCAGTCGGCCGTCTCCTGAGATTTTCATTCCAAATCCAGAACCGAAGTGTTCTACAAAGCTAAGTACCCCATTGGGGAAACTTTTTCTTGCCTCAGACCGATGTCAGTAAAAGTTAATAACTGCATTTCTTGTGGGAAGCAAATACCTCATAAGGATTTCCATTCTTATTGTATCCCATGCCTAGGCCCAGACCACGAAGTCACTGGTTGTCGGTTTTGTGCTAGGTTTAACAAACGCACTATTAAGCGTCTGTTTGATTTTGCCTGACATTATTTTGGTAGAAAATTCAATTATACCATGCCGTCGGAACTACCGACGACCAGTATACATAAAAAGCACAAAGACAAGGATAGGCATCCGAGGCCAAAACCTGACGACGAAGCCTCTTCTAGGCCAGTCGCCGGTTCTCCAGTTTTCAGCGAGGTGCCTTCGCAGCCCCTGACGACCGCTTCTGTAGAACCACAGGCCGCCTCTGACTCCCACGTGGAGATGGCTGGGTCTTCGGACGCACAAGTTATTCAACCTACCGAAACTAACCCTTCAGAGGGATCCGGATTAGCTGAGCTACCCACAGCTTCAGAGGGTGTTTTCAGACCTACTCAGTTAAGCATTAAACCCTCTGCTAAGTCTAAGCCAGCTTTAAAATCAAAGAAACAAATACAGCATTCTCCAGCACAGGCCTCCATGCCTAAGAAACAAATGCTCAAGATGGCCGAAAACCTAATCACTCTGATCAGGGAGTCCCATCCCCCTCCTGATAAAAGGCCTAGACAGGATGCAGACTATGACTCATCCGACCAGGTGTCCATCTCTTCAGATTCATCCTCAGACCTAGGATATTCTTTACCCCCTTATGAGGATTCTGATGCTGAGGAGTCAATTCCATCAGCCTCTCTGCCTGAGGATTACTCCTTTGGGGAAACCTTGCATACCATGAGAGAGCATTTCCATTGGGAAGGCCACAATTACTCAGAATCCAAGAAAAGGCTCAGAGACTTCCTTTTATTACCTCAACACAGACCCCTTGCAATTCCGCCAGTGTTAGATATTGTGGATAATGTGTATACTGAATCCAGCCTAAATCCTGATTCCTTACCTCCAGCCCCAGTTAAACCTGACGGATACTACAGAGTCCCTGACTCTCACAAAGTTCTGTACAAAAGACCTGTTGCTGACCCTGAAACCATTTCCCAGGGACCCAAAGGGTTAAGGCCTCATCAGCCAAGAATCCAGTTCCCTCTGACAGAGATTCCAGAGCATTAGACAGATGGGGAAAGAAAGTATATACGTCTGCAACTTTACAATGAGAGCCTTAAATTGCCAGTTTCACATGCTAAAATATCTGCAGTTTCTACTGTCTCAGTTGAAACAAAAAATGCTTCCAGATTCAGATCCTCCTACTTTTAAAGAAATGCGGGATTTATTGCATGCAGCTATACAGGTGGGAAAACATACTTTGCAATGTGGTTTTGACTTTTAAGGCCTCTTGTAGAGCAGCCATTACAGGCTCTGTCATTAGAAGACATGCCACCTTTGCAGCAGGATGTGTTATTTGGAGTTAAGGCAGAAGACGTATTAAAGAAAATGGAGGCTAAGGCAAAATCTATGCAAACGATGAAAGATTTCTTACAGGTTCAGCCTCCTAGATTTAGCAGAAATTGGCCAACTAAGAATTGGTCCTTTCCAGTTACAGACAGACCTCAATGGGGCAAATACAGACGTCCAAGCGGTAAAGCTCAACCACAAGGTCCTTACAGGCCTCGACAGTGGGTTGCATCAGGCCAGAAAGAAGGGGAAGACAGGCCCCAACTATATAAAAAGCAGCCCCAATGGCTTCCCGCTACAGCTGCCAAACAACTCTCTCTTGGCAGCCCCCTTGAGAGGAAAACTGGCACTTTTTTATCAGAACTGGCATATGATCCCCAAAGACAAATGGGTTCTCAACATTGTATCTCAAGGTTACAGGTTCTACTTTCACACTCTGCCAAGGTTAAAAGGAATGCCAAATCTGCCACCAAATCAATGGGCAGAGGCTCAAAAACAAATGTCAGCACTCATGGATATAAGAGCTATTCAGAAGGTACCACCACAGGAGCAAGGACAAGGATTTTGCTCAAGACTCTTTCTAGTTCCCAGGAAGGGCAAAGCCTGGAGGCCTATTCTGGATCTTTCCTCTCTAAACACTTACCTGGATGTTCCG
Organism: Protopterus annectens; assembly: GCF_019279795.1. NCBI lineage: Eukaryota > Metazoa > Chordata > Ceratodontiformes > Protopteridae > Protopterus > Protopterus annectens. The sequence continues at coordinate 598,385,655 of NC_056739.1, read as the reverse complement.
AAATTCAAAATGTTGACACTACAGCAGCTTCTTCCCATGCTGGGCAAGAAAGCTTGGCTCATGACATTGGACCTCAAGGAGGCATACCTGCATGTCCCTATCAGACAAAACTGCAGAAGATAGCTCAGATTCATAGCTGGTTCAATGCATTATCAATTCTCTGCACTGCCATTTGGCTTATCTACTGTGTCCAGGGTCTTCACAAAGTGCCTGGCACCAGTAATTGCATTTTACAGACAGAAAGGAATTCAGATTTATCGTACCTGGACGACTGCCTGATTCAAGCAGAGAGCAAGGACATTCTTCTAAAGCATCTGGCATTTGTAAAAAAAGTTATTAAGTTGCCTGGGGTACACAATAAACGAAAAGAAATCAAAACTAGTGCCCTCACAAGAGATGATAATGCTGGGTGCCAGCTTGAACACAACAGCCCAGATGGCTTATCTCATGCCAGACAAGCAAGGACAACTGACTCAATACTTTCAATTGATGGCAACAAAGACTCAACTCCCTGCAAGAAAAATTCTGCAGGCCTTGGGTTACATGGCATCTTGCATACTACTAATTCCATATGCCAGACTGCATATGAGGAAACTACAATGGTACCTAAAGAATGTATGGTCTCAACACTGTCAAAGTTTGGAAACAGTTATACCACTAATTCCTTGCCTTCAACAGGAGTTTCAGTGGTGGGCTCAAGCTTGTCACCTCAACAAGGGACAACCTTTTACTCAACCCACAGCCAGGCAAACACTGACAACAGATGCATCGGATTACGCCTGGGGAGCACACATGGCAGGCAACTGTATTCAGGGCAAGTGGCCCGCAGAACAAAGGCTGCTAGCTGTACAAAATGCACTTATAGCTTTCAAGGACCTGCTGCATCCAGGGCAACTACTACTAAAGACAGACAACACTACAGTTATGTGGTACATAAACAAGCAAGGGGGCACTCACTCCTACCCCCTCTGCAGACAAGCCATGACCTTGTGGAACACAGCTCTAAACTATCAAGTTCATCTGCAAGCACAATTCCTGCCAGGAGAGAAAAACACACTGGCAGACGACTTAAGCAGAAACATCATGGATCCCCACGAATGGGAATTGAATCCACAGATATTCAGAATGATAACACAGAAATGGTGGAGCCCGGACATAGATCTGTTTGCATCCCCAGTGAACTGCCAGCTACAGAAATTCTGCACAAGGAGTTACCATCAACAAGCATGGAAAGTGGATGCCCTCTCATTCAGCTGGAAAAACCTACAAGTATACACTTTCCCACCACTACCTCTCCTGCCAAAGGTACTCATAAAAGCCAGGCAAGAAGAGCCAAAGATGATCCTGATTGCACCAGGCTGGCCACACCAGCACTGGTACCCAATCTTAAAGAACTTAGCAGAAGGACCACCCTGGATTTTGCCTCAAATCCCACATCTGCTGACTCAGCAGAACAATCAGATACTACACAGCCAGCTAAAGACCTTAAACCTAGCTGCATGGAAGATTCCTTAGTCAAGCAGGCAATGCCGCTCTCCAAAGCTGTTATGGATGTCATTCTGGAGGCCAGAAGGCCTAGTACCTGGAAAGCCTATTCGGATAAATGGAAGAGATTCTGTGCCTGGAACCAAGCACACAGCCTTGACCCTCATGTTCCAAACATTCCCCAGATGCTACAATATTTAACTGAGATGCTGGACAAAGGACCCTCCTTCTCATCCACGCCTCTGCCATCTCTGCTTATTACAACACGGACCCACCAATTTTCTCTAATCCTTTGCTAAGATAGTACCTCAGAGGGGCTAAAAACATAATTCCGCTCCGTAGAGCACCTACTCCAACTTGGGACCTCAACTTTGTTTTGGAAAAATTGACCTTGCCTCCTTTTGAGCCAGCTAACACAGCAGAATTAAAATATATCTCTTGGAAAACAGCTCTACTCCTGGCAATAACATCAGCACGAAGAGTTTCAGAATTACAGGCACTAATGGCAGTGGAACCTTTCCTCATTTTCCACCAGGACAGAGTGTCTTTAAGAACTAACCCTACGTTTATGCCAAAGGTGGTATCCAGTGTGGCTCTAAACCAAAACTATTCATTTGCCAACTTTTTATCCAAAACCACAGAATAAAGGGGAGAGAATAAAGGGGAGAGACTACTGCATTCCTTGGACATTCACAGGCAGTTACGCTTCTACTTGGACAAAACCAAAGCTTTCAGGAAATCTGAGCAATTATTGGTAGCATATGCTGCAGGAGCACAGGGAAAAGCCATTTCAAAACAGACCATTTCAAAATGGATAGGACATTGTATACGTTTCTGCTATACACACCATGGGAAACCTGTACCTAGCAGCATTAGCTCTGACTTCACTAGGGCAACAGCCACTTCAACTGCCTACCTAGAGGAGTACCTACCAAGGATATTTTGGAAGCAGGAACTTGGAGTTCTGTGCATACCTTCACCAAGCATTACCATCTGCCTCTATACTCTAAATCCAGAGCTGGCTTCGCCACTGCAATACTGCAGGGCCTTATAGCCACCCCTAATGCCTTATAGAACCAGCCGCCCAACCTCAGCTTTGGGATTCTGCCCAAGTGTAATGACTGCAGCAGTGTAACACGATGAACATAGTACAGTTTTGTACCTACCATAAATGTAGATGTTCGAGTGTAAACACTGCTGCAGTCCAGGTTACCCTCCCTCCTTCCCCTCTTACTTGCTGGTACGTACCTATGTCTTTACTACCTATGGGGAGTATTTGCTGGTAGCTAAAAGTTGTTGTTTGCTTTTATTATGTATGTTTTATTAGCAATTTGAATTGCCTACCTTTTTGCGGGCACCTGACATCTGGGGCAAGAAAAACTGAAGAAAATGGCGTCGGCTGCACCTTATATACCCCTGCCGCACTGACGTCAGGGAGGAGGCGACAGCAACTGACGCCGGACCAAGACTTTGGAACTCAGGCCGACTGGGGAACCGCTTGACGGCAGGATAACCCAAGTGTAATGATTGCAGCAGTGTATACACTCGAACGTCTACATTTATGGTAGGTACAAAACTGTACTTCCTTCCCCTGCTCTCCATGAGGGCAGTAGAACATGAACCTGCAGAATAGATAGGCCATGGTTTCTACTTCAGACTCTTCCTGGTACCCAAAAAAGAGGGCACATGGCACCCTATCCTCGATCTATCCATTCTAAACACCTTTCTGGTGATAATAAAATTCAAAATGCTCACCCTCCAGCAGCTTCTACCTATGCTTTCCAAGGATGCTTGGTTAGCCACCCAAGAACTAAAAGAGGCCTACCTACACATCCCAATCAGGGAATCATGCAGGAAATACCTATGTTTCAGGGCAGGATCTACTGCTCCCAGAGTATTCATAAAATGTCTGGCTCCCACCATTGCTTTTTGCAGACAAAGAAATATTCAAATTTACCCATACTTAGACCACTGCCTGATTCAGGCATACAGTCAGGAAAATCTGCTACAACACCTGACCTTTATAAAGGACCTACTGCCCTCCCTGTGGTACACTATCAACGAAAAGAAATCCAAACTAGTCCCCACACAAAATTGTATTCCTGGGAGCAAGCCTGGACACAGCATCCCAGATGGCATTCCTTGTTCCAGAAAAACAAGCCTACCTGACAGGCTACTTTTCTCAAGTAGCCACCAAAACCCAGGTATCCGCAAGGAAAATCCTGCAAGCTCTATGGTTCGTGGCCTCTTGCATTTTACTCATTCCATATGCCAGACTGCATATGAGGAAACTACAGTGGTACCTAAAAAGCCCTTGGTGTCAGAACTCTCAAGACCTGGAAACTCTTATACCAGTGATACCTTGTCTAAGGAAAGATTTTCTTTGGTGGGCAGCAGCATGCAACCACAACAAGGGACTTCCCTTCTCACAACCCCACACCGCCCAGACCCTCACCACAGACTCATCAGACTATGTCTGGGGTGCTCACCTGGATGGCAGGTGCATTCAGGGCCAAATCAAATGCATCTGCATATCACCCAAAAAGAGATATTAGCTGTTCAGCACGTCCTTGACAGCTTTTAGACCCCTACTCTCCCTGGGGCCTCTACTGATCAAAACAGACAGCACCACAGTGGTGTGGTATATCAACAAGCAGGGAGGGGACTCACTCTTATCCTCTCTGCAGGCTCGCCATGACCCTTTGGCACACGGCCTCAGCCATGCAACTACACCTATTAGCACAATTCCTGCCAGGCTCTCTAAACTCTCTGGCAGACAACTTAAACAGAACTCTACTAGACCCATATGAGTGGCAGCTGGACCACAGAACCTTCACCCTTATAACCCAGAAATGGGACACCCCGAAGGTCGACCTCTTTGCCTCCCACTCCAGTCATCAGCTCAGCAAATTCTGCACCAGGGAACCTCAGAGCAAGGCCTGGAAAGTGTATGCTTTATCCTTCCAGTGGGTGAACCTCGCGGTCTATGTATTTCCCCCTCTACCTCTCATTTCAAGGGTACTGCTCAAAATAAGAGAGGAAAATAAGAGGCCATGCCAGCACTCTGGTACCCACTGCTGCGCAGCCTGTCACCCCTGCCACCATGGCACCTACCTCAGATCCCAAAACTCCTGACCCAGAGGAATGGAGAATTCATGCATACCCAATTGCAGACCCTCAACCTGGCAGCCTGGCTTATTCCCTGACCTCTCCTCAAGCTGCCAGCCTAAGCAGACAAGTTCTATATGATATATGTGAGGCCAGACACCCCAGCACTAGAAAATCCTATGCTGACAAGTGGAAAAGGTTTTGCACCTGGATCCAGGCTAAGGGAGCCGGAATGGCACAGCCCTCCTTACCTCTCATCCTGGATTACCTGGCAAACCTACTACACAGGGGTCTATCCTTCTCTTCTATTAAAATTCATGCCTCAGTCATCTCTGCTTATTTCAGCACAGAGACACCTCTCTTCTCACACCCTATCATCAAACAGTTCCTAAGAGGGCTAGCAACTTAAGGCCACCCAGAAGAGCTCCTACCCCAGCTTGGGACCTTAACTTTGTGCTGGAAAAGCTCACCCTGCCCCCCTTTGAACCTGCTGCTTCAGCAGAGTTAAAATTTCTCTCTCTCTGAGGACGGCCTTGCTCCTGGCCATCACTTCAGCTAGAAGAGTATCCGAACTACAAGCACTTATGGCTGTAGAGCCCTTCATCATTTTCCATGCTGACAGGGTCTCTCTTAGGACTAACCCATCCTTCATGCCTAAAGTGGTGTCCAGTGTGGCTCTCAACCAATCCATTCATTTGCCCACCTTTTTCCCTAATCCACAAAACAAGGGGGAAAGGATTTTGCACTCTCTAGATGTACACAGACAGCTCAGATTCTACCTGGACAGGATTAAATCTTTTAGAAAAACTGATCAATTGCTAGTCAGCTTTGCTGCAGCAGCAGAGGGCAAGGCCATATCCAAACAGTCTCCAAAGGGGATAGCACACTGCATCCATTTCTGCTACAAACAGCACAGGAAATCATCCCCAAAGGGGGTCAGGACACATTCCACCAGAGCAACCTCCACCTCGGCAGCTTTTCTCAGAGGGTTCCCCACCAGGGACATCCTAGAGGCTGCAACATGGACATTTGTTCATACCTTCACCAAGCATTACCACCTACCTGTCTTCTCCAAATCCAGGGTAGGCTTTGCCACCGCAGTCTTGCAGGGCATCCTAGCCAACCCCTAGTCTTCTTGACTGCCTCCACTATTTTCTTCAGCTTTGGGAATCAACCCAAATATGATGACTGCAACAGTGAAACACAAAGAACATAGTACAGTTGTGTACACTTACCATAAAAGTAGATGTGCGAGTGTATTCACTGTTGCAGTCCTGGTTTCCCTCCCTCCGTCCCCTTGTCTCTCTCTCTCTCTCTCTGCTTGCAAGGAAAATTTGGTATTTACTTTCTACTGGTGGTGTTCTTCCACCATAACCTAGCTCCCTATTGGGGACGCCTGACAGGGTAGAAAAACTGATGTAATGGTATCGGCTGCCTGTTTTTATACCACTGATGACCTGACGTCCGTCTTGGAGCGACAGCAACCAACGCAGAAGTACTATGCCTCTAGTATTCTGGCCAACTGAGGGCTACCCCTAACAGGATAACCCAAATGTGATGACTGCAACAGTGAATACACTCGAACATGTACATTTATGGTAAGTGTACACAACTGTACTTTCCGATAGCTATGCAAGATAAAGTAAAAGCTCAGCTGGATAAAATGGTGCAGTAAGGTGTGATTTGTCCAGTTACAGAACCAGCTCAATGGTTATCAGCCATGGTAGCCTCTCACAAGAAAGGCTCAGATGAAATCAGAATATGCATTGACCCAAGAGGTTTGAACAAAGCATTAAAAAGACAGTATCATCCAATGCGCACAGTTGAAAAAGTTGCAGCTCTAAAACCCAATGCCACTGTATTTTCTGTTTTGGATTCAGAGAGTTCATTTTGGCAAGTGATGCTGGATCACAAATCCATTTTTAACTACTTTTGGTACTCCATTTATCAGATACAGATTCCTAAGGATGCCATTTAGAATAATGGAACAAATTTTTGGGGGTTATCCTTGTGCCATAATAGTAGGCGATCTGTTGGTTGGAGGCAATGGTGAAGAGAGCATGACAGAAATCTCAAGAAAGTTCTAGAAAGAGCACAGGAAGTGAACTTAAATCTCAATCCTCTGAAGTGCATGCAGATTCAGACTTCCAGAAATTACGTACGTAGGAAATTTTGTTTACAAGTACAGGCTTGAGAACTGACCTGACCAACCATTCAGCTATTTTGGAGATGTCAGTGTCAGACAATGTACAAAGTTTCCAGCATTTTCTGGGCATGGTCAAGTATTTAGGCAAATTTATACAAGACTTCAGTGAGTTAACAGCATCTTTAAGAGAGCTAACATGCAAATGTTGCATGGCTATGGTTGGAACATCATCAGAAGGTATTTGAAGACCTTAAGCAGGAATTTGCCACCCCCTACATTAAGATACTATAATGTGAACAAACCAGTTATTCTTTCCTGTGATGCTTCTAAATTTGGCCTAAATTTGGCCTAGGTGCAGTCATACTTCAAGAGAGCAGACCAGTAGCCTGTGCATCTAGAACACTAACCCAAACTGAGATGTAATATACTCAAACTGAGAAAGAGCTTTCGGCTATAGTGTTTGCATGCTCCACGTTTCTTGATTATATTTATGCTCGAGCTATTCAGATTGAAACTGATCATCAACCTCTAGTTACTATTCTTAAAAAAAACTATGCATTTTGCTCCAGTGAGATTACAAAGAATGATGCTCAAATTGCAAAAGAACAATTTCAAACTGGTCTATACTAAAGGCAAGTTGCTTCATCTGGCTGATACTTTATCCAGATCTCCTAGAAATGCAACAGAGCAGTTTGATGCAGAGACTTTTGACTTTGATATGATGTCAGGGCATAATTTTTCCACCACTAGACTTGATGAGTTGAGAGATCACACTCAGACTGATCCAATTTCACAGGAGCTCAGTCATTATATTACGTCAAAGCAATCTAGTGCATCACCTGAGGTGCAAGCGTATTTTCCTTACAGAGATGAATTGTTAATGGAAGATGGCATTATTTTCAAAGATCCTAAAATTGTTGTTCCTGCTTCCTTACAACAAGAATATATTCAAATTTTGCACCATTATCACCCAGGATCTACATCCACTAAGAGAAGAGCCAGAGAATTGGTATTTTGGCCTAAATTATCGAAAGACATCGATAGAGTTCTTCTTCTTCAGTATGCAATAGTACTAGACCACATTTGCAAAGAGAACCGCTTCAGGTAAATCCAGTTCCTGAACTACCTTGGTGCACTGTAGCAACTGATATCTGTGAGTGAAACAGTCAACACTACTTAGTTTTGGTAGGCTCTTATTCAAGTTTGTTTGAGATAAATCTACTACCAAACTTATCCTCAGCTACGGTTATTACTAAGTTGAAACATAATTTCTTAGTTCATGGTAGTTCACACAAACTTTTTTCTGACAATGGTACTCAATTCATTAGCCAGTTTCAGAAATTTCCAAAGGAATGTGACTTTGTGCATATCACTAGTAGTCCTGAATATCCTCAGACCAGTGGTCTAGCTGAACAAGCAGTACAGAGTGCAAAGCAGTTACTTGAAAGGTCAAACCATGACTGTACTGATGTATTCTTGAATTTACTTAATTTCAGACATATATCCCATGATGATATTCTTGGCTCACCTGCTCAAAAATTACTTTCCAGGTAAACTAGAACTATGCTACCTATTTTCTCAAGTTTGTTGCAGCCTAAACACAAGAACGATAAAACCATTGAGCCTCAGTTGTTTAAGAAGCGTAATAACAAGAAATCTAGTTATGACAGATTGAGCAGATTACTTCATCTGTTAAGGGAAGGAAAGATGGTAAGAATCCAGACAACAAAAGGTTTTGATCAAATAAGACAGATTACACGGCATCTGTGCAGAGCTGATATCTTACTTGGTAAATTCCGAAGGAGTGAAGTATAGGAGGAATCGCAAACATCTTCCTGTACCAGAACCATCATCGTCATTGCAATCACAACATTGTATCTGTGAGGCAAACTCTAAATCAAAGAATGAGTCAGACACTGTTTCCAGACCAGAATGTGTTCAAAAGTCTGATTCTGTTCCAGAAAGTGATTTAAACATTCAACAGGTCATTTTGCAGAAACTGTCCTATTTGCTAAATCTGATTCCCAGTTTTATGTCACACGGTATGGATGAGTGTTTAAACAGTATGTGAAATATGCAGCAACGTGGACTTGATTGTACATACCTATATGTTTGACATTGCATAGTACATGTCTATAGATTACCTGTGATTTCTGCAGGCCAGTCTCATAACAATTTTATGATCTGTTTCTCAAAGAGGGAGGGTGTAGGTCAGAGTGTAAAGTGTGTGTGCTTGTATCTTTAAGGAGCATGCGAGGCTGTACGTGCACATATGTAACCTGCACACGTGCACAACCTTAGTGCCATTTTGAAAGAGCAGCTAGGGAGTGAGCATGCATGATCATAGTCATTAATTGTATATAAGTTACTTAACTTACAGTCTGTAGTCAACAATAGTAATGTGTTTGTATTTAATAAAGATGCTTGAACAGAACCCACGAAGATTTGTTTATTCATGTCCTAACACGAAAGCGACAAGTGTGTTACCAGCTCCTACCTACCTTTGGGAAAAACCCGGTTCCCCATGAATTACCACATTGATGGTAGTCTACTGAACACAGATGATGTTATAAGAGATCTGGGAACATAGATTGGCAGCAACCTCTCTTTTGATCACCACATTGCCACTGTGGTCAGAAAGTCCTTCTATGTGGCACATCTCATTACTAAGGGTTTTGCATCCAGGAAGAAAGAGGTCATTGTCTCTCTCTACTCTTCTGTAATTGGGCCAATCATTGAGTACAATGCCCCATTTGACATGTACCTCACTAGACACCTGCAACAATTGGAAAGGCTGCAAAAGTACCTCACAAAGAGGATTGTAGGCCTTAAACACTTGTCCTATATGGACAGACTAAAAAAACTTCAACTATTATCTGTCTCATATCGCCTACTTAAAGGCGATCTATACTTGACTTACAAAGCCATGTCTGACCCAGCTCTGTTAGAAATGCTTCATCTAAAGAAATCCCAATCACTCCGCACCACACACTTCAGAGACCACAACCTCATTACCACAATTAACAGAACATGCTGGCGGGACAGGTTCTTGACCCAGAGACTGCCCATGCTATGGAAAAGACTTCCCATAAATGTCAAGCAGAGCACCTCGCTGACCCTCTTTAAGAGAAATCTTGATGAGTGGGTGGGAAACAGAAACTTTACCCTGGGGATAACACCAGTGGCTCTACTCAACTGAGGCACTGGGAACTAAGGTTGGGTGGCACTATTCTAGGGTAATCCTATGGCTAGGCTTGTAAAGGCCCCAGGGCCATTAGCCTAGTATACACCTATGAACCTACCCATTTGGGCCAGAAGGTCCGTTCTTAGGCCACACCGCCATTATAGCTTCCTCCTCAGATTCCTTCAGCTGTCTTGAGTCCCTAGATCTGAGTCATCTGGCTCTGTTTGCCGTGGATCCAAAGATAGCAATATCTTCGGATCCGAAGCTTACCCTGATTGCTCTGGTTCAGTCAGATCTGGAGGACTGTCGGATCTGAGGTGTTGGAATTGGCTCCAAAGTTATTGGAGCTGTCTCTGCGGCTTGAAGCCTTGGCACTGGATAGATCTGCTTCCACCTTGGAGAGATTGCTTTTAGAGCAGGGGAAGACAGTGGTCTGAAAACACGTCTTTTTGGATTTGAGGTCTTATCTTTCTCTGGGGTGGTCTGTCTTCAAGACTGTGAAGAAGGATTTGTTTGCCTTAGCAGAATGCACGGCTGCAACCCCCTCAGATCTTCAGCCTTCTGCCTTGATGTGTCTGCGCTCGGAGCCTTATCATTCTTTACCACAGGGACAGCCTGTTCGAGACCCCCAGGATTCCCAACAGGGTATCTCAATTTTTTTCCAATATCTCCCCAGAGCATCCAACTGAGGAGCTCCCTAGGAAGAAGACATGTACGAGGAAGCACTTGGACTCCCTAGAGGATTCACTCATGGAAGATATGGACTTCAATGAATGTGAAAGGTCCAATGGGCACTTCCTGAAGATGTCTTATTTGGAGACATCCATGAGATCCTAAAGCAGAAAGGTGGCTGGATGCCCAGCAACCCTTCTTCCGAGGAGTCTGTATTCCTGAAGGCTTTCAATACTGACCCATCTACCCCCTGGGTTACTCCACCCGCAGGCAAGCTTATTGAGTTAGTCTCTCAGCAGACGTGGAAGGAACCCGATACAGATGAACCCACACCTAGGAGACCAGACAAGATTATGGCACCATCTTTGGATAAGCAATTTTGGGGTAAAGGGGTGTCTGTTGATGCCATTGTCTTGGTAGTGGCCAAAAAATAAGAAACTTGCTGAGGAGAGTTCCACTGTTCATCCCCCTAGCAGGGAGTCTAGTGAAATGGACAGGTTTGAGAAGCATGTCTGTGCTTCAACGACCTTCACCTTAAAACTCATTACAGCCAAGTGCGCCTCCAGGCATTTCTGCAGTTACCTCCTACTGTGCCTTTAGGCATTAAATACTACTTGTTCATATTTGCATTAGTAATTCCAAAACCGAGCTACATACAAGGTATACGAATATTTTATTTTGAAGCATACAGTTGGATTGATATTTGACCTCTGTTAATGAGTATTTGTTAGAACCGTAAGATGATTACTTAATTTTCTAAAGGCTCGTACCACACCCTCTGGGAGTTAAAGGTACACACGCAAAAGAGCTGTACTGGAGGGAATGAGTTAAGGTCGCTAAATTATTTGGCAACTTTTAGAAGATTACAGAGGGATTTGATTAAGGAATTCTCAAATACCTTCTCAATATCCATTTCTGCAGAGGTTTAATCATCCAGGATCTCTCAGTTGGCTACTGTGCAGTCTCTTTCCACTTCTGTCATGAGTCTCATTTTGCATGTAGCAGAAGGAACCTCAAGGGCAACAGATTCAGGCATTTCCATCAGGAGAAATGCCGGGATGAGTTTGGGTTTTTGCGGAGCCCTGCAAGCCTTCGTTCATCATGTGAAAAGGATGTAAAGACCCTATCTGGGTGTATGTTTTTTGACCCCTCAAACATCTTTTCTAGGAATCAACGAGTTGGTCAGAAGATGTGCTTCAAGAAATCCCAGGGTCCTTTCTAGGACAAATGTGGAGGAAGGTCCCCAGGGGCAGAAGAGGGAACTCCAATGGCGGATGATGCCCCTGTGGCAGAGGTGGCCTGCAAAACCAGGAGTCCTGAGATTCTGTCTTTGACAGATCTTACTAGTGCTGCTGAAAGGAGGCCCGATTGTCCGCCTCTGGAAGCAGTCGGGGATTGATTATCCCAGCGCCAATGAGCCTGGCTGCACATAACAAAGGATACATGGGTGCAGAGGATTATTTCCAGAGGTTGTATAATACTCTCTTCCCTTCCACCTCCAATCTCATGAAAAATCTCTAATGTTCCACCCAGTCAGAGGGAACAAGCAGCAATTCAAATACTAAAGTTGCTAGAAAAAAAGAGTCATCCAAGAGGGTCCCGCCACACCAGATAGAATCCAGAACTTACCCAAGGTTCTTTCTGCTGCCAAAGAAAACAGGGGACTCGAGACCAAGTTTGGATCTCAACAACTTAAACAACTTAGTTCGATTCACCAAGTTTCGGATGGTCACGGATCAGTCCATTTTCCCTTTTCTGGGCAAGGATTACTGGATGTGCTGGATAGATCTTCAGGATAAAAATTATCACATAAAAATGATCAGACAATCCAGAAGGTACTTGCGCTTTAATTCAGAGTTCTGCCCTTTGGTCTCACCACAGCACCCAGGGAATGGACCTTCTGACCCAAACGGGTAGGAGCTGGTAACACACCTGTCACTTTCATGTTAGGACACGAATAAATCTTTATGGATTCTGTTCAAGCAGCTTTATTATATACAAACACATTACTATTGTTGACTATAAACTCTAATTTTAAAGTAACTTCTGTATAATTTTATGGCAGTAGTAGCAGCTCACTTGCGACTGCAAGGATTCAGGGTGTTTCCATATCTAGACGACTTGCTCATTAACGCCCTGACCAGGCATCAGTTAATAAGGGCAAGAGATCAGGCTATCCAGACATGTTCTCATTTGGGAATAACCGTAAACTATGATAAGTCTCAACTGGAACCAACTCAGAATTTGGAATTCAAAGAACAAAGTCAATGATAGCTTTAATGGCTCCATCAAGGGTTCAAACTGTAAGATCACAGGTCTGAAAAGTAATCTGTAGTACCAACATTTCAGCCCACTTGGGCTTTCAGTGTCAGCAGGAGGATTCTACAGTGGATGCTAGCAACACAAGGGTCAGTACTTTACCAACCCATGTCAACTCTGATTCGAATCACTCACATATGCAAGAGAGATTTCAGGTGGTGGCTTCAATCAGATCAGCTTCTACAAGGCTGTCCATTCGTTCCCTGTCAACCCAAAGCCACAGTGACCATGGTCACTTCCCAGTTGGGGAAGGGAGCACTTTCTGGGAAAACAGTCCAAGGAACTTAGTCCCCAGAAGAGGCCAATTTGCATATCAGTATTCTACAGATGAGATCAGTGCTTTTAATGTTGCAGGCCCTTCAAGATGCTCTCTCTTTGGGGATGATTGCAATTCAAATGGACAGTATGTCAGTAGTTTGCCGCATTAACAAACAAGAAAGGACCAGCTGTTACACCTTGTGTCCAGAAGTACTCAGTGTGTGGCAATGGACGAGCTCATCCAACCGCTTTCTCATAGCAATGCACATTCGGAAGTGCAATATGGTAGCAGACAAGCTGAGGAGGTGCATTCTTCTACCTCACACGTGGTCTGTCAACAAGAATGTGACGGAAGTGATTTTTTATCAATGGGGCCAGCATTGCTGCAATCTTTTTGCTTCTTCCCTAAACAACAAGTGCAGCAGCTACTGTGCCCTAATCCCTCCACAGGGGGAATAACTGAAGAATGCTTTACTTCACAATTCATTTGCCAGTTTTCTTCCCCAGATTTATTAACAAAGGAGAATACATGTTACATTTATTGAACGTTTAAAGACAATTATGTTTTTACATGCATAGAACAAAAGATATAAGAAAAACAGACAAGGTGTTTGTTTCCTTTGCATACTTGAAATGGGGAAAACCAGCTGTCAAAGTAACTTGATTGTATCTCATTTATTTATTAAAAAAAAAAAAAAAAAAAAAAAATTGGGGTTACCGTACCACAACCCAGTGCGAGCTCACTCAAGTAGATCTTTGGCAGCGTCTCCAATTTTTCTTTCCGGGACGTCCATGGGCAACATATGCACTGCAACTACTTGGGCTACTCCCCAAATGTTTGTTAATCATTCCAGATTGGATCTGGTCTCTAGAGGTAGAGCATCATCTGGTTCATCTGTGCTCAGGAACATCCTTCCTTGAATCCACCTGGGATTTTAGGTAGCTGTGGACTCTGTCCCATCAGTTGAGGATAGAGTGAAAATTGACATAATCAGATAAAAAAAGTTTCACTTAACATAACGTTCCATCTGTGTTGTCCATTTTCATTCTTCCTCAACTCCCCACCCACCAACCCCCATTCTTTGCCAACTTTTAGAAGAATGGGTTTTTAGGGGAGATCACTGTTCCAAATATAGTATTTTTATGTATTGACTACAAGCAATTTTTTACCTCCTTTATCTAATCATAGTAAATATTTCCTTCCTGGTAAAAATCAGCAAATAAGATCTGAGGTAACTTTAGGGTTGGTTTATAATGGGTTAGGGAGAAGTTTGAGAGTTTTTGGTTGCTACAAGCTTTAGCAACGGCCGAGTCTGATTAGAGGAATCGGATCTGAGCCTGTCCGTTTAGGAAGAAAGAAAATGAGCAACGCAGATGGAATGTTATGGTAAGTACATAACTGTTTTTGTTTTTGTGACAGTAGGATAGTTTGGCAAAGTTTATGTGCGAGTTATGTGGGACATATGAGAAACTTTAAGTGCATATTGTGTTATATTATCCAGTATTGTCAGTTTATTTTTCTGGCTGTTGTTCTCTCCCCTGACTTGATGAATCCTTGCTCTGGTACCCTCCCCCCATATGAAATCTGGTTGCACCTAAAAATAAAGTAAGTAAATAAATTAAAAATGTGCCTCAGCCTATGGTTAGCAATTCTGTTGGTGCCCCTGCTCACCCCACAGACCACTTGCCTTTTGTCCCATCTCCCTCTGCTGTAGCTTTGCTGGCCATATGGAATGGGGTTTAGACACGTTCTTTGTTCCAGTAACTGACTTAGAGTTGGAAGAACAAAGTTATTTAGGTACAGTAGTAGTGCATGGCAAAAGACCCCTTGCCAGATGTAATACTCTTGTCCCCTGATATTTTTTGTAGTAGTTAAGTTCACATGAGAAAAAAAAAAGTCTGATTATAGCAGTTTATAAGGCTGATGTGGTCTCCTTCTCTGAGTGTAATTCTGGGTGTGTCTTCCCATACATGGCTGTAGTGCTAGTTTGGCTAGAGACCTTTCTGTTTCAGAGAATGATGAGGAATCTTTTGAGGACAATGGTGATTTCATAGCTGACACTGAGTCCAGCCACTCTGATACTTCAGAAGGTGAAGCTGAGCTTAAGTCTAAGCAGGGGTTGTACTTTCCTCAAATGATTGCTAGATTTAGTGACCGTTTTACATGGGAGCAGTCAGGAACACCTCCAGAGCTGGGCAGGGTATATGACGTTATAGAGGACGAGATACCTAATTCTGTGCCTATCCTTCCTCTCTTACCGGCCCTGGAAGACGTTTATAAAACTGCCTGCAGGATGCCAGTACCTATTCCAACAGTTCCTAAAAAGGCTCAGAGAAAATATAGGGTCTCCTCTGATGTGACAGGTCTCTCTTCTCATTTGACTGCTAACCCAGCTGAGATCTCCCCAACTGCCTGCTCATATGCAAAGTCCTTTGATTCATTTTATCCAAAGTCCCCTGATAAAGACGGAGAAATGGTTAGGTCTTCAGGGCAAAAATATGTCTCTTTCTAGTAATCTAGCCTTTAGAATGTTAAATTATTGAGGCTGTATGTTAAAATTTATTTTACAGTGTGCATACAGTTTGGATGATTTTCTACATCCTTACCTGTAGAGCAAGTCTTGTATAAATGATTTTTTTTTCTGATTTGACTCAGGTTTTGAAACATGCTTTTAAGAAGTGTGCTTCAGTGTCCAAATACAGTCCTGAGAAATGCTGTTGCTTCTGTTGTATTAAGACAGCATACTTGGTTATGTAATCAGAACTTCTCTGATGATTTAAAAACTGACATTTTTGAATGCACCTTTAAGTTCTGAATTGGTGTTTGGGCTGTCTGTTACACAAATTCTCAAACAGTGGGATAATAGAGGCAAATTAGTGCATGGGGTATCTAGAATGTTTCATGGACCCAAGTTCTCCCCAAACAAGGCGCCTTCCTGTAAGGGGCAGAACAAACACAAATCCAGCCACACAAAAGTGATCTAAAAGGAAATGGCAGGGAGGGTAGTTCAAACTCAAATAAGAGGGGTTGTTTTCTGAAAAAGAGAGTCAACCCCTTGTAAAGGAATGATTATGCTGAGTCACAGAGCACCCCATCCCCTCCTCCAGCTCGTCCTTCTCTTCCTCTTTCCTTCAGGATCTCTCTCAACCCTGCAGCCTAGCTGCAAGTAGTCTCAGACAAATGGGTTCTGAGAGTAATTCAGACTATCTGTATTACCAGATTGAATGTTTAGGTTATCAAACACCTAAACATTGAACTGGTAATATCGAAACTAAAAGCCATGAATGGCATAGGGAAAGACTTCCATTGGCCACAAGAAAAAAATAATTTAAACCCAAATGAAGTGGGGGGCTGTACCCCCCACACACCCCCTAACTAAATATACCAACTCCGAGATCACTCTGTAGTAGAAAAAACAGCAAAATCCGGCTAATAGCCAAGGGAATTCTTTCCCTGCGTTAAATTGTCCATTAATTTTTTTTTTTTGCTTTCGATATTACCAGTTTGATACTTAGGTGATCCTCGTGTTTCACTGTTGCAGTCATTACATTAGGGTAGTCTGCTGGCAGGCTGCCCTCAGTCAGCCTGATTAACAAAGTCTTGGGTCCTGCGCCAGTTGCTGTCCCTTCTTCCATGAAGTCAGGTCGTCAGGGGTATAAAACATGCAGCCGACGCCATTACGTTAGTCTTTCTTGTTGCGCGGTGCCAGAAGCAGTTCGCAAGTGCCGGTCGGCCGACTCCTGAAATTTTCATTTTCGAGTTTCAGAACCGAAGTCTTCAACTAAAAAGTTAAGTACCCCGTTGGGGAATCTTTTTCTTGCTCCTTACCGATGTCAGTAAAAGTTAATAATTGTATTACTTGTGGGAAGCAAATACCTCATAAGGATTTCTATTTGTACTGTATTCCTTGCCTAGGCCCTGACCAATGACGTACCTTGCTGTCGGTTTTGTGCTTTATTTAATCAGCGCACTATCCGTTGTCGGTACATTTTTGCTTCAAAATATTTCGGTTTTCGATTTAATTATCCAGAAATGACATCGGTTAGCCATCCGACTACCGGCATACCGAAAAAAATGCAAAGAGAAAGACAGAGACGGGCCGTTGAGGTCCAAACTTGCCGACGACGCTTCTCCTAAGCCAGTCACCAGTTCGCCGGTACTCAGTGAGGCGCTTTCGCAGCCCCTGATACCCGCTACTTCTGATTCACAGGCCTCTACTGCAACCCATTCGGAGTCCGATATGCCGCAAGATGCTTCACCTGTGGAACCCACGGATGTCTCTACCTTGGATGGGTCCGGAGCCGCTGTGCAGGCACCGGCTTCTGAGGGTGTATTCAGGCCTACAGATTTGTATATTAAACCAACACCTACTTCAATTTTGAGGCCAAAATATCGATCTATGTCTAAAAAAACTATGCCCAGGCCACATGTTCAGGCGCTTATGCCTAAAAAACAAATGATCAAAATGGCTGAAGATTTAATTATTCTAATTAGGGATAGTCAACCCCCCTTCTATGAGGCCTAGGGCTGAACTTGAATACGAATCTTCTGAACAGGACTCTGTTTCTTCTGACTCTTCTAATGAACAGGATTTGTCCATACCTACTTATGAGGACTCTGATGCAGAGGATTCCATTCCTTCTGCTTCTCCCCCTGAGGATTTTTCTTTTGGGGAAACTTTACATACCTTAAGGGAGCATTTCCACTGGGAAAGTCAGGAATTTTCTGAATCAAAAAAGAGGCTTAGGGATTTCCTTCTTCTACCTCAGCACCTTTGGCTATACCTCCTGTACTACACATTGTTGATGATGTGTTTTCAGAATCCAGTATGGCCCCTGATTCCCTGCCTCCGGCCCCTTGTAAGCCAGACAGATACTACAGGGTTCCTGACTCCCACAAATTCCTTTTCAAAAATCCTGTTGCAGACCCTGAAACCATTTCTCAGGGGCCCGAGGGCATTAAGGCTTCTACTGCTAAAAATCCAACCCCTTCAGAGACTGCAGGTTGCTGGATAGATGGGGTAAAAAAGTTTATACTTCTGCACCCTTGGCAATCAGGGCTTTAAGCTGTCAATTCCATATGCTAAAATATCAACAGCATATCATGGGACTGCTTAAACAGAAAATGATGTTGATTTCTGACTGTGTGGAAAATAAGGATTTACAGCATTTATTGCATTCAGCTGAACAAGTTGGAAAACATACTTTGCAATGTGGTTTTGATTCTTTGGAGGCCTCTTGCAGGGCTGCTGTTACTGAGTCTGTGCTTAGGAGGCATGCTTGGCTTAAGGAGCAATCTCTGCCTGATCATGTTAAAGCAAAATTGTTGGATGCTCCTTTGCAGCAGGACCGTCTGTTTGGCAATAAGGCTGAAGAAGTTCTAAAAAAGATGGAAGATAAAGCCAAATCTATGCAAACTGTGAAAGATTTCTTACAAGTAGAACCTCCAAAATTTAGTAGGCACTGGCCTACTAAGAACTGGTCCTTTCCAGTTCCTTCCAGAGCCACTCAAGCCAAACCCAGACATTCCAAAAGCACCAGGTTTCAGTCCCATGGGACTTTCAGAACTAAGCAATGGGGTCCCTCCACTTCCAAATCTGGAAACAACAAGACACCTCCCTATGGTAAACAGTCTCAATGACTTTCCTTTAAAATTACCAAGCACTTACCTCTTAGCCGCCCCTTTGGGGGGAAAACTGGCTCTGCATGCAAAAAACTGGCAACTTAAAACCCAGGACAAATGGGTTTTAAATGTAGTGTCCCAGGGATACAGATTTAATTTCTACACGTTGCCAACTCCAAACGGATGGCCAGACCTGCCCCCAAATCAGTGGGCAGAGGCTCAGAAACAAGTACTTTCCCTCCTAAACATGGGGGCAATTCAGCTAGTACCAGAAGAGGAAAAGGGGCAAGGTTTCTATTACAGACTTTTCCTGGTACCCAGAAAAGACAAATCACGGCGTCTAATTCTGGACCTGTCTACTCCAAACACCTGTCTGGACATTCCAAAATTCAAGATGCTGACTCTTCACCAGTTACTTCCTATGCTAGGCAAAGATGCCTGGTTGGCAACTCTAGATTTAAAAGAGGCTTACCTGCATATCCCAATCAGGGAGTCTTGCAGAAGTTACCTCCACTTCAAAGCAGGCTACTTGCATTATCAGTTCTCTGCACTGCCCTTTGGCTTATCTACTGCGCCCGGGGTATTTACAAAGTGCCTGGCTCCAGTAATTGCATTTTGCAGGCAAAGAAATTTTCAAATATATCCATACCTGGACGATTGTCCAATTCAGGCAGAAAACAAGGCCATTCTTCTAAAACGTCTGGCGTTTGTAAAAAGGGTTCTAACTTGTCTAGGGTACACCATAAACGAAAATAAATTACAACTGGTACCCTCTCAAAAAATTACATTCCTGGGTGCAAGCTTGAATACAACTGCCCAGATGGCTTTCCTTACGCCAGAAAAGCAAATTCATTTTGTGACTTATTTCAAACAGGTGGCCACAAAAACCCTGCTATCTGCAAGACAAATACTGCTAGCCTTGGGGTTCATGGCCTCCTGCATTCTTCTAATTCCATATGCAAGACTGCATATGAGGAAACGTCAGTGGTACTTAAAAAGTTTATGGAGTCAACATTGTCATAGCCTGGAAACAATGATTCCTATCATACCTTGCCTGCAACTAGAGTTCCTATGGTGGGCAGAGGCCTGCCACCAAAACAAGGGACTGCCATTCACACCACCCCCTGCCGCCCAAACCCTAACTACAGACGCATCAGACTATGCATGAGGGGGCTCATCTGGCAGGAAAGTGCATTCAGGACAAATGGAGCCCAAATCAAATGCACTTTCATATCAATCAAAAAGAAATGCTAGCTGTACAGAATGCACTGACAGCCTTCAAGGACTACCTTCATCCAGGACAACTAATGGTAAAGATGGACAACACCACAGTTATGTGGTATATAAACAAGCAGGGGGGTACACATTCCTACCCCCTCTGCAGACTAGCCATGTCATTGTGGAACACGGCTTTGAGCTATCACGTACAACTACAAGCTCAATTCCTGCCAGGAAAGATGACCAGGATGGCCTTCCTGCCAGATGACAAAGTTCTGACTTATCAGGTTATTTTCTTAGATTTTTGCATTCTAGTTATGGCCTCAAGAAGAGAGTTCCTCAAACTTTTTTGGCCTAAGTGCATCAGTGCATCAGTGATCCTTGTGAAAACATTAGCCAGACTACACATGAGAAAAATTCAATAGTAATTGAAGAATTGTTGGACCTGGTAACTCCTTCCCTTTGATCTCCAAGTACTGGTATTTGGATTTGTGAAACAGGAACTACTGTGGTGAAGGGATCAACAGTCTCCAATTCCAGGGCTTCCTTTGTCTGTTCAAACCCCAGTCCAATCTGTCCAAGTAGTCTCTTCAGATTTTGTATGGGTCCATAGGAATTCAAGTGCAGCTGTCTGAAATAACTACAGCTTATGCTATACACGATAGGTAGTGATGAGACAGTGCTCTGTTAAAAACAAAAATGCTGTAATGACCAGCTAAAAATGCTTTCGCAACAATGCGTCTTCATGTCAAGCAGCCATAAACCAAACAACAAACTTTTAAGAGTTAGAAACAGTCTGATAGTACAATTATATCATCCATTGCATGAAAGGACTTTTAATCATTTAACGGTGCAGTACTTGTTATAGCTCAGATAGTGCATACAGTCAAACAGCATTCCTTTCCTAGTACTAGTAACGCTTTCATTGTATACAAGTTAAAACAATTCAAGTGCAAGGCTTATGGGGTTATCAGGACATGCCTAAAGAGATAAAGGATGCTTCATGCTCATCAGATGATTTGTAAAAGTCACTGCATACCAAGATTATATATTCCCCGTTCCGAAGGAGGTATGAGCCTCCTTGAAATTGATTATATGTATAGATTTGCAGTCGTGGGATCGCATACATATCTCCTAACTTCACAAGACCCAGACATAGTGAAAGTTTTGAAACATGAGGAGAATAAATCTAAGATGACTTCACTGCTTAGTCTAGCGGAAGCATATCACCTTCAAGAGGAAATGAAAAATGAAACGAGAAGCAGATAAAAATCAGGTAGCAACTGAATGTGCCAAAAAACAAAAGAAAAAATATAAGGTGAAGGATCAGATGAGAAGGCAAGAAATGGTGGGAGGGTGGCTTAATGGCTAAGGTGTTTGTCTTATAAACACAAGGTGCAGGGTTTGAGTCTCACAAGGGATAATTGGCTAGGCTTAAAATGGCTTGCAAGGGCAGTTAGCTTAGTACTAAACTATGAACTATGAAATGTGGAAAATGCATAAATATAGTTGCAAGTATAGAAAACTCCTGGAACAACCTCATGTTGATCAGGATCAGAATGTTTAAGGAGAGGCAAATTCAAACCAAAAGATGAAAGGTTCATATTGGGTGGCCCAAGATAGTGGACTACATACAAGTTGGTTTACAAAGTCCATTGAACATATGGCAGAAACACAAATGTAGGGCTTGTAAAACAGAATTGGAAACAGTTGCACACCTTGGTGCTGGTTGTGATGTACTAATGGCAGAAGGACTGTATACTGAAAGACATAATAATGTGCAAGCCTGTTGCACTGGGGATTGTGCAAAGATTATAATATTGAAGTAGCTGAAAAAACACTGGAAACATGAGCCACAAAGCATCACAGAAAATGATGGTCTGCATCACATGGGATCACCTATTACCAGCAGTTCAAAACATAGAGGCAAGAAAACCAGATGTAGTGGTCCACGAAAAGAAGACAAAAGTAGCATTGGTCATTGAAATCACTACACCCAATAACTACAGAGTCTTGCATACAGAGCGACACATAGTCATAAAATATCAGGATTTGCAGGCAGAAACAAGAGCAGTGTGGAAAAAATATACCCAGTCAGTTCCAGTAGTAGTAGGAGCAATGGGTCTTGTAAAAAAGAATCTACAGTCATATTTAGATATGTTACCGATACATGTAACTCCATACAAATTGCAAAAGGAGTCATTACTGAGCACATTGCAGCTGCTGCAAGGAGCACTTCTGGCTAACATCATAGATTAAAACAATACCATTTTCATGAACTTTAATCATACTTTGACTTAGGAATGGGGTCTATTCCCATCATGGTATTAGAAACCCAAAAGACTTGGAGAAATTAAAAAAGATAAACATAAAAGAGATGTTGGCAGTAATTCATGCCTTAAAAGTTCTTCAGCACTTAATGGCACGGAATCCTCTTCTACTGGTCACACACAGCAACACCATGATGTGTGGTACCTGAACAAGTAAGGGAATGCAAGGTCGTGGCCTCTGTCAGTTAGTAGTGATGTCCTGGAAGCTGACTTTGCAGCATTTTCTGATTCTTCACCTCATATATTCTGTCAGAGCAAAACACAGTGGCAGACAGATGAAGCATATCCTAGACAGATCTTCATGAGTAGAAACTCCACGTTGTGGTCTTCTAGGACTTGATCCACAATTTGGGAACTGTTTGCCTCCTTTCAAAACAGACAGGTAAAAAAAATTATGTTTGATATGTCATTGCAGCCATGTTTGGAAGGGGGGCACACTGTCATTCTCATAGTCAGAAATATTCCTATTTGCATTTACACCATTTCCAGTCAAAGGTGCTTTTAATTATTTAGAAAGAATTATCAAAGATCAGTGTTGTAACCTGTTTTTTTGCCCAGGCAAAGATGGTTCTCCCTTTTAGTGGAATTATCCAAGACAATTACTAAAACTTCCTCAGACTGGATCTGCTCATACAGCATCAGGGAAGAACGGTACACCCCAGCATAGAGCAATTGCAACTGACAGCCTGGATGACTCTATTTGATACATTTTAGGCACATGTTCCATGAGGATGTGCAGCAGGTATTTACGGAGGCAAGAAAATTTGCAACTAGAAAGATGTCCTTCATGGATGCATCTGCAGTCATAACAACTGGGTTGTCCTGTCGTCAGGCAGCCCTTCGGTCGGCCGGATTCCAAAGTCTGGGTCCGGCTTCGGCTGATGTCGCACTTCACCCGACGTCATCTCTGCTGGTCTTCGGGTATAAAGGCATCAGCCGACGCCATTTTCCCCAGTCTTTCTTGCCGCGTGGCGCCCGAAGCAGAAGCTGTTCGCAAGTGCCGGTCGGTCAGATCCAGAGATTACTACTACCGAATACTACTTCGAAGACTTCTTAAAAGCTAAGTACCCCGTTGGGGACTCTTTCTTGCCTCAGCCGATGTCAGAAAAAGTCAATAACTGTTTAACTTGTGGGAAACAAATACCTCATAAAGATTTCCACTCTTACTGTTTGCCTTGCTTAGGCCCAGACCACGACGTAGCAGCCTGTTCGGCCTGCGCTTCCTTCAACCGATGAACGCTAAGGCGTCGGTCGGAGTTTGCTGAACAGTTTTTCGGCTCAGACTTTGCGTATATTATGCCGTCTGATCCTCCGACTACCCAAATTATTAAAAAATGCAAGGAAAAAGACTGACACTCGCGGTCCGCGGTTTCGGCCGAAACCACGGTGAAGCAAGCCGCGAGTGTCTCGGTTTCGGCCGAAACCGAGAAAACTGGTCAATCTCCAGCCGAATCCATGGCTACTACTGAGGCTCCTGCTACCTTACCTGAATCGGCCTCAGAAATTTTGCCTACAACCGTGGTTTCTACTGATTTATCAGACACCATCCCTTTGGATGTCTCTACCCCAGCACGTGGTGCTGCTAGACCCGCTGCAGCCATGTCTATCAAGGCCTTTGCCAGGGCCAAAGCAGCCAAAT
Organism: Protopterus annectens; assembly: GCF_019279795.1. Taxonomy (NCBI): domain Eukaryota; kingdom Metazoa; phylum Chordata; order Ceratodontiformes; family Protopteridae; genus Protopterus; species Protopterus annectens. Next base: position 598,361,673 of record NC_056739.1, on the reverse strand, counting down.
CTGCTAAGTCAGTGCCTGTTAAACCTCCCTCACACAGGCCCACTTCTAGTTCACAAATGCTTACTCTGGCAGAAGATTTAATATCCTTAATCAGGGGATCCCAATCTCACCCAGACAGGGCCTCTCAGCCCCCTGAAAAGAGACCTAGGACAGAGCCCCCCGAGCCAGTGTCCTCTGAGGCTTCTGCGGATGACTCCGACATTTCAGAACAGCCAGAGGACCCTTTTTCTACATATGAAGACTCCGATGCTGAAGAATCCATTCCAGCTGCCTCTCCACCAGAGGAATTTTCCTTTGGGGAAACCTTGCATGCCATGAGAGAACAATTCCAATGGCAGGGACAAGATTTCTCAGACTCAAGAAAAAGGCTTAGGACCTTCCTACACTTACCACAACATAGGCCCTTAGCTATACCTCCTGTTTTACCTGTTGTGGATGACGCATTTAATGATGTCTGCACTGCTCCTGATTCTTTACCTCCTGCCCCTGCCAAACCTGATAGATATTACAGGGTACCTGACACTCATCACCACCTACACAAGGCCCCACTGGCAGACCCCGAAACTATTTCCCAGGGGCCTAAGGCAGTAGCCTCGACCACAGCAAAAAACCCTATTCCTTCAGAAAGGGAATACAGGTCCTTAGACAGATGGGGGAAAAAAGTTAACACCTCTGCTACTGTCTCAGCTAGAGCTTTAAACTGTCAATTTCACATGATCCAATACCAAGAGTTTATGCTTGATCAGTTAACTAAGAAAGTATCCTCTGATGAATCTTTAGACAAGAAATATGTATTAGCAATGGTAAATAACATACAACAGGTTAGTAACCATTCCTTAAAATGTGGCTATGATGCACTGGAGGCTTCATTTAGATCAGCCATGACTGGCACAGTGATAAGAAGACATGCATGGTTGAAAGAACAGGTCTTACCGGATCATGTTAAAGCAAAGCTATTAGATGCTCCCATGGATAAGGCCAGTTTATTTGGTACACCTGCCCAGCAGGTAATGAAGAAAATGGAAGAAAAGGCAAAATCTGTACAGACAGTTAAAGATTTCTTACAGGTTCAGCCCCCAAGGTTTAGCAGGAACTGGCCTGCCAAAAATTGGTCCTTTCCTGACTCCACAAGATCCCAAAGGGGCAGAAACAGACGATCCAGAGGCAGAAATCAATCCAGAGGAGGTGCCTACACAGTGGCAAGGTAATAACAGAGGCACAGACACAACCACTGCCACTGCAACAGGACAATCACAGTGACTTGACTCTAACTCTGCCTACCAGGGAGCAAATAGCAGCACCATTAGGCGGAAAGTTAGCCTTATTTTCGAAAAATTGGCACTATATCACAAAAGACAAGTGGATTTTGCAAACCATAGACCAAGGCTACCGGTTCCACTTCCACACCTTGCCAGTAAAAAGAGGAATGCCAAACCTGCCTCCAAATCAAAAGATAGAAGCTCTACAGCAGATAACGAAATTATCCAAGATGAGAGCTGTGGAAAGAGTACCAATAACAGAACAGGGCAAAGGATTCTACTCCAGACTCTTCCTAGTACCAAGAAAAGAGAAAAGTTGGAGACCTATTCTCGACCTGTCCATCTTAAACACATATATCATTGTCCCAAAATTCAAAATGCTGACCCTACAGCAACTTCTTCCCATGCTGGGCAAGGAGTGTTGGCTGGTAACTCTAGATCTCAAGGAGGCATACCTGCACGTCCCCATTCGACCCAATTGCAGAAGATACCTCAGATTTCTTGCAGGATCAGAGCATTATCAATTCTCAGCATTGCCCTTTGGCTTATCTACTGCCCAGAGTATTCACAAAATGCCTGGCATCAGTAATCGCTCACTGCAGACTACAGGGAATCCAAATTTATCCATACCTGGACGACTGCCTGCTACAAGCGGACAACAAAAGCAAGCTGACAACAGATTTACAAAGGGTCATTTACTTGCTACAAGCCCTGGGATACACAGTCAACTTACAAAAGTCAAGGCTGATACCATCCCAGACAAGAACATTCTTGGGCTGAATTGGACACAGTAAAACAAATGGCATTCCTAACTACAGAAAAACAAAAGAACTCCCTCTTTACTTCTTGGCATTAACAAGACAGAACAAACTAACAGCAAGAAAAGTTCTGCAGGCCTTGGGCTTCATGGCATCATGCATAATCTTGGTCCCACATGCCAGACTGCATATGAGAAAACTACAGTGGTACCTAAAGAATTTATGGTCTCAACACAGGCACAGCCTAGAAGCAGAAATACCATTAATCCCATGCCTAAAACAGGAATTCCTCTGGTGGGCCCAAGCATGCCAGTCAAACCCAGGCCTACCCTTCCACAAGTTTCGAACAAGCCAAACCATCACAACAGTCGCCTCAGACCTAGGATGGGGGCACATGCTGGACAAATGCATAAGGATTGTGGACTCAGGACCACCTGCACCTGCACATAAACCAAAAAGAAATGCTGGCAGTAAAACTGGCAATCCAAAAATTCAGACCATTCCTCAAAGAAGGCCATTTGATGATAAGGACAGACAACACCACAGTCATGTGGTACATCAACAAACAGGGAGGCACTCATTCATACCCCTATGCAGAATGACTTTGGACCTTTGGAATCTGGCTCTCAGCTACAACATCCAGTTACAGGCAATATTTGTACCGGGAAAAGAGAACACCCTAGCAGACATGTTAAGCAGAACCACCTCGGATGCTCACGAATGGATGCTACACCCAGACATCTTCAAGACCATCACAAAGAAATGGGGAATGCCACAAATAGATCTATTCGCTTCCCCTCTCAATCACCAGCTCAAATTCTGCACAAGGACATTCCACCCACTTGCATGGAAGGTGGATTCTCTTTCCTTCAGCTGGACAGGTCTGACAGCATATGCATTTCCACCTCTTCCCTTGATACACAAGGTATTACTGAAAATCAAAGAGGAACGTCCAAGGATAATCCTGATAGCTCCGAACTGGCCAAGACAACACTGGTACCCACTGCTGAGGAGCATGTCTCGGGAGAAAATGTGGTCAATACCCCTGATGCCTTTGATGTTAACTCGGAACAACTACAGCATCATGCATCCAAACCTAAAAACTTTGCAGCTGACTGCCTGGAACATCACATAGCAGCAACTAAGCCAGATCTTTCCCAAAGGGTTAAAGACATTATCCTTGAAGCCCGCAGACCTTCAACAAGAAGGAACTATGCAGGAAAATGGAAAAGGTTTGTCATTTGGAGTACTGAAAGAGGAAAAGATGTGTCGAATGTAGATATTGCAAACATTCTGGAGTATTTGGCAGAGCTTTTACATACAGGCCTGTCGTATTCCTCCATCAAGATACATGCATCAGCTATTTCAGCAGAATACAGCTTTGATCCACCTGTCTTTTCACATCCTCTACTCAGGCAGTTCCTCAGAGGGATCAAGAATTTAAAACCTCCAAGGAAACCACCATTACCAGCATGGGACTTGAACTTTGTGCTAGAAAAGTTGACACTCCCTCCGTTCGAACCAGCAGCAACAGCAGATCTACAGCACCTATCATGGAAAACTGCTTTCCTACTGGCAATTACCTCAGCAAGGAGGGTTTGAACTACAGGCCTTAATGGCAGTACAACCCTTCCTAATCTTCCATAAAGATAGGGTGTCCATGAGAACTAATCCTACATTTATGCCTAAGGTGGTATCCAGAGTGTCTTTAAACCAGGCAATCCACCTACCTACCTTCTTTCCAATCCACAAAACAGAGGGAAAGAATGCTGCATACCTTGGACGTACATAGACAGCTACGCTACTACCTGGACAGAACCAAAAGTAACAGAAAAACTGACCAGCTTTTGGTAGCCTATGCAACAGGGAGGGAAGGAAAAGCAATTTCCAAACAGACAATCTCCAAATGGATAGGAAATTGCATAAGATTTTGTTACTCCTTCCATGGAAAACCAATTCCACAGAACATAAGGCCTCATTCTACAAGGGCTACAGCCACTACCACAGCTTTCTTACGAGGAGTGGCAACCAAGGACATTATTGAGGCGGCTACTTGGACCTCCGTGCATACATTTGCCAAGCATTATAATTTACCTCTATATTCTAGATCCCGAGCAGGGTTTGCCACTGCTGTATTGCAAGGGATCCTAACCACACCATCATTTTATCATCCTCCTCCCCTAGGTGGCTATGGTATTCTACCCAGTTGTTATGACTGCAGATGCATCCATGAAGGACATAGTACAGTTTTGTACCTACCATAAATGTAGATGTCCGAACTGGATAGCATCTGCAGTCAGGATTACCCTCCCTCCTTCCCCTCTGTGGTACTCCTAGGGTATTTATCCTCCTAATAGCTAGCTGGGGAGGGGGAGTCTCTTATGGTGTATTAGTTTGTATATATGTACATACATGCTTATTTTTTGTGTTTGCCTTCTATCTTTTTGGAAACATTGGCATTTATCCAAAATTTAGCCTTCCAAGAGGGCAACTGGCATCTGGGGCAAGAAACACTGAGGAAAATGGCGTCGGCTGATGCCTTTATACCCGAAGACCAGCAGAGATGACGTCGGGTGAAGTGCGACATCAGCCGAAGCCGGACCCAGACTTTGGAATCCGGCCGACCGAAGGGCTGCCTGATGACAGGACAACCCAGTTGTTATGACTGCAGATGCTATCCAGTTCGGACATCTACATTTATGGTAGGTACAAAACTGTACTTTTTACATTTACAAGTAGAAGAGTTTTTTTTGGCGATGCCTAGCCAGTAACAGAGGTCCTGGAAGAGTTTTGACCCCACTGGTTTTGAAATATTTGTGTGAGCTACTCAGAGATGGTTTGCCGTATGCTTCTGTCAAAGTGCATCTTGTAGCCGTCTGAGCTTGTTTGCTCATGGATCCCCCACGTTTTCTTTTTTTGTAGTCAGTTTATGAATGGAGTATTGCACATGACAGCTCCCCCCCAAGAAAGCAAAATTCCTCCTCCCTAGGATCTCAGTTTTGTTTTTGTAAAATTGATCTTGCATCCTTTTGAACCTACCTCTCAGGTTGAGTAATGGTTCATTACTTGGAAGACTGTTTTACTGTTTGGTCTGAAATCAGTAAGGTGAGTTTCTGAGCTGCAAGGTCTGCCAACCATGTCTGATTTTTCACAATAACAGGGTTGTGTTGCACAATAATCCATCTTCCGTGCCTCAAGTTGTTTCTGAATTTACCTTGAATCAAGCTATCAGTCTGCCAGTGTTCTGTCCTAATACAAAATGCAAGGGAGAAAAGAGTCTACATAGCTTGGATGCACATAGGCAACTCAGAACAAAACCATTTGGGAATGCTGAACAGCAGTTAGAGTCCTATATGGGAACTAAGAAAAGTCAAACTGTCTCAAAGCAAATTATTGCATGATTGTTTTCTAGTACTTCCACCATAGTAATTCTTCTTCCAGGCAGGGTTAGGCTCACTAGACGATGGCCTTATCCTCTTTGGAGGTATGTTGGAAATGGATGGACCATTCTAGAAATGGCAATCTGGTCCTCTTCATGCCTTAACAAAGCACTACAAACTGGATTCCTTTTCAAGGTCCAGTGCAGGCTTTGCTATGTTTATTCTCCAGAGGCTACTATATTCTTATCTTTCCACTTCTCAGATAAGGATAAGCTTTATAAATCTACCCAAATTGCCATTGAATTGGGAATGATAAATATAGTACAGTTGCACAAGTACTACTTACTTGTAACAGTAGATATTCAAATTCCTTACTGCCACAGTGGCAGCACCCACCTGCCACCCCCCAGATTGTACATAGCTGGGGTAGGGTTCAACTTCTTTGATTCGATTGTTATATTTATTTATTTATTTATTTATTTTTTTTTTTTTTGGTATTGTGGCTGGCTGCAAATTTACTTTTGCTAGATGATTCTGGTTTCAGGCATCTTCCTCTCCTTTGTAGAAATAAAAAAGCCTAAACACTCACTCCCTGTGACAGATAAAGGTTTCCTTCTCAGGTTATGCTCTGCCAGTCAGCAGTCACAAGAAGAGAACAGGAGGGAGGGACGTCTGGGCTTTTGGTATCTGGCTAGTACTGGGTTAACTTGACATATAACCCAAAGTGTCCCAGGGCAGTGAGCAATTCAAACATCTACTGTTACGGGTAAGGTGGACTTATGCAACTGTACTTTCCGTTATGCCTTCCTTCCACTTCTACTTCTCCTAATGGTCTTGCTAAAGATCCAGAGAAACAAGCCAAAGATCTTACTAGCGACTCCTTTTTGGCCAACAGCAGCACTAGTTCTTTACCACCCAGCCGGGGTCATCACCACAAGTTACCTCACAGAGTGGACTCACGCAGCAGAAGGGTTCACTTCTTTACCCTAACCTGTCATCTCTAAACCTAACGCTGTGGATGATAGGATTCTATTCAGACACCAATTTTCTGAGGATAATGCTACAAGTTCTACAAGAGGCAAGGAAACTTACTATCAGGAAACCTTTATATATCTGAATGGAAAAGATTTTCAGTTTGGTGTCATCCTCATGGACAAGACTCTGTACCAGCAGGAGTTCCCACTATCCTGCCTTATTTGTGTGAACTATTAAAAGCTGGTGTGGTGTACTGTTCTCTTAAGGCACACCTTTCAGCCATTTCTGCATGCTTTCTTATAGACCCCTCCTGTTGTGTCCAGGCTAGAGGTAAAAATTTCTAAAAGGTGTATTCCACCTAAAATTGCTTCTTAGGACTTCAGCTTTATTCTTGAAAAACGTACCCCCCCCCCCTTTGAACCAGCAGCTTCTCCCGCTTTTAAATTGTGTACTTTGAAAACCATACTTCTTGTAGCCTTTACTTCAGCTAGATGAGTGTTTGAGCTCCACACACTGATCGTAACCCCTCTCTTCCATATTTTTTATAAGGATAGTCTCTTTAAGGGCCAACATCTCTTTTATGCCTAAAGTGGTCAGTGAGCTATCCCTCAGTCCAACCTTCCCCACTTTTCTTTCCTCATCCACAGAATAAGGGAGAGAGAATCCTACATTCCCTGAGTGTTTACAGGCAGCTTAGATTTTACTTGGACATGAAAAAGACAGTCTGCATGACTGACCAATTGTTTGTCTCCATTCAAGAAACCAAACTGGATTACCCAGTTTCAAAACAAACTATTGTTAGATGGATTTCTGAATTCATTTCCTTATATTACATTCACCATAGAAAATATTTACCTTCATCAGTAAAAACACACTCTAACAGAGCAGTGGCCTCATCTGTAGACTTTTACAAGGTTCTAGACTCGAAAGCCATCCTAGAAGTAGCTGCTTGATCTTAAGTACATAGCTTTATTAGACATTACAGGGTAGATACTTTTTCTTTGCTCAGAGCTGCCTTTGCAAGATCAGTCATCTGTGGACTAGTTGACAGATCTCCTGTGTCAAATTACGCCACCTTCAACACTCACTAAGCTTTGTGAATTATCCAACAGTTTTGAAATACTGCAACAGTGATCTAAGGACTGACATAGTACAGTTATGGAAGAACGTAACATTATCTTTCCTACTTATTATTGCTGAAGTATTTCTACCCTCTCCACCTTTCCCCTTTATATGTCATTTTTTTACGTATTTTCATAGAGTGAGGGGAAGCCATTTTCTGCCCCCACCCCCAGCTGACCATTATTTTCTAGCATTTTCAGGTGTCTTTCCTGGCTTGGAGATAGCCTGAAGTTTTACAATTCATCTACTTAGGTAACTTTACACTTGCTGGCTTAGGTCATATGTCAATCGGATGGCTCCATGGAAGGTTCTGGCTTTGGTTCCCCCTGTCTGAACAACCAGGTTATTTGGTAAGGTAACCCAAGAGTGTGGAATATTACAACACTGATCAGTTGGACATCTACCATTATGGTAAATTCTTACACAATTGTATTTTCTGTGCCTCCTCACCAGTAGAAGGCACTGCTGGCTTCCACGTCATCAGTAATGTCTCCATTTTCCCGCTCCTAAAGGAGGCTCAGGTTAGGATTACTGTTGCATGACATCTTTTCCTTAGGGAATGATAGCGAAGGAACATAGAACTACATATATGCTGAGATATCTATGCCAGAATGGAGACACCTTACTGTTTTAACTGTTTCTGTGCTTTTTTACACACTGTGGACATCTGAATGTGCTGTCAGAGACTGTGAGCTGCCTAATGCTCTCCTGTCTACATTTCATCAGGGTGCTGTCAGAAGTGCTGTGGTCTTGTCATCGGGCTTGATGTAGCAGTTCTGAAATATTTGCACATTATCTTGTATTTTTAGTACAAATGGTAGTTTTTATAATATTTCACTTTCTAGTACCATTATGCACAGAAGAGAGTTCATAGTTGCAGACAGTTACATTCACTGCGTATGGTGATGTTTTCTAAGCAGTAATTTGAATTGTCACATTAGTGTATTTTCTCATAGCTTAAAATAAATCTTGTAGTGATGGAAAACAATGTACCCAGTGTAAGTGGTCCTCCGTAGTCATGATGACAAAGTTAATCAGAGTTGACTGAACGCAGCTATGTGAGCAGTCAAAGTTGTTGATTTTTGGGTAGTAAGTGTTTTTTTTTTTACATTTTAGTAAAGTGCTTACCACTGGGATGTTTTCAGACTTAAAGCTGCTGCACCAAACATAAGTGGTATAAAACCAAACCATATTTCCTGTAGTGCTATATTGTGACCCCCCCCCCCACACACACACACATACACACAAAATTAAGAGTCTCATAGTAGTTTATTTCTAAACTAAGGTCTTTGTAAATGTGTGCAGTAGTAGATGGTAGGTAGTAAATGCACTAAGACTGATGGATGGATAGGCAGACAGACAAATGTCTTAAAGCTAATTCCATTGATAAGATACATCTTAGCATTGCTACGTAAGGGGGTTGCTTACCCCACTTCACCACCACATCTAGTATGTTTTAAAGGTCATTTTCAAAGGCAAAAAATGGAATGCAGTATTTGCATTCAGTTTCTGTCATTTTTGCAGTGTTCTTTGAAAGTGTGTTAGCATTCTGCTCTTAATTTCCCATAGAATACTGATTTATGGGAAAATAAGATTTTTAAGAATCCACACTTTCATATTTGATGGTCATGCCCATCCTAATTGGTGGATGTGAAGGGTATGATCAGATGATAGTATTCTGGGGTTCAAATCATTTCTGGGCTAAAGAAATTGTAAAACTAAATAAATAAAAACAGAAGTAAAATTTGTAAATGAAATTATTATAGCAGAGTGCCTGGAACAGCTGGTCTGTTCAGTTTTAACTTAATGAAAAAAACAGAATAGAACAACTATTCCAGTAATTTTGTTGCAGCATCTTAAGTCCTTTTTTTGTATGGTCTGTTAATCATATGATGCTCCCGAATTACTGGAATAAATTGCTAGTCACAATGACTGTGGCATAGGGCATACAGTCTATATCCATCAGTCAGGCTAAGTAAGCGATTTTTTTTTATTTTTATTGTACTTACTTCCAAAGTGTGTGGAAGTAAAATTCAGAGTCCTTTGGAGAACCAGAGTTTGAGAACTGTACTGCAGGTAAAACAGATCTTTGAACATTATCTTTAAGGTTGTGAGTAGGAGGTCAAGTTGTGATCACCCGAAATATGTGATAGCATGTTTAATGTGTTTTATTTTATAGGTATTGAGAAACTCTATTGGAAACTCTACAAGGATACAGTGTTCTACAGTAATACCATAATTCTCTGCATAAGATGAGCATGCATTTAATTTTGAAATGATCTGTACAGTGTGGATTTACTTTCTGTTCCGCAGGATAGGACTAATATTTTCAAAAGTACTAGCTGTTTAACCAGTAACGTATATATAATCAGTGTGCTTAAATAACTATATCATGTTACTGTGCCTTGGACGTGTGGGTAGATGTTTATAGCTATCCATATCTGCTAGGTGATTTTTTTTTCCTTTGGCTTGACTTGTATACTTAACATTTTTTTTTTATTTCTTCAGATGTAATGCTGGGAGAATACAGAGGTAACAAGGTTGCAGTCAAGTGCATAAAACATGATGCAACAGCACAGGCATTTGTTGCTGAGGCATCTGTCATGACGTGAGTATTTCATTTCAATGTACTTTATGATGTAATATTGCAGTTAACAGACTTTATTGACCTGGCTTTTCTCTTTCCATCAGAAACAGTAGCAAATTTCTAATCAGTAAGTTACAATTTTTTTTTTTCAGTTAAGGTATTAGCAATTTTGGAAGGCTGAATGGATTGCAGAAACTTGATTTAATAAGTTTGTCTGCTCTTACTTTAGAGAATAAGGTAAAGACATTTCAGAAAGTCCTTTCTTTTCTTCATCTCATGTCTGAATGCTACATTCTAAGTTATGTTACAGTAAGTTTTCTACCTGAAGAGGAACCTGCCCCATTCCATTTAGAAACCTGTATATTAGTGAAAGCAGAGAGAGATGGGTAAAGAAAAACCAAGAAGTGAAGGGGAAGATTTATGTATTATACTACTGACAAATTTCACATGGAGACCAAGAAGTGCACTTTAGGCCACATTTTCTTGTTTTGTTTTTTCACCAAACATAGACTGAACACTAGTTACACAAGTAGTTGTTTATTATATGGTACACAGGCTTGCTTTTTATGAAGTTATGACCACTACTTATATATGTGTGTATATATATATATATATATATATATATATATATATATATATATATATATATATATATATATATATATATATATATATATATATATATATATATATATATATATATATATATATATATATACATACATACACTAACTTTGTGGCATGTGTGTGTGTGTGTGTGTGTATATATATATATATATCTATATATATATATATATATATATATATATATATATATATATATACGCACACATAAATACTGTTGGCAGCCATCAGAAAACAAATACAGAAGTTAATACAGTGCATATATTTGTTTTTAGTACAGAAATAGTGTGTATGCTCCAGTTATATCTGTCGCACAGCATTTTTCAACATGGTATTATTGTCGCATCGGGTCCCTATTAGATAAATGAAAAATTAAACTTTTGAACAGCTGATAATTCGAAAATGCCATTCTTCGAAATTGCTATTGTGAGATCGCAGTACAGTGAAGATCGGAAAATTTTCTCTTTCCTCACTGTAGTGCAATATCGGAGTTGGTATATATAATTAGTGGGGGATGGGGGGGTGCAGCCCCCTACAATACCTATTTCAAAGAACAGCATTTTCGATTTTCAGACATTCGAGATTTTAATTTTTTGTTTATCTAATAGGGACCCGTGTCATCACAGTACATTATATCCATGTCTTTGTTTCAAAATACTGCACACTTTTTTTTTTTTTTTTTAAGTAGCAGTAATGTTGAAAGTGTTGCAAGTGAACTTCTGTGTTCAACGTTTGCGTCAAAACTGCACTTAAAATAACTAAAACATATTTGGGGTATTGAAAATGAGCAAAATGTATTATACCTGAAAGGAAAAGACACACTTTGTAAAGGGAACTTCCATTAAGAGGCAGGAGGAAAATTTAGAGGACACATTCTCAGACTACACTCAGGTAGGTAAGACAGATGTTTATTTTTATTTATTGAAACACTAGCAGTTTCACTTGTGGGTATTATTCTGTTGGCCTTTCACTTTTGATTGGGTCCAGTGCATTTCCTTTCAAATGTATATAATTGTTGTAACTAAACTTTCATTGCAAGTTTATGTGGTTCTGTTGGTTGATTTATCAGAATGAAGGACGTGGGGCAAAGCAATCTGAGTGGTGTAACGGTCAGAAGACTTGACTAAAAGGTGTTTGCTGTTGCAGAAAGGCAGTTAATAATAATGATTTATAACAATTTAATGAAATAGTAAGAGTCCCATTCATGGAACCCAACCAGTATGCATTCCAAGCAACATTACCTGGAATCCGGAGCAGTAATCATACAGTATAAACCATCTGCATGAATACTGTTGAGTATGAGTGTGCTCAGAAATCAGAGCACAACCCAGAAAGATGAGCACCATTTGTTAGACATGTCTTCTTCCTTTGGATCCTTCTCTCAAGCAACAATTCAAATGTAAAAGTGTGAGTATTATAATAGTAGTGAGTAACAGTACCATTGCTGCCCATTAGTGACAAGCATGATATTTTATGTAAGAATCCTGTCTTGCTGCATTAACTGAAGTTTTTGATGCAAAGTGCAGCTCTTCTGTCTTTGCATAGATTTGATATACCCCTCAACCAACCCAAATTTAAGTCAGTTTTTGAAGCCCCACAGTACCTTTTATTTGTTGACCTGCACTTAACACTGTCTTGCTGACTTGAAATTGTTTTTGATTTATTTGTAGGCAGCTTCGGCATAAAAATTTGGTACAACTTTTGGGTGTGATTGTTGAAGACAAATCAGGCCTTTACATCGTCACAGAATACATGGGAAAGGTACACATACAAAAAAAATGTAACCTTTTGTAATGAGAAAATGTTGCATTTAGATGTATGAAGTAGAGTTATAGAACTAAGCTCTTTATAAACTATATATGGTTGTCATATTTTTTTGGTTTTATTCTTTTTTTGGATTGCTGGGTATTTTTGGGCCTGTCTGCAATGATCCTTCAGTTATACTTGTCTGAAATGTTCTTGTACTGCAATACTCACTAGGTAATTGGAGATGTTAGTTGTCAAAGGAAACTTCACTCCTGTTACTGGACATTTAGGTAAGTTAGTTTAGTAAATGTTAACTTTGCCAAGTTCATTCTGGCAACATAAGTCAAACCCTCAAGAGCAATAGACATGACCTGAGAATGCCTAGCACCGGATTAAACAACTTGATTTTTTTTAGGTAGGCAAAATTCTGTTAGGGTTAAAATAAAAAAATATATTTATTTACTTAAGGAGTACTTGGTGACTGAGTAGACTTCATCTTTGAGTCTTAAAATATTTGTGTTGTATTTATTTATGCAAGGTTTGGAAAAGAGAGTATTACTGTCCTATTCATCTCATCATATAATTTGATATTCTTTTATGTCACATAAATTGAAAGTATAATAGAATGAAGGGAAGATGCAGTTTACTGACCTAATGTTTGAAAAATTTAGTAGGTGTTGCCACAATGGTGGAAACAAAAACTGAAAAAAAAAAACAACCAGTAACTAAAATAGCAGTGATTCCAATATACTTGGCTCACATAAGACCCAAATCATTTAGTGACAGATGAACACCAACAAGGATTAGTTAAGCACTTTCATTCACAGTATCTGGACTTCTCAGAACTGATCTTAAAAACACAGAAAGTTTAAATAATGCCTTCAGCGCCAAATGAACTTGTACAGGAAATTAAGTAATGAAATACAAGATCATCCACTATTTAACTAACCTTTGACAAAATATTGAATCTAAAAATTTAAAATAAATCAGAATTAAATATTGAACATTGATGAGTATATAAACATAAATGAAATAATGTTTAAGTATGAGCAACTAATGTACTATTAAATATGTAAAAAAAAAACCTAAAATAATGGTTCACCTAGAACGATTGATAAATTATTTCAAAGTTTAGCTGCTGTCACTTCTAAGAAGGAAACTGTTGACATAGTTCCATTTATTCCAGGAAAGTTCTGGGCATTTAATCAAAATTTCCATACTAATTATTTGTATTCCAAGCAATTTTCCCAAATGCCCCCTCTAGGATCACAACTCACAATTTCTAAAATGCCAAACACAAATTTCTTAAAATTGTGGCAAACCAAAGAATGTTGAAATAAAGTAGTATTTTCACTGGATTTTTTTATGTCATATAGGTGTCCATAAATTCTCATTCTGAAGGAGTGCTTGGGTTTGTCCACATAATAAGATACTTAGCTTTGGCTAGATACACCAAACCCTTAGTAAGACAATTTTCGGTTTCCACTTTTCAAAATATTATAATCATAATTCCTTCCATTTGAAAAGTTGTTTAAAATTATTACCCATCTTAAACACAAACTGCGGTCTGTCTCCTGCTTTACTGTAAATGTAGTCATTGCCTCTGAATGTATCCAGTTAGAATTAATAATGTCTGTAATTTTATTAGATAGAGTCATAACTATGTGCCAAGACCATAGCAGTAGTAAAACAATTTTTAGAGGTAACAAAAAACTAGTAAAAAGCGAAACTACAATCATAAAATACCAAATTACAGAGGACAAACCACACTGGACAAATAATAAAGGTTAGCGCTTTCGTTTACTAAGTTTAGCAAACTTCTTCAGACAAAGGAAATAGTAAGTACATGATTTTAAATATGCACACAAGTAATAACATAATTTCCTATTCACAAAAACCAAGCCTCAATTTAAAGTACCAAACCACTAACAAACATAAAATCAAACCCATTCATATCAAAAGTCATACATAAAAATAATCAAAACATAAACAATAAAATAATACTGAACAAATATAAATAAACATATACATATATTCTTAGAAAATGTATAGAAGATAAAACACATACGTCTCCTAAGAAATGTTAATAAATGGAGACAAATACGTCAATATAGTCATAAATAAAACAAATATTAAGCCTTAACGCATTAAGGACTTCAGTTTCAAAATACTTTTAATCGAAACTGAGTCATTTAACCCTGGAAAGGTTAAAGCGTTAAAATAAGTTGCCAAATAAGTTCCTTCTCATCTAATTTCAAGTCTTTGGGTCCACCTCTAATGTTGTCACATATTTTCTCAATAACTAAAAATTTAAACTCATGGCCAGGAAAAGTATTAATATGCCTGGCCAAGGCATTATTCAAGTTCTTTTTATCAATTGCATACAGGTGTTCATAAATTCTACTTCTAAGGGGTCTTTCTATTTTGCCCACATAAAAAGCAGGGCACTTTGAACATGAACTTAAGTAAACAACCCCCCTTGTATTACAATTGAATTTACCTTTAATATGATATTTTTTGTTGTTAATAACAAAAGAAGTGACAACATTAACATATTTACACCAGCAGCAAGCTTCGCATTTAAACATGCCACAATGTGGTAAGTGGCATCTTGGAATGCCATTCTCAAGGGTACCTTTCAGGTTCCTACCTTTTCTAAAAACCACAAAAGGAGAATCTCCCAGATAATTTCTAATGGATGCATTATCAAAAAGGAAAAAACAAATTTTATAAATAATTGATTTCAATAAAGGAGCATCAATAGAAAAAGTGGTGATAAAACTTAATCTAGCTATTTCAGTCTCGGGTAAAAAACCTGAACGACTAGTGTCAGTTACATTTACATTGGAACCAGTTGTTAATACATTATTATCAACCTCACCTAAATCAGTATAAATATTTAGCTGTTTAACATCTGTTTCCATAGTAACGGAACCATCATTGACAGTTAATAAAGGTTTAAAAAAAACTTTTGATCTTTTAAAGGAAACTTCGCCAATAACGTCTTCCACTAACTTGACAGGGTAACCACGCTTAATAAACATTTCCTTCAATAAATCACACTCATCAATGAAATCACATCCTTGCAGCCTATACAAGTTGGCCCTTAATGACTCCCTTCTTCTGGAAGAAAGGGTGACAACTAGAAAAATGAAGGAATGCATTTGAATAGGGGGTTTTCCTAAAAATTTTAGAAGTGTACCTGTTCAAACAATAATTTTTAATTAAGTCCACATCCAAAAATGAAATTCTATCAGTGTTGAATTCCCATGTAAATTCCAAAAAATTGGTAAATTTAGTAATGTGTTTAACAAGTAGTTCAGCTGAAGATTTATCCCCTCGCCAGAGTATAAAAATGTCATCCAGATAATGGGTGTACCATGCAGCCCTCTCCTGGAAGACTACATCCTTAAAAAGGATTTTTTTCTCCCAGAAAGCCATAACTGTGTTGGCAAACATGGCTCCACAGGGAGAACCCATGGCAACACCCGATCTCTGGAAGTAATAATCATTATTAAATAAAAAATAGTTGTTCAAGACCAACTCTAGCAGGTAGATCACCAAATCAATATATGAACCATCAACATATTTCTCAAGTAAGAAATCACTAATCCACTCACATCCAATATCTTGTGGTATTATGGTATATAGATCACGGACATCAATTGTGAGAAAGTTAAGGTTCTCTGAAACAGGAAGGTCATTTATGGCTCCTAAGAATGCCCATGAATCTCTACAAATCTGAGATTCATTTTCCAGGGCATTCTTGAGCTTAGTATCAACAAATTTAGCACAGCCATAAGTAATAGATTGCCTTCCATCAATGATTGGATGAAAAGGGGGGTCATTCAAGTCTTTATGGATTTTCGGCAAGCCAAATAAGGTAGAGGTTAATGTATATGAAATGGACAAAAAATTAAACAAATCAACATCAATGCATCCATCAATGAATAAATCATTAATAAAACCTTTGATGTGTTGATATGCCCCATTAATTTCATTCAAAGATACTTTAAGATATGCTTCATTTGCCAAAAGAGTACAAATCCTGTTATAATCCACATTGTCCATAAAAGCCAAACCATCCCCCTTATCAGGCTTCATGACTCGGATGTTAGCAAACCTTAAGTCCTCTAAAACATCCCTTTCTGATCTAGACAAGTTAAATAATTCAGTGTTACTTGATCCCCTTTTATTTAAGATGGCTCTAAAGTCATTCTCACAGTTTTTTTCAAATGATAATAAAGAAGAATGTAAGACAGGGTTAAATACACTGGCAACCCTAAAATCCCTAGTGAGACTAGAATTATTCCCAAACAACAAATTCAAATTGAGTTTCCGAGTATAAACTTTCAAATCGATCAAAGTTCTTGCTAAATCACTTTTAATAGAAGGGACAAAGGTTAGTCCCTTAGCAAGCACATCAATAAGCAAAGGGCTAGGGGTAAAGGTAGAATAATTATATATCCTAAAGTCCTTCATACTGTTCAGAAAAATGTGAACAAATTCCTGTGGAACACTAATAAAACTGGGGCCATTTTCAGAGCTAGGAGAAGGAATTATCTCCTCCTCCTGTTCTGACCCTTCTTCTTCCAAAATTGTCGCTGTGGGTGATTTTGTTGACCACCAGTGTTTGATTTCTTGTAGTTCCCCTGAAAACCCTGAGCTGAAGTTGAATTATCAGTATTGCTGTTATTGTTACTGTTATTAGTACTAGTACCAATAAGCCTATTTGCCAACCTCTCACTTCTAATCGGCAATACATTATTAGGTGTAGTACAATTCATTAAACTCCCATTATTGTCAACATACGTAGAATTGCCACCAGAGTCAGGCAAAACTCTATTTAAACTTGTATTAGAATTCACATTCAAATTAGAAGGGGGCGGAGGATATGCTAAGCCTTTTCCATAAGCTAAATAATCCCTATTTAACTTTCTGTTTTTATTCTCTTTAATTTTTAATAAAGCATTGTCAATACTTGTAAAAATATGTAGAAAATCATATTTATAATGCAAGAAATCATTATCAGACTGAATGCTAGAATCTAATTCAACTTTTAAAGTGTCCATCTGGGTGCAGTAGTCTTTAATTAATAATTGTATGAATTCAATTCCTTGCCGATCAAACAAATTTAATAAGTCTTTATGAAAAGTTGAATTAAGGATTAAACCTGTAGGGAAGCGCCATTGTCTCAGTCCTTTTGGCACTTGCTGTCATTTGATGCATTCCAATAAGTATTGTACCTCAGTCTGAAGTTTTTTTAAACAAAACAATTTAGTGTCATAAGCTTTTAAATAACTGACCAGTTTATTTTTATCAGTATTCATATTGCTTAAGTTGTCGACTTGTGAAGACCCGTTGGTAAAACAAACCATGTCTTTAAACCAGTCATCCAAAACAGGAAAAACAGTTTAGGTACTTACTGCACTAGCAGCGTTGTCGACGTCACAAATGTGTCCGTTTAAAATGTGAGGAGTCACTGGTGAAGTCCGAAAGCCAGAACAAGGCAACAGACAAGAAACAGAAGTCCTTGGTAGCTGGTTGCCTCGATCATGCGATCCTAAGGCGTTCTCTGGTACACCAGGGACAATTGGGTTTGGTAGATTCTGCATAGCAAAGGAACCGGAACTTCCGGTGCCTCGAGGCAAAATAGTCGCAACCTGGTTAGCCAGAGTATCCACTTGTTGCGACAGTAGTTCCACCAAAGCAGTCAATTTGCCCATAGTGCTGGTGTCTGTATTAGACAAAGAATCCACAGTATTGAAAAGAGGTTGAGATCCAACTGCAGCAGAGTCCTCCATAAGCTCAACAAACGAAACAAAAAACTAGTAAAAAGCAAAACTACAAACTTAAAATACCAAATTACAGAGGACAAACCACACTGGACAAATAATAAAGGTTAGCGCTTTCGTTTGCTAAGTTTAGCAAACTTCTTCAGACAAAGGAAATAGAGGTGGACTCAAAGACTTGAAATTAGATGAGAAGGAACTTATTTGGCAACTTAAGCTTAACACTTTAACCTTTCCAGGGTTAAATGACTCAGTTTCGATTAAAAGTGTTTTGAAACTGAAGTCCTTAATGCGTTAAGGCTTAATATTTGTTTTATTTATGATTATATTGACGTATTTGTCTCCATTTATTAACATTTGTTAGGAGAGATATGTGTTTTATCTTATATACATTTTCTAAGAATATATGTATATGTTCTTTATTTATATTTGTTCAGTATTATTTTATTTATGTTTTTATTATTTTTATGTATGATTTTTGATATGAATGGGTTTGATTTTATGCTTGTTAGTGGTGTGGTACTTTAAATTGAGGCTTGTTTTTTGTGAATAGGAAATGATGTCATTACTTGTGTGCATATTTAAAATCATGTACTTACTATTTCCTTTGTCTGAAGAAGTTTGCTAAACTTAGTAAACGAAAGCGCTAACCTTTATTACTTGTCCAGTGTGGTTTGTCCTCTGTAATTTGGTATTTTAAGTTTGTAGTTTCGCTTTTTACTAGTTTTTTGTTTCGTTTGTTGAGCTTATGGAGGACTCTGCTGCAGTTGGATCTCAATCTCTTTTCAATACTGTGGTTTCTTTGTCTAATACAGCCACCAGCACTATGGGCAAATTGACTGCTTTGGTGGAACTACTGTCGCAACAAGTGGATACTCTGGCTAACCAGGTTGCGACTATTTTGCCTCAAGGCACCAGACGTTCCGGTTCCTTTGCCATGCAGAGCCTACCAAACCCGATTGTCCCTGGCGTACCAGAGAATGCCTTAGGATTGCATGATCGAGGCAACCAGCTACCAGGGACTTCTGTTTCTTGTCCGTTGCCTTGTTCTGGCTTTCGGACTTCACCATTGACTCCTCACATTTTAAACGGACACATTCGTGATGTCGACAACGCTGCTAGTGCAGTAAGTACCTCAACTGTTTTTCCTGTTTTGGATGACTGGTTTAAAGACCCGGTTTGTTTTACCAACGGGTCTTCACAAGTCGACAACTTAAGCAATACGAATACTGATGAAAATAAACTGGTCAATTATTTAAAAGCTTATGACACTAAATTGTTTCGTTTCAAAAAACTTCAGATTGAGGTACAATACTGGGAATGCATCAAACGACAGCAAGTGCCAAAAGGACTGAGACAATGGCGCTTCCCTACAGGTTTAATCCTTAATTCAACTTTTCATAAAGACTTATTAAATTTGTTTGATCGGCAAGGAATTGAATTCATGCAATTATTAATTAAAGACTATTGCACCCAGATGGACACTTTAAAAGCTGAATTAGTTGAATTAGATTCTAGCATTCAGTCTGATAATGATTTCTTGCGTTATAAATATGATTTTCTACATATTTTTACAAGTATTGACAATGCTTTATTAAAAATTAAAGAGAATAAAAACAGAAAGTTAAATTCTGATTCTTTAGCTTATGGAAAAGGCTTTAGCATATCCTCCACCCCCTTCTAATTTGAATGTGAATTCTAATACAAGTTTAAATAGAGTTTTGCCTGACTCTGGTGGCAATTCTACGCATGTTGACAATAATGGGAGTTTAATGAATTGTACTACACCTAATAATGTATCGCCGATTAGAAGAAGTGAGAGGTTGGCAAATAGGCTTATTGGTACTAGTACTAATAACAGTAACAATAACAACAATACTGATAATTCAACTTCAGCTCAGGGTTTTCAGGGGAACAACAAGAAATCAAACACTGGTGGTCAACAAAATCACTCACAGCGACAATTTTGGAAGAAGGGTCAGAACAGGAGGAGGAGATAATTCCTTCCCCTAGCTCTGACAGTGGCCCCAGTTTTATTAGTGTTCCACAGGAATCTGTTCACATTTTTTTGAACAGTACGAAGGACTTTAGGATATATAATTATTCAACCTTTACCCCTAGCCCTTTGCTTATTGATGTGCTTGCTAAGGGACTAACCTTTGTCCCTTCTATTAGAAGTGATTTAGCAAGAATTTTGATCGTTTTGAAAGTTTATACTTGGAAACTCAATTTGAATTTGTTGTTTGGGAATAATTCTAGTCTCACTAGGGATTTTAGGGTTGCCAGTGTATTTAACCCTGTGTGACATCCTTCTTTATTATTATTTGAAAAAAAACTGTGGGAATGACTTTAGAGCCATCATAAATAAAAGGGGATCAAGTAACACTGAATTATTTAACTTGACTAGATCAGAAAGGGATGTTTTAGAGGACTTAAGGTTTGCTAACATCCGTGTCATGAAGCCTGATAAAGGGGGGTGGTTTGGTTTTTATGGACAATGTGGATTATAACAACAGGATTTGTACTCTTTTGGCAAATGAAGCATATCTTAAAGTATCTTTGAATGAAATTAATGGGGCATATCAACGCATCAAAGGTTTTATTAATGATTTATTCATTGATGGATGCATTGATGTTGATTTGTTTAATTTTTTGTCTATTTCATATCCATTAACCCCTACCTTATGTGGCTTGTCGAAAATCCATAAAGACTTGAATGACCCCCCTTTTCGTCCAATCATTGATGGAAGGCAATCTATTACTTATGGCTGTGCTAAATTTGTTGATACTAAGCTCAAGAATGCCCTGGAAAATGAATCTCAGATTTGTAGAGATTCATGGGCATTCTTAGGAGCCATAAATGACCTTCCTTTTTCAGAGAACCTTAACTTTCTCACAATTGATGTCCGTGATCTATATACCATAATACCACAAGATATTGGATGTGAGTGGATTAGGGATTTCTTACTTGAGAAATGTGTTGATGGTTCATGTATTGATTTGGTGATCTACCTGCTAGAGTTGGTCTTGAACAACAACTATTTTTTTATTTAATACTGATTATTACTTGCAGAAATCGGGTGTTGCCATGGGCTCTCCCTGTGGAGCCACGTTTGCCAACACATTTATGGCTTTCTGGGAGAAAAAAGGATGTAGTCTTCCAGGAGAGGGCTGCATGGTACACCCGTTATCTGGATGACATTTTTATACTCTGGCGAGGGAATGAATCTTCAGCTGAACTATTTGTTAAACGCATTACTAAATTTACCAATTGTTTGGAATTTACATGGGAATTCAACACTGATAGAATTTCCTTTTTGGATGTGGACTTAATTAAAAATTATTGTTTGTTTCTAAAATTTTTAGGAAAACCACCTATTCAAATGCATTCCTTCATTTTTCTAGTTGTCACCCTTTCTTCCAGAAGAAGGGAGTCATTAAAGGCCAACTTGTATGGGCTGCAAGGATGGTTTCCTTGGAATGTGATTTCATTGATGAGTGTGATTTATTGAAGGAAAAGTTTATTAAGCGTGGTTACCCTGTCAAGTTAGTGGAAGACGTTATTGGCGAAGTTTCCTTTAAAAGATCAAAAGTTTTTTTTAAACCTTTATTAACTGTCAATGATGCTTCCATTACTATGGAAACAGATGCTAAACAGCTAAATATTTATACTGATTTAGGTGAGGTTGATAATAATGTATTAACAACTGGTTCCAATGTGAATGTAACTGACACTAGCCGTTCAGAGACTGAAATAGCTAGATTAAGTTTTATCACCACTTTTTCTATTGATGCTTCTTTATTGAAATCAATTATATATAAAAATTGTTTTTTTTTCTTTTTGATGATGCATCCATTAGAAATTATGTGGGACATTTTCCTTTTGTGGTTTTTAGAAAAGGTAGGAACCTGGAAGGTATCCTTGAGAATGGCATTCCAAGATGCCACTTATCACATTGTGGCATGTTTAAATGCGAAGCTTGCCACTGGTGTAAATATGTTAATGTTGTCACTTCTTTTGTTATTAACAACAAAAAATATAATATTAAAGGTAAATTCAATTGTAATACAAGGGGGGTTGTTTACTTAAGTTCATGTTCAAAGTGCCCTGCTTTTTATGTGGGCAAAACAGAAAGACCCCTTAAAAGTAGAATTTATGAACACCTGTATGCAGTTGATAAAAAGAACTTGAATAATGCCTTGGCCAGTCATATTAATACTTTTTCTGGCCATGAGTTTAAATTTTTAGTTATTGAGAAAATATGTGACAACATTAGAGGTGGACCCAAAGACTTGAAATTAGATGAGAAGGAACTTATTTGGCAACTTAAGCTTAACGCTTTAAACTTTCCAGGGTTAAATGACTCAGTTTCGATTAAAAGTATTTTGAAACTGAAGTCCTTAATGCGTGTTAAGGCTTAATATTTGTTTTATTTATGATTATATTGACATATTTGTGTCAGTTTATTAACATTTCTTAGGAGACGTATGTGTTTTATCTTCTATACATTTTCTAAGAATATATGTATATGTTTCTTTATTTATATTTGTTCAGTATTATTTTATTGTTTATGTTTTGATTATTTTTATGTATGACTTGAATGGGTTTGATTTTATGTTTGTTAGTGGTTTGGTACTTTAAATTGAGGCTTGGTTTTTGTGAATAGGAAATGATGTCATTACTTGTGTGTATATTTAAAATCATGTACTTACTATTTCCTTTGTCTGAAGAAGTTTGCTAAACTTAGTAAACGAAAGCGCTAACCTTTATTATTTGTCCAGTGTGGTTTGTCCTCTGTAATTTGGTATTTTAAGTTTGTAATTTTTAGAGGTAGTACAGTTAAATGAATTATTTAAATCCTCCCAGGATTTACCTAAAATGGGAAAATGCCTTAATTGACAATGGTCAATAATGTGTTTAAATGTATAATTAATTAAACTAGATGACCTCTCTTCAGCAACATGTCCTTAAGGATATTTAGTTCCTCCAAAAACACAGATTCTGTGGAAATCATTTGGAAGAGTCTAAAAGCTTGTCCTTTGACAAGACTCACTTTTTGATGTTAAGTGTCGGCACTTTTAAAGTGAAGATAAAAGTTACTAAAAGTCGATTTCCTGTATACAGCTGAAGAAAAACCTCTATCCCGCCTAAAAATCATGACATCTAAATAATGAATAGCTTTCGTGTTACTAGAGTAAGTGAAATTTAAAAAAAAAAGATGTTGAGTCATTCATGTAGGTAATAAAATTCTCAATTTCTTGCTTGGGACCAATCCATAAAATAAAATACCGTTCAAATAACTTGATTATAATTTAAATAGGAAGTTAAAAAAATGATGAGGAAAAAATTAACATCTTCCCACGACTTCATCACAGGGTAGGCAAAAATGGGAGCACAAGCTGCCCCCATAGCCACACCCTTAACTTGTCTATATAGTTCTCCCTTGAAATAGATGAAATTTTATCCAGGATGAAGGACATAAAGTCCTCCACCAATCACATTTCCTTGTTATTTAAAAAAATCTAGCTTAACAGTAGTATCATAAATACTCCATTCCCACATTTTGGGGTGTGGAACTAAACAAATCCACCAACATCAGTGGTTAAAAATATTAAGTTGAAATGCTACATTGTTAATCCTACCCCAAAAATCCCAAGAATCTTATAATATATGGGAATTAACATCATAGTTTTTAATGTTCTGTCAACAAACACAGCAAGAGGGTGAGGTTTGGAATATTGAGCTGAAACAATTGGTCTAAAGGGACGATGAATTACATCTTTATGAACCTTCTGAGTACCTGCGGAGAAGGGCTGTGTAAAAACCTGAAAATGTCCTTCTCAAGTACATATTGCAAAACACAATCTTCCAAAAACAAATCTATTTTCCAGTGT
This sequence comes from Protopterus annectens, assembly GCF_019279795.1. Taxonomy (NCBI): domain Eukaryota; kingdom Metazoa; phylum Chordata; order Ceratodontiformes; family Protopteridae; genus Protopterus; species Protopterus annectens. Next base: position 598,337,535 of record NC_056739.1, on the reverse strand, counting down.
GCAATATTAACTTCATTTTTGGACACAGGAAGATGTGTAGAGTTGTCCTGCAATAGAGAAGACATAGATGAATAAGAAATACTGTCAAACAAGACAATACCCCTTTCCTAATCTGATTTTATTAACTAAATGATCTTATTTCCCTTGAGATGATTGAATAGACCTTTTCAGCTGCTGACACATTGCCCACAAAATGCCCATTTAGAAGCCTTAACTAAGTCGTAAACATCAGCTTCGCAAACTATTTAAAATCAGGGAATGCAAAGGAGCGTTAAAACAACTCCTTTAAATTTGTTAATAGAATGCATTTGTGGAACATTGTCAAACTATTCAAATTGAATTTCATGGTGAGTAACCATAATTTCTTTAAAGTGTCTACTGCATCCATAGAACATGAAGGAACAAAAGAAAAACCTTTGAAAAAAGCAAAAAATGTAAAGGTGTCAAAGTGACATCACTGTAATTGAAAATGTTATAGTCGTAATAGATATTGATTATACTCCCATGACTAGTCAGAATCACAGAGTCTTCGCTTTCCTCCTACTGCATTCTTAGGGATGTCCTCTTTGGTTGCTAGGAGCAAGAGGCTAATGCAACATATGATCTAAGTTGAGGTTACAAGGACTCTGATGATTCTGCTTGGTCCCTGTGGCTTGCCCCTCTCTTAACATAGATGACAAGCAGGCGGGGTAGTTTGTTTAGATGCTTTATTACATAGAAGCACATCAGGATGGATAGCAGCATCATAAAATATAAATTAACTGATTAACAGATGGACCTTACATACATACATACATACATGCTTACATCTCAACAGCTTACTACAAAATGCAGTCAGGCTCGCACGTGCTCAGTATTTGTAAACTTGTGCAAATCCTTGGATAGCTTCTCAAAGGTACATACACGGTTTCACTTCATAATCTCAAATTACAGTAACCCGAGACTATAAAGTCTAACCATTCACAATACCTAAACCCAAAATCCCAAATCACACAATCACGAACATACATACACCATATAACACACACACCATTCCACCCACAGCACACAAACCACACAACCCTACACTACATGTAAGATGGGGGGAAAGCCCCCCCTGCAACCCCATGTGGGGGGCTGTGCCCCCCACACCCCCCCACATATATACCAATTCTGAAGTCGCACATAACATTAAAAAAAAAAAACTCACAGCACGCCATCCTCCACTCACTCATACACAAGTACACATTACACATACACAAACACCAACAAATCCAACACTCACACTTACACCTCCCTACCCTTACCCACACATGCAACGTACAAAAACACACACAAACACTCACTCACCTGCAATCTCAGGCACCATATCACTACACGCAACACACTGGAAATGCATAAGCAAGGATTCGAGATATTCAAATTCACTCTTATGCACTTTCGGCATTCTGGTTTTAGATTTCATGGTCGGGTTACTGAAATTCGAGATTTCAGTAACTCGCACTTATGAAGTGTAACCACATACACACACGTTGATGTACATCCTCCCACTTAAAAAGATTGCCCTTAGTAAAAACAATATTGGAGTTAGACATGCATTATTATAGACATTAGAAACAAACACAATGTTCATGTCCAAGTTGCTGTGTGTCTGTAACATGATCTGAAAATACGACAACCGTATCTCATAACATAACAATCTGGACTGGGTTTAGCAACAGGGACAGACTTTGGAGAACAACTGTTATCAGGAACATCTGGATTCATCACAGAAATAGTAATATTCTCTGGAGCTTCCTCTGGAACACCAGATAACTCACTCTGAGATGAGAGTTTTTCTCAGGCTATGTGCTGTGGTATAGGCTCGGACATTGGCATCAAATGTTTCCTGCTTCCGCTTCTGCCTAAACTCTTCTCCTTGTGATTCCACAATGTACGATCTTGGCTCTGGGCAAATATTCTTCACGACTCCAATCTGATCATAACCTTTGGACGTTTGCATCCTTATTTCTCCTTCTCATAATGGATTGAGCGGTTTGCTGGTCTTATCGTAGTAGGATTTCTTGGTTAAACTCTTCTCCAACAGATTGGTTTTCACTAATCTGTTGTTCTAAACACATGAAACCAACAATTGGCTACTGATTGATAACATGGTTCTGGTTTGTCTTGACGGAAGTGTCTGAGCAGGTGAGTCAAGATGTTTATCACGAGGAATATTTCTGAGATTCAAGAGATTCAGAAAAATGTCACTATTGTCTCGTTTTGACTTCTCTAGTAACTGTTTTGCACTTTGAACTGCAGATTCTGCCAAACCATTTGACTACGGATACTCTGGGCTACTCATGACATGAGTAAAGTCCCACTTTTCAGCAAATCTTTTGAACTATTGGCTTGTAAACTGCGTGTCATTGTCAGAAATAGCTTTGTGTGGACTACCATGGACTGCAAAATGACGCTTCATCTTAGTAATGACAGTACTGGAGGCTAGGTTAGGAAGTAGGTCAATCTCAAACCAGTTTGAATAAGAGTCTACTAATACCAAATAATGTTGACCATTCCACTTGAAATTGTCAGTAGCTACTGCCGACCAAGGTAGTTCAGGAATCTGATTTAGCTGAAGTGGTTCCTTCTGTTGATGTGGCTTTGTACTGTTACACACGGAACAAGATGAAAGTACTCTCTCAATGTCTTGTGGCATAGAAGTCCAAAATACTAGATCTCTCGCCCTTCTTTTAGTAGAATCTGTTCCTGGGTGACCATGATGCAAGATAGTAATATACTCTTGGTGCAGGGATTTTGGAACAATCTATGTTAAGTTGTCAAACTCACCTTCATTCTTGCTGGATGGGTTCGGAGCCGATCCTCGGCTCCGACTCGGCACTTGCTAAGCTTGAGAGCTAATTTTACCAGCTCGAGGCAACCCTATATCCCATGATGCAAGGCGTGACTACCCCAGATCTCGTTTGCCGCTTCGCGAAGAGGTCTTCTTTTACCAGCTCAGGTAAAGTTTAACTAATTGTACTAGATCTTTCTTGCCCTATATTCCCTTTTCTTCCTAATACAGGGATACTCTTTCCTCCCTTCAGGCCTTAAGCCTTCCTTCCATTAGATTTTCTGTCAGGAAGTGTGTCTGTGTTTTTCAGTTTTCCCTTTTTCACTAGATAACTGGGTGACTGGTCTGTATCTGTGTGTGTTTTGTGTTTTTTGTTGACAGACTATGTCAAAAGAAGTGAAGGTCTCAGGCTTCAAGAAGTATGATTCGTGCTGTCAGAAAATGTCTCTGACAGACGGTCACACTTCTTGTGTGTACTGCCTGGGGCCTTTACACCTGCAGGACTCCTATGCTATCTGTCACTCCTTTAGCCAGAGAGTCCTGCAGGAACGTAGAAACAAGCTAATTCTACGTGGCTTGTTGAAGCCAGAGGGTTCACCGACCAAGACTGGGTCGGCAAAGTCCTCTAAGCCACCTAAAGCCCAGGCTGCTGTTCTTAAGCCTTTGGCTGTGGCTCCGACTCCTTCGGAGTCGAGATCGGCTCCGGCTGGAGCCGATCTTTCTTCTTCTGTGGTAGTGGTATCGGCACCGGCTGGCTCCGATACACTGGCACCGATGTCGGCTCCGGCTAGAGCCAACGTCTCCTTGAACAGCACTGGAGCCGATAAGCTGTCGGCTCCATCTGGAACCGAAGGGTCTTCGGCTCCGATGGCTCTTTCCAAGAAGAGATCTCGGTCTCCGTCCCTGGAGTCGATTCGCTCAGCTCCGGGATCTCCTCTACTTTCAGAGCGGAGCCATCGGAGCCGATCTTCAAGGAAGTCACAGGCACTGGCCCAAATGCTCCATAGCCCGTCTCAGCAGACGACAGCTATTCCTCATCCCCCTCAAATTCCTCCTTCAACTCTCCTTCAGAGTTCGGAGCCGGAGCTTCTTGGAACGGTGACCGTGGGTGCGCCGGAGCCGATACTCCTCCTGTCGGCTCCGTCATCTTCGACTCCGATTTCCTCCATGAGACCTTCCTTGGAGGGATCCGGTCATCGAGTCTCCCTTGTCGGCTCCGAGGGGGTGAGTGGCATCGGACCCTTGTCCGACCCCGCTCTCCCTCTTGGGGCTTCGGCATTGGTGAGCTCGGCACCGACATCAGCCTCGGAGCCTTCCCTTTCGGTGGGACCGGGGATTCCTGTCTCTTTGGAGCGGGAGTCGAGCCTTCGAGGTGATGAGGAGTGTTCTAGCCCCGGAGCTGGGTCAACGGTCTATTCCATTAGCTCCTCCCTCTTTGGTGCCTGTTGATGTCTCTTGCCATTCTCTTGCTCCCGGACCCAGAGATCCATCGCCCCAGGTTTCCCCATTGGGAAGAACTTCCTCTTCCGAGGTTTCTCCTGATCCTGCCGGAGAACCCCCGCGTAAGAGGATGTGCAAGAGGAAGCACACAGACTCCCCTAAGTCTACGACATCAGATACTGACTTAGATGAGTTGGAGGGTTCCCCACGGTCCCCCTCTGAGGATGTCTCTTTTTCAGACATCCTGGAACTCCTTAAGCAGAGGGGGAACTGGCCTTCCATTAACCCCTCCGAGGATGAGTCGGTATACCTGGAGGCTTTTGAATCTCGACCCTCCACCTTCTGGGTGTCTCCGCCTTTCGACCCGCTCATGCAAGTGGTGGCTCGAAAGGCGTGGGCGGCCCCGGATTCTGTGGAACCAGTCCCCAGGAGGCCGCCTAAATTCATCACGGCCCCCGCAGACAAACAGTTTCTTACCAAGGGTGTCCCTGTTGATGCCATGGTGGTGGCGGCTGCCACCAAGAAGGAACTTGCTGATCCTTCGGTACCTGTCCATCCTCCTAACAAGGATTCTAGGACCATGGATAGGTACGGTAAGTGGATGTTTTCTTCAGCGACCTTTGCTATGCGCTCGCTGAACTATCTCTGTCACTTTACCAGGCTTCTGAGAGACATTCTCAAGGAACTAGGTGAGGTAGTTCAGGATCCGTCAGCTGCTGGGGCTCAAAAGAAGATTGCCTCACAGCTAGGTATCCTAAATTCTATAACTAACTCCTCCATGTGGCTCATTTCTTATGCAGCCGATGGGGCGAGTAGAGCCGCAGGCACAGGAGTGGCACTAAGGCGTCAGGCCTGGATGCGGCTTTGTAATTTTGCAGATCCCTTTAAGGCATCCTTCACTAATACTCCCTTCGATGGTTCGGCTTTGTTCGGGCCTCAGGTGAAGGACACTTTGACCAGGTGTGCGCAAGACGGCAAGACTCTTTCTGCCGTAGGAGTCCATTTCTCCACCCCTTCGAGACCCTATCCAAAAGGTCAGAAGGGGGGGGGATGTGGTTTCGTAAGTCTCAGGGAGTCACGCCGGATACACGTGGTCAGTTTACCCCCAGAGGCAGAGGGGGTAATAACAATAGACGCCGCCCTAGGGGCAGAGGGGGTCCGCAGAATCAGGGTAGCAGGGAGCCTCTCTCTGATAAACCCTTTCAGCATCCCTGAGGTGTTGCCCGACTGTCCACCCTTGGAGGCAGTTGGGGGAAGATTGTCGCTGTACCCAATAGCCTGGCATTCCCTCTCTCAAGACAAGTGGGTACAGTCGATCATATCCGAGGGCTACAATATCCCTTTCCAGAGATATCCCATTCCTCATCAATCCTTTCCAGACGTTTCACCCGGTCTAAGGGAATTGGCAAAGCTAGAGGCATCAAAGCTCCTAGCAAAAAGAGCCATCCAACTAGTGCCAGCAGACCAAGTAGGATCCGGCATCTACTCAAGATTCTTTTTGGTCCCCAAAAGGACGGGAGATTGGATGCCAATTCTAGACCTCAGCAAACTAAACAAGTTTGTCAAGAAGGCAAGGTTCCGGATGGTCACGATTCAGTCCATTCTACCCTTTTTGGGCAGGGACAACTGGATGTGCTCAATAGACCTTCAGGATGCGTACTATCACATAAAAATTTACAGGCGCTCCAGAAGGTTTCTCCGCTTTCGGCTGGGGACCAGTCATTTTCAATTCAGAGCCCTGCCCTTTGGCCTCACTACAGCCCCCAGAGTGTTTACCAAATTTATGGCAGTGGTCACGGCTCATCTGAGATGTCAAGGATTCCACGTGTTTCCGTATCTAGACGACTGGCTCCTCTCTGCCACCACCAGGCATCAACTTCTCAAGGCCAAGAGACTACTCTCTTCACATCTGCAACCAATTGGGGATTTCTGTAAACTTCGAAAAATCTTCTCTGTCGCCTTGCCAATCTATTACCTTTATAGGCGCAGAATTAGACACTGTCAGTATGTCAGCAAGGCTCACAAATCAAAGAATTCTGGACATCCAAAAGTACGTTCTGATCATTTTACTCAGCAAGAAGATCAGGGCCAGATTTGTCCTGAAGGTACTAGGTTTTATGGCGGCTGCCATCGTACTACTGCCTTTAGCCCGCTTCCACATGCGTCTTCTGCAGTGGATGTTGTTCACCCAGTGGTCATTCCAGCAGCTCCCCATGCGACATGAGATATTCATGACGCAATCGTGCAAGAGTCATCTAACCTGGTGGATGTCTTCTCCGCAACTCCATCAGGGCTGATTGTTTGTTCCCCCAGTCCCGGTTGCCACAGTCACTTCGGATGCCTCTCTGATCGGGTGGGGGAGGCATTATCAGGGCAGGATGGTCCATGGGACTTGGCAACCCATAGAATACCATCTGCACATAAATGTCCTAGAGATGAGAGCAGTGCTTTTAACGTTGCAAGCCCTCAGCGACTTTCTTCCTTCAGGGACTATTGCAGTTCAGACGGACAACATGTCCGTAGTCTGGTTTATCTACAAACAGGGCGGGACCAGGTCCTATCCACTGTGTCGAGAAGCTCTCAGACTTTGGCAATGGGAGATCTCCTCTCATCGGTTTCTGATAGCAACGCATATCCCCGGGAAATCCAACCTCTTAGTGGACAGGCTGAGCAGAGCTATTCTCATGCCACACGAGTGGTCTCTCAAACAATCGGTAGTGGACGAGATTTTTCAGAAGTGGGGCGTCCCTTGCTGCGACCTTTTTGCTACACCCCAAAACAGCAAATGCCCAGACTTCTTCACCCTCTTTCCTCTACCAGGCCATCCCCCGAGAGACGCTGTAACCCAGGATTGGCCCCGGGGACTTCTTTATGCCTTTCCTCCATTCCCACTGATACCCCAAGTGATTCAGAAAGCTACCGTATTGAGAGCCAAGTTGATTCTCATTGCCCCTTACTGGCCTCGACAAATTTGGTTTCCGTCCCTGCATCATCTCTTGGTGCAGCCTTGGCATCTGGACCCAGTTCCAGATCTTCTGACCCACCAGTCGGGTCAACCACACCGGTCCATTCCTTCCCTCAACCTCACTGCTTGGTTGCTCCACTTCTTTCCTTAGCCAGGCTTCCTATGATCTCTAACCCCGTTAGAGATATCATAGTAGCTTCTCTAAAGTTCTCCACCAGAAGGATTTATGCTAGTAAATGGCAACGTTTTTCCTTCTGGGCAAAGTCTAGAGACATAGATCCCTTTACTGCTCCAGTACATTCAGTCTTGGACTTCTTAGCTGAGATTTTTCAGTCGGGTTCTTCTTCCTCTACAGTTAAGGTCCAATTGGCAGCTGTCTCAAATTTACATGTTGGCTTAGCAGATCAAAACATAATGTCTCACAAGCTTTGCAAAGCCTTTTTGAGAGGGATCTTTCTCCTGAAACCTCCAATCAAAGATCCCCCTCCGCAATGGGATTTGAATTTAATGCTGGCATCCTTAATTCTACCCCCCCCCCTTTGAACCGGCTGCTACATGCTCATTAAAACTTCTTTCTTGGAAGACAATTTTTCTGGTTGCTGTTACTTCAGCCAGGAGGGTGTCTGAACTTCAGGCTCTTTGTGTCCATCCCCCATACTTGGTTTTCCACAAAGATAGGGTATCGTTAAGAACTAATCCATCTTTTTTGCCCAGAGTTGCTTCACAGACGAATATTAACCAATCTATTGATTTGCCAGTTTTTTCCCTAATTATTCTGACAAAACTGAACAAAAACTTCATTGTTTGGATGTCCATCGTCAACTCAGATATTACTTGGACAGAACTAAACAATTCAGAAAATCTGATCAACTGTTTCTTTCTAATGCAGAAAACAGAAAAGGTCTTCCGGTCTCCAAGGTGACCTTATCCAGATGGCTGTCTTCTATCATTTCTTATGCTTATCTTCTTAGGGGCAAGCCAACTGCCCTCGAAACCAAAAGCAGATTCCACCAGGAGCCTAGCCACTTCCACAGCTTTTCAGGATAGGCTACCTATTGACACCATTTGTGCGGCAGGCACTTGGGCCACTCCTCACACCTTTGTCTCTCATTACAAATTGGACTTGGCCTCCAGGAACAGGGCTAGGTTTGGTTCCACAGTTCTCAAGAGTCTGTTCCATTGAGCCACCCAGGATAGAGGTGCTAGGGACGCGGTCCCATCCAGCAAGAATGAAGGCGAGTTTGACAACTTAACATTTAGAAGTTATGCACCTACCATAACGTTCCATGTTAGTTGTCTTCTCTCGCCTTCTTTCTTGCGTCCCTCCCTCTTTCCCCCTAGCCTGGACAGACCTTGAAGTTGTACTCTTCTCTGGGTATGGTTCACTCTTTCCATGGGCTCCCAGCAGGAAGTGTCACTATTCTTAGTGGTTATTGGCCCTGTTTCGTTCCATATTTAGTTTCTCTTCTTCCTTTTGGAAGAAGTTTACTGGCAGGGTTGTTCATAGCTACCAAACGAGATCTGGGGTAGTCACGCCTTGCATCATGGGATATAGGGTTGCCTCAAGCTGGTAAAATTAGCTCTCGAGCTTAGCAATTGCCGAGTCGGCTCCGAACCCATCCAGCAAGAATGAAGGCGAGAGAAGACAACTAACATGGAACGTTATGGTAGGTACATAACTTCTAATTTTCAGACCTTTCATGATGATACCTTTGTCAGACAAAAATCTCATCTCTTTATGGAAAATAAGGTCACACTTCTTAGGGTAAAGTAGATTGCTTTGACGGCCATCCTTGATTGATAAAGTGGTTGAGCCATTGTAAAACTGGATCTGTGGCTGTGTGATCTCTCAGCTCATCAAGACGTGTGTAAGAAAAATTTCTCAATTCCATGACTTCAAAATCGAGGTTTTCATTGTCATACTGTTCAGTGGTGTATCTGGGTGATATGGACAGTGTGTCAGCAAGATAAAGAAGTTTGCCTTTCTTGTAGACAAGAGTGAAATTATACTTTTGCAATCTCAGCATCATACATCGGAGTCTGGCTGGAGCTGTATGCATAGGCTTTCTCAAGATAGTGACTAGAGGGTTGGTGGTCTGTTTTGATCTGAATAGGTCTACCATAAATATAATCATGGAACTTTGAACATGCAGACACAATTGCCAAAAGCTCTTTCTCGATCTGAGCATACTGCATTTCAGTTTGGGTGAGAGTTCTGTATGCATAAGCAGGTTGACCCTCTTGTAGAATGACTGCACCTAGACCGAATCTCGAAGCATCACATGAAAGAATAACTGGTTTGTGAACATCATAATATATGAGAGTTGGTGGACTTGCAATTCTCTATTTCATGACATTTATTTATTTATTTTACATTTGTTGACCGGGAAAGTCCGACTGGGTATATGCCCATTTTTAGCGGAGGCCCGGGGAGAAAAGCTCCATATAGTCAGACATATGAGATTTACATAACATAAGAGTACAATCTAGCATATCAGATGAAAAAAGAAACAGTATTAATTATAGTAAAGACACAGTTCAACGGGAGAAATGACCTATATGTCAGATTATAATATCACAAGGAAGGCTCCATATATTCAGACAAGCAAAATTTCACAAAATATAAGAGTATAATCTAGCATTTCAGAGGAAAAAAACAGCGTATTTATAGCAAAGACACAGCCTGACAGGTAATGACATATGTCAGAGTATAATAATATAAGGTGCAAGACATTTGCCTAGTAGTATTAATTTCTCACATAGATAAACGAGTAAACATCGTACTGCAATCATCTGCTAGTTAAAGGATATGAAATAGTAATGAAATACTGATAACCTGTTGACAGCTAATAGTAGAGCTTGCAGCTAATTAGTGGTACAGGAGAAAGGGGGGGTTAGTTGGGGTATGGACAAGGACATAGCCAGTGAGATTTTAGGTGTGCTTTAAGAGCATTTTCTGGAAGGGAGGGTAGTTATGGCAGTGGGAAGTGAGTTCCAGATTTTGGATATGGAGTAGGAGAATAGTGCTTCCCCTGCAGAGTTGTTGGGTTTGGTGACTTGGAGTAGATTTTTGTTGCAGGAGTGAAGGGGTCTGGAGGATTGGTAGGGTTGGAGAAGTGTATGAAGTGAGGGAATTTTAACAGGGTGGTTTACAAGTTTATGAGCAAAGGTAAGTTGGGTTAGGTGTAGGAGTTGAGGGAGCTCAAGCCAGTCTAGGTTTCTAAGGGAGACACAGTGGTGACTGCGATGGGAGTCCCTGATGCAAATTTTGTAATTTTACTGTAGCAGGCTTCGAGTTTCTTTAGGTCTGATTGTCGAAGACTTGTGAGTATGGGTGATGCATAGAGTAGGGTTGAGATTAGTTGGGAAGTTGCGGTAGCGATTCTGGCTGGTTTGGGTAGGTATTGTTGGTTTCTATACAAGGCACCCAGTTTTTTGTGGAGTTTTTTATTGTGAGTGATATGGGAGTGTCAAATTTAAGTTTGTTGTCAATCTGTACACCGAGTAGCTTAGTGTGGGCTGTTGGTGAGATGGAAGTGTTGTCTTTGGCAAGTATGTTGAAATGGCGGATATTCGGGGTAGATTCTGAGGGTTGAAAGAAGAGGAGTTTGGTCTTTGGGTTGAGGAGCAGTTAAGCATTTAATAGCCAACTTTCAACAGAAGAGAAAGATGCTTGAGTGATCTGTTGTAGTTCTGTTAGAGTTGGAGCTGAGCAGATGAGAGTGGAGTCATCTGCATACTGTATGAGGGAGGCATGTTTGGTGGCGGCGTGCAGGTCATTGGTAAAAATGGAGAAAAGCCAGGGGCCAAGGATGGAGCCCTGAGAGTAACAGGGAGGCAAGGGGATAGATTGTTGTGCCAGACAACTGACTGCTGGTGGCCGTGTAGATAGTTATGGAACCAATTGATGGCAGGCATGGAAAAGGAGAGGTTGGAGAGTGCAAAGAGTAGAATATCATGTGATACAATATCAAAAGCCTTCGATGGGTCAAGAAATACAGCAGAGGAGAAAAGGCCATTGTTTTTATGTTGGAGAATGGTGTTAGTGAAGGAGAGCAGAGCAGTTGTGTTGCTATGGTGTGGTCTGAAACCATGCTGTGTGTAGGAGAGGAGATTATTGTCTAGAAGATAATTGGAGATCTGTGAGTTGATGCATTTTTCAAGTATCTTGGAGAGAGGCGAGAGGATGACAGTGGGGCAGTAGTTGGAGATGTCTGTTGAGGGGCCGGCGTTGTGTAGGGGTATGATGTGGGATATTTTCCATAAGGTTGGCACATAGGACTCAGATATGGGGCGGTTGATTAATATGGAGATGGGATAAGCTAAAACATCAGCTGCTATTTTTAGGTATTCTGTGGGCAGGTTGTCAGCTGCTAGTCTTGTGGGTTTAAGTTTTGTCAGTAGTTTATTTTATGTTGGAGGTGGGTACTGTGGAAAGGAAGAAGGGAGGGAGGGTGGAGTTGGTTTGGGTGTGGGGGGTGTTGATGTAGGGAAGTATTTTTTAGTTAGGGATAGAACGGTCTCTGTAAAATGTTTGTTGAAAGAGTCAGCTATGCTACAGGTGGAGAGAGGAGTGGTTGGTGGGGGGTGTTTACCTTCTCTGGGCAGAGGATAGAGTTAATTGTGGACCAGAATTTCTTTGGGCTGTTTTGGGAGGAGTTTAGGGATGTCTGATAGAAAAAGGGCTTTGTCTGCTTTTATTTGTTTTTTGACTTTGTTACGTAGTTCAAGGAATAGTTGCCTATCTGAGGGGGTTTTGGTTGTGCGCCATTGTTCCCATATTTTATCCCTGGATTTCATAAGGTCTTTGGTGTTTTTTTGTAGCCAGGGGGATTTTTTAGTTCAGATTTTGGTTCATCTTTGGGGGGCATGGGAGTTAAGGATGTTGAGGAAAGTGATGTTGAAGTAGTGGACTGCTTCATCTAGGTTGTGGTGCTGTTCTAACCAAGACCATGATACGTCTCTATGTGTCAGCTCTCTAAGCAGTGCTGAAAGTTGGCTGAAGTCTGGAATGAACTTGCCTAGGTAGTTAACCATGCCAAGAAAATGTTGCAGGGCTTGAACATTGTCTGGAGCTGGCATTTCAAGAATGGCTGTTTGTTTGGAAGGGTCTGGTCATAGGCCTGAACTAGTAAATAAATGACCAGCATAACTCACTTCTTGTAGCCTGAATTTGTATTTCTGTAGATTGAGCTTAAGATTCACTTCATGTGCTCTTTCTAGAACTTTTCTGAGGTTTCTGTCATGCTCAACTTCACCTTTACCTCCTACTAGTATGTTGTGTACTATAATAGCACAAGGATACCCATTAAAAATTTGCTCCATTGCATGTTGAAAGACTTCACTTGCAGAATTTATCCCAAATGGCATTCACAAAAATCTGTACCTGCCAAACTGAGTACTGAACGTAGTTAACAATGATGGTTTCTTGCTAAGCTGAATTTGCCAAAATGAACTCTCTGCATCTAAGACAGAAAAAACTGTGGCATTTGGCATCAGAGCTGCAACTTCTTCGACTATGTGCATTGAATGATGAATTATTTTTATTGCTTTGTTCAAATCTCGTGGACCAATACATATTCTGATGTCATCTGAGCTTTTCTTATGAGCTACCACCATGGAAGATACCCATTCAGTAGGTTCATCAACTGGATAAATCACACGTTGTCGCACCATTTTATCTAAATCTGCTTTGACTCTGTCCTGCATGGCTGTTAGAACTTTCCAAGCTGGCCTGATAACTGGACTGACATCTGGGTCTAAGTTCATGGAGTACACAATTGGAAGCTTCCCTAGTTTGTCTTCGAAAAGATCAGCATAGGTAGAAAAAATATACTGATCAAAATTAGAGTAGTGGTCTTTCAAGCTAACATGATGGACTTCCTTGTTAAATGAAAGCAGTCCCATTTTCAAACCGTCTCTGAGCCCTAATAATGATTGGACAAGCCTCTTGACCACATAAAATAACAAATCGTAACTTCTCCCAGCAGAGTAGCATGAAAAAACTACTGAGCCTTCAGTATGAATTTCATACCTCCATAAGCAACAAGCTTTGCACACTTTGCCAAATGAAGTGTTTCACTATGACACGCACTAGCAAATTTTTCAGTTGACATAACATTGCACTTGGAACCTGTCAACTTTGAGTTCTATGGGTTTTACATTTGTCCGAGCAGTACAAAATATTTCATTCTTTGCCCTTATGTCTACTGCATTGACTGCTTCATAAAGCACTAACACACCGTCAACATAGATAGAAGGGTTGCAACTTTCTAATTGATAGATTCATTTCTTAAAATGTTCCCTTTTTATGAAAGAATGTGGGCCTTTTGATTTATAAAACCTTTTGAAATTTATTATTTATTTTATTTTACATTTGTTAACTGGGAAATTCCAACTAGACCAGGTCCATTTTCAGCAGAGGCCCGGGGATAAAAGCTCCGGCATCAAGTTATACAAATTCCGTTTACTGCATTTGTGACATTGCTGACCAAAAGCTAAACATTTTTCCCTTTCTACCACAGTTACGATAGTTGCCAATGAAGCTGGGTGGGGGCCCATGCTTTGAGTTTGCTGACTCACTCTTATATTTCACTGAGACTGTGTGAACTCTGGAATTTTCTGGAAAGCTCTGGAGTTTACCAGTAAGTGCTGCAGGGGCTGCAGTTGCTGCCATGTGCTTGGGCCTGTTTCTTTTAACCACATGCTGCATACTGTCAACATGAGCTCTAGAAGTTACTGGAAGCATGCATCTCTCATTTGCAAGCATATTTGTGTGCTCTTCTGTGAGCTCTTATATCTGACAAGTCTCAGTGGCCTTATTCAAAGTTAAATCACTGTCACAAAGCAAAATCTCTCTCACAGCATCATCTTTAGTACCACACACAAGTCTGTCTTTTATCAACTCATCCCTTAAATCACCAAATCTGCACATTTTAGCTTTATTTCTCAAGTCAGTTATATATGCTGCAAAAGTTTCACCAGGCTTTTGATCCCTTGTATAAAATAAGTGCCTTTCCATTGTAACATTTGTCTGGGGGGTTACACATTTTTCTAAATTTACGTTTTAAGCACTCAGGGTCCTCCCTTGACTCAGCCAGTACAACAGTATGACGGTTTTCCCCCTTTCCTGCAAAGACAGCAGGTGCATACACAAATGAACGCTCCCTTTCAATAGCTTCTGAACCAGCTAAATTAAGCCGAGTAAATGCTTTTGTGCGGTTATCTTTATCAGAAAATGGAGCCTATATGAAAATGTACTCCTGCTCAAACACTCTCCAGTTCTCTGCAATGTTATTGTCAAACACAAGTGCACTGGGTTTTCAAAATCCATCAGCCATGCACACAAAGTATGCACAAACACACTGAAAATATGGCCCTTGTAATTATGTATGTATAGATTGCTCTGTGAGCTTGTAATAACATTCAAATGAGCAGTAAACTCTTTGAAATACTGTACTTTGCAAAATATGCTCTGAAATGGCTATATTTTGCAAAACAACTTTACTGTAATACTGCACAAACATGTGAACACTTTCTACACTTCTGATAATTCGTATGTCTTTAATATGAAAAGCACTTGCTTAGTGAAAATGCAGTCATTTCCTCTTATTTTATTCGTTTTATGCAGTTCAGACTTTATTTCAAACATGTCTGTAATAATTTGAATAATTTTATCAATATCGGAGATATTGGTTTATTCAAATATCGTTTAGAATGTTTGGTATGCCTCGTTTTATATTTCGCAGATAAATAGTTTGAGCAAGTTTTAACATCTGAAATTAGTTTCTGACCTTTTTTGCGAATTATACTGCAGTAGGGATGATCCACTCCTGTATATTCCTCCATTACCAACTGGGTGCCTCTGGAACTCAAATTGAAGAAACTGGAGCTCTATCTGGCAACAAATCCTTTTGGCCATGCTTCCTTTGACATCATGCCCTTTTAGATATGTCTGTTCTGACACCATGTCCTTTTAGACACCCCACTTCTGACACTATGTCGTTTGTCCCTCACTAACATAGATGACAAGCTGGCAGGGTAGTTCGTTTAGATGCTTTATTACATAGAAACACATCAGGCTGAATTGCAACATCATAAAATATAAATGAACTGATTAACAAACAGAGCTTACATACATATATGCTTACACCTCAACAGCTTACTACAAAATGGCAGGCCTACACATGCTCAGTATTTATACACTTGTGCGAACCCTTGGATAGCTTCTTAAAGATGCATACACACATCCCCCTTTGAAAATTGGTTTTGTTGGCTAGCCGCTCTGATATTTGTGAAAAAAAGGGGGGGGGGGCATAGGGGGAGCTTCAACATCACAATCAAATTGAGCCAGCCTAGATTCTGGACCAACAAACTTGCCTGGAAGGTCACTAACTTGATCAGTAACAGGTCCCAATTCCTCATTGGACACAATATGATTGTTGTGTCTGTGCTTATAAACATAACTGTGAAGTGGTGGGTACACAGTTTCGTTTTGATATTGTTTCAAGTCCCTAGTGATTTTGTTGCTTTTCCTGGAAATAATCTTAGCACGCTGTTTGTAAGAGGTCACCCACAAGAAAGTGTCAGGATATTTTTTCCCATTGTTGGGGTTGGGCACAGAGGTTGACCCACAATGTGAAGTTGATAATAAGAACAATGCAGGATGTAATAGGAACAATGATGAAAATACCTTCAATAGAGCAATGATTTTGACATTTACCCCCCAGTTTCTACAAATTAAAGATATTTTGTATAAAAACTGGTTCCTACTAAAAAATGAACAGGTGGGTAATAAGGTAGGGGAAAAAACGGTTGTAGTTTATAAAAAGAACACCTGTATTAAGAATATGTTGGAACACAAGGAGGAGGGGATGGGATCCTAAAATAGTGGATCCACAAAAAAGTGTGGTCATTGTTCTCAATGCAAATATATGTTAGAAGGTGACAGGGTAACAATACCACAGTATGGCACCATAAGTTCTTGGCATAAAAGTAATTGTGGCTCAAAGAATGTGGTGTACATTGCATTGTGCAAAATGTGTGAAATATGTTATATTGGAAAAACTAAAAACAACTTCAGAACATGGATTTATCAACATGTATATGACATAGGTAGAGGTAATAACAATGCCCTAGCAAAACACCTTAGCAAGTTCCTTGCACACAATTTTAAATTTTCTGTTTTGGAGCATGTAGAAGTTAATGAAAGAGGGGGGGACCTAGTGAAATATTTTTAGAATATAAAGAATTGATGTGGCAATTGAGGGTGAATGCCACCAACCCTCCTGGGTTGAATGAGGTTGTGTTCCTAGCTAGTCATTTGAAATTAAAATCTGAATTCCACTTATGACAAACATTTTTATACATTTATTGGCATTTTATGATGTATATTGTTATGGTATACTTATTCACAGATTTATTGAAAAATATAAATTCATATGTACGTATGTAGTCAGGATGTTTTACTATGGAATTGTTATTTTAAATGTATTTTATGTATTAGATTTTATAGATTAGATAATGAAGCAGCACTCGTCACTTTAAATATTAGTTTTAGGAGTTCATTGATTAACTGGTCAATTAGTAACATAATTATTTGTAAGTAGAGACTATGTAATGTGTTTGGTACACTGACATTTTATTCTGATGAAGTCACTGTGAACGGACTGAAGAAAGCGCTAAATTCCATTAAATTTTTCTCAGCT
This sequence comes from Protopterus annectens, assembly GCF_019279795.1. Lineage (NCBI taxonomy): Eukaryota > Metazoa > Chordata > Ceratodontiformes > Protopteridae > Protopterus > Protopterus annectens. The sequence goes on along the minus strand of NC_056739.1, from coordinate 598,320,611 downwards.
TGAAGTGTTTTCCTTGCCATTGTGTTATTTTGTTGTTTGGTTTGCACTGAATAGTGATTTGTGGCAATTTCTACACTTGTGTGAAACCTTGGATAGCTTCTTAAAGATGCATACACACATCCCCCTTTGAAAATTGGTTTTGTTGGCTAGCCGCTCTGATGTGTGTAAAAAAAAAGGGGGGGGGCGGCCTTCAACATCACAAATTGAGCCGGCCTAGATTCTGGACCATCAAACATGAATGGAAGGTCACTAACTTGATCAGTAACAGGTCCCAATTCCTCATTGGACACATTAATATGATTGTCATGTCTGTGCTTATAATCATAACCGTGAAGTGGTGAGTACACAGTTTTGTTTTAATATTGTTTCAAGTCCCTAGTGATTTTGTTGCTTTTCTTGGAAATAATCTTAGCACTCTGTTTGTCAATATGAGAAAAAATTGAACCATATTGTTGGTCATAGGAAGTAAAAAGTAAATCATTTTTGATTTTCAAATTTAAATCACCAACTTCCCTATGAAGAGCCTACAGTGTTAATTCATTTTTTTCTAAATAGGAACTTAATTTCAAGTCCATGTCTGTTGATCAAGTTGATAAAATCATTATATAAAGTGGAAGTTATGCCATTAAGTAACTTGAGAGTCTGCAAACCTTGCAGAATTATTTTGATGTTTAAACACTCCTCAAAATAAATATTTCCTTGTAGGGAACAAAGTTTTAAGAAGCTTGTTTTCAAGAAGCTGAATATTTTCAAGTAAGGACAAAACATACCTGACCAGCAAACTCAGTAGTACAAGCAGAAGCGGTGTATTTCTTAGTAAGCCATTCACTAGAATAATTCAGGACTAGTTTCTGAGTTGACAGCAGTAACGAGGTCACCAGTCAAAGGTACTGGATTAGACATACCCAAAAAGTGGTGATTGTTACCGTCCTCTTCTGTACTAGCTGTTGGGTGTGTCAAAAGGTTTCCTTTCCCTAAGAAGCTGTGTAATCAATTTTAACTAGTTCTTTTTGTGCTGACAGCATTATTATTTAAACTTCCTGTAAATGTTTTTTAAGATCAGTTCTGAGGAAGTCCAGATACCGTGAAAGAAAGTGCTTAACTGATCCTTGCTGCTATACATTTGTCATTAAATGATTTGGGTATTATGTGAGCCTAGTTTATTAGAATTGCTGCTCTTTTAGTTACTAGGTGTTGAGTTTCCTTTCTGGTATTCCAAAGTGCAGCAAAAATAAGTTTTTTTTTTTTTTTTTTTAAATATGTTATCCTCTGTCGGGTTTTGAAGCTGTCACACTAATTCTCAGATACAATATTAATTAATTAATTGTTATTAGTCAAAGCAGTGGTCGGGGATCTGGATATGCACATAGACCACCACCTGGCCACAGTTGTAAGGAAATCCTTTTATGTTGCTCACCTTATTACTAAGGGCATCGCATCTAGGTCCAAAGTGGTCATTATCCCACTATACTCTGGCCTTATCAGACCAGTCATAGAGTACAGTACTCCCTGTGGTATGTACCTGACCAGGCGTATGCAGCAACTAGAGCAATCTCGGAGGTTCCTTACAAAAAATACAAGGCATAACAGATCTGCCTAATGCAGAGTGTCTTAAAACCCTTTCCCTCTACTCAGTCTCCTATAAACTGTTGAGGGGTGATCTATACCTGGCTTACAAGGCATTGGCAAACCCCACATTTGTGAATCTTCTACATATTTGTAAGTCAAAAAATACCAAAAATGCACGGTCTAGGGGCCTGAATTTTGTCTGTAACTTAAACAGAATATGCTGGGGAGACAGATATGTGTCCCAGAGACTGCCCCTCCTATGCAACAGGTTTCCCTTCCATGTGAAGCTGAGTTTGTCTATTACTAATTTAAGCACAACCTAGAGCAGTAGATGGGGAATAGGAAATTTACATTGGGCATGGCACCCATGCCCTTTGTGGACAGAGATGGCTTATAAATGCCTGTCCCTCAATAAAGGACATCTTTATTCTTTTAGGAAAACTTGGCTAGGCTTATAAAGTCCCCCTGGTTTGTTAGCCTAGTAACAATCTATGAATTTACAATGTGCTATGTGTGGTAGTGACTGTGACTTAAAATATCAATTGATAACAATGATCATACAGGATTTTGGACTTAATCGTTTATTACTTCATAGTATTTCAAGCTTCATCCACATATCAAAGGTTCAAAGGAGGAAACAAAGTATAAGAAAGGCACAAATTATGTAACAAACATAATTGAAAACAACTAGCACAAAGTCACAGTTAATTGTTTGGGAATTAACTAATTAATGTCTTCAGACAGTCCTTAGTAGTATTGCTGTACCAAATATTAGGACTAACTTGTTCCAAAATACAGGCTGTGTACCCACTGGTAATGCAAAGTCAAAGGATTCTCATGTCTGCGTTTTAGATGTCTCTGAGATGCTGTTAGATGCACGTTGTACACTTTATAAGGGTCCTTACAATGTGGTAGAAAATGAAAGAGCATTTTAAAAATGGCAGCCTCGGTGTTACAAGAAGATGGTATTTGAAATGCATTTTTCCCATTTATTTTATTAAAAGAAAGCATAAAGATGAGAACAGATGCTTCAACTCCCCCATGGGAAAGTTTCCTTGGGGAACTGAGGTGTTATAATTTTCTCAGCATCAGGTCTAATAAAGTGTCTGTGGGTAACAAATAACTAGTAGTTCTCACCCTTTCCTATGGCATGCAAGGGGTATCAGCATAGGGAGGCGTCAAAAACATTGATCCTAAAGTACCTTAGACTTTTTTTTTTACTAACTCAAATTATACTCTGTTACAAACTAAATCTGAATATTCCCATCTATAGTAGTAGTTTTTTTCTGTATAATAATGGTCAAAAAAGTAAAAGCTACATCTGCACAGCAGTATTTGCCTAGGAATCCTTGTGACTTTATAATAAGTTGACATAAGATCGTAAAAATCATAACGTATTTGCAGAAACATGTTCACAACCACACCCACCTCCTTAAGAAAACTTTTATTGCTGCAAACTTCTGAAATCTTAATGCTCCCAATGTAGTAAACCTGCTAATAAATGGAGAGGTAGCAACTACCAGTATGCATGTATCTCAGAGTTGCAGTGATTTTCCTAAAATCATTGCAAATCTTATCACATCTTAGTTTGAGATTTATTCAAGCACAAATCTGGCACAAACTAAGACACTAAATGGTTGCCACCTTTAACACAAATATTTGGTCACTTGTACATAAAATGCCATACTACATGTGCCTCAAAAAATCCAGATAATAATGTTCCCTATTTTCCCATTACCAGCTTTGTGTATGAGGGAACAAAGGTAACATCCACTTCTATACCCTTAATCTCTCTATATATAGAGAGAGACAGAGCATCAAAAAGAAAACAATTATTAGTTAGAATAAGATGTTCATTGTGTTACACTGCTGCAGTCATTACACTTGGGTTATCCTGCCGTCGGTTGGTCCCTCAGTCGGCCAGAGTTGCAAAGTCTTGGTCTTGCGTCGGTTGCTGTCACTTCTTCCCTGACGTCAGTGCGACAGGGGTATATAAGATGCAGCCGACGCCATTTTCTTCAGTCTTTCTTGCCACGCGGTGCCCGAAGCAAAAGCAGTTCGCAAGTGCCGGTCGGCCGACTCCTGAGATTTTCATTCCGAATCCAGATCCAAAGTCTTCTACAAAGCTAAGTACCCCATTGGGGAAACTTTTTCTTGCTTTCTTCTTAATAACTATATTTCTTGTGGGAAGCAAGTACCTCATAAGGATTTCCATTCTTATTGTATCCCATGCCTAGGCCCAGACCACGACGTCACAGGTTGTCGGTTTTGCGCTAGGTTTAACAAGCGCACTATTAAACGTCGGTTTGATTTTGCCCAACATTATTTTGGCAGAAAATTCAATTACACCATGCCGTCGGAACAACCGACAAGCGGAATACACAAAAAGCGCAAAGACAAGGACAGGCATCCGAGGCCCAAAACTGATGACAAAGCCTCTTCTAGGCCAGTCGCCGGTTCTCCGGTTTTCAGCAAGGCACCTTCGCAGCCCCTGAAGACCGCTTCTTTGGAACTACAGGCCACCTCTGACTCCCACGTGGAGATGGCTGGGCCTTCGGACACACCAGATTTACGGCCTACTGAGACTAACCCTTCAGAGGGATCCGGAGTAGCTGAACAACCCGCAGCTTTAGAGGGTGTTTTCTGACCTACTCAGTTAACCATTAAATCTTCTGCTAAGTCTAAAACCCCTTTAAAAACAAAGAAACAACTTCAACATTCACCAGGACAGGCCTCCATGCCTAAGAAACAAATGCTCAAAATGGCCGAAGACTTAATTACTCTGATCAGGGGGTCCCACCCTCCTCCTGATAAAAGGCCTAGACAGGATGCAAACTATGACTCATCCGACCAGGTATCCATCTCTTCAGATTCATCCTCAGACCAAGGATACTCTTTACCCCCTTATGAGGATTTTGATGCTGAGGAATCGATTCCTTCAGCCTCTCCACCAGAGGACTACTCCTTTGGGGAAACCTTACATTCCACGAGGGAGCATTTCCATTGGGAGGGCCAGGGTTATTCAGAATCCAAGAAAAGGCTCAGAGATTTTCTTTTATTACCTCAACACAGACCCCTTGCTATTCCGTCAGTGTTAGATATTGTGGATGATGTGTATTCTGAATCCAGTTTAAATCCTGATTCTTTACCTCCTGCTCCGGTTAAGCCAGACAGATACTACAGAGTCCCTGACTCTCACATATTTCTTTATAAAAGCCCTGTTGCTGACCCTGAAACTATTTCCCAGGGTCCCAAAGGGGTAAAGGCCTCTACAGCAAAAAATCCAGTCCCCTCTGACAGAGATTCCAGACCATTAGACAGATGGGGGAATAAAGTATATACATCTGCAACTTTAGCAATGAGGGCCTTAAATTGCCAGTTTCACATGCTTAAATATCAGCAATATTTGATGTCTCAGTTGAAACAAAAAATGCTTCCAAATTCAGATCTTCCTAACTATAAGGAAATGCAGGATTTATTGCATGCATTCTAACAACCAAGTACCAAAGCTCCAACCAATAAAAAACATACAAAGGAGGCAAACCGCAGCTGCTGTAAACTGTAGTATGGCAAAATGACACCAAGAAATAGCGTAACACAATTTTATTTCCGCTTTCGTCCGTAGACTTCATCAGAATAAAAAAACTCTCCAACCTACATCTTAAATACAGCCAAAATTACCACACAATAATTAACACTAATTATCCAATTAAAAAAATACCATTGCTGAAAAACGTGAACAGTTTTACAAACTATTGCAAAGGTACAATTCTATACATCTAGAGAATTGTTATTTTTCACGCTGTTTAGAATTACAAATAATTCCTAAAGGGTTGCGTTTTTTCAAATGCCCTAATGGCGTACAGACTGGCGACCCGTTTTTCAAAACTTTAACTACCTTTTTCAATGAAGCCGGCTTGAATTTTTTAAAGTTATTGGTTGATAATAATGAAAGAAAGTTAGAACTGTTAAAACAGGAAATTGTAACCTTAGAATCATTTTTTAAGGTGCATTTTGACGATGAAGGTTTTGGTGAATTTTTCAACAATATGTTACAGGATTTGGAACAATCTGTTAACGACAACATTAACAGAAAGCATAACAAATTGCTTCGCGATATTCAAGCCTATGAGTCCAATACTGTGTTTACTAACTTTGTTTCATTCAGCAAATTTAATAAAGCTCATAATGGTGGCTATCAGTCTACCGTTCAAACAAATGTAAATGCGACTAACAAAGTTGTAACTGCTAGTAGTAATAAATGGTCTGGTTTTACTGGCAAAAGCTTTCCATCTTTCAAACCGACCATTGTAACAGACTTATCCAATGACAATAGGCAAACCCAGGTTAACATTACATCTGTTAATCTAGAAGACAAAGCATCTGCTGATAAGGAAATCGGTCCTAGATTGGGAACTGACAGTAATAACTGTGTGAGTGTATGTGATAACCTTGCTAGTAACAAATCTAATGCTGTTTCCAATCAAAGTACTGTACCAAATCAATCTGTAACTTCTTCTACTACTTTGAATAAGAAACACTTAAATTCATCAAAAACAGTTCTTACCAGGAGTCGGACTTTTCTGAACTCTCATTCGTCGGGGGACGAAACGTAGATTCCTCTTCTAGTCATCTCAGTGTTATTAATTTGACTGATTATGTTTTTTCTCCTGAAGAAATTAACATTCTTAGATTGGGTTCAAATTTTGTCCCTCATTCTAGGGCAAATTACGTGAAAACTGTTGTGGATGTCAAAAAATATGTAAGAAAACTGAATTTACAGTATTTGTTACATGATGTGTCTACAACTAATCAAGTATTTGTTAAGCCTTCCAATTTTTGCCCAAAGTTGCATCACACTTTGAATATTTTTGAGGAAATGTGTATACAGGATATTGATTCAATGCTTAATAGTAAACGTAAATGTGATTATAATCTCACTGTTACAGAAAGCAAAGCTTTGAAAAAGTTAAAAGAGTTGTGTAGTATTTTTAGGTTTATGAAGAGCGATAAAGGCAATAACATAGTGGTGATGACTAAAGAAGCCTACAGTGAAGGGGTTTTGAAACTTTTAAATAATAGGGAGGAATATGACACTATTTCACTTTTTGAAATTCATAAACGACAACGTGCTGTTTATTCATATTTATATGAAGCCCTTATGGAGGGTGATATCAGTCGTGAATTATATGAATTTTGTGTCATAGATCAGCCACGTATAGGGGGTTTTTTTGGGATTCCGAAGTCTCATAAATCTCTTGTCAATCCCCCTTTTAGACCAATTGTGTCTTCATCCCATTCAATTACTGAAGGGTTGGCTTTGGTCATTGATGCTTTGTTGGGACCTACCATTTACAATGAAACATCATATCTACGTGACTCCTGGCATTTTTTAAATAAATTAAATTCATTTCTTACTACATTTTGTTTCAATCCAAAGAAGCATTTAATGCTTACAGTAGATGTGGTGTCATTGTACACCTGCATTCCTCAGGATTTGGGTATTGAGGCAGTACGGAATTTTTTGTCTAATCATTATAATGGTTTCTCAGCAAGTACTATTAATTTAATTTGTAGATTTTTAGAAATTATTTTAGAAAATAATTTTTTTCTTTTTGAAGAAATCTACTATAGACAAAGAAAAGGAGCAGCTATGGGGTCTCCCGCTGCTCCTGCATATGCAAATGTGGTAATGGCAATGTGGGAACATCAGTTTATGCCATTTTTGGTGGATAAATTTAAAATTTTATTTTATTGTCGTTTTATTGATGATTTATTTTTTATTGTGGATCAAAGTGATGTCAATAATGATTTGTTTCTTAGTTACATTAATTCTTTGTCAACTTATATCAAGTTTGTTATTGGTGGTAAAGGTATCATTGTTGATTTTTTAGATGTTAATTTAAGGTGGGATTCTGAAGAGATGAGAATCCATAGTACCATTCATAGGAAGAAAACGTTCAATAATGGTTATCTCCATTATAAAAGTGGCCTTCCGACACATGTCATTTTGAACATACCCAAAGGGCAGTTCATCAGAGCCAGTCGTATGACATCGAAGGAATCTGATGTTATGGATGAGTTTCGTTTCATTACTTCATTATTTCTTAATAGAGGTTTTCCCAAAACAAATTTAAAGCAAATAGCTGATGATATATTGAATAGACGTGCTAGTGACTTTCCACCATTACTGAATTTGATGTTTGAACGTATTAATTTAGCGGTTGTTAATACATGTAGTAATTTAACTAATAATATGGTTTGTATACTTGGGATGAATTCAGATAGCAAGTATATTAAAAATATCATTACAAAAAATTGGAGAGTGATTAGAGGAAATGCTGAAATGTTTGGTATTTTAGGTGATAAGCCATTATTTGTTCAAAGAAATGACAATAATTTAAAAAATATTTTGGCACAACACAAAGATAGTAGATTTAGAGTTAACACAGTAAAGAAGGGAATGCACTGTTGCAATGACTGTAACATGTGCAGATATATATCTGTTGGTCCATACATTTCTGTTTCTAGTTCAGAAAGAATTTTTTCTGTTCCAGGTTATGTTACTTGTCGCAGTGCAGGTATAGTTTATATAGCACTGTGTTCTTCATGCCCTGCATTTTATGTGGGCATGACAACTAGAGAGCTTAGAACACGTATTAGAGAGCATTTATATAGCATTAAAACGAAGGACGATAAAAATGCCCTCTTCAAGCACACCCTGGTATGTAGGTCTTTTAGCAAATTTTTGTTTTCTATTTTAGAAGTATGTTATAAAGACATGAGGGAAGGAGACTTCAAGAATTTGCTATTACAAAGGGAAACCCAGTGGCAAATAAAATTGAAATCAGACCATCCACCAGGTCTAAATGAATCAATTAACGTGAAATGTTTTTTAAAACATCAAAAATTGAAAATAGACAAAAGTAATGATTTGATTAGTTTGCATATTTTGTAAAGCATTCTATTTTTTAAGTGTCATGTTTTTTTAAACAATGGTATTTTTTTAATTGGATAATTAGTGTTAATTATTGTGTGGTAATTTTGGCTGTATTTAAGATGTAGGTTGGAGAGTTTTTTTATTCTGATGAAGTCTACGGACAAAAGCGGAAATAAAATTGTGTTACGCTATTTCTTGTTGTCATTTTGCCATACTACAGTTTACAGCAGCTGCGGTTTGCCTCCTTTGTATGTTTTTTATTTATTGCATGCAGCTGAACAAGTGGGAAAACATACTTTGCAATGTGGGTTTGATTCATTAGAGGCCTCCTGTAGAGCAGCAGTTACAGGGTGTCATTAGAAGACATGCTTGGCTAAAAGAGAAGACTTTACCAGAGCATGTTAAAGCAAAATTATTGGATGCACCTTTGCAGCAGGATGTTTTATTTGGAGTTAAGGCAGAAGAGGTATTAAAGAAAATGGAGGATAAGGCAAAATCTATGCAAACGGTGAAGGATTTCTTACAGGTTCAGCCTCCTCGATTTATCAGAAATTGGCCAACAAAGAATTGGTCCTTTCCAGTTACAGACAGACCTCAAAGGGGCAGATGCAGACGTCCAAGCGGCAGAGGTCAGCCCACAAGGTCCTTACAGGTCTCGACAATGGGGAGCTTCAACCCAGAAAGAAGGGGAAGACAGGCCTCAACCTTATAAAAAACAGCCCCAATGACTTCCCATTACAGCTGCCAAACACTTCTCTCTTGGCAGCCCCCTTGGGGGGAAAACTGGCACTTTTCTGTCACAATTGGCATATGATCACCAAAGACAAATGGGTTCTCAACATTGTATCTCAAGGTTACAGGTTCCACTTTCACACTCTGCCAAGGTTAAAAGGAATGCCAAATCTGCCACCAAATCAATGGGCATAGGCTAAAAGACAAATTACAGCACTCATGGACATGAGAGCTATTCAAAAGGTACCAACACAGGAGCAAGGACAAGGATTTTACTCGGTTCCCAGAAAGGACAAAGCCTGGAGGCCCATTCTGGATCTTTCTTCTCTAAATACTTACCTGGATGTTCCAAAATTCAAAATGTTGACACTACAGCAGCTTCTTCCCATGCTGGGCAAGAAAGCTTGGCTCGTAACTTTGGACCTCAAGGAGGCATACCTGCATGTCCCTATCAGACAAAACTGCAGAAAATACCAAAGATTCTTAGCAGGTTCAATGCATTACCAATTCCCTGCACTGCCCTTTGGCTTTTCTACTGTGCGCAGGGTCTTTACAAAATGCCTGACACCAGTAATTGCATTTTGCAGACAAAAAGGAATTCAAATTTACCCATACTTGGACGACTGCCTTAATCAAGCAGAGAGCAAAGACATTTTTCTAAAGCATCTGGTGTTTGTAAAAAGATTGCTAATTTGCCTAGGGTACACAGTAAACGAAAAGAAGTCAAAACTAGTGCCCTCACAAGAGATAATAGTCCTGGGTGCCAGCTTAAATACAATGGCCCAGATGGCTTATCTCACGCCAGACAAGCAAGGACAACTGACTCAATATTTCCAATTGATGGCAACAAAGACCCAACTCCCTGCAAGAAAACTTCTGCAGGCCTTGGGTTGCATGGCATCTTGCATACCACTAATTCCATATGCCAGACTGCATATGAGGAAACTACAATGGTACCTAAAGAGTGTCTGGTCTCAACACGGTCACAGTTTGGAAACAGTAATACCACTTATTCCTTGCCTTCAACAGAAGTTTCGATGGTGGGCTCAAGCCTGTCACCTCAACAAGGGACAGCCTTTCACTCAACCCACAGCCAGGCACACACTGACAACAGATGCTTTGGATTACACCTGGGGAGCACACATGGCAGGAAAATGTATTCAGGGCAAGTGGCCCGCAGAACAAAGGCATCTTCACATCAATCAAAAAGAGATGCTAGCTGTACAAAATGCCCTTATAGCTTTCAAGGACCTTCTGCATCCAGGACAACTACTACTAAAGACAGACAACACCACAGTTATGTGGTACATAAACAAGCAAGGGGGCACTCATTCATATCCCCTTTGCAGACAAGCCATGACCTTGTGGAACACAGCTCTGACCTATCAAGTTCATCTGCAAGCACAATTCCTGCCAGGAAAGAAAAACACACTGGCAGACGACTTAAGCAGAAACATCATGGATCCGTATGAGTGGAAATTACATCCACAAATATTTAGAGTGATAACACAAAAATGGTGGAGCCCGGACATAGATCTGTTTGCATCCCCAATGAATTGCCAGCTACAGAAGTTCTGCACAAGGACTTACCACCCACAAGCATGGAAAGTGGATGCCCTCTCATTCAGCTGAAAAAACCTACAAGTATATGCTTTCCCACCACTACCTCTCCTTTCAAAGGTACTCATAAAAGCCAGGCAAGAAAATCTAAAGATGATCCTGATTGCCCCAGACTGGCCACGCCAGCACTGGTACCCAATCTTAAAGAACTTAGCACAAGGTCCACCCTGGATTTTGCCTCAAATCCCACATCTTCTGACTCAGCAAAACAATCAGATACTTCACAGCCAGCTCAAGACTTTAAACCGGGCTGCATGGCAGATTCCTTAGTCAAGCAAGCAATGCCCCTCTCCAAAGCTGTTATGGATGTGATTCTGGAGGCCAGAAGGCCTAGCACCAGGAAAGCCTATTCGGATAAATGGAAGAGATTCTGTGCCTGGAACCAGGCTCACAGCGTTGACCCTCTTGTCCAAAATATTCCTCAGATAGTACAATACTTAACTGAGATGCTGGACAAAGGCCTCTCCTTTTCATCCATCAAGATCCACATCTCTGCCATCTCTGCTCATTACAACACGGACCCACCAATTTTTTCTAATCCTTTGCTAAAATAGTACCTCCGAGGGGCTAAAACATAAGACTGCCCCGTGGAGCACCAACTCCAACTTGGGACTTCAACTTTGTGTTGGAAAAATTAACTTTACCTCCTTTTGAGCCAGCTAACTCAGCAGACTTAAAATATCTCTCTTGAAAACCTGCTCTGCTCCTGGCAATAACCTCAGCACGAAGATTTTCAGAATTACAGGCACTAATGGCAGTGGAACCTTTCATCATTTTCCACCAAGACAGGGTGTCTTTAAGAACAAACTCTACTTTTATGCCAAAGGTGGTATCAAGTGTGGCTCTAAACCAAACTATTCACCTGCCAACTTTTTATCCAAATCCACAGAATAAAGGGGAGAGACTTCTGCATTCCTTGGACATACACAGGCAGTTACGCTTCTACTTGGACAAAACGAAAGCTTTCAGAAAAACTGAGCAATTGTTTGTAGCATATGCTGCAGGAGCACAGGGAAAAGCCATTTCAAAACAGACCATTTCAAAATGGATAGGACACTGTATACATTTCTGCTATACACACAATGGGAAAACTGTACCTAACAGCATTAGGTCTCATTCCACCAGGGCAACAGCCACTTCAACTGCCTACCTCAGAGGAGTACCTACCAAGGACATTTTGGAAGCAGCAACTTGGAGTTCTGTACATACCTTCACTAAGCATTACCATCTGCCTCTTTACTCTAAATTTTTAGGTTTAGGTTAGTTTAGGTTTAGGTTTAGGTTAGTACTAGGCTAACTGCCCTTTCGAGACATTCTTAAGCCTAGCCAATTATCCCTTGTGAGACTCAAACCCTGTACGTTGTGTTTGCAAGGCAAACACCTTAACCACTAGGCCACCCTCCCAACCCTCAATTCAGAGGCCACCCTCCCAACCCTAAATTCAGAGCTGGCTTTGCCACTGCAGTGCTGCAGGGCCTTATAGCCACCCCTAATGCCTTATAGAACTAGCCACCCTACCTCAACTTTGGGATTCTACCCAAGTGTAGTGACTGCAGCAGTGTAACACGATGAACATAGTACAGTTTTGTACTTACCATAAATGTAGATGTTCGAGTGTATACACTGCTGCAGTCCAGGTTACCCTCCCTCCTTCCCCTCTTACTTGCTGGTACTTATCTAAGCCTTCTACCCTTTGCTACCTATGGGGAGTATTTGCTGGTAACTGAAAGTTTTTGATTGCTTTTCTTATGTATGTTTTATGAGCAATTTACATTGCCTACCTTTTTGGGGGCACCTGACATCTGGGGCAAGAAAAACTGAAGAAAATGGCGTTGGCTGCATCTTGTATACCCTGTCACACTGACGTCAGGGAAGAAGCGACAGCAACCGATGCCGGACCAAGACTTTGGAACTCTGGCCGACTGAGGGACCGCTTGACGGTAGGATAACCCAAGTGTAATGACTGCAGCGGTGTATACACTCAAACATCTACATTTATGGTAGGTACAAAACTGTACTTTTAGTGGTTAGATGTTAAAAAAGTCCCTAAAATTAGCTAAGGAGTTCATAAAAATATTATTTAGATAGAATAAGTGCAGTGATTTATTCAGACATAGGAGAAGCCCCTAAAAGAGCCAATGAATTCAGAGATATGAGCATACTTAGCACTTGTATACAAGCTATCCAAATCTAGTATGAGACACTATATATCACTATACCATTCAGGCAAAGCCATTTTTGTAAAATGTGATGAGAGGCTGTAGTGTAGGAACCCAGTTTAACAACTTCCTTCAACAAATATTTATGAATGACCAAACTTTTATGTTTTGTAAGAAACAGTTGCAACCCATTACTTTTGGTCTGCCAGATGGTCCTGTTTTAATTTTTGTGAACCTTCATGAAGCAGTAAAATTTGGGGATCTTTCTTTTATGTAGTGTTCTTAAAACAAACACCAAATGCACGTATTTTTTCTGTAAACCCTTAAACTCAAAGACTTTTCACAAACATCAAAGTTAAGTTGCAAGTATGTACTTCTAGGTGTTCATAACACATTTATAGGTTCGTAGGTGTTTACTAGGCTAACGAACCACAAGGGCTTTTTTAAGCCTAGCTATGTATCCTAAATTTCTGACAAGTTCTGGTACCCTTGATAAGTGGAAGCAGGGGCTTGAGAGGTGAAACATTTACAAGTAGGGGCCTGGGAGATGAGCTGTTTACAGGCTGCCTGTGACTATTAAAGATATAGGTGCAAAACCAGGGATGAATTTCCTGTTCCCCATCCAGTTGTCCAAGTTACACTTGAAATGGGTTAAGGAGGAACTCTGCCTCACATGAATGTGGAGCCTGTTCCAGAGAAGGGGTAGTCTCTGAGATACATGCCTGTCTCTCCAGCAGGTCCTGTATGTATCACAGGCAAGGTTTAAGTCTTTAGAATGGCTGACTATGGGGCTGTTTGTTTTACAGGTATGTAGGAGGTCCATCAGAGTGGGGTCTGACAAAGCCTTGTATGTCAGATACACACCTTCCGTCAACAGCTTGTAGTCGACAGAGTACAGGGAAAGGGCTTTGAGGTATTCTGCATAGGACGTGTTACTCATACCTTGTATTCTTTTAGTGAGGAACCTCACTGGATGTTCCAATTATTGGATACTCCTAGTTAGGTACATACCAAAGAGAGTGGTGTACTGTATGATAGGTCTGAGGAATGCTGAATACAGAGGGAGAACAATGTCTTCCTTGGACCTTGATGCCATGACTTTGTTTATAAGTTGCACAACATAGGATGATTTCCTCACTACTGTAGACACGTGATGGTCAAAGGCTAGGTTACGGTCTCTGTGTGTCTCAAAGTCCCTGACTACTGGGTCAACTCTTAGGGGTGTGTTGTTAATATAATAGTTACCAGAGGATGAATTCCTGAAGGATATTATTATGCATTTCTTGGGATCTGGTTTTAGTCCGTGGCTCTGACACCAGTCGTTTGTGTCAGCCCTTCATGGGGAACATTTGTGTCAGTGGGCACTTCAGTGACAGCTCCTAATTCGCAATCATCTGCAAATTTAGGCAGCTAGAGTCCATTGACATTGGCCTTGATTTTTAGAGAGGTGAATGCCAAAAAGGAGCACTCCCAGGACCAATCACTGAGGGACTCCGCTCATGACTGGCCTATTTGTTGAGGAGGACTCCCCAATTCTAGCTTCCTGGGTCCTGTATGTGAGCCTAATGGCTATCCACCAGGTGACATAAGGGTTTATACCTTATCTCTTAATTTGCCATGAGGCACGAAGCCAGTTTGGAGGCTACAGTTAAATAGCAACTCCAGAGGGCCTAATAAGTCATGTTTCATGCTATTTAGAAGGCATCCTGGGATGTTGACTGGGCCTGTTGATGTAGTGTTCTTAGCTGTAGAGAGAGCATTAAGGACCTTTTCCTTAGTGATAGCTGGGGGAGTTACATTTTATGGTATTTCCTGAGGGAAGGTCTAGAGGGAGAGAGGGGTAAATTTGGAGCTGAATTTTTCGGACAGTAAGTTTGCTGTATCTTCTGGCTCAGTATAGGTGACTTCATTTGCAATGAGCTCTGCCCTCAATTGTGTATTGCCTTTGAGGTTGCTGACATAGCTAAAGAATGCCTTATGGTTGTCCTTGGCCTGGAAGACCAAATATACCTGAATCTTTGCTTTGGTAGACTTTATTTGTCCTCTGAGTTGTGTGTTTCGTTTGAAGGTGCATTTATCCTGCTGGGTGCTGCACCTCCTATTTTTTGCCATGATTGTATAACAGAGGGTAGAAAACCTATTGATGATATGCTTCACCATAGTGGCTTGTTTTTTGAATTAGTTCTGTACTTCTTCCTGGTGGGGTACATCTGTCTGTATGCAGTTATTAACATGCTTATATAGGATTTCTTTGAACAGTTTTGTATGGGCAGCAGTGTTCTCAGGGTTTATGGGAGCCTGAAATTTTGCCGGGTTATCACTTAATAGTAGGAAGTTAGCCTTACAGTAGTTCCTCAATATTCCGGGGCTAGCTGGGGATCCAGGTTTTATTTTTACCTCAGAGGAGGCCATTTTTTGGTCTGACCTTATGAGAGAAGACATTATACTAGGGGTTGTACAGCACTCTCCCATATTAGTAAACCTCTGGTTAGTGTATTGACAGACTGGTCCAGGGAGTTTGTGTTTACAAAATTCAGGAATCTCTGTGCCTGTTCATTTATTGTCATATAGGATTCCCAGTTAGTAGTGGGCAATTAATGTCACCCATAAATATGGTATTGAGTTGGATGGTGAGTGTTTCCAGTAAATTTAAATACATGGTATGGGTTTCCTGGGTCATGGAGAGGGACCTATTGCTTGCAAGGAAGTGGCATTGGATTTTGCTTGGAGAAGCTCAAGTGCATTGTCCTGTTTGACCAGCCTTGATGTATGTTTATATTTGATGTAAATCGAAGCACCTCTACCTTTAGTTCCTGTCTGTGTAGTAACTGGTCTAAATGTTTGGAAGGCATTATAACCTTGCACTGTTGGTCTGCTGTCTTTGGCTTTAAACCATGTCTCAGTGACCATGCAGACATCAACATACTCTAGGGTGAAGAGAGCTTCTAGGGAGTGGAGTTTTTTGTTTAGGCTCCTAGCATTGAGCACAAACACCTTTAGATTTTTCTTAAGTTTTGATTTGCTATGTTGGAAGTACTATCTGTTTGGTTTTGCCTAAAAAAGTTATTTTGGGGGAAGACAATGTTTTAGCCAGTAGTCAAAAGACTAGAGGCAAGAGTTGCAGACCATCCCTGGTAAAGCATTGTGATCTGTTGACCATCTCCTTCCATGCTGACAAATATTGGACCCCCTTAGAATGAAGCTCGAAACTAAGCCAGTTATTAAAGTCAATCATCTTTTCTTAGTATTATGGCATCATCCTTAGAGAAGGTAAAATGTTACTCAGTGCTAGGCTCGTACCAGTCTCGGTCACACATTCCACAGCTCCATGATGTCTTTCTTCATATAGTTTAGGGAGGTACGTCTCAGATCATTTACACCCACATGGACTATGACTGAGCCATACTTGTCCAATGACTTGAGTACATGCGTAATGTGGCAGATCCCGGCCCCTAATTAGCAAATAACCGTAACTTTCTCCTTACTCAGCCTGGTGAGATAGATATTAGTGTGTCTGACAATGGATCTCCAGTGACCAGAATATTAGATTGTGTGGTGGCTTGCCTTATGCACTAAGAAGTAGAGGCTCTTTGTGATGTGTTTGTATGTGTTGATGTGGGTGGTGTTTTGAAAGAGTGCATTCGGGGCTGCTGAGAGTGTTTGTTATGTAGAGTTCGTCTAGGGGGGGGTCTTTGAAGTTCAGGAAGGTTACATTTACATGCCTCAACATATGTGGATGTGTGTGTCTGCTTTGAATCGAGTTTTATGGGTTCAGGATGTGTACTACTGGCAAACTTATTGACATTAGGATTGCTTTTATAGGAAAGCTTTGCCTTCAGTGACATTGTGTATGTGCATCTCTCACATACCATATCAGTTTATTTGAGAATTAACTGACTGTCAGTAAACATGAGGTCATTTCTGTATTGCCTCAGGATGCCCATGTCCGTCAAGCTGGTAATGGAGATAGAGGAAAAGTTCATATCCATGGAAACAGACCCTTTTTATTGATTAGACAGTTGGAGAGAGACTATAAAGTAATGTCAGGAATATCTGGTTTGCAACTCTGGGGCAGTGCTTATCACAGCATATACTAGTTGTCCTGTGTGCAACTTGGTATTGGTTAAATTTCAGTGGTACTTTTGCAGGAAAAATGTCAGCTCAAGGTGTCTGTGTCTGTACAGGATACTGCCAAACACTTGAAGGGAAACTAATACGTAGACTCTGATTTATGGATGAAATGTTTAGGCAAATATTCTGAAGTTAGAAGCAAATCAAGCAGTACTTACCGAAAAGAAAGAATTAGCTTGTCAAGAATGATGAAAAGAGGGGAGTCACCCGAATGGCTACTGCCTGGCTACTACTAGTACATACAAGATATTATAGTGTTCAGCACAATTGTAGTTTTGCCTTTGTCAGCTATATTGAATAATCATATATTTACTGTGGGATAACCTTTTCAAAGCCTCCCAGTCATTGTGTGGTAAGGGTGTAGTACATATTTTTTTCTTGTTTCAGATATGCCAGAAAAACCTTTAACAATGCAATTATGACTTTCGGCTTTTCCCTGTTAGGGGTCACCACAGCTGAACTCCGGTCTGCTCATGATTGGCAGTGGATTTTTACGGTGCCGAATTGCCAGCCCGACACCCAACCTTCAAAGAAGGCACGCCCATTCACGCTTGCATCTACCTGCATGTCTTTAACATCACTCGACCGCGGGAAGGACATGCAGACTCCACACAGTGCAGCTAAATTAGTTAAAAGTATCTGGTAGGCAGTATACATTAGCATTTGTGTTATCATCTGAATATTAGGAAAATATATATTGTCAGAACTAACTGAATAGTCTAAAATTGGATCTGATGTCCATTTTCATGCCTTTCTCAACTAATGGGATCAGATCTGATCCTTGGATCCGATTCTGCTGTTTTTATTAGCTCATGGCCACCAATGAACTCTCAAGCCCTTTCCGTACCCATAATGCACCACCCCTAACATCCCTCAGATCTCGTTTGCTGCTTAATTGTTCAGATGTGGTCACCTTCAGCTCTCGAGTCTTCAGTGAGATGCAAGTCCACTATTTCTTTATTCTTTAATCATAATTTTTCATCTTAAGTTGTTTCTTCTATTCTTTTTCTTGCACTTTGGGTGTAAAATCCTCCTAACATTGTTGGTAGGCCTATCTCTTTCCCTTTACCCTTCTTCACATGTAGAGTGATCTCTTTCTGGAACCAGAACTGCTGAGGCTCAATCTTCAATAGTCTGTTAGTTGGCTACCCTTCTACATGCTGTAGAAGGCCCCTTAAGGGCTTGCGGGTTCAGGCATTTCAATCAGGAGGCATGCTTAAATGCACCTATTTGATTTTGTGGAGCCCTTTAAGTCATGGTTCATCAGTGCACCCTTTGATGGCACTTCTTTATTTGGCCACACAGTAAAGGACACACACTCCAGATGTGAGAAAGCTGGAAAGACCCTCTCTGCAGTGGGTAGGGGCATGTGTTTTTCGACCCCTCAAAGGACCTTTTCCATGAATCAAAAGGGGGGGGGTCAAAATATGGTTTAGAAAATCTCAGAGTTCTTTCCAGGACACTCATGCAATTAGTTCCCAGAAGCAGAGGGAGGAGCTATAATGGAAGATGATGCCCCCATGGCAGAGAGGCCCACAAAACTAGAGATCTAGAGATTCCTTTTCTGACAGACCCTTTCAGCACTCCTGAAAGGAGGCCCGATTGCCTACCTCTGGAGGCAGTCAGGGGTTGCTTATTTCTTCACCAGAAAGCCTGGCTAAGTATAACAAAAGTTAATTGGATGCAGAGAATTATTTCCAGAGATCATATAATTCCTTTTTCCCTACCTTCTCCACTATCCAGAAAAAAATCCCACTGCTGTTCCACTCAGTCTAAGGAAGGCAGCAGCACTAGAAATCCAAAAGCTGCTAAAAAAGAGAGTCATCCAAGATCAGATCAGAATCTGGAACTTAAGTGCTTTTTAGTGCCAAAGAAACAGGGGTCTGGAGACCAATTTTGGACCTCAGTGTATTGAACAAGTCAGTTCAACATACAAAGATGTTTTGTGTTTCACTGTTGCAGTCATCGCCTGTGGGTTATCCCTGCTGTGGTAGTCCTCGGCCAACCCAAATACCAGGGTCAATGTTTTTGTGCTCCGGCTGCTGTCGCCTGTAGTCAGACGTCAGGTCATCAGTATTATAAAGCAAGGCAGCCGACGTCATTACATCAGTTTTTCTTGCGTGGAGCCCGTAGCAGAAGCAGTTTGCATGAGTGCCAGTCGGTCACTACCAGAAGTCGAATTTCAGCAGAAAATGTCTAAAGCTAAGTACCCCGTTGGGGACCCTTTTTTCTTGCTCTAACCGATGTCTGAAAAAGTTAACAATTTTCTCGCCTGTGGAAAGCAGATCCCACACCGAGACTTTCATTCTCACTGCATCACTTGGTTAGGCCCAGACTACGATGTCCCTCTTTGCTGGTTCTGTGCCCTCTTTAATGCGAGAACCATTCGCCGTAGAGCTCTTTTTGTAGACAATTATTTTCATATTCTGTCTTCAAATTCCGATATGGCGTCCGTCAGCCAGCAGTCCGCTGATATTCTGAAAAAACGTAAAGATAGAGACAGGCCACACAAGGCTAAGCCTTCCAACGACACTACCACTAAGAAAGTCACGAGTTCTCTGAAATTCAGTGAGGTGCTTTCGCAACCCCTGATGCCAGACTCACTTTCTACGCAGGCCTCTGCAGAGACCCTTTCGTAGTCCAGTATGCCACAGAAATCCACATCGTCTTCCGAGCCTTTGGCTGTCTCTGCCTTGGTTCGGTCCGGAGCCGCGACACAGGCACTGGCTTCCGAGGAGGCCGTTTGCACTACCGATTCTAGACAAAAACTGTCGTCTTCTCCTCCAACTACAGTTTCTCAGAGACCGACAGATTCTCTCAGTCTTCTAAGTCAGGCCACTGCTAGGAAATCTGCTTCTAGCCACCATCTTGCTACTGCTCTCCCACCCAGAGGTCAAATGCTTAAAATGGCGGTGGATCTCATCTCCCTTATCCGAGGTATTCAAGCCCCCACCCCAAAAAAGAAAAGGCTTCTTTCTCCAGAAATTATGACAGACCAAGAGTCTGAGGAATCTGATTATTCTGCCTTTGAATAGGAACAGCAGCCCTTAACTGTTTGAGGATTCAGATGCAGAGGAATCCATCCCCTCTGCGTCCCCTCCAGAGGACCTTTCCTTCGGGGAACCCTCAACTCCCTCAGGGAACATTTTCAGTCGGAATCTCAGGACTACCCACAGTCAAAGAAACGACTTAGAGAGTTTCTGGACCTGCCACAGCACAGACCCCCTGGCCATCCCTCCTATTCTAGAAGTGGTGAATGGTGTTTTCCTTGAATCCAGTTTAGCCCCTGATGCCCTGCCCCCTGCTCCAGCTAAACCTGACAGGTACTACAGAGTACCGGATTCTCACAAATACCTGTACAGGAACCCTGCTGCAGACAGACCCTGAGGTCATTACACAGGGACCCAAAGGAGCTAAGACTAGTTCTGCCAAGAATCCTCTTCCTTCTGACAAAGACTCCAGAGCTGTGGACAGATGGGGTAAGAAAGTATACACTTCTGCAACCTTAGCTGTCAGAGCACGCAGTTGTCCGTTCCATATGTTAAAATGTCAACAACACACTTTGAAACAAATAAAGCAGAAGATTGCTACCTCTTCTGACGGTGCCAACTCAAAAGAGCTGGCAGAATTGCTTCACTCTGCTGGTCAAGTGGCCAAGCACTCATTAGAGTATGGATATGATGCCTAAAAGCCTCTAGCAGAGCAGCAGTGACAGAATCTGTTATTAGAAGACACGCATGGCTGAAGGAACAATCTCTCCCTGATCATGTCAAGTCTAAACTTCTTGATGCACTCCTAGATAAGGAACGCCTGTTTGGGCAAAAAGCAGAAGAGGTGCTTAAAAAGATGGAAGACAAAGCAAAATATATGCAAACAGTAAAAGATTTCTTTCAAGTTCAACCACCCAGATTCAGCAGAAACCTCCCTTCTAAGCACTGGGCCTTCCCTGCACCCAGCAGACAGGGACAAAGTAAGCCCCGCAGGGACAGGACATCCAGGCCCCTATCCCAGGGCCAGCAAAGAAGCAAACAATGGACCACTTCCGTCTCTAAGGCAGGGAGTTCTAAGCCAAGCTTCTATGGTAAACACTCACAATGACTCTCCCTCCCCCCTGCCCTCCTTTCACTCTAAAACTAGGAGGAAGGCTCACCCTCTTCAAGGACAATTGGTTCTCTATAAGCAAGGACCAATGGGTATTAAAAATAATTTCTCAGGGATACAGATTCTCCTTCAGCTAACTCCTAATTCCAAGAGGGTCTCAGGACTTTAATCTCTCATGGCTGTCGAGCCCCCCAAACCAGTGGGCAAAGGAATTAAAAGAGGTAAAAACACCAGATCAAACAGGAAAAGGTTTTTTTACTCCAGACTATTCCTTGTTCCCAGAAAGGAGGGCACTTGGCGCACCATCCTGGCTCTAGCCAAACTGAACACCTCCTTGGTGGTCCCCAGATTCAAAATGCTAACCTTGCAGCAGCTCCTGTCTGTGCTCACACAAAATGCCTGGCTGGTGACACTAGACCTAAAAGATGCCTACCTCCACATCCCCATCCGGGAGTCATGCAGAACATTCCTGCGCTTCATAGCAGGCTATCAGCACTTTCAGTTCTCTGCACTGCCCTTTGGCTTATCTACTGCTCCCAGAATATTCACCAAATGCTTGGCCCCGGCTATAGCATTTTGCAGACAGAGAAATATACAGATTTACCCTTACCTGGACGACTGCTTCATTCAGGCAAATAGCAAAGAAAAGTTGCTCCAGGATCTTCTCGTTCTCAAAAAAACCCTAACTTCCCTCGGGTTCACCATCAATGAGAAAAAAATCAAAGCGAAACCCCACCAGGAAAATTGTTTTCCTGGGACCTGTGCTACACACAGCAACCCTAATGGCCTTCCTATCCCCAGAAAAGCAGAGCTTCCTGCCTCTCTACTTCACCCAGCTGGCTTCCAAAAGTCACCTCATTGCGAGGAAGTTCCTGCAAGCCCTGGGATAAATGGCATTTTGCCTCCTTCTCATCCCTCTCACCAGGCGTCATATGAGAAAGCTTCAGTGGTACTTAAAGAACCTTTGGTGACAGCACTCTCAGTCCCTAGAGACCACTTTCCTATTGATTCCTTGCATAAGGGATGAATTTCTCTGGTGGGCAGAGGCCTGTGCCATGAACAAGGGTCTTCCTTCATCCTCCACTCTTCCAGCCAGACCATCACCACCAATGCCTCAGTCATAGCTTGAGGCACTCATCCAGCAGGCAGGTGTATCCAAGGCCTTTGGAATGCCCACCAACTTGACTTGCACATCAACCAGAAAGAAATGATGGCAGTGCAAAATGCTCTGACTTCCCTCCAACCCCATCTCAGGCCAGGGTTGTCCTCATAAAAATAGACAACATCACAGTAATGTGGTACATCAACACGCAGGGGGGCATCCAATCTTACCCCCTGTGCAGGTTAGCCATGAGTCTATGGCTTACAGCCACCTCCATGGGGCTACACCTGCTTGCCCAATACTTACCAGGGATCAACAACACACTAGGAGACCACCTAAGCAGAAACTTACTGGACCCCCACAAATGGCAGCTCCACAGAGAAATCTTTCTGCAAACCATCCAGGAGTGAGAGACCCCAGAGTTGGACCTCTTTGCCTTGCACTTCAACCACCAGCTGCACAAGTTTTGTACCAGGGAGTATCACCTCAGAGCATGGAAGGTGGATGCCTTGACCTTCCTCTGGAGCTCCCTCTTTGTATACGAATACCCTCCTCTGCCCCTTATTCCCAAAGTTCTGATCAAAGTAAGAGAGGAGAGACCAACGGCCATCCTCATCGCTCCAAATTGGCGTAGACAGCATTGGTACCCCTTACTATGCAGTCTGACCTTACAGCCTCCAAAGCTGCTTCCAGTAAGGTCAGACCTCCTGACCCAGGAGAGGGAGAAGGTACTGCACAAAGACCTACAGACTCTCAAGCTTTCAGCATGAATCATACACTAAAAACTAACAAGAAGTCACTGTTAAGCAAACAGGTCCTGGACATCATCACAGAGGCCAGAAGGCCCAGCACAAGAAAATCTTACACAGGAAAATGGATAAGATTCTGCTCCTGGAAACAATCAAAAGGGGGCAGTACCTCCCAACCTTCCGTCCCTGACATCCTGGATTACTTAGCAGAGTTTGCTCAATAGTGGCCTCCCTTTCTCCTCTATTAAAATCCATGCCTTAGTCATGATTCAGACCCACCCCTCTTCTCTCACCCTTTGATTAAGCAATTTATCAGAGGGGCTTCTAATATCAGGCCTCCCAGAAGACCTCCTACTCCACCCTGGGACCTGAATTATGTGTTAGAGAAACTAACCTTACTTCCTTTTGAACCTGCCACTTCAACAGAATTGAAATACCTCTCCTGGAAGACTGCCTTCCTACTTGCTATCACCTCAGCCAGAAGGGTCTCAGGACTTTAAGCTCTCATGGCTGTCGAGCCCCTCATAATTTTCCATGCAGACAGAGTCTCCCTGAGGGCTAATCTCACCTTTATGCCCAAGGTGGTATCTGATGTGACCCTTAACCAGACCATACACCTTCCCACCTACTTTCCCAAGCCTCAAAACAAGAGGAAAGAATTCTACACTCGCTAGATGTGCACAGACATCTCAGATACTATCTGGACAGCACTAAACCATTCAGAAAAACTGACCAGCTTCTTGTAAGCTTTGACCCAGGGGCTGAGGGGAAGCCCATCTCCAAACAAACCATTTCCAAATGGATTTCACACTGTATCCATTTTTGCTACAGACTATATGGGAAACCAACCCTAAGTCGATCTGTACCCACTCTACTTGGGCAACCTCCACTGCCACTGCCTTCCTCAGAGGAGTACCTACCAGGGATATATTAGAAGCGGCCAACTGGACCTCTGTCCATACCTTTACAAAGCCTGCCACCTACCTCTCTTTTCTAAGTATAGGGCTGGGTTGGCCTCTGCAATTCTGCAGAGCCTCCTGACCCATGCCTAGGACTCTACCCATCCTTCCACCCTTTACCTCAACTTTGGGAATCCTCCCACAGGTGATGACTGCAACAGTGAAACCTGAAGAACATAGTACAGTTGTGTACACTTACCATAAATGTAGATGTTCGAGTGTATTGACTGTTGCAGTCTTGGATGTTCTTCGTGTTTCACTGTTGCAGTCATCACATTTGGGTTATCTGCCTGCAGGTAACCCTCAGCCGGCCTGAATACCAGAGTCTTTGGATTTCTGCGTCGGATGTTGTCGCTTCTTCCATGACATCAGGTCGTCAGGGGTATAAAACATGCAGCCGACGCCATTACATCAGTCTTTCTTGCCATGCGGTGCCTGAAGCAGAAGCAGTTCGCAAGTGCCGGTCAGCCAACTCCTGAAATTTTTGTTTTCGAGTTTCAGACCCGAAGTCTTCAAAAAAGATAAGTAACCCATTGGGAATCCTTTTTTCCTGCTCTAACCGATGTCAGAAAAAAGTAACAATTGTCTTGCCTGTGAAAAGCAAATACCTCATAGAGATTTTCATTCTTACTGCATCACCTGTTTAGGCGCAGACCACAACGTCCCTCACTCTCAGTTTTGTGCCTTGTTCAACTCCCGAACTATTCGTCGTCGGGTTATTTTTGTAACTAAATACTTTCAATGTTCATCGTGTTTCACTGTTGCAGTCATTACAATTGGGTTATCCTGCTGGCAGGCTACCCGCAGTCGACCTGAATTCCAAAGTCTAGGTCCAGCGTCGGCTGCTGTCGCCTCCTCCCTCACGTCCGTGCGCCAGGGGTATAAAAGATGCAGCCGACACCATTTTCTTCAGTCTTTCTTGCCGCTCGGTGCCCGAAGCAAAAGCAGTTCGCAAGTACCGGTCGGCCGACTCCTGAGATTTTCAAGTTCGAATTTCAGACCCAAAGTCTTTATTAAAAGCTAAGTACCCCATTAGGGAAACTTTTTTCTTGCTCCAGACAGATATCAGAAAAAAGTTAATAATTGTAATTCTTGTGGGAAGCAAATACCTCATAAGGATTTTCATTCTTACTGCGTTCCTTGCCTAGGCCCTGACCATGTCGTTGCTAGTTGTCGGTTTTGTGCTAGATTTAACCAACGCACTATTAAGCGTTGGTACGATTTTGCATTTCATTACTTTGGCAGAAGATTTAATTATATAATGCCGTCGGAACAACCGACTACCGGAGTTTACAAAAAACGCAAAGAAAAAGAAAAGGACAGGCATCTGAGGTCCAAAACCGACAACGAGGCTTCTTCTAGGCCAGTCGCCGGTTCTCAGTGAGACACTTTCGCAGCCCCTGATGACTGCTACTTTAGAGCCGCAAACCGATACCGACGCCCACGTGGAGTCAACCAGGCCTACAGAAACTCAAGGTATTGGACCTTCGGAAACCATTACCTCAGATGGGTCTGGAGCCGCTAAGCAGGCATCGGCTTCTGAGGGCGTTTTCAGGCCTACACAGTTATATGTTAAAACGACTTCAGCTAAAAAGGCAAAGACTAAAGCAGCTTTAAAGACAAAGAAACAAGTACAGCAGCCCCATGGACAGGCCTCCATGCCTAAAAAACAGATGCTCAAAATGTCTGAAGACCTGATTACTTTGATCAGGGGTTCTCATCCCCCTCCTGACAAGAGGCCTAGGCAAGAGATAGAATATGAATCTTCAGATCAGGTTTCCATTTCATCTGATTCCTCTTCTGATCAGGAATACTCTCTTCCTCCTTATGAGGATTCTGATGCTGAAGAATCTATCCCCTCAGCTTCTCCTCCTGAGGATTATTCTTTGGGGAAACACTGCATACCATGAGGGAGCATTTCCACTGGGAGAGCCAAGATTATTCAGAATCTAAGAAAAGGCTCAGAGACTTTCTTTTACTGCCTCAGCACAGGCCCCTTGCTATTCCACCTGTGCTAGACATTGTAGATGATGTATTTTCAGAGTCCAGTCTGACACCTGACTCCTTACCTCCAGCTCCTGTTAAGCCAGACAGATAGTACAGGGTTCCAGACTCACACAAATTTCTTTTTAAAATCACTGCTGCTGCTGACCCAGAAACTATCTCTCAGGGTCTCAAGGGGGTCAAGGCTTCCACTGCAAAAAACCCTACCCCCTCTGACAGAGATTCCAGAGCACTGGACAGATGGGGAAAAAAGATTTACACTTCTGCTACCTTGGCTGCAAGGGCTTTAAATTGTCAGTTTCATATGCTTAAATATCAGCAATACATTATGTCACTGCTTAAACAGAAAATGTTGACACATTCTGAATGTGCAGAAAATAAAGAAATGCAGGATTTATTGCATGCGGCCGAACAAGTTGGAAAGCATACTTTACAATGTGGTTTTGATTCTTTGGAGGTCTACTACAGAGCCGCTGTTACGGGTTCTGTCATTAGGAGGCATGCTTGGTTAAAGGAACAGAATCTGCCTGATCATGTTAAAGCAAAATTATTAGATGCTCCATTACAGCATGATACCTTGTTTGGTGTTAAAGCAGAAGAGGTGTTGAAGAAAATGGAGGACAAAGCCAAATCTGTGCAAACAGTCAAGGATTTCTTACAGGTACAGCCCCCAAGATTTAGCAGACACTGGCCTACAAAGAATTGGTCCTTTCCAGTGTCAGACAGGCCACAAAGAGGCAGATACAGACGCCCTAGAGGCAGATCCCAGCCCCAAGGCTAATACAGGTCTAAACAATGGGGTGCTTCTACCTCCAAAAGCGGAGAAGACAAGTCACAGCCATTCAGAAAGCAGTCCCAATGACTTCCCCCTGCCAGCGCCAAGCACTTTTCTTCTAGCAGCTCCTTTAGGGGGAAAACTAGCACTTTTTTCTCAAAACTGGCACCTAATCACCCAGGACAAATGGGTCTTGAACATAGTGTCACAAGGTTACAGGTTCCACTTTCACACCCTGCCAAGGGCAAACGGTATGCCAGACCTGCCAAAAAATAAATGGGCAGAGGCACAAAAGCAAGTTTCATCCCTCATGGACATGAGGGCCATTCCGCAAGTAACACAGCAAGAGCAGGGACAAGGATTTTACTCAAGACTTTTCTTGGTGCCCAGAAAGGACAAAGGCTGGAGGCCAGTACTGGACCTATCTATTATAAACACATACCTGGATATTCCAAAATTCAAAATGTTGACTCTGCAGCAGCTTCTGCCCATGCTTGCCAAGAAGGCTTGGCTTGTAACTTTAGACCTGTAAGAGGCATACCTGCATGTCCCAGTCAGACAATCATGCAGAAGATACCTCAGATTCATAGCTGGCTCAACGCACTACCAATTGTCTGCACTGCCCTTTGGCTTATCTACTGCGCCCAGGGTCTTCACAAAATGCCTGGCACCAGTAATTGCATTTTGCAGACAAAGAGGAAGACAAATATATCCTTACTTGGACGGCTGCCTTATTCAAGCAGAGAACAAGGACATACTAATATAGCATCTGGCGTTTGTAAAAAGATTACTAACATGCCTAGGGTACACAGTAAACGAAAAGAAATCAAAACTTGTACCCTCTCAAGAGATAATATTCCTGGGTGCAAGCTTAAATACAACGGCCCAGATGGCTTATCTCACGCCAGACAAACAAAGGCAACTGACTACTTATTTCAAAATGTTGGCAACAAACACCCAGTTAACTGCAAGAAGAATTCTGCAGGCTTTGGGCTTCATGGCATCCTGCATTCTGCTAATTCCATATGCAAGACTGCATATGAGGAAACTACAATGGTATCTAAAAATTGTTTGGACTCAACATTGCCACAGCCTGGAAACTATAGTTACACTCATTCCCTGCCTGCAACAGGAGTTTCGATGGTGGGCAAAGGCCTGTCACCACAACAAGGGGCAGCCATTCACCATACCCCCACCCAGGCAGACATTGACAACAGATGCATCAGATTATGCCTGGGGGGCCCACATGGCAGGAAGATGTATTCAGGGCTCATGGTCCACAATCCAAATGCATCTACATATCAGTCAAAAAGAGAAGCTAGCTGTTCAAAATGCCCTGACAGCCTTCAAGGATCTACTTCATCCAGGACAACTACTGATAAAGACGGACAATACTACAATCACGTGGTACATAAGCAGGGAGGCACACATTCCTACCCCCTTTGCAGACTAGCCATGACTTTGTGGGACACAACATTGACTTATCAAGTACATCTGCAAGCACATTTCCTGCCAGGAAAGATAAATACTCTGGCAGACGAACTAAGCAGAAACCTCATGGATCCCCACGAGTGAAAATTGGATCCACAAGTCTTCAACATGATAACAAGGAATTGGGGATGCCCGGACATAGATCTATTTGCCTCCCCTCACAACTGCCAACTACAGAGATTCTGCACAAGGACTTATCACAAGCAAGCATGGAAAGTGGATGCTCTGTCTTTCAGCTGGCAAAAAACTTAACAGATTATGCCTTTCCCCCACTGCCTCTCCTCCCCAAGGTACTCCTAAAGGTCAGACAGGAGACACCAAAAATGATACCGATTGCCCCAGACTGGTCCTGCCAGCACTGGTATCCAATCCTAAGGAACTTGACTCAATGCCCAGCATGGACATTACCTCAAATTCCTCACTTACTGACCCAACAAAACAATCAGATCCTGCACAGCCAATTCAGGACCTTAACTCTGGCAGCATGGCGGATAATGTAGCTTTTCAAATCACACCTCTCTCTAAAGCTGTGGTGGATGTTATCTTGGAGGCCAGGAGGCCCAGTACCAGAAAATCTTATGCAGAAAAATGGAAGAGATTCTGTACTTGGAACCAGGCACAAGGAATTGACATGATTGTACCAAATATCCCTCAGGTTTTGCAATACTTAACTGAGATGCTGGACAAAGGCCTATCCTTTTCATCAATCAAGATTCATGCCTCTGCCATTTCAGCTCATTACAATACAGAGCCACCTATTTTTTCTCATCCTTTATTAAGGCAGTACCTCAGAGGAGTTAAAAACTTATGGCCTCCAAGGAGATCACAATACCTGCATGGGACCTCAATTATGTCTTGGAAAAACTCACTCTGCCTCCTTTTGAGCCAGCCGCTACAGCTGATATAAAATTGTTGTCATGGAAAACAGCTCTGCTCCTAGCAATAACCTCTGCAAGATGAGTCTCAGAGCTACAGGCACTCATGGCTGTGGAACCTTTTATCATTTTCCATCCAGATAGGGTTTCTCTAAGGACAAACCCCACATTTATGCCTAAGGTAGTGTCCAGTGTGGCCGTCAACCAAACTATTCATTTGCCTACCTTTTATCCAAACCCACAAAATAAGGGTGAGAAACTTCTGCATTCTTTGGACATACACAGACAGCTGCGCTTCTACTTGGACAGAACCAATGCTTTCAGAAAGTCTGAGCAATTACTGGTAGCATATGCTGCAGGACTGCAAGGAAAGGCTATCTCTAAGCAGACTATTTCAAAGTGGATAGGTCACTGCATTCGTTTATGCTGTTCTCAACATAGCAAATCAGTGCCTAAGGGCATTAGGCCACATTTAACCAGAGCAGCAGCCACTTCAGCAGCCTTCCTCAGAGGAGTGCCAACCAAAGACATTTTAGAGGCTGCAACCTGGAGTTCAGTGCACACTTTTACAAAGCGCTACCACTTACCACTCTACTCCAAATCCAGGGCAGGCTTTGCCACTGCAGTACTGCAGGGCCTCATAGCCGCTCCTAATTCTGTTTAGTTCCAGCCTTCCAACCTTAGCTTTGGGATTCAACCCAATTGTAATGACTGCAACAGTGAAACATGATGAACATAGTACAGTTGTGTACCTACCATAAATGTAGATGTTCGAGTGTATTCACTGTTGCAGTCCAGGTTATCCACCCTCCACCCCCCTTATCTTTGCTGGACCTTGTCTGTACTTCTCTATTCTATACAACCTATGTGGTGTATTTGCTTGTAGAGGAAGGAAACTTGTTACTTGGTGCATGCATGCTTTATTGACATTTTTTAAGCCTACCCTTTTAGGGACACCTGACATCTGGGGCAAGAAAAACTGAAGAAAATGACGTTGGCTGCATCTTTTATACCCCTGGCACACTGACGTCAGGGAGGAGGGGACAGCAGCCGACGCCGGACCTAGACTTTGGAATTCAGGCCGACTGCGGGTAGCCTGCCAGCAGGATAACCCAATTGTAATGACTGCAACAGTGAATAAACTCGAACATCTACATTTATGGTAGGTACACAACTGTACTCTCTCTATCTCCGTACTCTGCAATGGCTTTAAGCCATCCGACTACCGATCTTCCAAAAAAAGTAAGAATAAAACAGAGACAGACCGCATAGGTCCAAAACTGCCAATGATGCTTTCGTTAAGCTAGTCGCCAGTCCACTG
Source organism: Protopterus annectens (assembly GCF_019279795.1). Classification (NCBI taxonomy): domain Eukaryota; kingdom Metazoa; phylum Chordata; order Ceratodontiformes; family Protopteridae; genus Protopterus; species Protopterus annectens. Next base: position 598,290,083 of record NC_056739.1, on the reverse strand, counting down.
GTACTCACTGAGGCGCTTTCGCAGCCCCTGATACCCAGTACTACAGATTTGCAGGCCTCTACTGAGATCCATTCGGAGTCCAGTATGCCGTGAGATGCTTCTTCGACTATGGAACCTGCAGATGTCTCTACCTTGGATGGGTCTGGAGCTGCTGTGCAGGCACCGGCTTCTGAGGGTGTATTCAGGCCTACACACTTTCATATTAAACTGATGGCATCATTTCCAACTAGAAGTACCGATTTCCTCAGGCCTAAAACTCGCACTATGCCTAGAAAAACGATGACCCAAACCGCTGACTCAGGCCCTTATGCCTCAAAAACAAATGCTCAGAATGGCTGAAGACCTTATTACCTTAATTAGGGTAAGCCAGCCTTCCCCCTCTAAGAGACCTAGAACCGATTTTCTGATTCTTCTGATCAGGAATCTGATATTCCTGCTCCTTCTGATTACTAGGATTTGCCCTTATCTACTTATGAGGATTCTGATGCAGAGGATTCCATTCCGTCTGCTTCCCCTCCAGAAGATTTTTCTTTTGGTGAAACCTTGCATACCCCCAGGAAGCATTTCCACTGGGAAAGCCAGGGCTGTTCTGAGTCCAAAAAGATACTTAGGGAATTCTTACTCCTGCCTTAATACAGGCCTCTAGCTATCCCTTCTGTTCTGGCTATTGTAGATGATGATTTCTTGGAATCTAGCCTTACCCCAGACACTTTACCTCTAGCTGCCAGAAAACCTGACAGGTACTTCAGAGTACCTGACTCTCACAAGTTCCTCTTCAAGAATCCTACTGTGGATCCAGAGACCATTTCCCAAGGACCAAAAGGCATTAAGGCTACTGCTGCCAAAAATCCTACCCCTTCTGATAGAGATTCTAGAGCCTCAGATAGATGGCTTAGAATGTATACACTTCTGCTACTTTGGCCATTAGGGCTTTAAATTGACAGTTTCATATGTTAAAGTAGCAGCAGCATATTATGGGACTACTTAAACAGAAAATTATTATGATTCCTGACTGTGCTGAACACAAAGACTTGCAAGATGTAATGCATTTTGCAGAACAAGTTGGTAAACATACTTTGCAATGTGGTTTTGATGCTTTAGAAGCATCTTGTAGGGCTGCTGTCACTGGGTCTGTACTTGGAAGACATGCTTGGCTTAAGGATCAAAACTAGCCAGATCATGTTAAAGCTAAATTACTGGATGCACCCTTAAACCAAGACCGCCTTTTTGGCAACAAAGCAGAGGAAGTCCTCAAAAGGATGGAGGAAATAGCTAAATCTATGCAAACTGTTAAAGATTTTCTACAAGTACAGCCTCAGTAGGCATTGACCTTCAAAGAACTGATCCTTTCCAGTCCCTTCCAGGCCTTCTCAGTCCAAACCCAGGAACAGCAGACCACCAAGACTTCATTCTCTGGCTATGCACAGATCTAAGCAGTGGGGGGCTCCCACTTCCATAGCAGGTAGTAGTAAGCCACCCCCCCACAGAAAAATGCCACAATGACTTAACCTTAACCCTTCCAAGCCCTGCTTAACTACTTGCTCCCTTAGGAGGAAAGCTCACCCTGCATGCAAAAAACTGGGAACTCATTACCCAGGACAAATGGGTTTTGAACATAGTTTCCTGAGGATACAGATTCCACTTCCACACACTACCAAACCCAAATGGTTGGCTAGACCTCCCCCCAAATCAATGGTTGGAGGCCCAACAGCAGGTTCTCTCTTTTCTCAGTATCAGGGCTTCTCAACCAGTCCCAGCAGAACTAAGAGGACAAGGTTTTTATTCAAGACTTTTTCTGGTACCCAGAAGAGAAAACTCCTGGTGTCCTATCCCGGACCTCTCTATTCTCAACACCTTTTTGTTGGTTCCAAAATTCAGAATGCTAACTCTTCAACAGCTTCTTCCTATGCTAGCCAAGAATGCCTGGCTGGCAACCCTAGACTTAAAGGAAGCTTACCTGCACATCCCAATAAGAGAATCCTGCAGACAATACCTATGTTTCAGGGCGGGCTCCATGCACTTTCAGTTCTCTGCACTTCCCTTTGGCTTATCTACCACGCCCAAGGTGTTTACAAAGTGTCTAGCTCCAGCCATTGCACTTTGCAGGCAGAAAAGTATTCAAATGTACCCATACCTGGATGATTGTCTGATTCAGGCAGAAAGCCAGGACTTGCTATTACAACACCTAGCATTTGTAAAGAAACTTCTAACCTCACTGGGGTACACCATCAACAAAAAGAAATCTCACCTAGTACCCTGACAACAGATTGTATTCCTGGGAGCAAGCTTGAACATAACTTCCCAGATGGCATTCCTCACTCCAGAGAAACAAGTTTATTTGACAACCTACTTCAAACTATTGGCCACAAAAACCCAGCTATATGCAAGGAAAATACTGCAAGCTCTGGGGTTCATGGCCTCTTGCATTCTGCTAATTCTGTGTGCAAGACTGCATATGAGGAAACTCCAGTGGTATCTAAAAAGTATATGGTGTCAACATTCTCAGGACCTGGAGACAATGATTCCTATCATTCCTTGTCTAAGGACAGAGTTCCTTTGGTGAGCAGAGGCCTGCTACCACAACAAGGGACTCCCTTTCACTCTAACACCTGCCACCCAAACCCTAACAACAGACGCATCAGACTATGCATGGGGGGCTCACATGGCAGGGCAGAGCATTCGGGGCAAATGGAACCCGAGACTGATGCACCTGCATATCAATCAGAAAGAAATGTTAGCTGTACAGAATGCTCTGACAGCCTTCAAAGACCTTATTCTTCCAGGACAGCTATTGGTAAAGACAGACAACACCATATTTATGTGGTACATAAACAAGCAGGGGGGAACCCACTCCTACCCTCTCTGCAGACTAGCCATGGGTCTGTGGAGCACAGCCTTGAGCTACCAAGTACACCTACAAACTCAATTCCTGCCAGGCAAACTATATTCACTGGCAGACGACTTAAGCAGAAATCTCATGGACCCACACAAATGGAAACTAGAACCCAAAATATTTACCCTCTTGAGGAACAAATGGGGGAACCCAGAGGTAGGCCTGTTTGCCTCCCCTCAGAACTACCAATTGAACAAATTCTGCACCAGAACTCCTCACAGTCAAGCTTGGAAAGTGGATGCCCTGACCTTTACCTGGGAAAGCCTGTCAGTTTATGCCTTTCCCCCTCTGCCTCTCCTCTCGAAGGTTCTACTAAAGATCAAATAGGACAAGCTAATAACAATACTGATTGCACTAGACTAGCCATGCCAGCACTGGTACCCCCTCTTGCGCAGTCTTACACTGCTGCACCCATGGCACCTGCCAATGATCCCTTCCCTGCTGTCCCAGCAGGTGGGCCAGATTCTGCACCCTCAGCTTCAAACCCTGAACCTTGCAGCCTGGCTAATTCCATGAGCTCTCCTCTAGCATCCCGCAGTAAGCAGGTGTGGGATGTCATTCTGGAGGCAAGGAGGCCTAGTACCAGAATATCCTATGCTGAAAAGTGGAAAAGATACTGTTCCTGGAGCTTGGCTCAGGGGATGGGCACAATGGTGCCCAGCTTACCTCATATTCTAGAGTACTTAACAGAAATGCTCCACAAGGGTCTATCCTTCTCGTCAATTAAGATTCATGCTTCTGCCATTTCAGCACATTATAATACTGAGCCACCCCTCTTCTCTCACCCCTTGCTAAAACAATTCCTTAGAGGAACCAAAAATTTAAGACCCCCCCCCCCCCCCAGGAGAGTTCCCACTCCAGCCTGGGACCTTAACTTTGTATTGGGAAATCCCCCCCCCTTTGAGCCAGCTGCAACAGCAGAGTTGAAATTCCTTTTTTGGAAAACAGCCTTACGTCTAGCCATCACTTCAGCAAGAAGAGTGTCTGAATTACAGGCCCTCATGGCAGTGGAACCCTTCATTATCTTCCTTGCGGACAGGGTTTCTCTCAGGACTAATCCTTCCTTTATGCCCAAGGTGGTGTATAGTGTGGCCCTAAACCAGTCCATTAATTTGCCTACTTTTTTCTCTAATCCACAAAACAAAGGGGAATGGATACTGCACTCTCTGGACATGCACAGACAACTTAGATTCTGTTTGGACAGGACTAAGCCTCTCAGAAAATCTGACCAGCTGCTACTCGGCTTTGCTACAGGGGCAGAGGGGAAGGCCATTTTAAAGCAAACTATTTCTAAATGGATAGCCCATTGCATTCATTTCTGCTACAAGCACCATGGAAAACCTACCCTACAGGGGATAAGATCACATTCCACCAGGGCTGCATCTACCTCTATGGCATTTCTCAGAGGAGTCCCTACCAGGGGCATCCTGGAAGCTGCTACCTGGAGCTCTGTACACACCTTCACCAAGCATTACCACCTGCCTGTCTTTTCTAAATCCAGAGCTGGATTTGCCACAGCAGTCTTTCAGGGCTTAATAACTGGCCCTAATGCTCTTTAACTACCTCCTCTCTTCCTTAGCTTTGGGAATCAACCCAAATGTGATGACTGCAACAGTGAAACATGAAGAACATAGTACAGATGTGTATACTTACCATAAATGTAGATGTTCAAATGTATTCACTGTTGCAGTCCTGGTTACCCTCCCTCCAGTCCCCTGACTTCTCTTGGCTCTACCTTTCCTTCTTGTTTGGTGTGTATTGTGTATATATATATATATATATATATATATATATATATATATATATATATATATATATATATATATTCATGTGTGTTTGCTTTTTGATGGGGGTGTACCATACCATATAATTGTGTCCTATTGTGGGGGCACCTGACATCTGGGGCAAGAAAAACTGATGTAATGGTGTTGGCTGCATGTTTTATACCCCTGACAAACTGACGTCATGGAAGAAGCAACAGCATCCGACGCAGAAATCCGAAGACTCTGGTATCCAGGCTGGTTGAGGGCTACCTGCAGGCAGATAACCCAAATGTGATGACTGCAACAGTGAATGCACTCAAACATCTACATTTATAGTAAGTGTATACAACTGTACTTTTTCCTCCCTCCATCCCCCTTTTCACATCTTCCCCTTGGGGGACACATGCTTCCCAAGGTGGCTCTTAGCCACCAGGACCACTTATCTCTTTTCCCTTGTGCTTCTGACAGGTTAGGGCAATAAAAACTGATGTAATGACGTCAGCTGTCTTGCTTTATAGTACTGATGACCTGACGTGAGACTACAGGCGACAGCAACTGGCACACAAAAACATTGACTCTGATATTTGGGCCGGCCAAGGGCTACCACTGCAGGGATAACCCACAGGTGATGACTGCAACAGTGAATACACTCGAACATCTACATTTATGGTAAATGTACACAACTGTAATTTCTGGATAGTCACAGTTCAGTCCATTCTGCCTTTTCTGGGTAACGACAACTATATGTGCTCGATATATTTTCAGGATGCGTGTTATCACATAAAGATGAACACGCAACCCAAAAGGTACTTACACTTCCAGCTCAGACCACTGCCCTTTGACCTCACTACAGCCCTCAGGGTGTTCATCAAGTACATGGCAATGATTGCAGCTCACTTAAGACTGCAAGGGTTCTGGTTTCCATATTTAGACGACTGGCTCATTACTGCCTTGACCAGGCATTGTCTGATAGAAGGTTGAGATCAGATGTTACAGACCTGTTTGCATCTTGAAATAACCATAAGTTTACAGCAAGTCTCGTCTGCAACCAACCCAGACATTGGAACTCATAAAGAACAGTGTTAAACACAGTATCTATGGTAGCTTCTCTTATAGGTTCATAGGTTCATACTAGGCTATCTGCCCGAGGGCATTTACAAGCCTAGCCCATCGTTTTGTGGCTTACGCCACCCCTTTAGTATGGGGAACTATACCCATTATTTTGCTGTGCCTCTGTCGAGCAGTGACACTGAGGTAATCCCTGGGGTATATCTGCGAGCTCCCATCCATTGGTCAAGATTTCTCTTGAACAAGGCCAGCGAGGTGCTCTGCCTCACATGTACCGGGATTTTGTTCCACAGCATAGGGAGTCTTTGGGTGATGAATCTATCCCTCCAGCACGTCCTATTAATAGCCGTGTCGAGGTTTAAGTCTCCCGCCCTTGTGGCTCTGATGGATCTAGACTTTTTGAGGTGAAGCATATTCATCAAATCTGGGTTTGACATGGCCTTGTATGTTAGGCAAAGGTCACCTCTGAGCAAGCTGTGTTTACTGAATAGAGCTGGAGTTCTTTCAGTCGGGCAGCATAGGACAGATTTTGAGACCCTTTATCCTTTTGGTGAGGAACTTTGTGGCCTCTCCAGCTGCTGCAAGTGTCGGGTCAGATACATCCCGAATGGGGCATTGTACTCAATCATTGGTCTGATGAGTGATGAGTAAAGGGAGACTATGACCTCCCTTGATCTAGATGAGAATCCCTTCATGATAAGGTGGGCAATGTAGAAGGTCTTCCTAACTACTTTAGCTACATGGGTGTCGAATGACAGACTACTATCAACCTGGGTCCCCAGGTCCCTGATAACTTCTTCTGTGCTCAGTGGATTGCCACCTATTTGGTAGCTAGGGGTAACCTTGTTTTTCCCAAAGGGTATGACTATGCATTTTGAGGCATTTAACTTCAGGCTGTGGCTCTGGCACCAGTTATCCGTTCTGTGAGACCCTTCTGAAGGATATCTGTGTCAGGTGTGTTTTCTACTATGGCCCAGTTTGCAGTCATCTGCAAACTTTGTCAGCCATAACCCTCCTGTGTTTGCTTGTACTGGAAAAGTAGATGCCAAACAAGAGTGGGCCCAGGACTGAGCACTGTGGGACACCACTTGTGACAGGTTTTGAGTCTGACATGGCGCCAGCAACTCTGACCCTGTGGGTTCTGTCACTCAGCCAGTTTGCAACCCATCTTGTGATGTATGGGTTAACATTTAAGCTGATGAGTTTTTCAATGATACCCGAGTGGGGTATTGTATCGAAGGCCTTAGCCAGATCGAGGTAGGCTGTATGGACTGCCTTTCCCTCGTCAATGGCTTTGGTGACTGTTTCGAAGAAGTCAACCAAGTTTAAAAGGCATGATCTGCCTTTGACAAAGCCAAACTGGGTTGTATCCAAAGTCTGCAAATTTCCTATGTCTTTATTTATGAGGTCCATTATGATCCTCTCCATGGCTTTGCAGATGAGGCTTGTCAAGCTAATGGGCCGGTAATTTCCAGGGTCGGTGGAGGCACCGCCTTTGTGAAGTGGGACCACAGTTGCAGTCGCCACTCCTGGAATGCATCCAGAGGTAAGACTTTGATTAAACAGCTGTCCTAGCTGTGGGTTTAATTCCTCATTGAGTTCGTGGAGCACACAGCCGGGGACACCATCAGGTCCCATGGATGCTGTGTTTTTTGCTTTGGAGAGAGCAGTTCTCACTTGGGCGCTGGAGATGTTTGGATACCTGGGTTATTCTTATCTTACTCTGTCAAGAGTGCAAACAAAAAGTACACAGGTCAAGAAAATTATTTGCAGTTCCAGAATTTCAGCCCGATTGATTTTGCAAGCCCTGGGATCAGTGCCAGCTGCAATAATTTTAGTCCCTTTAGCAAGATTACACATGAGAATTCTTCAGTGGATGCTAGCAACACAGTGGTCAATGCCTTTGTGGAATCATGGATGCTCTGCTCCACGATTGGTCCCTGGTCTTTTGTATGCTTATCCTCCATGTCTGTGAAGATAAGAATAACCCAGGTATGCAAACCATACCTTTCCTGGGGTATGCAGGTCAGAACAGCAGTTAACAAGGTTGTCATTTCATCCTTCCTCAGCCCAAGGCCATAGTGACCACAGACACTTCCATGATTGGGGTAGAGGGGTACTTCCTGGGGAAAATGGTCCAAGTTTGATCATCTCCTCTTCTAACAGTTCAGCTTCTTATTAATGTTTCTGAAGTGTCATGACTGTCATTAGAAATGCTTTTGTTAGTCAAGCCTAAATCCACCTGGCATGCTGCGATAACCAGTTTATTCTGCTTAGTATTGTCACAGACCACTAATGTACAGAACCATTCACACCCCTTGTATGCTTTGGTGAATCAGCGATGTAGGAATGCCTTATTGCTGTCAGCTGAGTCGAATGATGTAGTAAGACTTTTGAAGGCTCTTAGCTGTCAGGGTGTGATGCCTGCAAAGTTTCTCCTCAGGAGAATTCAGGGCAGGAATACCCTGTCCTACAGTTGATCGCCTAAAGGCTCTTGTTTCTGTATTCAGTCTCCTATAGACTGCTGAGAGGGGATCATTGCCTGGCTTACAGGGCTTTCTCAGACCCTGCCCAGGTGAATCTATTGCACATCTGTAAAACAAACAGCACTGGAGCCAGGGATCTGAACTTTGTTTTTGACCTAAGCAGAGCATGCTGGAGAGACAGATATATGTCCCAAAGGATCCCCAGACTATGGAATAAGCTCCCTGTCCATGTGAAACAGAATTAATCTCTGACACTATTCAAATAAAACCTTGGCAATTGGATAAGTAATACATTTATCCCTAATCTAACCCCCATGTCCCTTATGGACAGAGGCTATCAATAACAAAAGTATTATCCTAACTGACTGCCTCCTCTACAAATCCTTTGCTGTCAGGCTACTAACATGCCCCCCTCCCATATGATACTTGGGATCCAAATGGTCTAGGGTGTGCAGCAACACATATAAGGGCCTAGTGGTCAATAGCCTAGTAACAACTTATGAAGTTCTAAATACTTTTTTTCCTCTCCTAAGGATCAGCCCAGTGGCTCCTCTACCTGCAGCCAATCTGTTGAGCAGGAACTTGGCATCCCTTGGCTACACAAGAACCCTACTTCCCATTTGCTACTTTTTGTATAGCCCAAGGGGTTTGTTTATTCCAGAGCTGTAAGAGTCTGAGTGGTAGGGAGCAGTTAAGCTTGCTCTTCCAGCAGGGTGGCCTAATTCTTCCTTGGTGGAGCATCCCAATCCCTTACAGTGGGTCTTAGAGGTCCACTGCTGCTACCTGGCAAAGGGAGTATACTTCCACATGCTCCCTCGAGTGTGTGCATATGCATGTAGGCAGCACATGCTTGTAAGCTTGTGGTCCATGTGTGCCAGCACCTAGTTCTCCTACTAGGTGTCGCCCTAATGACAAGCCAGAGCCATCCCCCTCCCACATGATGAGTAAGCCATCAAAAGCTGCGCAATCCCAGCTTTCCAAGCTAGCTCCTTAAGGCACCGAAGCTGCTAAGTGAACTTGAGTTACCTGGGTTGCAGTTAAGGATATATCTCTCTATGCCACTGGAACTAACCAAGTTGTAAACATTTTTGTAGTGTTAGTGTAGTATAATAAATGTTCAGTTCTTTTGATGAGTCTTTCCAACTTCTCAATTAATTCCTTGCTATCTGGTGTCAAATTAAATGCCACATTGGGTACTAAGATAAAACCACAAAAATAGGTGTGGACCTCTTGGGTTTTCGATCCTGAGTGATGCTTGCCCAGACGGAAGGAATAACCAATTTTACAATGCCTTTCATTCTTGATCCTAAATGGTGAACAGATTTCCACGTGTAGTCGGTGGTGGAGCTAGCTCTAAAAAGAGCTGTTTTTAGCCCTATGGTCAGCTGGAGCTCTATATAGAGCTGTTACAGATCTCTATGAGCTCTGAGAAGAGCTGTTTTGTGTTTTGAATGCCCTTTCGGGCAGATGCGGTAGTTCTAAAAAGAACTGTTTTGTTTGGTTCACCGAAGCTGTGTCTGTGCCTCCGGCTGGTCTTACCGGAGCTGATACAGATTTCTGTGAGCTCTGAGAAGGGCCGTTTTGTGTTTTGATTGCCCATTCGGGTGTTGGTGGTATCTCTAATAAGAACGTTTTTGTTTTATTCTTCAATGTGTCTCCGGTAGCTCTTACCAGAGCTTATACAGATCTCTTTGAGCTCTGAGAAGAGCTGTTTGGTGTACTGTGAGCTCTGAGAAGAGCTGTTTGGTGTAAGGTGCAGATCCACCTGAGCTCTGAGAAGAGCTGTTTTGTGTATGGTCACAATGGGCTCTAGGAAGAGCTGCTGTTGTGTCCCTCGGTGTTCCGCGGTGGTGTCGATCTCCGTTGTCCTTCTTTTTGAACAGATCTTCGGTTCTTTTGCTATGTGTGAGTCCTAAAAAGGACTATTTGTGCACTCCCCATTTGCTGAGTGTGGTTGTGCTCCAAGAGGGCATCAATTAGTTGGAAGCTGGTGTTTGTCAATATGGACTGCCAAAGGTCTTGTAGTCTTTTGTTTTTGCTTCTTATCAGTGGTTTCTTGTATATTTTGAGACCTTTGGGGATTACATTTTTGGTTTTGCATTGACTCAGATAGAAAATGTCCCATTTAGTGCAAATATAGTTCTTAAGGTGCTCCTCTAGATTTGTATAGGAGTCACCGTTCGGATTGGGTCTGAATGAGGGGAAGCTGGAATCTTGAGTCCATTCTGGTGTTGTTGAGAAATCCTTAAACTTGGAGTTGTTCATCGTCCCTTTTTGAGGAATCACCTATTTAAACCCTGGGTCTCTGTGAGGTCCAGAAAAAGTGTAATAAAACCACAAAAATAGGTGTGGACCTCTTGGGTTTTCGATCCTGAGTGATGCCTGTCCGGAGGGAAGGAATAACCAATTTTACAATGCCTTTCACTCTTTATCCTAAATGGTGAACAGATTTCCACATGTAGTTGGTGGTGGAGCTAGCTCTAAAAAGAGGTGTTTTAGCCCTGTGGGCAGCTGGAGCTCTATATAGAGCTGTTACAGATCTCTATGAGCTCTGAGAAGAGCTGTTTTGTGTTTTAAATGTCCTTTCGGGCAGATGCACATTGGGTACTAAGATAAAAACAATTTTCTGCTTTGTTTACAGTTTTGCATTTTAATTTGCCCAAAAACATCATTCATAGATTGGTACTAGGCTATCAGCCCTAAGGCCTATGCAAGCCTAGCCATAACAATTCCCTGGCTATTTCTTCCCACAGTATTTACTTCCCTGGACCCCTGTTTAGCAGGGTGACTGACGTGATCCCCAGGGTAAATTTCCTATCTCCCATCCAGTCAAGGTTCCTTTTGAAGAGGGTCAAAGAGGTGCTCTGCTTGACATGTATGGGCGGTCTATTCCAGAGTCTGGGGAGTCTCTGGGTCAGGAACCTATCCCTCCAGCATGTTTTGTTCATTGTGATGACAAGGTTTAGATCCCTGGAGCTTGTGTCTCTGAGGGATTAGGATTTCTTTAAGTGTAACATGTCCAACAGTTCTGGGTTTGACATGGCCTTGTATGTTAAGCAGAGATCGCCTCTGAGTAGACGATATGCGACAGAGTATAGGTGGAGTTTTTTTTTAGACTGTCAGCATAGGGCATCTGCTTTAGGCCTGTGATTCTTTTAGTGAGGTATTTCTGCGGTCTTTCCAGTTGTTGCAGATGTCTTGAGAGGTACATATAAAACGGGATGTTGTATTCTATAATGGGTCTAATGATGGATGAGTACAGTGGGACAATGACCTCCTTTTTTCTGGATGAAAAGCCCCTAGTGATGAGGTGTGCCACATAGAAGGATTTCCTGACTGTTGTGGCGATGTGGTTATCGAAGGTGAGAGCACTGTCCACCTGTGTCCCTAAGTCTCATCACACTTTGGTGTTTAGTGTACTGCCACCTACGTGGTAATTCATGGGTACATGTTTTTTCCCAAAGGGGATAACTATGCATTTTTTGGCACTGAGCTTGAGCCCATGGCTCTGGCACCAAGCATCTGTTTCTGTAAGGCCCTTTTGTAGCATATCCACATAATTTGGGGATTCAGTAATGGCTCCCAGTTTGAAGGCATCTGCGAACTTTGTTAGCCAGAGTCCCTTAGTGTTGGCCTGTACTTCAGAGAAGATGCCAAACAAGAGCGGTCCCAGGACTGAATCCCGACTAATACTCTACTCTTAGCTTGTAACCTCACTTCTCACTCTTTCTTTAAATTACTACTCTGGCAACAAATGTTATGTAAATGTTATGTACCATAATTTGTTAATCCTGATGGTTTACTGTACAATGTTATGTTAATTCCTTCCTAAGGTACGTGGCATTGCCTCTTATTGCTTTGTATTTTCTATATTATTATTAAGTATGTGGAGCTTTTCTCCCCGGGCCTCTACTGAAAATGGAAATATCTCCAGCTAGACTAGCCTGGTCAACAAATGTAAAATAAATAAAATAAAATAAAATACTCCACTTGTCACTTGTCTGACGCTGGATTTGGAGTCAGCTGCTTTTACAGTGTGGGTTCTGTCCGTAAGCCAGTTGGCAACACATCTAGTGACGTAGGGATTAATGCCCAGCTTAGTAAGTTTATCTATGATTCTAGAGTGAGTGATGGTGTCGAAGGCCTTGGCGAGGTCCAGATAGGCTGTGTGTACCACCTTACTCTTGTCACCGGTTCTGGAGACTGATTTGAAGAAGTCAATCAGGTTCAGGAGACAGGATCAACCCTTCACAAACCCAAACTGCATGGGGTGTGTGGGGTCAAGTGTTTGTAGGTTGCCATTGTCTTTGTTTATAAGTTCCATGATAATACGTTCCATGGCCTTGCAGCTCAGGCTTGTCAGACTGATGGGGCAGTAGTTCTCGGGATCCAAGGTGGATCCCCCCTTGTGGAGTGGAGAACTGTAGCTGTGCGCCACTCAGTGGGCACGAAGCCTGAGGTGAGGCTATGATTAAACATGACACTTTGGTGAGGTGCCAGTTCATTTTGTAGTTCATGTAGTACACAGCCCGGGATGTCGTCTGGTCCCATGGATGCTGTATTCTTAGCTTTGGAGATTGCGTTTTTTACCTGTGTGGCCGTTATTACCGGAATTTGGCAATCTTTTGGTATTGAGATGGGCCCTTTAGGGGGTGAGAGGGGGGTGAAGTTGCACTGAATCGATCAGCCAGGATATTGGCAATATCCATGGGATCAGTATATTTAATGCCATTCTGTTGTAGCTCAGAGCAGATCTGAGCATTGCCATTTAGATTCTTGACATACCTATAGAATGCCTTGTGGTTGTCTTTGGAATCTTTAGCAATTTTATTTTCATAACTAGCTCTGGAGAATTTTATGAGGGATCTCAGCTTCTTACTGAGGCTGGTAAGGGAGTTTTTTTGCATCCTGGCATTTTCCTCTTTTCTGCAACAGTTTCTTCCTTTTGTTGTAAAGTTTGATCTGTTAATTTTAATCCTCGTTCATTCCTTACGTGTGGGTATCTCTTCCGACCTTGGAACCGAGCCGGCCATCTTCCAAGTTCACGTCAGCTACAAACTCTCGAGCTAAAGCTCTTACCCAGAGTTCCTCTCTCCCTGTTACCTCAGATTTCGTTTGCCGCATCGCCATTCGGTCGTGTCAAGCTACTTTTCTTGAGCTAAGTACAGTATTTTTCTTCATACTAAGTTCTAAGACAACCTTTTTTCACAAAAAAGTTATTAGATAATTATCTCTTACCTTATCGCATTTAGCGACTACCCTTTTTTGAATTTTTTCAACTCCTTTCCTCTCTTTTTACCGCGAGGCAATTCTTTTTTTTTTTTTTATACCATCATTGGTAAATCCCTTTTCCTTCTTACCTTTGGGTATTTCTTATACCATTGCTGGTATTTTTCTGTTTTTTTCTTTCTTCCCTATAACTAACATAGCAGATAAAAAAGGTAGCCCAGGGTTCAAAAGATGTTTAGATTGTGGCCATAAAGTACCTACTTCAGATGCATATTCCCTGTGAGTCTATTGCTTGGGTGTGCCTCATTTAACAGTTGACCCGCCTTGCAGGATTTGTAAGAATTTCTCTAACAGGACATTTTGAGAGAAAAAATAAATTAATTTTGAAGGGGCTACTTAAATCTCCTTTTTCAGAGGCTATTTCTGGGACGGAGGCTTTTAACCCCTCCATGATCCCATAAGAAAAAGAGTGAGGAACATAAAAAGGCCAAGTCTCTTCCTTTGTCCCCAGCTGGGGACCCTCAAGAACCGAGACCCAAGAAAGCTAAGCGTTCCAGTTCAGATTTGACTTCTTCGGCTCCAGTGCTTTCAGTGCCTAGACCCTCAGTGCCATCTGTGACCTCTGCACCTAGCGTTCCCCATACCACATCAGTACCGAGGAGCTCCTCGGTTCAGACTCCCTTACCGGCACCGACTCTCCAGTCGATGTAGACTGTTATGACGATGGATATTTCGATGCCCATTTCCTTTTCGGCTCCGACAGCTTAGCCGGCACCGTCTACCCTCTTGGTTCTGACCATTCAGCTCTCATCACCGATGTTTTCGGCTCAGGCCTTAGCACCGACAACCACTTCTGTACCGACCACATCGTCAGTGCAGACCATGCCTTCGGCACCGATGATTTCCTTGGTGCAGACACCAGTAGTTCAGTCCATTACACCTCCGTTCTCAGTGCAGACCACCTCTGTGGCGGGCCCCGAGTTTGCTCCGGCCTTGGATAGACCTGACTCTCCCTCAGCCATGTCCGTGAAATCTGCTAGTAGCCTCTCTGAATATGATGTGTTGCGTCTTGTGGATCAAGTGCTTTTGCCCAGAGGTATTCCACCCCCCCCCCAGAACCTATCCTTCCTCGGGAGGTGATCACCCTTTACCAAAGACCCCGACTTATTCTCCTCCTTCATTGCCTTTAAAGCCCCTTGATATAGCACAGTCTTCCCCCACTACGGTTCCTTTTATGGACCTCACTAAGGAGCCGCAGTTGCCTTTGTGGCAGGAGAGTCTTGTCACGGCCCAGGATGTCAGCTGTGGCGTACATACTTTGGCGTTTCACAACCATCCAGGGACTCGAGTCGGCAGGCTGAGTCACTTAGGCAAGGAGTGACCCCTCCCCTCTTCAGGTGGACCAGCCTTCCAGCTTATGGAGAATGCTCTGGCATCAGTTGGCAATCCTGTGCTATCACTCTTCCCGGCCTCCTCTGGACCGCTATGTACACAAGCCGCTCCTAGCAGACACCGGGCCCAAAGGGCCTCAGGACATACTCCCACAGGAGACCCTTTTTGAGCTGTCTTCCCCAGCTTCTCCCTCTGAGGAAGATCATCAAAAGAGCTTGTGCAAGGGGAAGCACATGGACTCCACAGAGGAGTCCCTTACTGAAGACACAGACTTTGATGATGGGGAAGGGTCCCCTCAATCACCCTCTGAGATATCCTTTGGTGATATCCTTGAAATCCTTAAATAGAGAGGTGCCTGGCAGCCCTCCAACCCGACCTCTGAAGAGTCTGTGTTCCTGCAGGCCTTTCGTGCCCGACCCCATACCCTCCTGAGTTACTCCACCTCCCGACGAACATTACGCTCATCATGTAGTGTGCATGGAAGGCTCCTGACACCGTTGAGACCATTTCCCGGATGCCAGATAAAATTTTTTCCCCTCCAGCTAGTGATCCCCATTGGTCCAAAGGTCTTCCTGTAGATGCTTTGGTGGTGGCGGCCGCAACTAAAAAGGACCTGGCAGAAGAGGAAAGCCAGACTGTCCATCCGCCCAACAAAGAGTCCCGAGCTCAGGACAGAATAGGGAAGCGTACTTTTGCATCAGCGACCTTTGCAGTCAGGTCCCTGAACTGTATGGCACATTTTGCCAGGCTTCAAAGAGACTTAATTTCTGAGCTCTCTGAAACTTTGGCTGGAGCTGTGTCTGATGAGGTCCGTGACAAAGTGGCCTCTCAGCTAGCCACCATCGAATCGATATCTAACTCCTCCATGCACCTGATATCTCATGCATCAGAAGGAGCAGCTAGAGCGGCAGGTTCAGGCATTGTTTTGAGACAACATGCCTGGATGCGCTTGTGTAATTTCGGGGAACCCTTCAAGGCTTCCTTTCTCAACCCTCCCATTAAAGCCTTATTGTTCGGACCCAAGGTTAAAAGCACACTGGCCAGATGTGAACAGGACGGTAAGACCCTTTCTGCTGTGGGTGTCCGTTACTCTTCCCCTCAACGGGCATTTTCCAGAAACCAGAAGAGTGGGAAGATATGGCACAAAAAGTCTCAAGGTTCTTTCCGTGACACACAGGCCGAGTTCTCCCCTAGAGGCAGAGTGGGAAACTCTCAGGGAAGATGCCCCTTTCGGGGCAGAGGGGGTCCGCCTAACCAGGGATATTCTTCGTGTTTCACTGTTGCAGTCATTACATTTGGGTAATCTGCTGGCAGGTTGTCCTCAGTCGCCCTGAATAACAAAGTCTTGGATCCTGCATCGGTTGCTGTCTCCTCTTCCATGACGTCAGGTCATCAGGGGTATAAAACATGCAGCCGACACCATTTTAATCAGTCTTTATTGCCGCGCGGTGCCTGAAGCAGAAGCAGTTCACAAGTGCCGGTCGGCCAACTCCTGAAATTTTTGTTTTCGAGTTCCAGAACCGAAGTCTTCAAACTAAAGCGAAGTACCCCGTTGGGGAAACTATTTCTTGCTCCTTACTGATGTCAGTAAAAGTTAATAATTGCATTACTTGTGGGAAGCAAATACCTCACAAGGATTTTCATTTGTACTGTATTCCTTGCCTAGGCCCTGATCACAACGTGCCTTGCAGTTGGTTTTGTGCTAAATTTAACCAATGCACTATTAAGCGTTGGTATATTTTTGCTTCTAAATATTTTGGTTCAAGATTTAACTACCCTGAAATGTCGTTGGTTAGCAATCTGACTACCAGAATTCACAAAAAACGCAAGGAAAAAGACAGAGACAGACCGTCAAGGTCCAAAACCGACGACAAAGCTTCTCCTAAGGCAATCGCTGGTTCGCCGGTACTCAGTGAGGCGCTTTCACAGCCCCTGATACCCGTTACTTTTGAGTTGCAGGCCTCTACCGAGACCCATTCGGAGTCTGGTATGCCACAAGATTCTGCAAGTATTGAACCTGCGGATGTCTCTCCCTTGGATGGGTCCAGAGCCGCTGAGCAGGCACCGGCTTCTGAGGGTGTTTTCAGGCCTCAACATTTTTATATTAAACCAACGCCATCATCAAAAATAAGGCCAAAACCAACTTCTATGTCTAAAAAACCGACGCATGAGCCACGTGCTCAGGCCCCTATGCCTAAAAAATAAATGATCAAAATGGCTGAGGATTTAATTTCCTTGATCAGGGGTTATCAACCCGCCCCCCCCCCCCCGCTAAGAGGCCTAGGCAAGACAATGATTATGAGTCTTAAGATCAGGTTTTCATTTCTTCTGATTCCTCTTCAGATCAGGAATTTTCTATTCCACCTTATGAGGACTCTGATGCAGAGGAATCCATCCCTTCTGCTTCTCCTCCTGAGGATTACTCTTTTGCTCTTTTGGAGAGACTTTGCATACTTTAAGGGAACAGTTTGACTGGGAGAGTCAGGATTTCTCAGAATCAAAAAAGAGGCTTAGGGATTTTCTTCTTCTTCATCAGCATAGGGCTGGCAATACCTCCTGTTTTAGACATTGTTGATGATGTGTTCTCGAATCAAGCATGGCTCCTGATTCCCTGCCTCCAGCTCCTAGTAAGCCAGACAGATATTACAGGGTTCCTAACTCCCACAAATTTATTTTCAAAAATACTGATGCTGATCCTGAGACTATTTCTCAGGGTCCCAAGGGTGTTAAGGTTTCTACAGCCAAAAATCCTACCCCTTCTGATAGAGATTCCAGGGCGCTGGATAGATGGGGAAAGACGGTTTATATGTCTGCAACCTTGACAGTCAGGGCTTTACACTGCCAGTTTCATATGCTTAAATATCAACAGCATGTTATGGGCTTACTGAAACAGAAAATGTTGATTTCTGATTGTGTGGAAAATAAGAGTTACAGGATTTATTGCATTCAGCAGAACAGGTTGGAAAGCATACTTTGCAATGTGGTTTTGATTCCTTGGAGGCCTCTTGCAGGGCCGCTGTAACTGGATCTGTGATAAGAAGGCATGCCTGGCTCAAGGAGCAAAATCTGCCAGATTATGCTAAAGCTAAGTTGTTGGATGCCCCTTTACAGCATGACAGTCTGTTTGGTAATAAGCCAGAAGAGGTTTTAAAGAAAATGGAAGACAAAGCTAAATCTAGGCAAACTGTAAGAGATTTCTTGCAAGAGCAGCCACCCAGGTTCAGTAGGCACTGGCCTACTAAGAATTGGTCCTTTCCTGTGTCCAACAGAGCCACTCAGGGCAAACCCAGGCGCTCCAAAGGCTCCAGATATCAATCACAGGGATCTTACAGGTCAAAGCAATGGGGTGCCTCCACCTCCAAATCTGGAGGTAAGAAAGCACAACCCTACAGTAAGGAGTCTCAGTGACTTTCCTCTGCCATCTCCAAGCACTTCTCTTTTGGCAGCCTCCTTGGGGGGAAAACTAGCACTTCATGCTCAAAATTGGCAGTTAATAACCCAGGACAAGTGGGTATTAAACATAGTATCCCAGGGGTACATATTTCATTTCCATACTTTGCCAATTCCAAATGGATGGCCGGATCTGCCACCAAACCAGTGGGCAGAGGCCCAGAAACGAGTCCTGTCCCTCATGGATATGGGGGCTATTCAACCAGTACCAGAAAAGGAAAAAGGACAAGGATTTTATTCAAGACTTTTCCTGGTACCCAGAAAAGACAAATCATGGCGTCCAATTCTGGACTTATCAATTCTAAACACATTCCTGGACATTCCAAAATTCAGAATGCTGACTATACAACAGCTACTGCCTATGCTAGGCAAGAATGCCTGGTTGGTAACTCTAGACTTAAGAGGCATACCTGCATATCCCAATAAGGGAATCTTGCAGAAGATACCTCCGCTTCAAAGCAGACTTTTTGCATTACCAATTCTCTACACTGCCCTTTGGCTTATCTACTGTGCCCAGGGTCTTTACAAAGTGCCTGGCAAAAGCAATTGCATTTTGCAGACAAAGAAACATTCAAATTTATCCTTATCTGGATGATTGTCTCATTCAGGCAGAGGACAAGGGCACTCTTCTTCAACATCTGGCATTTGTAAAAAGGCTTCTAGCATGCCTAGGGTACACCATAAATGAAAAGAAATCACAACTGGTACCCTCTCAAAAAATTGCATTCCTGGTTGCAAGCTTGAATACAACTGCCCAGATGGCTTACCTCACGCCAGACAAATAAATTCAATTGACACCATACTTCAAACAAATGGCAACAAAAACCCAGCTATCTGCAAGACAAATTCTGCAGGCTTTGGGGTTCATGGCATCCTGCATTCTATTAATTCCATATGCGAGACTGCATATGAGGAAACTTCAGTGGTATCTAAAAAGCTTATGGAGTCAACATTGTCACAGCCTGGAAACAATAACTCTCTTTCCCTGTCTACAACAGGAGTTTCTTTGGTGGGCAGAGACATGTCACCAAAACAAGAGGACTGTCATTTATTCTACCCCCTGCCACCCAAACCCTAACTACAGACGCATCAGACTATGCTTGGGGGGCCCACCTTGCAGGGAGATGCATTCAGGGCAAATGGAACTCAAACCAAATTTATCTACATATCAACCGGAAAGAAATGCTAGCCGTTCAGAATGCTCTGACAGCCTTCAAGGACTTCCTTCATCCAGGACAACTACTGATAAACACGGACAACACCACAGTTATGTGGTACATAAGCAGGGGGCTACCCACTCCTACCCCCTTTGCAGACTAGCCATGGCCTTGTGGAACACAGCCTTGACTTAGCAAATACATCTTCAAGCTCAATTCCTGCCAGGAAAGCAAAATACTCTGGCAGACGACCTAAGCAGAAATCTTATGGACCCGCACGAATGGAAACTGGATCCAGAAATCTTCAGCATGTTAACACAAAGATGGGGGAGCCCAGACATAGATCTATTTGCCGCTCCCCAAAACAGTTGGACAAATTCTGCACAAGGACTCATCACAAAAAGCATGGAAAGTGGATGCTCTATCCTTCAGCTGGAAAAACCTATCAGTATATGCCTTTCCCCTCTGTCTCTACTCTCCAAGGTCTTACTAAAAGTCAGACAGGAAAAAACAAAAATGATTCTAATTACTCCGGACTGGCCTCGCCAATACTGGTACCTGCTTCTAAGGAATATGTCACACCTTCCTCCATGGTACTTGCCTCAAACACCTCACCTATTGTCTCAGCAGAACTATCAAATTCTGCACACTCAGCTCCAAACTCTGAGTCTTGCAGCATGGCTAATCAACTAATTTCACCAACCACATCTATCAGTAAGCCTGTGATGGATGTCATTTTGGAGGCCAAAAGGCCTAGTACTAGGAAAACTTATGCCGATAAATGGAAGAGATTCTGTGCTTGGTACCTAGCACAAGGAATAGACATAGCAAAGCCCAATATTCCTCATATTTTGCAATACCTAACTGAGATGCTTCACAAGGGCCTATCTTTCTCTTCAATAAAAATCCATGCCTCTGCCATCGGCTCATTACAACACCGAGCCTCCCCTCTTTTCTCATCCCCTGCTAAAACAGTACCTCAGAGGGGCCAAAAATTTAAGGCTTCCCAGGAGAGCACCAACCCCTGCATGGGACCTCAATTTTGTGCTGGAAAAACTCATCCTACCTCCTTTTGAACCAGCAGCTACTGCGGATATAAAATTTCTTTCTTGGAAGACAGCCTTTCGTTTGGCAGTCACTTCAGCTAGAAGGATTTCAGAACTACAGGCTCTCATGGCAGTGGAGCCTTTCATTATTTTTTACCCGGACAGGATGGCCCTCAGGACCAGTCCTTCTTTTATGCCTAAAGTGGTATCCAGTGTGGCTCTAAACCAGACCATTTACCTGCCAACTTTCTTCCCAAATCCACAGAACAAGGGGGAACGGAGTCTGCATTCTTTGGATGTACACAGACAACTAAGATTCTACTTAAACAGAACAAAATCTCTAAGAAAGTCTGAGCAACTACTGGTGGCATTTGCTGCAGGATCAGAGGGGAAGGCTATATCAAAGCAGACTATTTTAAAATGGATAAGACATTGTATTTGTTTCTGCTACATGCACCATGGTAAACCTGTCCCCAAGGGGATCAGATCCCATTCCACCAGGGCTGCATCTACTTTAGCAGCTTTTCTCAGAGGGGTCCCTACCAGAGACATTCTAGAAGCTGCTACTTGGAGCTCAGTTCATACGTTCACAAAGCATTACCATTTACCTCTCTTTTCTAAATCCAGGGCAGGCTTTGCCACTGCAGTCCTGCAGGGCCTTATTGCTGCTCCTAATGCTGTTTAGTTCCATCCTCACATCCATAGCTTTGGGATTCTACCCAAATGTAATGACTGCAACAGTGAAACACGAAGAACATAGTACAGTTGTGTACACTTACCATAAATGTAGATGTTCGAGTGTATTCACTGTTGCAGTCCGGATTACCCACCCGCCAGCCCCCTTTCTATACCTTTTCTTTCCTTCACTATACTCTAAAGCCTTTGTGGTGTATTTGCTTTTAGTTTAAGGTAAATGTTATGTTTTCTAAAGTGCATTTATATATTTATAGTGATATATATATATTTTTGCTCCCCATTTGGGGGGCACCTGACATCTGGGGCAAGAAAAACTGATTAAAATGGCGTTGGCTGCATGTTTTATACCCCTGACGACCTGATGTCATGGAAGAGGAGACAGCAACCGATGCAGGACCAAAGACTTTGTTATTCAGGCTGACTGAGGGCAACCTGCCAGCAGATTACCCAAATGTAATGACTGCAACAGTGAATACACTCAAACATCTACATTTATGGTAAGTGTACACAACTGTACTCTCCAGAGCTTCTTTCCCTGGCCAGTCCTACCAGCGCTCCTGAAGAGCGGCTCAACTGCTTTCCTCTGGAAGTGGTTGTGGGTTGTTTCTCTTTGTACCCTTCTGCTGGCTAACAGTTACCACCGATTCTTGGGTACAAAGGATAATAACCAGAGGTTATCATATCCTCTTCAAACTTTGTCCCACTCCTTCAACAAGCTTACCCGACATTCCACCTAGTCAAAGGGAAGAAGCAGCATTAGAGATTTCAAAGCTGCTAAGAAAAAGATTCATCCAAATAGTCCCTCCGGGCCAGATAGGATCCAGATTCTATTCAAGTCTATTTTTGGTGCCAAAGAAAACCGGGGACTGGAGACCAATTTTGGATCTCGGTGTACTGAACAAGTTTGTAAAAGTGCAGAAATTCCAGATGGTCACAATATAGTCTATCCTTCCGCATTTGGAAAAAGACGATTAGATGTGCTCGATAGATCTTCAAGATGTGTACTACCACATAAAATTGGACAGACCATCAAGAAGATTCCTTCACTTCCGTGCGGGAGCCAGTCATTGCCAGTTCAGAGTGCTGCCCTTCGGACTCTCTACATCCCCCATAGTGTTCACTAAGTGCATGGCAGTCATCACAGCTCACTTGCAACTACAAGGATTCCAGGTGTTTCCATACTTAGATGACTGGCTCATCTCCGCCCCCACCAGACATCTATTGGAAGAAGCCCTGGCATACTCTCTCCTCACTTCAGAAAGGCTAGGTATAACCATAAACTGGCAAAAATCCAATCTCACCCCATCTCAGTCCACAAAATTCATAGGGGTCATCTTGAATACAAAGAATTGCAGAGCATCCATTCCAGAGCACAGAATACTAAGGATAAAGCAGCTACTGATTCCAATCCTTTCAAGAGAGAAATCCACAGCTCATTCTGTTCTCCAGTTGTTGGGTTCCATGGCAGCCTCCATTACAATTGTCCCCCCGGCCAGGTTTCACGTAACGCTTCTACAATGGCTACTCCTCACACAATGGTATCCTTTTCAGTACCCTCTTCCAGCCAAGATACGGGTAACTCACAGGTGCAAACAAGATCTAAATTGGTGGATGGCGCACAATCCGTCACAATGGTCTCGCCCCTTCTCCCCCCAACAGCCCAAGGCTGCAGTGACTACGGACGCCTCCCTGATGGGGTGGTGGGGGGGCTATTTTAGGAACAGACAGTCCAAGGTACTTGGTCCGAAATGGAGGCCCATCTGCTTATAAATGTTCTGGAGCTGAGGGCGGTGCTTCTGGCATTACAAGCATTCCATCCCCTGCTGCCGTCTGTGACTATTGCGATACAATTCGACAACATGGCAGTGGTCTCGTACATCAACAAACAAGGTGGAACCAAATCTTGCCCACTCTGTCGAGAGGCCATGAGGATGTGGCAATGGGCGATGGCTACCAACCGCTTTCTTCTAGCAGCGCACATTCCCGAGAGTTCCAGCGTGATAGCAGACAGACTCAGCAGGTGTATTCTACAACCTCACGAGTGGTCCCTGAATCCTTTGATAGCGGCGGAGATTTTCAACCGCTGGGATCTTCCTTGCTGTGACCTCTTTGCGTCCCAGACCAACTACAAATGCAGCAACTATTTTGCCCTGATTCCCCCTCTGGGACAGTCACCCAGGGACGCTCTAGTCCACGATTGGCCTTCGGGTCTGCTTTATGCATTTCCACCTCTCCCCCCTCAGTTTCTGAAGAAAGCCCACCGGTTGAAGAGCAAAGTAATCCTCATAGCACCATATTGGCTTTGTCAGATTTGGTTTCCCTTCCTTTGGCCTCACCTGCTAGATCAACCGTGGATTCTCCATCCAACCCGGGGTTGATCTCCCATCCGCAGAATCTGATTCACTCCAACTTGAACAGCCTGAAGCTCACAGTTTGGCTCCTTCAATTCCTTTGATTGCCATGCAGAATGATCTTTCTTTGCCAGTACGTAACATTCTTATTGCATCTCATAAGTCTGCCACCAGAATTACATATATCAACAAGTGGAAAAGATTTACTTTTTGGCTGAAAGAAAAACAAGTAGATCCTTTTTCAGCACCAGTGTCGATAGTACTGGAATATATGTCTACCCTATTTCAGTCCGGTCTATCTGCCTCTATGATTAGTGTTCATTTGGCTGCAATATATACTTTTCATGATGGTGTCCAAGACTCTTCTTTTATGTCAAACAAGTTATGCAAGACCTTCAGAAAAGGCGTAAATCGTCTAAGACCTCCTTTTAGAGAACCTACTCAACCATGTGGACCTGTCATTAGTTGTACAAGCTTTGACAATGCAACCTTTCGAACCAGCTTCTTCTTGCGACCTCAAATATTTGTCATAGAAAACCTTGTTTTTCATTGCCATTACTTCCGCCAGACGTATCTCTGAGCTTTCAAGCCTTATGCATCAAGAGTCCATATTTGATTTTTCATAGAGATAGAGCGTCATTGAGAACTAATCCTTCCTTTCTGCCAAAAGTGATCTCTGAAATGTCCATTAATCAAACCATTGAATTGCCAGTTTTCTTCCCCAATCATTCAAACAGAGGAGAGTATTGCCTACATATCCTAGACATTCGCTTCTACTTGAACAGGACTAAGGTTTCTCTTAAATCAGACCAGTTATTTTTGGCCTGTTCTGCACCTAGATTAGGATGTGCTGTTGCTAAGGTCACATTGGCTAAATGGTTAAAAGACTGTGTGACCTTCATTTATAGACAACATAATATTCCATTACCTACTACCATAAAGGCTCATTCTACAGGGTCGGTGGCAACTTCTGCTGCCTTCCATGCCAGAGCCTCTTTACATGACATTTGTACAGCTGCAACTTGGGCTACTCCTCATACCTTCATCAATAATTACAAATTGGATTTGGCCCCCAGGGGAAGAGCATCTTTTGGTTCTATGGTGCTCAGGAATGTCCTTCCATGAGAGCCTCCCAGGAATAAAGGTAACTGGGGACTCTGTCCCACACATAAGGAATGCACGAGGATTAACAATATCAGATAAAGAAGTTATGTCTTACCATAACATTCCATCTGCATTGTTGATCCTCGTTCAGTCATTACGACCCTCCCTCCTTCCCCCTCCTGTGGCTTCTAGTGGATCTCACCATCCAGTTCTATTAGGTCATTTGACCAGAGGTAGCCTCTACCCTCTTTTGACTTGCAAACTCAATCTGAGGTAACAGGGAGAGGTGAATTCTGGGTAAGAGATTTAGCTCGAGAGTTTGTAGCTGACACGAGCTTGGAAGATGGCAGGCTGGGTTCCGAGATCAGAACCAATGCCCACACGTAATGACTGAACGAGGATCAACAACTCAGATGGAATGTTATGGTAAGACATAACTTTTTTTTTCCATTATTGGAAAAAGACGACTGGATATGCTCAGTAGAGCTTCAGGATGTGTATTACCACATAAAAATGGACAAGGGCTCCAGAAGACTTCTGTGCTTCCATCTGGGAGCCAGTCACTGTCAGTTCAGGCCACTACCCTTTGGCCTCACCACAGCCCCCAGGGTGTTTACCAAATGCATGGCAGTGGTAGCAGTGCATCTCAGACTGCTAGAATTCCGAGTATTTCCATATCTTGACGACTGGCTCCTTACTGCTACCAGCTTCAGCTAGTAAAGGCAAGAGATTACACCCTTCATCTTTGCACCACCTTAGGAATCGCAATAAATTATGTAGAGTCTCATCTGGAACCCACACAACAACCGGAATTCATTGGAGCTGTACTAGACGTTGGCACAGGATTTGCATCACTACCATTAGAAAGGCTCCAAAAGATCAGATCACAAGTAAATTGCATTATTCAGAACAGACGTGTTCCAGCAGGACCCATACTACAGGCTCTTGTTCCCATGGCCCGATATCACATGAGGATTCTTCAGTGGCTTCTGGCCTCCCAATGGTCATTACTAAACCAACCGATCTCTCATCAGATTTTGATCACCAATCATTGCAAACAAGACCTGTCTTGGTGGCTTCATTCTAGTGAAATCCTGTCCGACCATCCCTTTGTCCTCCCTCAGCCCCAAGCCATAGTGACCATGGATGCTTCTCAGATAGGGTGGGGGAGCATTATCTGGGAAGGACAGTCCAAGGTGCTTGGTCCCAGATGGAGGCCAATTTGCATGTCACTGCTCTGGAGGTGATGACGGTGCTCTTAGTGTTGCAAGCATTTCAAGATGCCCTCCCCTTTTCAACAGTGGCAGTATAGACAGGCATTATGTCAGTAGTCTGGTACATCATCAAACAAGGGGCAACCAAGTTTTATCTGCTTTTTCTGCTTTTTCGAGAAGCCCTCAGAGTATGGCAATAGGCAATTTCTTCCAACTGCTTTCTAGTAGCAGTGCACATTCTGGGGAGCTCCAACGTGATTGCGAACAAGTTGAGCAGAACTGTCCTAATGCCTCACGAGTGGTCTCTCAATCCATCGGTGGAGGAAAAGATATTCCGTCACTGGGATCAACCGTGCTGCAATCTGTTTGCATCCCCTCTGAACAACAAGTGCAGCAGTTACTTCCACCTCCAGGGGAAGTCACCCAGAGACGCTCTTCTATACGATTGACCTTCTGTTTTTCTGTATGCCTTTCTTCCGACTCCTCTAATATGACAGTTTCTAAAGTAAGCCAAGAGGTCGAAGAACAAAATAATCCTAATTGCTCTGTTCTTGCCTTGACAAGTCTGGTTTCCCCTTCCTTTGGCCTCACTTGCTTAGGAAACCTTAGGATTTCTCTGTCGGTTGCTGTCACTTCAGGACTGACATCAAATCGTCAGTAGTATAAAGTAAGGCAGCTGACGCCATTACATCAGTCTTTCTTGCCGCGGAACCCGAAACAGAAGCAGTTCACACAAGTGCCGGTTTTGTCTTCCGAACTGAAGCTGAAGTCTTCTAAATCTAAGTAACCTGTTGGGGATCCTTTTTTCTTGCACTAACCGATGTCAGAAAAAGTTAACAATTGTCTCACCTGTGGAAAACAAATACCACACTGAGACTTTCATTCATACTGCATCACTTGCTTAGGCCCAGACCACGACATCCCTTGCTGTCACTTTTGTGCTTTGTTCAACACCAGAACTGTACATCTTTGGGCCCTTATTGTAGCTAGATATTTTCGCTTCCAGTCCTCTAATTCTGATATGACTTTGGTAAGCCATCCGACAGCAGATGATCTGGAAAAACATAAGGATAAAGATAGAGACAGACTGCACAGGTCCAAACCTACCGATGATGCTTCCATTAAGCTAGTAGTCAGTTCTCCGGTCTTCAGTGAGGTGCTTTCGCAGCCCCTGATGCCCACTTCTGTGTATTTGCAGGCCACTACCGAGACCCTTTCAGAGTCCGGTATGCCACAAAACTCTTCTTCAACTAAGGATCCTGCAGTTGTCTGTCCCTTGGATGGGTCTGGAGTCGCTGAGCAGGCACCGGCTTCCAAGAAAGTACTTTGCACTACCGATTCTCAACACAAACAGATGACTTCTTTCACGTCTCCCGTTCTTTCAAAAGCTACCGAGTTTATAAGCCCCAGGGTACAGACCACACCCAAGAAACCAACGACCCAATCTCAGGAACCTGCTTCCTTGCCTCATTCTCAAATGCTTAAAATGGCAGAAGTCTTTATCATGCTGATCAGGGAAAGCCAAGCTACCCCATCCAAAAAAAAAAGAGATCTGTCCCCAGTAGTTTTGTCTGAACAGAAGTCTGATGACTGATGCATCTGAATATGAAGACATGCAACCCCTCTCTGCTTATGAGAATTCTGATGCAGAGGATTCCATTCCTTCAGCCTCTCCAGCTGAGGATTTTTCCTTTGGGGAAACTCTTCATACCTTAAGGGAGCATTTCCATTGGGAAAGTCAGGACTACCCTCAGTCTAAAAAGAGACTCTGGGAATTCTTAGATCTTCCACAGCACAGACCCCTGGCCATTCCCCCAGTCCTGGATGTTGTGGACGATGTTTTCCTGGAATCCAGTTTGACTCCTGACACCCTCCCTCCTGCACCCAGAAAACCTGACCGGTATTACAGAGTCCCTGGCTCACACAAATTTCTTTTCAAAAATCCTACTGCTGACCCTGAGGTAATTTTTCAAGGGCCTAAAGGAATTAAAGCAATCTCTGCTAAGAATCCCACCCCCTCAGATAGGGATTCCTGAGCAATAGACAGATGGGGTAAAAAAAGTATACACCTCTGCTGCTCTTGCTATCAGAGCACTAAATTCCCAGTTCCATATGCTACAATTTCAGCAACATACCATGGAACTGCTCAAACAAAAAGTGTCTTCCTTTCCTGCTTGTGCAGAATCTAAAGAGTTACAAGAGTTAATGCATTCTGCAAGTCAAGTGACTAAGCACACCTTACATTGTGATTTTGATACCCTAGAAGCTTCTTCCAGGGCAGCAGTCACCGGTTCTGTCCTTAGAAGACATGCATGGCTTAAGGAACAGCTCTTCTCAGACCATGTTAAATCTAAATTATTGGATGCACCCTTGCACAAAGACAATGTATTTGGCACTAAGGCAGGGGAGATCTTAAAGAAGATGAAAGAAAAAGCTAAATCTTTGCAGACAGTTAAGGATTTCCTACAGGTCCAGCCTCCCAAGTTCAGCAGGCATTGCCCCTCCAAGCACTGGTCCTTTCCTGCTCCTACCAGGACAGTTCAGCCCAGACCCCCAGAGAGCAGCCACAGCGAGATCAAAACAGTGGAATTCCTCCAAAACCAGGGAGATGTTCTTCGTGTTTCACTGTTGCAGTCATCACACTTGGGTTATCTGCCTGCAGGTAGCCCTCAGTCAGCCAGAATACCAGAGTCTTAGCATTTCTGCGTCGGATGCTGTCGCTTCTTCCATGACGTCAGGGGTATAAAAACAGGCAGCTGACGCCATTACATTAGTCTTTCTTGCCAAGGAGGAGCCCAAAGCAGAAGCAGTTCGCAAATGCCGGTCGCCCACTACCTGAAATTTTCGTTTTCGAGTTTCAAAACCTGAAGTCTTCTAAAGCTAAATACCCCGTTGGGGGTCCTTTTTTCTTGCTCTAACCGATGTCAGAAAAAGTTAACAATTGTCTTGCCTGTGGAAAGCAAATACCTCACAGAGATTTTCATTCGTACTGCGTCACCTGTTTAGGCCCAGACCACGACGTCCCTCGCTGTCGGTTTTCTCCCCTGTTTAACATCTGAAACCATTCGTCGTTGGGCAATCTTTTTCACTAAATTCTTTCACTCTCAGTCGCTGTATTCCGTAATGGCTTCGATAAGCCATCCGACTACCGATCTTCCAAAAAAACGTAAAGATAAAGACAGAGACAGACCACATATGTCCAAAACTGCCAATGACGCTTCCGTTAAGCTAGTCACCAGTCCGCCGGTACTCAAGTGCCTTTGCAGCCCCTGATGCTCGCTTCTACAGATTCGCAGGCCTCTACTGAGACCCATTCGGAGTCCGGTATGCCGCCAGATACTTCTTCGACTATGGAACCTGCGGATGTCTGTACTTTGGATGGGTCTGGAGCCGCTGTGCAGGCACCGGCTTCTGAGGGTGTATTCCCCTACCAATGTTCGAATCAAACCAACGACTTTGTTTTTAGCCAAAACTACTGAGTTTCTTAGGCCCAGAGTATGCACGATGCCTAGAAAACCGATGACCAAAGAGCATGTTCAAGCTCGCATGCCACAAAAACAAATGCTTAGAATGGCTGAAGACCTTGTTACCCTAATTAGGGGAAGCCAGCTTTCCCCTGCTAAGAGGCAAAGAATTGAGTTTTCCTCTGATTCTACAGACCAGGAATCCGACGACTCTGACCCTTCTGATTATCAGGACATGCCCTTATCAACCTATGAGGATTCAGATGCAGAGGAATCCATTCCCTCTGCCTCCCCTCCAGAGGATTTTTCTTTTGGTGAAACCTTGCATACTTTAATAGAGCATTTCCCCTGGGAATGCCAGGACTACCCTCAGTCCAAAAAGAAACTCAGAGAATTTTTAGAGTTGCCTCAGCACAGGCCTCTAGCTATTCCCCCTGTCCTGGATGGTTGTAGATGTCTTCATGGAATCCAGTCTTACTCCAGACACTTTACCCCCGGCCCCTAGGAAACCTGACAGGTACTACAGAGTACCTGATTCTCACAAATTTCTCTTCAAGAATTCTACTGCTGATCTAAAGACCATTTCCCAGGGACCTAAAGGTATTAAGGCTACCACAGCCAAAAATCCTACCCCTTCAGACAGGGATTCCAGAGCTTTAGACAGATGGGGTACAAAGATGTATACCTCTGCAACTCTTGCCATGAGGGCATTGAATTGCCAGTTTCACATGTTGAAGTACCAGCAACATATTATGGAACTAATTAAACAAAAAATGCTGTTACTTCCAGATTGTGCAGAAAGTAAAGATTTACAAGAGTTAATGCATTCTGCAAACCAAGTTAGTAAGCATACTTTGCAGTGTGGCTTTGATGTCTTTGAAGCATCTTGCAGGGCTACAGTCACTGGGTCTGTACTGAGAAGGCATGCTTGGCTGAAGGAACAAACCTTGCCAGGTCATGTCAAATCCAAATTAGTAGACGCTCCTTTAAATAAGGACGGTTTGTTTGGCACCAAAGCAGAAGAGGTTCTTAAAAAGATGGGGAAAAAAGCTAAATCTATGTAAACTGTTAAAGAATTCTTACAAGTGCAGCCACCTAGATTCAGTAGGCATTGGCCTTCTAAAAACTGGTCCTTTCCAGGCCTTCTCAGACCAAACCCAGGGGAAACAGGCCATCCAGACTACTGTCTCAGGTTATGCAGAGATCTAAATAATGGACTGCACCCACTTCAAAAACAGGGAGTGGTAAGCCACCCCCTCATGGAAAAAGTTCACAATGACTTTTCAGTTATCCTTCCCAGCCCTGCCCAATTACTTGTGCCCCTAGGAGGATTACTTGTGCCCCCAAGAGGAAAACTTGCCCTTCATGCAAAAAACTGCATGTCCATTACTCAGGACCGATGGGTCCTAAACATTGTATCCCAGGGGTACAGATTCTACTTCCATTCACTGCCAACCCCAAGTGGGTTTCCAGACCTTTCTCCAAACCTGGGGCCAGAGGCTCAAAAGCAAGTACTTTCCCTGCTCAATATCAGAGCTATTCAACCTGTTCCAGTAGAACAAAGGGGTCAGGGTTTCTACTCCAGACTTTTCCTGGTGCCCAGAAAAGAGGGCTCTTGGTGCCCAATCCTGGATCCATCCATTCTCAACACCTTTCTACTGGTCCCAAAATTCAAGATGCTTACCTTAGCCAAGGATGCCTGGTTAGTCGCTCTAGACGTAAAAGAAGCTTATCTGCACATCCCCATAAGGGTGTCATGCAGAAAATATCTACGCTTCAGGGCAGGCTGTATGTATCAGATGTTCTTCGTGCTTCACTGTTGCAGTCATTACATTTGGGTTATCTGCTGGCAGATTGCCCTCAGTCGGCCTGATTAACAAAGTCTTGGGTCCTACGTCTGTTGCTGTCCCTTCTTCCATGACGTTAGGTCGTCAGGGGTATAAAACATACAGCTGACACCATTACATCAGTCTTTCTTACCGTGCGGTGTCCGAAGCAGAAGCAGTTCACAAGTGCCAGTCGGCCGACTCCTGAAATTTTCGTTTTCGAGTTTCAGAACTGAAGTCTTCAACTTAAAGCTAAGTACCCCGTTGGGGAAACTTTTTCTTGCTCCTTACCAACGTCAGTGAAAGTTGTTAATTGCATTACTTGTGGAAAGCAAATACCTCCTAAAGATTTTCATTTGTACTGTATTCCTTGCCTAGGCCCTGACCACGACGTACCTTGCTGTCGGTTTTGTGCTTTATTTAATCAACACACTATCCGTCATCGGTACATTTTTGCCTCTAATTATTTCGGTTCTCAGTTTAATTATCCAGAAATGACGTCGGTTAGCCATCCGACTACCGGAATTCCGAAAAATGCAAAGAAAAGGACAGACCGTCGAGGTCCAAAACTGCTGACAACGCTTCTCCTAAGCCAGTCGCCAGTTCGCCGGTACTCAGAGAGGCACTTTCGCAGCCCCTGATACCCGCTACGTCTGACTTGCACGCCTCCACTGAGACCCATTCAGAGTCTGGTATGCCACGAGATGCTTTACATATGGAACCCGCGGATGTCTCTACCTTGGATGGGTCCGGAGCCGCTGTGCAGGCACCGGCTTCTGAGGGTGTATTCAGGCCTACAGACTTGCATATTAAACTGACTCCGCCTTCTATTTTAAGGCCTAAATCTAGATCTGTGTTTAAAAAAACGATGCCCAGACCACATGTTCAGGCCCCTATGCCTAAAAAACAAATGATCAAAATGGGTGAAGATCTTATTACTCTAATCAGGGGTAGTCAACCCCCCCTTCTAAGAGGCCTAGGGCTGAGTTTGACGATGAATCTTCTGATCAGGACTCTGTTTCTTCTAATTCTTCCAATGACCTGTATTTGTCCATACCTACTTATGAGGGTTCTGATGCAGAGGATTCCATTCCCTCTGCTCCCCCCCGAGGATTTTTCTTTTGGGGAAAATTTACATACCTTAAGGTAGCATTTCCACTGGGAGAGTCAGGAATTTTCTGAATCTAAAAAGAGGCTTAGGGATTTCCTTCTTCTTCCTCAGCGTAGGCCTTTGGCTGTACCTCCTGTACTAGACATTGTTGATGTGCTTGCGGAATCCAGTATGGCCCCTGATTCCCTGCCTCCGGCTCCTAGTAAACCAGACAGATACTACAGGGTTCCTGAGTCCCACAAGTTCCTTTTCAAAAACCCTGTTGCAGATCCAGAAACCATTTCTCTGGGGCCCAAGGGCATTAAGGCTTCTACTGCTAAAAATCCTACCCCTTCTGATAGAGACTCCAGGGCGCTGGATAGATGGGGTAAAAAGGTTTATACTTCTGCAACCTTGGCAATCAGGGCTTTAAACTGCCAATTTCATATGTTAAAATATCAACAGCATATTATTGGACTGCTTAAACAGAAAATTATGTTGATTTCTGATTGTG
The DNA here is from genome assembly GCF_019279795.1 of Protopterus annectens. NCBI lineage: Eukaryota > Metazoa > Chordata > Ceratodontiformes > Protopteridae > Protopterus > Protopterus annectens. The sequence goes on along the minus strand of NC_056739.1, from coordinate 598,257,340 downwards.
GAAAATAAAGATTTACAGGATTTATTGCATTCTGCTGAACAAGTTGAAAAACATACTTTGCAATGTGGTTTTGATTCTTTAGAGGAATCTTGCTGGGCTGCTGTTACTGGGTCTGTGCTTAGAAGGCATGCTTGGCTTAAGGAGCAATCTCTGCCTGATCATGTTAAAGCAAAATTGTTGGATGCTCCTTTAAATCAGGATAGCCTGTTTTGCAATAAGGCTGAAGAAGTTCTAAAAAAGATGGAAGATAAAGCTAAATCTATGCAAACTGTAAAAGATTTCTTACAAGTGCAACCTCCAAGATTTAGTAGGCACTGGCCTACTAAGAATTGATCCTTTCCAGCTCCTACCAGATCCTCTCAAGCCAAACCCAGACACACCAAAAGCACCAGGTTTCAGTCCCAAGGGACTCTCAGAACTAAGCAATGGGGGGGCCTCCACTTCCAAATCTGGAAATAACAATACACCCCCCTATGGTAAACAGTCTCAATAACTTTCCTTTAAAATTACCAAACACTTACCTTTTATCCGCCCCTTTGGGGGGAAGGATTGCTCTTCATGCACAAAACTGGGAACTCATAACCCAGGGCAAGTGGGTTTTAAATATAGTGTCCCAGGGATACAGATTTCATTTCCACATGTTGCCAACACCAAACGGGTGACAAGACCTGCCCCCAAATCAGTGGGTAGAGGCTCAGAAACAATTACTTTCCCTCTTAAACATGGGGGCTATTCAGCCGGTACCAGAAGAGGAAAAGGGGCAAGGTTTCTATTCCAGGCTTTTCCTGGTACCCAGAAAAGACAAATCATGGCGTCCAATTCTGGACCTGTCTACTCTAAACACCTTTCTGGACATTTCAAAATTCAAGATGCTGACTCTTCACCAGTTGCTCCCTATGCTAGGCAAAGATGCCTGGTTGGCAACTCTAGATTTAAAAGAAGCTTACCTGCATATCCCAATCAGGGAATCTTGCAGAAGATACCTACGCTTCAAAGCAGGCTACTTGCATTATCAGTTCTCTGCACTGCCCTTTGGCTTGTCTACTGTGCCCAGGGTATTCACAAAGTGCCTGGCTCCAGTAATTGCATTTTGCAGGCAAAGAAATATTCAAATATATCCATACCTGGATGATTGTTTAATTCAGACAAAAAACCAGGCCATACTTCTAAATCACCTGGCATTTGTAAAAGGGGTTTTAACTTGTCTAGGGTACATCATAAACGAAATCACAACTGGTACCCTCTCAACAGATTACATTCCTGGGTGCAAGCTTGAATACAACTGCCCAGATGGTTTTCCTCATGCCAGAAAAGCAAATTCATTTGGTGACTTACTTCAAACAAGTGGCCACAAAAACCCTGCTATCTGCAAGACAAATACTGCAAGCCTTGGGGTTCATGGCCTCTTGGATTCTTCTAATTCCATATGCAAGACTGCATATAAGGAAACTTCAGTGGTACTTAAAAGTCTGTGGAATCAACATTGTCACAGCCTGGAAACAATGATTCCTATCATACCTTGCCTACGCCTGGAGTTCCTATGGTGGGCAAAGGCCTGCCACCAAAACAAGGGACTGCCATTCACACTACCCCCTCCCACCCAAACCCTGACTACAGACCCATCAGATTATGCATGGGGGGGGGGGGGGGCTCAACTGGCAGGGAAGTGCATTCATGGCAAATGGAACCCAAATCAAATGCACCTACATATCAATCAAAAAGAAATGTTAGCTGTACAGAATGCTCTGACAGCCTTCAAGGACTACATTTATCCAAGACAACTAATGGTAAAGACGGACAACACCGCGGTTATGTGGTACATAAACAAGCAGGGGGGTACACATTCCTACCCCCTCTGCAGACTAGCCATGGCATTGTGCAACACATGGTCCTTGCGCTACCAAGTGCAACTACAAGCTCAATTCCTGCCAGGAAAACTGAATACTCTGGCAGACGGACTAAGCAGAAATGTCATGGACCAACTCGAATGGAAACTGGAACCACGGATTTTCACAATGTTGACAAGCAAATGGGGGAGCCGAGACATAGATCTATTTGCCTCCCCCCAGAACTACCAGTTGGACAAATTTTGCACAAGGACTCCTCACAAAAAAGTTTGGAAAGTGGATGCTCTGTCCTTCAGTTGGAAAAACCTATCAGTCTACGCCTTTCCCTCTCTGCCTTCGCTCTCAAAGTTCTGCTAAAAGTCAAACAGGACAAACCAAAAATTATTTTGATTGCTCCAGACTGGCCTCGCCAACACTGGTACCCACTCCTGCGCAGTGTGTCACAAATATCTCCATGGCACCTGCCTCGGACACCTTCCTTGTTGTCTCAGCAGGAGAACCAAATTCTGCACCCTCAGCTCCCAACATTGAACCTTGCAGCTTGGCTGATCACTTAAATTCACCCTTAGCATCCCTCAGCAAACCTGTGATGGATGTCATCTTGGAGGCGAGAAGACCTAGTACTAGAAAATCTTATGCTGACAAATGGAAAAGATTCTGTGCCTGGAACCAATCTTTAGGGATGAGCTCAGCAGCACCCAATTTACCTCAGATTTTACAATACATAACTGAGATGCATCACAAGGGCCTGTCTTTTTCCTCTATTAAAATCCATGCTTCAGCTATTTCAGCTCACTATAACACAGATCCACCCCTCTTTTCTCATCCCCTGCTCAAGCAGTATCTCAGAGGGGCAAAGAACTTGAGACCACCTAGGAGAGCTCCTACCCGTGCCTGGGACCTTAACTTTGTTTTGGAAAAGCTCACTTTACCTCCTTTTGAGCCAGCTGCTACTGCAGACTTAACATTTATTTCTTGGAAAACAGCCTTCCTTTTAGCAATCACTTCAGCTAGGATATCTGAATTACAGGCCCTTATGGCAGTGGAGCCTTTCATCATCTTTCATGCGGGCAGGGTATCTCTGAGGACCAATCCATCCTTCATGCCCAAGGTGGGTGTGGCTCTTAACCAATCCATTCATTTGCCAACCTTCTACCCCAATCCACAGAAGAAAGGGGAACGGATTCTGCATTCCTTGGACTTGCACAGACAACTTAGATTCTACTTGACAGAACTAAATTTCGAAGAAAATCTGAACAATTGCTAGTGGCATTTGCTGCTGGGGCAGAGGGGAAAGCTATTTCTAAACAAACCATTTCTAAATGGATAAGCCATTGCATTCATTTCTCTTATAAGCACCATGGAAAACCTATCCCCCAGGGGATCAGATCTCATTCCACCAGGGCTGCATCTACCTCTGCAGCCTTTCTCAGAGGTGTTCCTACCAGGGATATTCTAGAAGCTGCTACCTGGAGTTCAGTGCATATTATTACCAAGCATTATCATTTACCAATTTTCTCTAAATCCAGAGCTGGTTTTGCCACTGCTGTCTTGCAGGGCCTTATAGCTGGTCCTGATGCTGTATAAATCCATCCTCCCAACCATAGCTTTAGGAATCTACCCAAATGCAATGACTGCAACAGTGAAACATGAAGAACATAGTACAGTTGTGTACACTTACCATAAATGTAGATGTTCGAGTGTCTTCTCTGTTGCAGTCCTGGTTACCCTCCCTCCAGCTTCCTGTTTTTCTCTTACTATACCTTCTTTTACTTTGCTTAAAAGCCTTTTTGGTGTATTTGCTTTTGGTTGGAGGTATATTTTTGTGTTTTTAATTTTATTTGCTCCCCATTTGGGAGGCACCTGACATCTGGGGCAAGAAAAACTGATATAATGGCGTCGGCTGCATGTTTTATACCCCTGACGACCTGACGTCATGGAAGAAGGGACAGCAACTGACGCAGGACCCAAGACTTTGTTAATCAGGCTGACTGAGGGCAACCTGCCAGCAAATTACCCAAATGTAATGACTGCAACAGTGAATACACTCTAACATCTACATTTATGTTAAGTGTACACAACTGTACTTTCTCTGCACTTCCCTTTGGCCTGTCTACTGCGCCCAGAGTATTCACAAAGTGCCTGGCCCCAGCCATTGCATACTGCAGGCAGAGAAATGTCCAAATTTTCCCATACTTGGATGATTGCTTGATTCAGGCGGACAGTCAGGAATTGCTACTTCAGCACCAGGCATTTGTAAAAAGCCTTCTCACTTCATTGGGGTACACCATCAATGAAAAGAAGTAACAGCTGGTGCCCAGTCAAAAAAATCGTATTCCTGGGAGCAAGTTTGGACACAACTTCCCAGATGCATTTCTCACTTCAGAGAAACAGGTCTATCTGACAAACTACTTCAAACAAATGGTCACCAGAACCCAGCTATCTGCAAGGAAAATACTGCACGCCCTAGGGTTCATAGCGTCATGTATTCTGCTAATTCCATATGCAAGACTGTATATGAGGAAACTTCAGTGGTACTTAAAAAGTCTTTGGTGCCAGCATTCTCAGGACTTGGAAACAGTCATTCCAATCATACCTTGTCTAAGGGCAGAGTTCCTTTGGTGGGCAGAAGCATGTAGCCACAACAAGGGACTGCTTTTCACTCCACCCCTCGCTGCCCAAACCTTGACAACAGACTCATCAGATTATGCATTGTGGGGGGGGGGGGCTCACATGGTAGGCAAATGCATTCAGGGCCACTGGAGCACAGGCCAAGTCTCCTGCTCATCAATCAAAAAGAGATGCTAGCTGTACAGAATACTCTGACAGCCTTCAAATACCTAATCCTTCCAGGACAATTGCTTATAAAAACAGACAACACCACAGTTATGTGGTACATAAACAAGCAGGGGGGAAACCATTCTTACCCAGTCTTCAGGTTAGCCATGGCCCTGTGGAACACAACCTTGAGCAACCAAGTGCATCTACAAGCTCAATTCCTGCCAGGCAAACAAAATTCACTGGCAGACAACTTAAGCAGAAATCTCCTAGAGCCACATGAGTGGAAATTGGAGCCCAACACCTTCAACCTTCTAACCCAGAGGTGGGGGACACCGGAGGTGGACCTCTTTGCCTCCCCCGAGAACCACCAGTTGAGCAAATTCTGCACCAGGAACCTCTCACAGCAGGGCCTGGAAGGTTTATGCCCTATCCTTCCAATGGGAAAACCTCTCCATTTATGCCTTTCCCCCTCTACCCCTCCTCTCAAAAGTACTGCTCAAGATAAAACAGGACAGGCCAAGGGCAATTCTTTTTGCCCCAGATTGGCCACGCCAGCACTGGTACCCACTCTTACGCAGTCTGATAACAGTGCCACCCAGGTACCTTCACCAGTCCTCCTACCCTTATGTCTCAGCAGGAGGGACAGATTTTGCATCCACAATTGCAAACCTTAAACCTTGCAGCCTGGCTTACCCCCTGAATACACCACCAGCAACCCTCAGCAAACAGGTGCTGAATGTCATTCTTGAAGCCAGAAGGCCTAGTACTAGGAAATCTTATGCTGAAAAGTGGAAAAGATATTGTTCTTGGAATCAGTCTCAAGGGAAGGACACATCAAGTACCCTCCTTACCTCTAATCCTGGATTATATAGCAGAGCTACTCCACAGAGGTCTAACCTTCTTCTCCATTAAGATTCATACCTCTGCCATTTCAGCTCATTACAATACTGAGCCACTCCTATTTTCTCTCCCTCTCATCAAGCAGTTCTTGAAAGGGGCTAACAACTTAAGCCCCCCTAGGAGAGCACCCACCCCTGCCTGGGACCTTAACTTTCTACTGGAAAAGCTCACGCTTCCCCCTTTTGAACCTGCTGCTTCAGCAGAGTTAAAATTCCTCTCTTGGAAAACAGCCTTGCTTTTAGCCATAACTTCAGCAAGAAGAGTATCTGAGTTACAGGCACTAATGGCTGTGGAACCCTTCATTATTTTCCATGCTGACAGGGTTTCCCTCAGGACTAACCCATCCTTTATGTCTAAGGTGGTGTCCACTGTGGCTCTAAACCAATCCACTGCACCGATCCTGCACTCCTTGGACGTGCACAGACAGCTTAGGTTCTACCTTGACAGGACTAAACCTTTCAGAAAATCTGACCAGCTACTAGTCAGCTTTGCTACAGGGGCAGAGGGTAAGGCCATTTCAAAACAAACCATTTCCAAATGGATAGCACACTGCATCCGTTTCTGCTACAAGCACCATGGAAAACCTTCCCCACAGGGGATCAGACCACATTCCACTAGGACTACTTCCACCTCTATAGCATTTCTCAGGGGAGTCCCTACCATGGACATTCTGTAAGCTGCAATCTGGAGTTCTGTACACACCTTCACCAAACATTACCACTTACCTATTTTTTCTAAGTCCAGAGCTGGATTTCCTACAGCAGTCTTACAAGGCCTGCTAGCCAGCCCTAACTCTTCTTGACTGCCTCCACCCTTTCTCAATTTTGGGAATCAACCCAAGTGTGATGACTGCAACAGTGAAACATGAAGAACATAGTACAGTTGTGTACACTTACCATAAATGTAGATGTTCAAGTGTATTCACTGTTGCAGTCATGGCTTCTCTCCCTCCAGCCCTCTGGTTTTCTCTATCGTTCTACCTCTCCTCTCTATGGCCATTCTTAATGGCATTGGTATTTACATTTTACTGGTGGTGTTCCCCACCATATACTAGCTTCCTATTTGGGGCTTTTGACATTTGGGGCAGGAAAAACTGATGTAATGGCATTGGCTGCCTATTTTTATATCCCCTGATGACCTGACATCATGGAAGAAGCAACAGTATCCGACGCAGAAATCCTAAGACTTTGGTATTCTGGCCGACTGAGGGCTACTTGGTGGCAGATAACCCAAGTGTGATGACTGCAACAGTGAATACACTCGAACATCTACATTTAAGGTAAGTGTACACAACTGTTCTTTCTAAGCCACCCCCTCATGGTAAGAACTCACAATGACTCTCCTCCCCCACCCCCTCCCTGTGCCCTCCTTCACTTACTCCTAGGAGGAAAACTCTCCTTTCACACAAGCGCCTGGGCCACCATTACCAACGACCACTGGGTCCTCAACATAGTGTCCCAGGGATACAGATTTTCTTTCCACACTCTTCCAACCCCAAAAGGGTTCCCAGATCTACCTACAAACTAGTGGGTAGAGGTACGCAAGTCCTTTCCCTGCTCTCTATGAGGGCAATAGAGCACATTCCTGCAGAACAGAAAGGCTAAGGTGTCTACTCCAGACTTTTTCTGGTACCCAGAAAAAGAGGCCACCTAGCGCCCAATCCTCGATTTATCCATTCTAAATACCTTCCTGGTGATACCAAAATTCAAAATGCTCACCCTCCAGCAGCTGCTATCCATGCTATCCAAGGATGCTTGGCTAGCCACCCTAATCCTAAAAGAGGTCTACCTCCACATTCCTATCAGGGAATCATGCAGGAAATATCTACATTTCAGAGCAGGATCTCTACACTTTCAGTTCTCTGCACTTCCCTTTGGCTTGTCTACTACTCCCAGAGTTTTCACAAAATGTCTAGCTCCAGCCATTGCCTTTTGCAGACAAAAGAATATCCAAATTTACCCATACTTAGATGACTGCCTAATTCAGGCAGACAGTCAGGAAAAGCTGCTCAAGCACCTGGCCTGCCAATGAAAAGAAATCCAAACTAGTACCCACACAAAGGATAATATTCCTAGGAGCAAGCCTGGACACAGCATCCCAGATGGTATTCATTACACCAGAAAAGCAAACTTACCTGACAGCCTACTTCTCTCAACTAGCCACCAGACTCCAGTTATCTGCAAGGAAAATCCTGCAAGCTCTAGGGTTTGTGGCCTCTTGCATTCTACTCATTCCATATGCCAGACTGCATATGAGGAAACTTCAGTGGTACCTAAAAAGTCTTTGGTGTCAACACTCTCAAGACCTGGAAGCTCTTATGTCAATGATACCTTGCCTAAGGAAAGATTTTCTTTGGTGGGCAAGCAGCATGCTCCCACAGTAAGGGAGTACTCTTCTCACCACCCTCCGCCCAGACTCTCACCGCAGACTATGCCTGGGGTGCACACCTGAACGGCTGGTGCATACAGGATGCTCTTCGTGTTTCACTGTTGCAGTCTTTACATTTGGGTAATCTGCTGGCCATATGAACAAAGTCTTGGGTCCTGCGTCAGTTGCTGTCCTTTCTTCCATGACATCAGGTCGTCAGGGGTATAAAACATGCAGCCGACGCCATTTTCATCAGTCTTTCTTGTCATGTGGTGCCCAAAGCAGAAGCAGTTCACAAGTGCTGGTCGGCCGACTCCTATTTTCGAGTTTCAGAGCCAGAGTCTTCAACTTAAAGTTAAGTACCCCGTTGGGGAAACTTTTTCTTGCGCCTTACCGATTTCAGTAAAAGTTAGTAATTGTATTACTTGTGGGAAGCAAATACCTCATAAGGATTTTCATTTGTACTGTATTCCTTGCCTAGGCCCTGACCACAACGTGTCTTGCTGTCGGTTTTGTGCTAAATTTAATCAACGCACTATTAAGCGTCGGTATATTTTTGCATCTAAATGTTTTGACTCAAGATTTAACTATCCAGAAATGTTGTTGGTTAGCAATCCGACTACTGGAATACACAAAAAACGCAAAGAAAAAGAGACAGACCGTCGAGGTCCAAAACCAATGACGAAGCTTCTCCTAAGCCAGTCGACGGTTCGCCGGTACTCAGTGAGGCTCTTTCGCAGCCCCTGATGCCCGTTACTTTTGATTCGCAGGCCTCTACTGAGTCCCATTCGGAGTCCAGTATGCCGTGAGACACTTTAAGTATTGAACCCACGGATGTCTCTACCTTAGATGGGTCCGAAGCCACTGAGCAGGCACCGGCTTCTGAGGGTGTTTTCAGGCCTAAAGATTTGTATATTAAACCAGCGCCATCTTCAGAACCTAGGCCAAAATCAACTTCTATGTCTAAAAAAACAACACTTGGACCACGTGCACAGGCCCGTATGCCTAAAAAACAAATGATCGAAATGGCTGAGGATTTAATTACCTTGATCAGGGGTTCCCATCCCCCTCCTGCTAAGAGGCCTAGGCAAGGCACTGACTATGAATCTTCAGATCAGGTTTATATTTCTTCTAATTCCTCTTCTGGTCAGGAATTATCTATTCCACCTTATGAGGACTCTGATGCAGAAGAATCCATCCCTTCTGCTTCTCCTCCTGAGGATTTTTCTTTTGGAGAAACTTTGCATACCTTAAGGGAACACTTTCACTGGGAGAGTCAGGATTTCTCAGAATCTAAAAAGAGGCTTAGAGATTTCCTTCTTCCTCAGCATAGGCCTTTGGCTATACCTCCTGTTCTAGACATTGTTGATGATGTTTTCTCTGAATCCAGCATGGCTCCTGATTCCCTGCCTCTGGCTCCTAGTAAGCCAGACAGATATTACAGGGTTCCTGACTCCCACAAATTCCTTTTTAAAATCCCTACTGCTGACCCTGAAACCATTTCCCAGGGTCCCAAGGGTGTTAAGGCTTCTACTGCTAAAAATCCTACCCGTTCTGATAGAGACTCCAGGCTGCTGGATAGATGGGGTAAGAAGGTTTACACGTTTGCAACCTTGGCAATCAGGGCTTTAAACTGTCAATTTCATATGCTTAAATATCAGCAGCATGTCATGGGCTTACTTAAACAGAAAATGATGTTGATTTCTGACTGTGTGGGAAATAGAGTTACAGGATTTATTGCATTCAGCTGAACAAGTTGGAAAGCATACTTTGCAATATGGTTTTGATTCCTTGGAGGCTTCTTGCAGGGCCGCTGTAACTGGATCTGTGATAAGAAGGCATGCTTGGCTCAAGGAGCAAAATCTGCCTGATCACGTTAAAGCAAAATTGTTGGATGCTTTTTTACAACAGGACAGTCTATTTGGTAATAAGGCAGAAGTAGTTTTGAAAAAGATGGAAGATAAAGCTAAATCTATGCAAACTGTAAAAGATTTCCTACAAGAGCAGCCGCCCAGGTTCAGTAGGCACTGGCCTACTAAGACCTGGTCCTTTCCAGTACCCACCAGAGCCTCTCAGGTCAAACCCAGACACTCCAAAGGCTCCAGGTTTCAGTAACAAGGAACTTACAGAACAAATCAGTGGGGTGCCTCCACCTCCAAATCTGGAAGTAACAAGGCATCCGTACGGTAAACAGTCTCAATGACTTTCCTCTGCCAGCACCAAGCACTTATCTTTTGGCAGCCCCTTTAGGGGGAAAACTGGCACTTCATGCATAAAATTGGCATCTAATTACCCAGGACAAGTGGGTACTAAATACCCAGACAAGTGGGTTTTAAATATAGTATCCCAGGCATACAGATTTCATTTCCACACGTTGCCAATCCCAAACAGATGGCCAGATCTGCCTCCAAATCAGTGGGCAGAGGCCCAGAAACAAGTTATGTCCCTCATGAAGATTGGGGCTATTCAGCCAGTACGGGAAAAGGAAAAAGAACAAGGTTTTAACTCAAGACTTTTCCTGGTACCCAGAAAAGATAAATCATGGCATCCAATTCTGGACTTATCCATTCTAAATACATTGCTGGACATTCCAAAATTCAAGCTGCTGACTCTGCAACATTTACTGCCTTTGCTAGGCAAGGATGCCTGGTTGGTAACTCTAGACTTAAAAGAGGCTTACCTGCATATCCCAATCAGGGAATCTTGCAGAAGATACCTCCGCTTCAAAGTAGGCTATTTGCATTACCAGATCTCTGCACTGCCCTTTGGCTTATCTACTGCGCCCAGGGTCTTCACAAAATGCCCAACACCAGTAATTGCATTTTTCAGACAAAGAAACACACAAATTTATCCTTATCTGGACGATTGGCTAATTCAGGCAGAAAACAAGGACACTCTTTTACAGCATCTGCTGTTTGAAAAAAGGCTTCTAACTTGTCTAGCGTACACCATAAACGAAAAGAAATCACAACTGGTACCCTCTCAAATAATTACATTCCTGGGTGCAAGCTTGAATACAACTGCCCAGATAACTTGCCTCACGCCAGAAAAACAAATTCAGTTGATGACTTACTTCAAACAAGTGGCCACAAAAACCCACCTATCTGCAAGACAAATTCTGCAGGCCTTGGGGTTCATGGCTTCTTGCATTCTAATAATTCTATATGCAAGACTGCATATGAGGAAACTTCAGTGGTACCTAAAAAGCTTATGGAGTCAGCATTGTCACAGCCTGGAAACAATGATTCCTATCATTCCTTGCCTGCAGCAAGAGTTCCTATGGTGGGCAGAGGCCTGTCACCAAAACAAGGGACTGTCATTCATTCCACTCCCTGCCACCCAAACCCTGACTACAGACGCAACAGATTATGCTTGGGGGGGCGCATTTGGCAGGGAGGTGCATTCAGGGCCATTGTAGCTCAAACCGAATTACATATCAACCAGAAAGAGATGCTAGCTGTACAGCCGTCAAGAACCATCTTCATCCAGGACAACTACTGATAAAGACTGACAACACCAGAGTCATGTGGTACATAAACAAGCAGGGGGATTTATGGAACACAGCCTTGACTTATCAAATACATCTACAAGCACAATTCCTGCCAGGAAAGCAAAATACTCTGGCAGACGAACTAAGCAGAAATCTTATGAACCCACACAAATGGAAACTGGATCCACAAATCTTCAGCATGTTGACACGCAAATGGGGGAGCCCAGACATAGATCTTTTTGCCTCACCCCAAAACTACCTTTTGGACAAATTCTGCACAAGAATTCATCACAAAAAATCATGGAAAGTGGAAGCTGTATCCTTCAGCTGGAAAAACCTATCAGTCTATGCCTTTCCCCCTCTGCCTCTACTCTCCAAGGTCTTACTAAGAGTCAGACAGGAAAAACCAAAAATGATTCTGATTGCTCCAGACTGGCCACGCCAACACTGATACCCGCTTCTACGCAATATGTCACACCTTCCTCCATGGTACCTGCCTCAGACACCTTATCTACTGTCTCAGCAGAACTATCAAATTCTGCACACTCCGCTCCAAACTCTGAATCTTGCAGCATGGCTATTCAACTAATTTCACCAGTTACATCTCTCAGCAAACCTGTGATGGATGTCATTTTGGAGGCTAGAAGGCCTAGTACTAGAAAATCTTATTCTGATAAATGGAAATGATTCTGTGCCTGGAACCAAGCACAAGGAATAAGCACAGCAATGCTGAATATTCCTCAGATTCTGCAATATTTAACCGAGATGCTTCACAAGGGCCTAATTTTCTCTTCTATAAAAATCCATGGCTCTGCCTTTTCATCTCATTACAAAACCGGGCCTCCCCTCTTTTCTCCCCCCCTGCTAAAACAGTACCTCAGAGGGGCCAAAAATTTAAGACCTCCCAGGAGAGCACCAACTCCTGCATGGGACCTCAATTTTGTGTCGGGAAAATCTCACCCTACCTCCTTTTGAGCCAGCTGCTACTGCAGACATAAAATTTCTCTCTTGGAAGACAGCTTTTCTTTTAGCAGTCACTTCAGCTAGAAGGATTTCAGAACTACAGGCCCTCATGGTAATGGAGCCTTTTATTATCTTTTACCCAGACAGGGTGGCGCTAAGGACCAATCCATCCTTTATGCCAAAAGTGGTATCTAGTGTGGCTCTTAATCAGACCATTCACCTGCCAATGTTTTTCCCAAATCCACAGAACAAGGGTGAGCGGATTCTACATTCATTGGATGTACACAAACAACTAAGATTCTGCTTAAATAGGACAAAATCTCTAAGAAATCTGAGCAATTACTGGTGGCATTTGCTGCAGGAGCAGAGGGAAAGGCTATTTCAAAGCTGACTGTTTCAAAATGGATAAGCCATTGTATTCGTTTCTGCTACATGCACCATGATAAACCTGTTCCAAAGGGGATCAGATCACATTCCACCAGGGCTGCATCTACTTCTGAAGCCTTTCACAGAGGGGTTCCAACCAGAGACATTCTAGAAGCTGCTACCTGGAGCTCAGTTCATACGTTCACCAAACATCATTTACCTCGCTTCTCTAAATCCAGAGCAGGCTTTGCCACTGCTGTCCTGCAGGGCCTGATAGCTGCTCCCAATGCTGTATAATTCCATCCTCCCAACCATAGCTTTGAGATTCTACCCAAATGTATTGACTGCAACAGTGAAACATGAAGAACATAGTACAGTTGTGTACATTTACCATAAATGTAGATGTCTGAGTGTATTCACTGTTGCAGTCCTGGTTACCCACCCGCCAGCCCCCTGTTTTTTCTCTCACTATACCTCTTCTTTCCTTTACTATGCTCAAAAGCCTTTTTGGTGTATTTGCTTTTATTTAGAGGTATATTTGTTGTGTTCTAAATTTCATGCATATATATTTATATATTTTGCTCCCCATTTGGGGGGCACCTGACATCTGGGGCAAGAAAAACTGATGAAAATGGCGTCGGCTGCATGTTTTATACCCCTGACGACCTGACGTCATGGAAGAAGGGACAGCAACCAACACAGGACCCAAGACTTTGTTAATCAGGCCGACTGAGGGCAACCTGCCAGCAGATTACCCAAATGTAATGACTGCAACAGTGAATACACTCGAACATCTACATTTATGGTAAGTGTACACAACTGTACTGTCAATGGAGCCCACAGCAAATACATCTTCACATCAACCAAAAAGATGTTAGCTGTCCAGCACGCATTGACAGCTTTCAGGCTCCTTCTCTCCCCAGATCAAAACAGACAACACCACTGTGATGTGGTATATCAGCAAGCAGGGAGGGACTCACTGCTACCCTCTCTGCAGGCTGGCCATGACCCTTTGGCACTTCTGCCATGCAACTCCATCTGTTAGCACAATTCCTGTCAGCTTCTATAAACTCTCTGGCAGACCACTTAAGCAAAAATCTACTGGACCCACACGAGTGGCAGCTAAACAAAAGAAACTTCACCCTAATAACTCAGAAATGGGGCACCCCGAAGGTCGACCTCTTTGCCTCCCACACCAATCATCAGGTCAGCAAGGTCTGCGCCAGGGAGCATCAGTGCATGGCTTGGAAAGTGGATGCCCTATCCTTTCCCCTGGGTCAATCTATCGGTCTATGCTTTTCCTCCACTACCTCTTATCACCTGGGTACTGCTTAAAATAAGGGAGGAATAACCAAGGACAATTCTTATTGATCCAGACTGGCCTCGCCAGCACTAGTACCCACTGCTGCGCAGCCTGTCCCCACTGCCACCATGGCATCTCACTTGGGTTCCTATCATATTATCGAAAACTGATGATGTCGAACAGCCATAACATTGAAAGTGCCATTCATCAAAACTGTCCTTGTGGGATCGCGGTACAGTGAGGATCAGTAAATTTGCCCTTTCCTCCCTGTAGTGCGATTTCGGAGTTGGTATATATAATTAGCAGGGAGTGTGGCGGGGTGCAGCCCCCGACAAGAACAGTTTTGATAAACGGTACTTTTGACAAATGGAAAAGATTCTGCACCCCTGCATTCAGGCTAAGGGAGTCAGTATGGCTCAGCTCTCCCTACCTCTCATCCTAGATTACCTAGCTGACCTGCTACACAGTGGTCTCTCTTTTTCCCTTTATTAAAATTCATACCTCTGCTATCTCTGCTTATTTCCACACTGAGCAGCCCCTTTTCTCACACCCTCTAATCAAACAATTCCTAAGAGGGCTAGCAACTTAAGGCAACCCAGAAGAGCACCTACTCCAGCTTGGAACCTTAACTTTGTGTTGGAAAAGCTCACCCTGCCCCCCTTCAAACCAGCATCTTCAGCAGAGTTAAAATTTCTCTCCTGGAAGACAGATTTTCTTCTGGCCATCACTTCAGCCTGAAGAGTCTCCGAGCTCAGGCACTCATGGCTGTGGAGCCCTTCATCATCTTCCATGCTGATAGGGTTTCCTTCAGGACTAACCCATTCTTCATGTCCAAAGTGGTGTCCAGTGTGGCTCTCAACCAATCCATTCATTTGCCCTTTTTCCCTAACCCACAAAACAAGGGGGAAAGGATCCTGCACTCTCTAGATGTGCACAGACAGCTCAGATTCTATCTAGACAGGACTAAATAATTCAGAAAGTCTGATCAATTACTGGTTAGCTTTGCTGCAGGGGCCGAGGGCAAAGCAATCTCCAAACAAACAATTTCCAAATGGATAGCACACTGCATCCATTTCTGTTACAAGCAACATGGAAAACCTCCCCCTAAGGGGGTCAGGACTCACTTCACCAGAGCAGCCTCCACCTCTGCAGCTTTCCTGGGAGGAGTCCCCACCAGGGACATCCTGGAGGTTGCCACCTGGACATCTGTTTACACTTTCACCAAGCATTAGCACCTGCCTATCTTCTCCAAATCCAGGGCAGGCTTTGCCACTGCAGTCTTGCAGGGCATCCTAGCCAGCCCCTAGTCACCTTGACTGTCTCCACCCATTTCTTCAGCTTTGGGAATCAACCCAAATGTGATGACTGCAACATTGAAACACGAAGAACACAGTACAGTTGTGTACACATCATAAATGTAGATGCTCGAGTGTATTCACTGTTGCAGTCCTAGTTTCCCTCCCTCCTTCCCCCTCTTCTCTTTCTCTCTCTCATTACAAGGAACGTTTTGGTATTTACTTTCTACTGGTGGGGTTCTTCCACCATAACCTGGCTCCCACTTGGGGGCTCCTGACAGGGCAAGAAAAATTGATATAATGGCGTTGGCTGCCTTACTTTATACTACTGATGACCTGACGTCAGTCCTGAAGCGACAGCAACCGCAGCAGCAATACTAAGCCTCTAGTATTCAGGCCGGCTGAGGTCTATCCTGGCAGGGATAACCCAAATGTGATGACTGCAACAGTGAATACACTCAGACATCTAACTTTATGTTAGTGTACACAACTGTACTTTCCCATGATTGCCAGGCATTCCTCTCTCATTTCCCCGGTCCGGCAGATCATTTTGGTCCACCACAAACCTTCAGCTAGAAAGCTGTACCATAATAAATTGATGAAATTTGCTAGATTGATGCTTGACAGTAATACTGACCCCTACACAGCTCCCGTTTTAAAGTTTTAGATTTTCTGGCCTCTCTTTATCACTCTGGCTTCTCACCTTCTACCATTCAGGTCCATCTCTCTGCAATATCTAATTTCCGTATTGGGTTTGAAGGATTGTCACTGATGTCTCATAAACTTTGCAATGAAAGGAACCTTAATGTTAAGGCCTGTTTTAAGACCCATTGTTCCATGGGATTTACCTTCGGCGCTACATTCTTTCATTTCTTCCCCCCTTTGAACCTTCGGCAACTTGTGATTTAAAGTTCTTGACCTGAAAACCTTTGTTTTTGATAGCTGTCACTTCAGCCAGAAGAATATTGGAGATTCAAGCCTTGTCCTGCAAGCCCCCCTATTTAATATTTCATAAGGACTGGATTTCCCTCAGAACTAATCCAACCTTTTTACCTAAGGTTGTTTCAGAGTCAAATATCAATTAAACCTTACATCTACTAGTCTTTTTCCCTAATTTCTCCAATGCAACAGAGTACTGTCTGCACTTATTAGATATACACAGGCAATTACATTTTTACCTACACAAAACAAAGGATGTTAGAAAATCCACCGTTTGTGGCCTTCTCCTTGCTTTCCTTAAGTAACTCGGTTTCTAAAGTTACTTTGGCAGAATGGTTAACAGACCACCTTTATTTATCACTCAAAGGGACTTCACCCACCACATCCTGTGAAAGCTCATTCAACTAGAGCTGTAGCAGCTTCTGCAGCTTTTCATGCTAGAGCTTCTTTAGATGACATTTGTGCAGCAGCTACATGGCCATCTCCTCATACCTTCATTACTCATTACAAACTGGACCTGGTCTCTAGGGGACGTGCATCACTGGGTTCGATGGTGCTCAGGAATATTCTTTCGTGAGACCTCCCAAGATTCAGTTAACTAGGGACTCTGTCCCACAGCCAAGGATTATGTGAAGATTGACAACATCAGGTAAAAAAGTTATGTCTTACCGTAATGTTCCATCTATGTTGTCGATCTTCACTATTCCTTGACATTCCCCCCTCCTTCCCCCTGCGTAAGACTCTTAGTAGACTGATTATCCCCAAAGACTGGCTTCTTAATAGGGATATAGATATGGTCTCTTATTTATTACTAATAAAAAAACAAAAGTAACCACAGTGTAAAATATAACTAAAGAAAGTCCAAAACATGCACTGTGAATCAGTAGGAAACACTTTCAGTCAGCCAAACTCTTCAGTCCAAGCTGTTTTTATTCTTCCAACATACAAAGACACATATTGAACGCTTTCATGCCCTAAACTGGGGACTTCATCAGACTCTTAACTGCACTCCATAGTACAGCCTTTATGTACTATTAAAAATGAGTGATGTCATCACCTTTCACTCTCCTTTAAAGATACAACTACCTTAATGTTCAAATGAAATGCACTACAAACACCTTTTAACATACAAACATTTTAACAAACATCATTTATAAAAAAGCACTTTTCATATTCCAAGACATTCATCAAATGTAAGCTTAAAAATTGTCTGTCACTGTTCTAGGCAAACTCGATCTGAGGTAATTTAGTGAGCAGCATTATGGGTAGAGCCTAGCTCGAGAGCTTGGGAGGTACAAGCTGAAAAATGGCTGAGTTGGTTCCGAGGCTCGAAACTGAGCCCACAGTCAAGTATTGGTGAAGATCGACAACACAGATGGAACGTTATAGTAAGACATAACTTCTTTTTCAGCATTCAGCTGATGCTAGCTGCCAAGGTCAACCTCTGATAGATGATGTGGCCAAAATGTACTGCAGTAGAGGAGTAGCTGCCTCCATTTCTTTCTCCAGCAAAGTCCACTGCAGAAACTTGTCCACAACTTCTTGTTTTCAAGTACATACTGTCATTGAACGTTATTGTCTTGACCATGACTCCAAGATTCAGCCCTCGCTTGAAGAAGTTGTGGTCCAGGACTCTGGTTTCTGGTCTCTTAGCTCTTTACTTGTTTTGTCCTGTAACTACCCCTATTCTGGTGGTACTGTGCTTATCCCTGTGATGCCAGATGTTGAGGGTAGAACTGCCACAGTTAAGAAGCCTAGTATAACTTCACAGTTATCATAGTAGGAGATTACTTCCAGAAAAGTGGGTGCATTTATCAAACTGTGGTGTAATGTGGTCTTTATTCTTTGTTGCTGTTTGTGATCAGACATAGATGGACATAACCTCTCAATTGTCCAGATTTTTGCATCATATTTTTGGTTTGTTCCTCATAAAATTTGTGTTTTCTGGCAAATCACCATGGATTGAAGTCACTAAATAATAAAATACATTTGAGTTTCAGACTTCATATCTGTCAGAAAATGCATGCTAACACAAAAACTGTTATTCTATAAACTTTCTAAGTTTATAAGAGAAACCTTTAAAATCTGTCCCTATTTTTGGGCTTTTGTCTCCCTGTTACTTTTGGCTTTGTACAAATTTTCTGCACTAAGAATTTGAGAAGTATGCATATATACTTTCCTGTGTAAGACTTTTACGCTATGTCAGAATTGTTTTAATAGGTTATAGTTTACTTTGTGTAAATAAAAATGTTATCGGTTAGCAATAAGAGTTTTTTTCTCTTTCCCTTTAGGGCAGTTTAGTGGATTACTTGAGATCACGAGGAAGGTCGGTATTAGGTGGTGACTGCCTACTAAAATTCTGTCTGTAAGTATTCTAGCCTCCTTTGTGACACATCAAAAATACAGAGTAATGTTAGAATCTGGCAAAGACAGTTCAAGTTTCTTTGCTCTTAATCTGTACCTTGGCATTTCCTTCCTTTTAAGATGAAGGATTTTCTTACAGGCATGTTCCTCATGCATGGAATTCTGTATGAAGTAAGTAAACCTAACAAGTCAGATTTCACCAAAAGTGACAAGATTTCATACCACAGAAAAATACAGGCAGTCACTGTCCTAAAACAGAAATAAAGTGCATGCTAAACTGAATCAAGTCTTTATCATTTAGTCTTCAGAAATAGATTATGCGATGACAATTCTAGGGTCTAATGGAAAGTGTTTGTTGCTTTGAGCCTATTATAAAGAAATGTTGCCACGTGTATCCTTGTGTGCCTTCTGGCAGACCTAATCATCTCATTTTCTGCCCTTCTTAATTACAGGTGCTACTACTCAGATATGCTTATTGACTTCTGTGCTCTGAATCTTGTGCCAGATCAGTTTTGTCTTCTTACTTTATTTCAATTAGAGTTTGAAGAAATGCAAGAATGTATTTTAACAGAACAGCATCTAAAGGATTTGTCATTAGTCATTTGTTTGTTCTGATATGGAAGTTTTGATTCTGTCTACCACTTACACAGATTTCAACTCCAAACATTTCAGTGCTTAATAAGGGGAAATTTGTTTACAGTCAAAGCAGGCTTTTTTTTTTTCAATTTTTCTTCTAGAGGAGCTAGCCACAGCCTTTTTAAGTGTCTTTGTTGCCTGAATAGAAGACATGACTTCATTCAAAGTCTCCTTTTGATTCCATACCATTTGGGTCTGTAGTGTCAATGTGCAGAAGTATGCATCTGTTGCCCTAAAATATTTATTCCCACTTGGAATTCCATCATTCTTTTTACCCCTGGTAAGAAGTTTGACCATAAGGCTTTTCTTACAAAGTTTAGTGGATGTGTCTGTGTATTTTTCCCAGAGAGTGAGCATGTGTAGTTGTTGCCTATTTACTAAGATTTTTGGTTTTAATAATGACACTGTTGAATGTTTATTTTCATCCAAGTGCAAACACAGCAGCTGTATGAAACTACAGAACTGAAAACCTCATCCTGTTAGTGCAAATTAATTTCATCTCAGGTTTGCTTCATTTCACTTTTGTGTCTGTGGCAGTGACTTCTCCCGTATGTATTTCCTGCTGTCCAGCTTTTCAGATTAGCCATGAATGTTGTGGGCTTGAGCCTACAAATGTATTATCAAAGCCTGCAAATAAAAAAGTGCATCCCAAAGTAAAATACGGGTATAAGCAAGTGAGTGTTTAATGGTACAGTTCCCAAAAACTGAGAATAAGTTTAACAATTTTAAACATGTACATGCTCATCACAGTGCAAAGATTCCTACAGAGATTTCTTAACAGAAAGAACTGACTGTGACCCAACCCTTCCAAGAGATAAAGGTGGCAGTCATACTTTCAATTGAACAAGAGCATGACCCATTAGAGGATGTGTAAGTAGAATTAGAATGGTACCTGGAAACTAGCTGAAATATGTAGAGGCAAGCGAGTGGATTAAAGCTGAAGGACAGAGAAAAAGAGTCCACAGGTGCTGTTTTAGCAGCAACATTTGATTCAGTTCATGGAGCTTAAAAAAGGTAGTTGAATAAATGCTAAATTTGAACCAGGAAAACAGCACGTCAAAAAGAATTAGTGTGTTGCTGTTTGCCATGAAGCATCAGCTAGAAAGAGGTCAAACTATGAAATTTCATTTGTGCAGAACATAACAGATGTTGCAAGCAAGACTACCAAAATAAACTGATCTGAAAGAAAATTAGAGAAGATGGTGAACAAATGTATGATCTCCGACCCCAGATAAATCAGTACTCCAAACAAGTACTTGAACTAACAAACCAACTGAATACAGGTAAAGTAAAATTAAAAGCATTCCAACATTAGTAGAAAATGTGAAAAACTAAAGATGGTAAAGGCAGGCGATGTACCTTTACTACAACAATAAGTGATGGGTGTATCTTACAAATGAAAGTAAAGATGGAGGGCAAAAATGATTCAGCAAATTTGCAAGCAAATATAAAAGATGTTAGTCGGACCTTTTCCCGCACAAGGAATGATTGGATACACTTATGTTAAGCTTGGAGGTGTGGTAGACATGATTAAGAAAAAAAATGCAGTAGGCTGTGTTAATTAGCCATATTAGAAAGAAGTTGAGCAAAAAAGTAGATAATGAAGTAGTATGATGTGAAGCGCGGACAGGCACAAGTCAAGGACATTTTTACAGAGTCTGGCAGTAACCACAAACCTCTGAATGGCAAAATGAAACAAATGAAAAAAGAAGTGAGCATTGAGGTGAAACAGATAGTCAAGGAAGGAGTACAACAAGTCATGTCTGGGTTGAGACAGTTTATCCTTTCAGCGGCTTGTCAAATAACGCACAGCTAAATTCAGATAGAAAATATTAACTGCTCATGTAGTGAAAGATATGGATTTCAGGACACGAGCTAAATAAATTCGGACCTTGGGAGATGCACAGTCATAAGCTGAATGCCGTGACGCACCTGAAATGGGAAAAGAATGGTTTATAATTAAAGCTTTGAAAACTGGAAATTGCAGATCACAGGCTGCAGTTATACTGTCAGACCCAGCAGGCTATCATGGACAGCCAATTGAAGGACAAAGTATGTAATGGAAATGAACTTGTTAAAGAAGAGTTTTCAGGATTTGGAGAAGAAAGTGAAAAACTGTGTGGAAAGTGGAGCATCCTATACCGAAGTTGTTAGAGAGAGTCCTGCAGGATCCTGTTGGGAATGCCATGTATTTCATTGGGTGTAACTTTGCAAGTATGCAAAATGTATAACATAAGCCCTGGACGTCATTTCAAGGGAAGTTTGCATGGCGAGCAAGACCACATGAGTTAACCTGCCAGAATAGTGTTTCACAGGCTAAATGAAAAGGCTTCTGCCAGATCTGAGCTGGTATTGGGGGTTATGTGACACAGTCAGAACTCACCCTGCTGACAAGTGTGTTGCCTGTGTGAAAGGGATTAAAGAAATACATTCCCACATGATTCCTTTTAAAAGTGCCTGGAATTGGAGAAGCTGTGGTTATTGTAAAGCAGAGCAGTACTTGTTCAGAAGAATAGTAGTAGTTGGGGAAACTGCTGAGATTTCTACACCTGCGTTTTGAGATAACCAGAGGTTGTTGAAGCCCTACCTTGGCTGAATTATGGAACATTCACAGTTTTAAGTGTTTGGAACTTGGGTTACATTCCTGTGGATATTAGCTGCACTACTGACACATGAAAAAGTGGAGCAATTTGTCTTACTTACAGCTACCTCATCAGAAAAGTTGAAGTGCGTGTTTGTTTCTTTTACTGAATACTTTAGAAGAGAACCTGTGTCCTGGATAGGTAACCTTGCTTCCTATGTTTGAGCGTTTATTTTCCAACAAAAGGATTTCAAAGTTTAAACTTAGTTCTCCTGCATGCATATGTAGTCTCTGTAGTAGAGTTTAAACTCCCACATTATTTTCTGTCTCAGAGAGTTGACTGAAGTCATGCATCCTTTACTTGGAATGGAAGATACTATACCAGGTTATTATGTATTCTATAAGGTAGAACATCAGAAAGAGCTGGGAGAGTAGCAGTAAGAGTGCATCATGCTTGCAACCTGAGGCTAATTAACCAATAACCACTTAAATTGCTAGGGAATTGTAGTAACCATCAGCATTTATTTAAGCAAACCTCTTGTTGGAGTTTGTATCTTAATCTATACAAGGCCGTAAAAAAAAAAACTGTTCCACACAGAATATGATCATCTGGTTGAAGCAGTAGTAATGTGTGATTTGAGTGTGCAATAAATTACCTTGCCAATGGATGCGAGCATAAATTTAACATTTGCTTTTTGCTTGGGTAGCGTTATCTTTTTCAGTCACTCTTGGAAGTTGACAGGGTTGCAGATACAGCAGATGCAGTAAACTGGATCCTCCCAAGCAGTCTGTTATCTTTGTGTACATGGAAACCTTCTTGGATATACTAAGTAATAACCATCCACTTAACACGACTTAGACATGTGTGCCTGTTGGGATTCCCATAGCTATCCTCAAGGACAGGATCATTAAAAAAAAAAAACGCTATAGTATCATCACTTAGTAAACACTAATTATAAACTGAACTTGCTGGATACATTTCCTACCTTAGAAAAAATGGTCCCTTTGCACTCAGTTTGTTGGAAAATTGTTCCTCTGTTAGGAAAAAAAAAATGCATCTGCTTTTACTGTACTTGTGTTTCTACCTACTTTTTTTTACTTTTGCATCATCTTAAAAGTACTCAGTTGTATTTATTACTGCTTGGTGTAACTCATTCTAAGCCTTTTGGTTTAAACACTTGGGCTTCGGACCAGTTGTTTTGCACTGAGAGGGTTTGTGGTCTGCACTGTAGTGGCAGAACAGGTAGCTTACATCCTTCTAGGTTGGGAACTGCTGAGTGAGGGCTCAGTGTCTGTTATTCTAAAAGTGTATTAATTCTGGTTTAAGCACTTGGGCTTTCAGGCCAGTTATTTTACATTAAGAGGGTTCGTGGTCTGCACTCTTGTGGGAGGAGAGGCTGGACTCTGCCCTTCTGAGCTGGGAATTTCTGGTTGAAGGCATGTAGTGCATGCATATCTGAACTGCTTCTTAGTGAAGTTGGTGCGCCTTGTTTGCTATGGCATAGACTGGATTCGGGCCTGCTGGATGTAGCTTTGTTTGTGTAACTTGAGCACTAATCCAGGCATTCTCTAAAGTATTCAGTTGTATTTATTACTACTTGGTAGTAACTTGATTAAAGTGTACCTATCATTCTAAGTCTTTTGGATTAAGCACTTGGGCTTCAGACCAGTTGTTTTACATTAGGAAGGTTTGTGGCATGCACTGTGGTGGCAGGACAGGTAGCTTTCATCCTTCTAAGTTGGGAACTGCTGATTGAGAGCCCAGTGTCTGTTATTCTTAAAGTGTATTAGTTCTGGTTTAAGCACTTGGGCTTCAGGCCAGTTATTTTACATTAAGAAGGTTTGTGGTCTTCACTCTTGTGGGAGAAGAGGCTGGACTCTGCCCTTCTGAGCTGGGAATTTCTGGTTAAAGGTTTATAGTGCCTGAATATTTGAACTGTATCTTACTGAAATTGGTACACCTTGTTTGCTGTGGCATAGACTAGATCCAGGACTGCTGAATCTAGCTTTGTTTATATGCTTGTTGTTTGTTTGCTTGTTATTTCCCTGGAATGCTAATTCCACCTAATACGTGACTTCTCAGCGCTTCTGTGGATCACTAGTGATATCTGCATTGCTTACTGTACTTATTTCCTTGTTTCACTTGAAAGAAAGTTACTGTTTATCGTTTTTGCATTTAAGTTACCTGTAACACATTGCACTTAAGTTACCTGGCACTTGCTCACTAAAGCAATTATATAAGTCAGCACTAAAAATTAAAAGCACTACACCCTCACTCCCCACTGGCCCTGGTTTTCAATTATTAAGGAATTCCCAATATTATTCTAGCATGTCCAAAGGTCAGTTGTCAATCTCCTCTCCTGTCCAGCTGGTGAATCTGGGAATCTTGAGGCAATGTTACAACTGCCTCATGTACACAGACAACCCTCTCCTCCTCCCAATAAATTCCAACACATGTGAGAGATGCAACCATATAGCCAAACTGGAGGCTAAGCTCTCTCAACTCAGTACTGGCATAACCAGTCAGGAGGAGAAGGAAACCACACTCACTACAATTCCAGTCTCACATAGACCTACCACGACAGCAAACCAAACACATAATCACACAACAAAAACATACTCGGAGACTCTAAATAAAGATCTGCCGAAGCAGCAGAGACCTCCAAAGCAGACACCCAAGCAGCCGCTACCCCAAAACAAAACACGTGCAACACATATCTCACAAAGCCAGTGTGCCAAACAGTCACAGCCCTTAAGACTAAACAACACACCTGATACACTTGTAATAGGTGACTCTATCGTCAGGCACACTGCCGTCCTGCTCACCAGGCTGAACAAGGAGAGGGTCACGGTGAGCAGCCTGCGGGTGCTAGGATCCGCCACATAACACAAGCACTCAGGTCACTCCAAGGCAAGTACAAATATGACTCAGTCATTGTCCATGCTGGTGTGAATGACCTGAGACGTACCTCCCTGGACTACATGAAAAGAGACATAAAGGTGCTCTCTGAGCATGTAGCCCAGGCCGGTATGACCCTGACCTTGAGTAGCATCTTACCCTCACCAAGAATGATGCCACAATATGAAGACAAGATGATCAATTTCAACAATTGGCTTAAGTACTGGTGTCATTCAAAGGGGATCCAATGCCTGTCAGCTTGGGATGATATGCTCGATAAGTCATGATGCTTCGCTAGGGACGGCTTGCACCTGTCACCCCTGGGCTTTCGGATATTGGCAAAGGCTCTTGCTACCCCCATAGTGCCTTTTTTAGGCAAGGCTCAAAAGACAAACCCACCTCCATAGGTATCACAAGGGATAAGAAACTAAGAGTAATGCTACTCAACGCCAGAAGTCTAAACCTCAAGATGCACGCACTCGAAACTCTCTTTAGCATGGAGAACATCGATATCTGTGCAGTAACAGAAACCTGGTTCAGGGCTCCCGAAAGCACCCCAGCACTACCAGGTTATACCTCATACCATGCTTTTCGGCCCCAAAACTTGGACCGAACCACAAAAGGAGGGGGAGTATTGATATTCATCAAAGATACCCACACCTCCAGGTTGGTGGCAAAGCACGAAGCATCAGAGACTATCCATGTGCAACTAACAGTGGGTAAAACTGCCTTCCAGTTTATAGCCTGCTACAGACCACCCTGCCAAACCCAGGAACCCCACTCGGCCTTCCTGAGAACACTGGAAAATATGACTGTCTCTCCAAACACCATTATATTGGGCGACTTCAACTACCCAAACATAGACTGTGAGCATTACTCTAGCTCCAACACCCTAGCCCAAAGGTTCCTAGAATTTATAAACTCAAATGCTATGGAGCAACTTGTTACCACTCCCACAAGAGGGGAAAACATACTGGACCTGATCACCACCAACATGGGGACTCTATGCTCCAGACCAGAAGTGTATCCCTCGCTGGTAAGATCAGACCATAAACTAATCTCACTGGATATTCACATCCCGACCCCACCCCTGCCCAGAAAACCACAGTGAAAAACTTCTCTAAAGCAAATTTCACACTCCTCAAAACTGAGGTGGAATCCTTCAAAGCCCCTGGGCCTGTGGAAAATACAGCCCAGACCGCAGAATCCTTTATAAACGCATTCTATGAACACCTTCAGGAATGCATGGATCATGCGATCCCAAATAAAACCAAGACCCGATCCTCCAAAGGCAGACGTCCTGTCTGGTGGACCCCAGCCATAAACAAATTATACAATAGAAGGAGGAAGTTACTAAATGATAGAGCAAAATCCCAAAAAGGGAAGGCATCACTGATCAGTATTAGCAAAAAACTATGGGCACACACAAAATTGTCTAAGGCCAGCTTCGAGAGAAAAATTGCACAGGACACTAAGGATAATCACAAGGCTTTCTTTAGTTATGTTAGGAACCTGGGTGGTAATTCCCAGATATGCTCAGAATTAGTCCAAAATGACAAAAAATACACCAAACCCACAGACATTGCCAACATCCTAGCTGACAGGTTCAGCGCAAACTTCTCCCTCCCCACCAAAAGGGCAAATATCTGTCCCAGCAGAGTGCTGCCCCCCTGACATCTCAGATGCTCAGGTAAGAGCCGCCCTCTCCAAAGTAAAAAACACAGCATCAATGGGACCAGATGGTGTCCCGGGCTGCGTCCTACATGAACTCCAAGAAGAGCTAAACCCAAACAGAAAACTACTGTTCAGTCTCAGCCTTACTACAGGATATGTGCCCAAAGAGTGGCGTACAGCAACAGTGGTCCCTTTCCATAAAGGTGGTGCCTCAACGGATCCTGGAAACTATCGCCCCATAAGCCTGACTAGCTTGGTCTGCAAAGCTATGGAAAGGATCATCATGGACCTCATAAATAAAGATATTGGGGACCTACAAACACTGGATCCTACCCAGTTCGGCTGTGTTAAGGGCAGATCCTGCCTCTTAAACCTGGTTGATTTCTTTGAAACAGTCACCAACGCCATTGACGAGGGGAAGGTGGTCCACACAGCCTACCTGGACCTCGCAAAAGCCTTCGATACAATACCCCACTCGGGCATTATAGATAAGCTCACCAGCTTAAATATAAACCCCTATGTCACTAGATGGATTGCAAACTGGCTCAAGGACAGAGAACCCACATGGTTAGAATTGCTGGAGCTATGTCAGACTCCAAACCAGTTACAAGTGGTGTCCCACAAGGTTCAGTCCTGAGACCTCTCTTGTTCGGTATATATTTCTCAGAGGTACAGGCCAACATGGAAGGACTGCGGCTGACCAAGTTCGCAGATGACTGCAAACTGGGCGCCATAATCGACTCTCCAGCCGACACAAGCATCCTCCAAAAGGGCCTCATAGAAACAGACAACTGGTGCCAGAGCCATGGCCTCAAGCTAAATGCCAAAAAGTGTATAGTCATCCCCTTTGGCAAAAACAAAGTGCCCACAAATTACCACATAGGTGGTAATCCATTAAGTACAGAAGAAGTAATTAGGGACCTGGGGACCCAAGTTGATAGCAATCTCTCATTTGACAACCACGTGGCCAAAGTGGTTAGAAAAACATTTTATATAGCCCACCTAATCATGAAGGGATTCACATCTAGATCAGGGGAGGTCATCGTGCCTCTTTACTCATCCCTCATCAGGCCCATAATTGAGTACAATGCCCCTTTTGGGATGTACCTTACCAGACACCTGCAGCAACTGGAAAGACCCTAAAAGTACCTCACCAACAGGATCAAAGGGCTCAAACAGATGCCATATGCTGCCCGGTTAAAGAAACTCCAGCTCTACTCAATGGCATACCGCCTGTTCAGAGGCGATCTGTGTCTGACGTATAAAGCCATGTCCAACCCGGAATTAATGGACATGCTGCACCTCAGAAAATCCATATCCCATTGAGCTACGCGCTTGAGAGACTTGAACCTCAGCACTGAAATAAATAGGACATGCTGGAGGGACAGATTCATAACCCAGAGGCTCCCTTCACTCTGGAATAAAATCCCAGTCCAGGTTAGGCAGAGTCCCTCATTGACTCTCTTCAAGAGGAATTTTGATGAGTGGATGGAAGATCGTAGGTTTACCCCGGGTATCTCTTCTGTGTCTCTGTTAGACAGAGGCACAGTATACTAACCTTGAAAAAGGGCATAGCAAAATAAATTTAAAATGGGTGGCGAAAGCCAAACACATTCTGGCTAGGCTTATAAATGCCCTAGGGCAGATAGCCTAGTATGAACCTATGAACCTATGAAAAAGAAGAATTTCAGTTACAGCAAGGAAGCTCCAAAAATTAAAAGAACAACACTTTGGAAGAAGTTGAACATAGATGTGTGATCAAAAGTTGTGTTTTGAAGAATCACTTATAAGTATACCAAATAACTACAAATGGTTAGCCAGAGCAGTAACCCAGAGGCACAGTGTCCATCTGCACTATCAGTGACATGAGTTTAGGAATGGCCTCCAATCACTATCACTAGTAGAGTCAGTGGAGGTGGGGGAGGGTGAAACAGCCAGAAGGCAACTCTCCTGTCCAAGGTGAGGATCCAGGAGAGACTGCTGCCTTATAAACAGTACACATAACAGGGAGAGGTGGTAGTATGTTATTATGCTACTCCCCTACTCTGGCCAGCTCCTCTAGAATGAAGGCAGCCAGTGCTGCTTTCCATGTCTCCTCATAGAATCCTTTGCTCTGTGGGCACTACTGATGAATGATATAAGCTTGATTCCTTGAGTATTTGCAGGTTTGCATCCAGCAACAGGATTGTGTCAAGGGTAGCTTGAAAGGAGCAGTGAGGGTATCCAGGGTGCATGGATGAGGTAACTGAGCGTACATCTAGGGTTAAATGGGTCAGGCAGGGAAAAACAATTAAAAAAAAATGGTCCTGCTTATTGTGATCCATAATAACCAAAGCTTCCAAATCCATTGCATGTCACTGTCAGAAATCATTACAAGACTTGCTCATAAACTTCATTTACCGTGACCGTTATTCTTTGCACACTTTTTAAGTAGCACTGAGCAATATGTTTGCCTGTATAACTGGCAAAATTGATGCAGATTTATCTGTAGCTTAATAAACCTAAAAAGATCACAATAGAATTAATTGAAGAACTTGTGCTGACAGTGTACAATGCTGAATTAAAAAAAAAAAGTATTTTTACAGGGGGAAGTCCCGTGTACCTTCACACCTCTGTTACTTTACTTATTATATGTGAGTGTGGTGTAAAATATTGGCTCTAGATGATTGTGTGTGTATATAAGTATTTATATTTTGTATATTATAAAAATTAAAAAGATTAACTATACTGTTTAAATGAAAAGTCTTGCATCATTTTCAACATGGCTACGGAGACTAATTGCTGTAAGTTAAACTGTCTAGTATCAACACTGAAAAGCTAGGTGGTAATTATCACTGTTGCAGCATATCACTCTGTTTGTAAACTTAAAAAAGAGATGGATCAGTGTTCTACCTTGGTTAAGAAACACAAGTAAAATAAAATAAAATTAAATTAAATGTATTAACATAAGTCCTTTTATGTTGCACAGCTTATAAGTAAGGGCATGGCATCTTGGTCCAAAGAGGTCATTAACCCACTGTACTCCGCCCTTATCAGACCAATCATATAGTACAGTGCACCCTTTGGTATGTACCTGACAAGGCATATGGAACAGCTAGAGCAACCTGAGAGGTTCCTTTCAAAAAGAAATCAAGGTGTAACAAACCCGCCTTATGCAAAGCAGCTTAAAAGTCTTTTTCCACTACTCAGTCTCCTGTAGATTGCTGAGGGGTAATCTTACAAGGCATCCACAAACACACTTATGACTGTCCTACTACATATTCATAAAGTCAAACTGTATACTAAAAATACAGGGTCAAAGGACCTGAATTTTGTGTGTGACTTGAACAGAACGTGCTGGAGAGACAGGTGATGTGTCCCAGTGACTGCCCCTCCTATGGAACAGGATTTCCATCCATGTGAAGATGAGTTTGTATGTTGCCTAGTGTAAGCACAACCTAGACCAGTGGATAGGGAATAGGAAATCTACACTGGGCCTGGCACCCATGTTCCTTATGGACAGAGTTAGCTTATTAAATGCCTTGCCCTCAATAACCTGTTTGGGTATAGGACATCATTATTCTTTCGGGAAAACTTGGCTAGGCTTACAAAGGCCCTCTGGGTCTTTATAAGAGGGAAAGGGCTTTAAGGTGCTCTGCAAAAGGCAGGTTTGTTACACCTTGTGTTCTTTTTGTAAGGAACCTCTGAGGTTACTCTAGCTACTGCATATGCCTTGTCAGGTACATAAAGGGAGCATTGTACTCTGATTGGTCTGATAAGGGCAGACTACAGTGAGATAATGACCTCTTTGGGTCTAGATACCATGCCCTTACCTATAATTTGCACAACATAGAAGGATTTCTTCACTACTGTGGCCACATGCTGGTCGAAGGTAAGGCTACTGTCTGCATGCGTGCCCAGATCCCTAACCACTGGGTCATTTCTTAAGGGGGTATTATCAGTATGGTAATTAGCCAGGATAGTTGACTTCCCAGAGGGTGCAATTATGCATTTCTTCCCATTGAGTTTAAGACCATGTTTTGGCACCATTTGTTAGTCAGAGGTAAGACTTCTTGAAGAATGCTAGTGTCTTTAGGGGAGTCAATGATAACCCGTGGCTTGCAATTATCTGCAAGCTTAGTCATCCATAAACCTTCAGCATTTGCTACCATTTCAGAGAAATAGATGCCAAAAAGGAGCATGCCCATTACTAAGCCTGGTGGGGGGGGGGCACTGCTAGGGACTGGCATCTTGCTGGAGGTGGCCTCACCTATTTTGACCTCTTGGGTCGTATCAGTGAGCCAGTTGGCTATCCATCTAGTGATAAAATGCTTCAGACGTAAATTAGTAAGCTTTTCTATAATGCCTTAGTTGGGTATTGTATCAAAAGCCTGGGCCAGGTTGAGGTAGGCTGCATTACTAAGCCTGGTTGGGGGGGGGGCACTGCTAGGGACTGGCATCTTGCTGGAGGTGGCCTCACCTATTTTGACCTCTTGGGTCGTATCAGTGAGCCAGTTGGCTATCCATCTAGTGATAAAATGCTTCAGACGTAAATTAGTAAGCTTTTCTATAATGCCTTAGTTGGGTATTGTATCAAAAGCCTGGGCCAGGTTGAGGTAGGCTGTATGGACAGTCTTGCCTTCATCCAGTACTTTATTGATTATTTCAAAAAAAAATATGTCTACCAGATTTAGTAGGTGTGGCCTTCCTTTAATAAAACCAAACTGTGATGGGTCCAGTGTTTGCAGGTTACCTATGCCCTCATTTATCATGTCCATGATGATTCTTTCCATGGCCTTACATACGAGGCTGGTCAGACTGTGGACCTGTAGTTGCCCAGATCAGTGGTTGGCCCTCATCTGTGCAGGGGAATGACTGTAGCCATTTTCCATTCTTTGGGCATACAACTTAACTGTAGGCTTCAGCTGATTAAGTGTACCAGAGAGATTATATTTCTTGCTATTTATTAATTTCATGTTATTTATTAAGCAGTTAGGGATGTTATTGGGGCTCATCAATTCAGTGTTCGTGGCCTTGGAAAGTGCATTGATGACCTGTTCCTAGTAATGGTTGCGGGGATTGTGGTATGTGGTATTTCCATTGGACTACTGGGGAGGAGGTAAGGGGAGAAATTTGAGCTGAACTCTCAGGCAAAAGTTTGGCAATGGCCTGTGGTTCAGTGTAGGTGATACCATTTACAATAAATTCTGTGCATTGTTGCGTATTTTTTCTGAGGTTATGGACATAGCTGTAAAAAGCTTTGTCATTGGCCTAAGAAGCTATTTTTTTCTTCAAATGTAGCCTTTGAAGTATTAATTCCTCTTTGTTGCCTGTTTAGATTGGTCAGGAAGCTTGTAGTATGTATGGTTTTGTTCCTTCTACTCTTGACCAAGATATTTTTTCTTTTGCTGTATAACTGATTGATACGGTAATTCCACCAGGGTGGCTTACCTTTTGAGTTTGTCTTATTCTTAATAGATGTGGGCACAGCTCACTGTATACAGCTGTCAGTATATCTGAACAGAGATTTTGTAAATAGTTCAGTATATACTGTGGTTTTTACTTGGAATTTAGCCAAGTTGTCACTTAGCCTAGGAATATTTCCCAAAGGTTTTTGGTTTCACTGGATCCCTGGATTTCATTTGTATTTCAAGCAATAATGCCTTATGGTCAGATCTGATGTGCAAAGACATTACATTGGGTGAGGAGCATCGCCTTCCCCCATGTTCGTGAGTACAATGTCAAGGATGTTTGTACCCCTGGTAGCAGAATGTAATAACTGTTCTAGGATGTTGGTAATAACAATGTTTAGGAATCGCTAGGCTTGTGCATTAGAAGTGGTGTATGATTCCCATTCTGTAGAGGGGTAGCTGAGATTCCCCCCATGAATATCATATTGGGTTGAACAGTGAGGGGACTGTAGTACATTGAGATAAATAGTATGGGTTTCCTGGTCCATGGAGAAGGACTTATGGGTTGCAAGGATATGGTATGAGACCCTGTTTATGGTGAGTTGCACATGTATGAGTTCCAGTGGGTCATACATTTTAACTAGTCTGGAGGTGAGGTTGATTTATTTATTTATTTAACCAGGAAAGTCCATCTGGGACAGAGCCCATTTTTAGCGGAAGCCCGAGGAAAAATGCTCCAGATGCATATCTTTGGAATGACATGGTTTTAATATAGACTGAGATTTCTCCACCTTTATTTCCCTTCTGTGCAGTAGCTAATCTAAAGGTGTGAAAGGCATTATAACTTTGGATTGTTGAGTTACTCTCTGCAACTTTAAACAATGTCTCCATAACTGCACATATGTCTACACTCTCCATGGAGAGGAAGGCTTGCAGGAAGTGGATTCTTGTTAAGACTTCTAGCATTGAGCAGTATCACCTTCAGATATTCCTTTGCAGGTTTATCATTTGCCATTGCCTTGAAAAGGCACTACGGGGATGGTAAAGGTTATTGCCAATATTTGAAAGCCTAGAGGGAATAAGTGCAGACCATCTCTGCCAAAGCGGCATGGTCTGTCAACCATGTCCTCCCAGGCTGTCAAATATTGTACCACCTTGGATTTGACATCCGAAGCTAAGCCACTTGTTAAAATTAATCATTTTCTGTTGGTAACATGGCATCATCTTTGGAGAATGTAGTATGATGCACAGTGCTAAGCTCATAGCTGCCTGAGACATATAATCAGCAATCATGTCTCACTTCATATAGTCAAGGGAGGTATGTCTCAGTCATTAACACCCACGTCGACTATGACAGTCATACTGGTATCTGTGGTTCAGTGACGTGAGTACCTGTATGACTTGTCAGATCCAAGCCCCGGAAAGGCAGCTTAACCGTAACTCTCTCATTACTCACTGTGGTGAGGGGGACATCAGTGTGCCTCACTGTAGAATCACCAACGACCAGGAAATTTGGCTGTGCACAGATTTGCCGTAAGGATACAGGTTTACTATGTGTAGGTGTTGATGGTGTTTTAGCAGAGTGTTTACATGATGGCTGAGAACCCATTTTTTTATTGTGCTGTGCAGGAGGTCTTAGTGTTTTAGGAAGGTTATCTCTAAGTGCCTCCGCATAAGTAGTTTTATGTGTAGTGTCTTTACTCTGTGCAGTAGGGGTGTTGCGACTGACAACCTTCAGGATTAGTTTTGTTTGTATGAGAAGAGTTTTGCCTCTAGCATTAAAGTGCATTTTCACCTTTTGCATACTTTATCTGCTTTATTAAGATTAAAGAATGTGAGTTGTCAGTGTACATGTGGCAGTTGCTGCAGTGCCTCAGAATATCCATCTCATCCAGATTGGCCACATAAACATGGAAACATTCCTACAGTGAAGCTAGGCCAGGTCCAGGGGGAGGATGGCCCTCCTGTTGTAGAAGGAAGTAGTAGTCCACAAAAATCACAAAAACAGATAGGCCAAAAAAGAGCCATAAAGACGATAGGGTGGAATATTGAGGATAAGAAAGTAATTATATATTGTTACTTTTATGCAAGAAGCCCAGAATTTTCAGAAAGGAGAGGTACAAAAAGACTAAGAGAAATTAGAGGAAGGAAAACTGTCATAAGCTACAGATAAAAATCTGTGTTCATTAATGCAACAGATTTATGAAAAACTTTATATAAACCAAGAAACCTTGGGCCATTTGGAAAAAGAAATGACGGAGGAAGTGTGAAAATATAAAGTCCAAAATTTAGAAACTTTTAAAAGGTTAAAAAAAAATAATAATGGACAAAGGAAAGAAAGAGAGATTTGATATGGTGCAATATTTATGCAAAGGAGAAAACCAAATTAATCAATACAGAAAGGCAGCCCCAAAGATATTCGAACAGAAATATAGGCAAAGGCATCCAGATCTGGAAAATTTCACAGTACAAAAAATAAGATCACAAAGAGGGAACATAGAACAGAAGATTAGTAAAGTAGAAGTTAAAAAAAAAATGAAGTTGGTTATAAAATATCTGCGAAGTTATAAAATATCTGCGAAGTGAAGGATTTAGTGTAGAAAGTCTAACACAGGTCATATCATAGCATGATGGAATAACAAGTCCCCCAAATAAGGAGAAACAGGAGACATTGGAAGAAGAAATATGGACATGGGAAAGAAAAAGAGATTTAATATACTGCAATATTTATGCAAAGGAGAAAGCAAAACTAATCAGTACAAAAAGAGCAGCACCAAAGATATTTGAAGAAAAATACAGGCAAAGGCATTCAGACATGGAAAATTTTACAGTGCAAAAAATAAGAAAACAAAGAGGGAAAAGTACAAGAGAATTAGTAATGAAGAAGTTAAAGAAATAGAAGCTGAGACTATGGATTACATGTGTAGTGAAGGATTTAGTATAGAAAATCTAATTCTAATAACATCACAGCAAGCTAGAGCAATGGATCCCCAAATTAAGGAGAAACGAGTGGAGAGGGAAGCATCTGATCAATTGCCATATGAAGATACTTTGGAGCCTTCCATAGGAAACCAGTATAAATGTTCTGTTGGAATTGCACAGCAAGAGAAGGAACAGGAAACTGGCAACTCTGACAAAATCAATGTTGTGGTGTGATAGGCCAGTGAATTCCCAAATGAAAAAGCAGTGGATGACACAGGATATGAAACTCAAGAGAATGTTGCACAGGAAGATGCTCTGGAACTATCTACAATGCCTGCAAGAAATGGAGAACAACAAATGTGCCTTAAGTTTAGAAGAAAATTATTTAAAAGAAGAGTTGCTTGATTTAATAGTGATGGACAGGCATATTAAGATCAATGAAAGAGCTAGACTATAGAAAGTCAATGAAACCAAAAAATTAGAAGTTGAGAAGAATAATGAAGACAGTAATTGGGACTGTTCATAGAGATTCATGTGATTTAACAGAAGTAAATATAATATATTACTGTGCAGCTAAATTAATAACAGATAGTCTTACCACAAAAACACAGGATAGTAAAGGAAAGGAAGGAGAGAAATTGAATGCCATCTTTTAAGTATCTAATGGAGAAAACTATAAAGCAATTGAGACAAGAAGTGTCACTGTTTAGAAGAATATAGAAGACGAAACAGATAAACAATAATACTCAGAAAGATGTGATAAAAGCAATGCGCAATATCAGAACAGATCATCATCGTGTACTATCACAAATAATATCATTACAGATAGAAAAACTTAGAAGATAATGTAGATAAATATAAAGGAAAAGTACAAAATAAGCAATTTGATGACCCAAAAAAGTTTTATAAAGAACTGGGAAACAAGGCAAATGAATTGAAATACCACCAAAAAAGAAGAAATAGATAGTTTTTGGAGAGATATCTCTGAAGATCCTGTGGAACACAACAAATTTGCTAAATAGATAGTAGAAGTAAAAGAAAAAATAATAAGCTCAAATGTACAGAATGTGAAATGGGATGAAGTAACAGCCAGAGAGATTAAAACAAAGTCAAGAAAAGCTCCGAATTGAAAAACTCCAGGCTCAGATGCAGTACCTAACCTGGCTAAAAGCGTTAACATTTTTATATTGAAAATATAGCTATGAGTAAGAACTGTTTATATGCACACCCCAAACAAATACCAGCCTGATTAACAGCAGTTAAAACAATACTCTACTTAAGAGCAAACCTGCAGTCTATACTAAAAACTACAGACCAATAACTTGCCTTCCAACAAAGTATAAACTATACAATGGAATTGATGCTGACAAGAGTTTATAGTCATTTAGAAGAAAATTCAGTCATTGCAGTAGAACAAAGGGTAACAAAAGAAAGTCATAGGGAGCAAAGAACCATTTGTTGTTAAAGTGATAATGGAGAACTGTAAAAAGTGGAAGAATTTGGTATGGCATGGATAGACTGCAAAAAAGCATTTGACGGTATCCCATATTCATGGATAAAAGAGTGCTTAAAAATGTATAAGATACACCCTTCACTGATCTGATTACATTACAGTGACCATGAAACAGTGGCAAGCCACTTTGCGGTTAAGCCATGTTAAAGGACAAAATATTATTCCAGGGATAAAAGTTCAAAGGGGGATATTCCAGGGTGAGACTGTCACCTCTGCTCTTTTGTCTTTCCCTTAACCAATTAAGCTGTCTGCTTAACAGATTTAGGTTTGTCTCCCAGAAAACAGAAAACTGTAAAGACTTCTCTTCTTCTTGTAGATGATTTAAAACTGTGTTGTGCTTACAACTGCAAGTGGTTAAAACTTTTTTCAGATTGTATAAGAATGTCATTTAGTCTTAATAATTGTGCAAAAGCAACCTTTAAAGCAGAAAAGCTGCAGCACCAAGAAAAACATCAGTTTGGGACAGGAATGTGATATAAAAGAACTTGAGCAAGAGGGAGAGTATAAGTATTTGGGGAATGATGAAGGATTTTATTTATTTAACATTTGTTGACCGGGAAAGTCCAACTAGGTTCCACAGATCTGTTTTCAGCGGAGGCCCGGGGAGAAATGCTCCAGAAGCATGTCTTTAGAATGTGGGAGGAAACCGGAGTACCCGGAGGAAACCCACGCGAACGCAGGGAGAACATGCAAACTCCACACAGAAGGCACCCCAGTCGAGAATCGAACCAGAGAACCTCTTGCTGTGAGGCGACAGCATTAACCGCTGCACCACTGCGCCACCCAACAGTAAAACTTGAACAAATGCAAATAAAACTTAGTAAGGAATAGTTTGGAAGACTAAAATTAATACTTAAATAGTGTTGACATCTAGGCACAAAGTCCAAGCTATAAACCAATTTGCTCTCCCTGTCCTAACATACAGTTTTGAAATAATTGACTAGCCCCAAAAGGTGTTGGATTGGTTTGACAGGAAAAAAAGGATGCTTCATGCTCGTCAAATGATTTATAAGAATCTGTGTATAACAAGACTATATATTCCCCATTCTGGAGGAGGTATGGGACTCCCCAAAATTGAATTTGATGTATAAAGTCTGCACTCGTGGAACTGCATACGTGTCTGCTGACCTCAAAAGACCCAAATGTAGTGATAGTTTGAAACATGAAGAGAATAAGTCTAAGATGACTTCCCTGCTTAGTTTAGCAGAAGCATAGAATGAAAATCAAACCAGAAGTAAATAAAAATCAGGCAGGAACTGAATGTGCCAGCAAACAAAAGAAAGAAAAATGTAAGGTAAAGGATCAGAGTAGAAGGCAAGAAATGTGATAAATGCATAAATACAGTTGCAAATATAGAAAACTCTTGAAACAACCTCATGTTGATCAGGATCAAACACAGGAATGGTTAAGGAGAGGTGGATTTAAATGAAAAGACGAAAGTTTAATATTGGTGGCCCAAGATAGTAGACTGCATACACATTGGTTTACAAAGTCCATTGAACATGTGGGACAAACAGACAAATGTAGGTTTTGTAAAACAGAATTGGAAATAGTCACATAAATTTGTTGCTGGTTGTGATAAACTAATGGCAGAAGGACTGTATACTGAAAGGCATAATAATGTGGAAAGGCTGTTGCTTTGAGAATTGTTCAAATATTATAATACAGAAGTAGCTGAAAAACACTGGAAACAGACTGAGTAAGGAGAAGGTCACAGTAAGCTGCCTGTCGGGCGCTAGAATCCGCCACATAACGCAAGCACTCAGGTCTCTCAACAGCAGGTACAAGTACGACTCAGTCATTGTCCACGCTGGTGTCAACGACCTGAGACGTACCTCCTTGGACTACATGAAAAGGGACATCGAGGAGCTCTCTGATTATGTAGCCCAGGCAGGTATGACCCTGACCTTGAGCAGTATCCTATCTTCACCTAGAATGATGCCACAATACAGTGATAAGATGATCAGCTTTAATAATTGGCTTAAATTCTGATGTCATTCAAAGGGGATCCAATGTCTGTCTGCCTGGGATGACATGCTGGACAAGCCACGCTGCTTCGCAAGGGACGGCTTGCACCTGTCACCCTGGGCTTCGGATATTGGCAAAGGCTCTTGCCACCCCCATAGTGCCTTTTTTAGGCAAGGCTCAAATTCTAAACCTACCACCCTAGAACACCAAAAAGGAAAATAACTAAGGGTAATGCTGCTCAATGCCAGAAGTCTCAATCTCAAGATGCACGCACTTGAGGCCCTTCTCAATATGGAGAACATCGATGTCTGTGCTGTGACAGAAACCTGGTTCAAGGCTCCTGAGAGCACCCCAGCACTAACAGGTTTCACCTCATATCATGCGTTCTGGCCCCAAAATCCGGACAACACCAAGAAAGGAGGGGGGCGTCTATATTCATAAAGGACACCCACACCTCAAGGTTGGTGGTAACGCACGATGCATCGGAGACCATCCAGGTGCAATTAACCATAGGCAAGATTGCTCTGCAATTTGTAGCATGTTACAGGCCACCCTCTCAAACTCAGGAACCTCACATGGCCTTCCTGAAAACATTGGAGGGGATAAATGTATCTCCAAACACCATCATACTAGGTGACTTCAACTACCCTAATATAGACTGGGAACACTACTCAAGCCCAAACACTCTAACCCAAAGATTCCTGGAGTTCATAAACTCAATTGCCATGGAACAACTAGTCACCATCCCCACAAGAGGAGAAAACATACTTGATCTCATCATCACGAACATGGGATCAAAATGTTCAACACCGAAGTATACCCTCACTGGTGAGATCAGATCATAAACTAATCTCGCTGGAGGTCCTCATCCCGCCCCACCTGAAACAAAAAGACCACAGTGAAAAACTTCTCAAAAGCCGATTTCACACTTCTAAAAACTAGTGTGGTCTCCTTTAAGGCCCCTGAGCCAGTGGTAAACATTACTCAAACCGCTGAATCACTTACAAATGCCTTCTACCAGCACCTACAGGACTGCATGGATCAGGCAATCCCAAACAAAACTAAGACTCTCTGTACCAAAGGCAAGCGTCCAGTCTGGTGGACCCCAGCCATAAACAAGCTCTACAACAAAAGGAGGAAGCTACAAGATAGAGCAAAATCCTTGAAAGGTAAGACACCTTTGATCATTATAAGTAAAAAAACTAAGAGCTCTCATAAAATCATCCTAGGCAAATTTTGAGAGAAAAATCGCCAAGGACTCGAAAGACAATCATAAGGCCTTCTTTAGCTATGTTAGAAACCTAGGAGGAAACTCCCAGATATGCTCAGAATTAGTTCAAAATGATGTGAAAATTACTGAACCTACACACATTGCCAACATACTGGCTGACAGGTTCAGTGCAAACTCCCCCCCCCCAAAAGGAGAGATATCTATACCAGAGGATTGTAGCCCCCCAAACATCTCCAACGCCCAGGTGAGAACTGCCCTCACTAAGGCAAAAAACACAGCATCCATGGGACCGGATGGTGTCCCCGGCTGTGTGCTTCACAAACTCAATGAGGAATTAAACCCACAGTTAGGACAGCTGTTTAATCTTAGCCTCACCTCAGGATACGTACCCAAGGAGTGGCGCACAGCGACTGTGGTCCCACTTCATAAGGGCGGTGCCTCCACCGACCCTGGAAATTACCGCCCCATTAGCTTGACAAGCCTTATCTACAAATCCATGGAGAGGATCATAATGGAACTCATAAATAAAGACATAGGGAACTTGCAGACTTTGGATCCAACCCAGTTTGGCTTTGTCAAAGGCAGATCCTGCCTCTTAAACTTGGTTGACTTTTTCGAGACAGTCACCAAGGCCATTGATGAGGGAAAGGCAGTCCATACAGCCTACCTCGACCTGGCAAAGGCCTTTGACACAATACCCCACTCAGGTATCATCGAAAAACTCATCAGCTTGAATGTAAACCCATACATCATAAGATGGGTTGCAAACTGGCTAAGTGACAGAACCCACAGGGTCAGAGTTGCTGGAGCCATGTCAGACTCAAAACCTGTCACAAGTGGTGTCCCACAGGGCTCAGTCCTGGGTCCACTCTTGTTCGGCATCTTCTTTTCTGAAGTACAAGCAAACACAGGAGGGTTATGGCTGACGAAGTTTGCAGATGACTGCAAACTGGGCGCCATAGTCGAAAACACATCTGACACAGATATCCTCCAGAAGGGCCTCACAGAAACGGATAACTGGTGCCAGAGCCATGGCCTAAAGTTAAACGCCAAGAAATGCATAGTCATACCCTTCGGGAAAAACAAGGTTACCCCTAGCTACCATATAGGTGGCAATCCACTGAGCACAGAAGAAGTCATCAGGGATCTGGGGACCCAGGTTGACAGTAGCCTTTCGGTTGACACTCATGTTGCTAAAGTAGTTAGGAAAACCTTCTATATCGCCCACCTGATCATGAAGGGATTCACATCTAGATCAAGGGAGGTCATCGTCCCCCTGTACTCATCACTCATTAGACCTATGATTGAGTACAATGCCCCGTTCGGAATGTATCTGACCAGACACCTGCTGCAGCTTGAAAGGCCCCAAAAGTTCCTCACCAAAAGGATAAAGGGTCTCAAAAATATGTCTTATGCTGCCCGACTGAAAGAACTCCAGCTCTATTCAGTCTCATACCGCTTGCTCAGAGGTGACCTGTGCCTGACATATAAGGCCATGTCAAACCCAGATTTGATGAATATGCTTCACCTCAAAAAATCTAGATCCCTCAGAACCACAAGGGGGGGAGACTTAAACCTTGACACGGTTATAAATAGAATGTGCTGGAGGGACAGATTCATCACCCAGAGACTCCCTATGCTGTGGAACAAAATCCCAGTACATGTGAGGCAGAGCACCTCGCTGGCCTTGTTCAAGAGGAATCTTGACCAATGGATGGGAGATCGCAGATATACCCCAGGGATTACCTCAGTGTCACTGCTTGACAGAGGCACAGCAAAATAATAGGCATAGTTTTTATTCAAACTAAAGGGGTGGCGAAAGCCACATAACTATGGGCTAGGCTTATAAATGCCCTTGGACAGATAGCCTAGTATGAGCCTATGAACCTATGAACCTATGAGTCACAAAGCGTTATATTAAAAGATGAAGTTCATATCATATGGGATCACCCATTACCTACAGTTTAAAAAAATAGATGCGAGAAAACCATATATAGTAGCCATGAAAAGAAGACAAAAGTAGCATTGATAAATGAAATTGTTACACCCAGTGACTACAGTGTCTTGCATACAGAGAGGCACAAAATCATAAAATGCCATAATTTGCAGGCAGAAACAAGGGTAATGTGGAAGACTGATACCCAGATAGCTCCAATAGTAGTAGGAGCAACGTGTCTTATAAAAAAGAAAAAAAAGGCAGTGTAAGAAACTTCTCTGTGTGGAAGTTTTTCAATTCCTGTATGTCTAGTTAATCACAATATTTTAAAAAGCAGAAAAAGTCAGAAAATGCTAGTAGAAGCAGCGAACTTAAAAATGTCCTAAACCAAAAAATAAAAACCTATTTTGAAATATTAATATTATACAGAATTAACTTTAGTAGGTATTCAGAAGTAACCCAAGCAGGGCAGATGGTTTGTTTCCAGTCGAAAATCCTTTATTAAGCACACAGACAAGCGATCCAAACAAAACAAAAAGTACACAGAATAATAGATCTGATGTTATCCCAGTCACCATTCATCACGTCAGAGTCTTGGATCCGACATCGGATCCGAGTGGGCATACTTTAGACAACAGCTTAGCTCAAGCTCCTCCCCTCAAATAATGCTCTGCTGCCCTCTAACCCCTGAGATCTTGTTTGCCGCTTTTGCTAGTCAGATGCAGTTCACTCAGCTCCTCGTGATTTGTAAGTAGGTGTAATTTATCTTGGGATTTTTTTTCTTTCTGTCTCTTCAGGCTCTTAATCTTTCTTAAATTAGTGTCCTTCTAGTTAACTTTCTGGTTCCCAGACTTTTGGTACAGATCCATCTACCTCTTGGGTGTCCACTCCTGTGACCCTTAAATTGATGCTCGCTTCTGTGGATTCGCAGGCCCCTACCGAGACCCTTTCGGAGTTCGGTATGCCGCAGAACTCTTCTTCGACTAAGGATCCTGCGGTTGTCTCTAACTTGGATGGATCCGGAGCCGCTGAGCAGGCATTGGCTTCCAAGGAAGTGCTTCCCACTACTGATTCTTGACACAAACGGGCGACTTCTTTCATGTCTACCGTTCTTTCGAAAACTACAGAGTTTTAAGGCCCGGGGTATGAACCACGCCCTAGAAACTGACGATTTAATCTCAGGCACCTGTTTCCTTGCCTCAGTCTCAAATGCTTAAAATGGCAGAAGACCTTATAATGCTGATCAGGGGAAGACAAAGCTACCCCTTCCAGAAGAAAAAAAGAACTGTCCCCAGTAGTTTTATCGAACAGGAGTCTGATGACTCTGCTGCATCTGAATATGAAGACATGCAACCCCTCTCTGCTTATGAGGATTCTGATGCAGAGGAATCCATTCCTTCAGCCTCTCTACCCAAGGACTTTTCCTTTTGGGGAAACCCTTCATACTTTAAGGGAGCATTTCCAGTGGGAATGTCAGGACTACCCTCAGTCTAAAAAGAGACTCGGGGAATTCTTAGATCTTCCACAGCACGTACCTTTGGCCTTTCCTCCTGTCCTGGATGTTGTGGATGATGTTTTCATGGAGTCTAGTTTGACTTCTGACACTCTCCCTCCTGCTCCCAGGATACCTGACCGGTATTACACAGTTCTTGACTCGCACAAATTTCTTTTCAAAAATCCTACTGCTGACCCTTAGGTTATTTCTCAAGGGCCTAAATGAATTAAAGCAACTTCTGCTAAGAATCCCATCCCCTCAGATAGGGATTCTCGAGCACTAGACAGATGGGGTAAAAAAGTATACACCTCTACTACTTTTGCTATCAGAGCACTAAATTGTCAGTTCCATATGCTAAACTTTCAGCAACATACCATGGAACTCCTCAAACAAAAAATATCATCCTTTCCTGCCTGTGCAGAAAATAGTTACAAGAGTTAATGCATTCTGCAAGTCAAGTAACTAAGCACACCTTACACTGTGGTTTTGACACCCTAGAAGCTTCTTGCAGGGCAGCAGTCACCGGTTCTGTCCTTAGAGAGCATGCTTGGCTTAAGGAACAGCCCTTGCCAGACCATGTCAAATCTAAATTGTTGGATGCACCCTTGCACAAAGACAACGTACTTGGCACCAAGGCAGAGGAGGTCTTAAAAAAGATGGAAGAAAAAGCTAAAGCTATGCAGATAGTTAAGGATTTCCTACAGGTCCAGCCACCCAAGTTCAGTAGGCATTGTCCCTCCAAGCACTGGTCCTTTCTTACCCCGCTCCAGGTCAGTTCAGCCAAGACCCCGGGGAAGCAGACCCCCAGGCAACAGCCACAAGGAATGCAGAGATCAAACCAATGGAGTTCTTCCACTTCAAAACCAGGGAGTGCAAAGCCACTCCCTCATGGTAAGAACTCACAATGATTCTCCAGTTCCACCCCCTCCCTCTTCCCACCTGCACTTGCCCCTAGGAGGAAAACTCTCCTTCCACACAAGCACCTGGGCCACCATTGTCAACGACCACTGGGTCCTCAGCATAGTGTCCCAGGGATACAAATTTTCTTTCCACACACCCCCAATCCCAAAAGGGTTCCCAGATCTTCCTCCAAACCAGTGGGCAGAGGCCAAAAAGCAAGTGGT
Source organism: Protopterus annectens (assembly GCF_019279795.1). NCBI lineage: Eukaryota > Metazoa > Chordata > Ceratodontiformes > Protopteridae > Protopterus > Protopterus annectens. Next base: position 598,213,356 of record NC_056739.1, on the reverse strand, counting down.
TTCCCTGCTCTCTATGAGGGTAATAAAGCACGTTCCTGCAGAAAAGATAGGCCAAGGATTCAACTCCAGGCTGTACCTGATACGAAGAAAAGAGGGCACCTGGCACCCCATCCTCGATCTATCCATTCTAAACACCTTTCTGGTGATACCAAAATTCAAAATGCTCGCCCTAGAGCAACTACTACCTATGCTCTCCAAGAATGCTTGGCTAGCCATCCTACACCTAAAAGAGGCCTACCTCCACATTCCAGTCAGGGAATCATGCAGGAAATATCTATGTTTCAGGGCAGGATCTTTACACTTTCAGTTCTCTGCGCTTCCCTTTGGCTTATCTACTGCTCTCAGAGTTTTCACAAAATGTCTGGCTCCTGCCATTGCTTTTTGCAGACAAAGAAATATACAAATGTACCCATACTTAGACGACTGCCTAATTCAGGCAGACAGAAAAAGCTGCTCAAGCACCTGGCCTTTGTAAAGTTCCTACTGACCTCTCTAGGGTACCCTATCAACAAAAAGAAATCCAAACTAGTACCCACCCAAAGGATTATATTCCTGGGAGCAAGCCTGGACACAGCATCCTAGATGACATTCCTTACACCAGAAAAGCAAACTTACCTGACCTGACAGCCTATTTCTCTCAACTAGCCACCAGACCCCAGTTATCCGCAAGGAATATCCTGCAAGCTTTGGGGTTCATGGCATCTTGCATTCTACTCATTCCATATGCCAGACTGCATATGAGGAAACTTCAGTGGTACCTAAAAAGCCTTTGCTGTCAACACTTTCAAGACATGGAGACTCTTATACCAGTGATACCTTGCCTAAGGAAAGATTTTTTTAGTGGGCAGCAGCATGCTACCACAACAAGGGACTACCTTTCTCACCACCCCACACCACCCAGACCCTCACCACAGATGCATCAGACTATGCCTGGCGTGCACACCTGGACGGCAGGTGCATACAAGGCCAATGGAGCCCACAGCAAATACATATGCACATCAACCAAAAAGAGATGTTAGCTGTCCAGCACACATTGACAGCATTCAGGCCCCTTCTCTCCCCAGGGGCTGTCCTGATCAAAGCAGACAGCACCACTGTGGTGTGATATATCAACAAGCAGGAAGGGACTCACTCCTACCTTCTATGCAGGCTCGCCATGACCCTTTGGCACACAGCCTCAGCCATGCAGCTACACCTGTTAGCACAATCCCTGGCAAGCTCCCTAAACTCTCTGGCAGACAACTTAAGCAGAAATCTTTTGAACCCACACGAGTGGCAGCTAGGCCAAAGAAACTTCACCCTAATAAGTCAGAAATGGGGCAACCCAAAGGTCAACCTCTTTGCTTCCCACTCCAGGAATCTATCCTTCCAGCATGTCCTGTTTATTGTGGTAACAAGGTTTAGGTCCCTAGAGCGTGTAGCTTGGAGGGATTGGGATTTCTTTAGGTGTAGCATGTCCAACAGCTGTGGGTTTAACATAGCTTTATATGTTAGGCAGAGATCACCTTGGAGTAGGCGATATGCTACGGACTAAAGCTGGAGTTTTTTGAGGGGGTCAGTGTAGGGCATTTGTTTGAGGCCAGTAATCCACTTTGTGAGGTACTTCTGTGGCCTTTCCAGCTGCTGCAGATGTCTTGTGAGGTACATTCCAAAAGGGGCATTGCACTCTGTAATGGGTCTGATGAGTGTCAGGTAGAGGGGAACAATGACCTCTTTTTTTTCCTGGTTGAGAACCCTTTTATGATGCGGTGTGCCACGTAGAAGGACTTTGACTCCTGTGGCGATGTGACTATCAAAGGAGAGACTACTGTCCACCTGGGTCCCAAGGTTTCTTATCACGCATTCGGTGTTAAGTAGATTGCTGACTATGTGGTAGTTCATGGGTACAGAGTTTTTACCAAAGGGGATGACACTGAACTTTTTGGCACTGAGCTTTAGGCCATGGCTCTGACACCAGGCATCTGTCTCAGTGAGGCCCTTCTGTAGGATGTCCACATCATTAGGGGACTTGACTATGGCTCCTAGTTTGCAGTCATCTGTGAACTTCATTAGCCAGAGGCCGTCTGTGTTAGCCTGTACTTCAGAGAAGTAGATACCAAACAGGAGAGGTCCCAGGACGGAACCCTGTGGTACTCCACTTGTCACTGCTTTGAGGTCAGATTTGGAGTCTGCAACTTTTACAGTTTGGGTTCTGTCAGTGAGCCAGTTGGCAACCCATCTTGTGACATAGGGATTTATACCTAGTTTAGTGAGTTTAGCTATAATTCCAGAATGGGGGATGGTGTCGAAAGCCTTGGTGAGGGCAAGATAGGCTGTGTGAACCACCTTACCCTCATCTACGGCTTTGGTGACTGCCTCAAAGAAGTCGATCAGGTTCAGGAGGCATGATCTGTCTTTCATAAACCCATGATCTGCCTTTCATAAACCCGAACTGGGTAGGATCCAGAATTTGGAGGTTAGCAATGTCTTTGTTTGTGAGTTCCATGATGATAACGTTCCATGGCCTTGCAGACCAGGCTCGTCAGGTAATAGGTCGATAGTTCCCGGGATTGGTGGTGGCTCCCCCTTTGTAGAGTGGGATAATTGTTGCTGTCCGCCTTTCAGTGGGCACAAAGCCTGATGCGAGGCTATTATTGAACATGGTGCTTAAGTGGGGACCCAGTTGATTCTGAAGTTCATGTAAAACACAGCCTGGGATGTTGTCCGGTCCCATGGATGCTGTGTTTTTGGCTTTAGAGAGTGCATCTTTTACCTGCCTAGTTGTGATTACAGGGACTCTGCATTCTTCCTGTATAGATATGGTCCCTTTAGGGGGTGAGAGGGGTGTAAAGTTAGCACTGAACCTGTCTGCCAGGATGTTGGCAATATCAGTTGGTTCTGTAATTTTCTTGCCTTTGTGCTGTAACTCAGAACAGATCTGGGTGTTGCCATCGAGATTCTTGACTTAGCTATAGAATGCTTTGTGGTTGTCCTTGGAATTAGTGGCAATTTTGTTTTTGTAGCTAGCTTTGGAAGATCTTATAAGGGATCTCATCATCTTACTGAGGCTGACCAGGGAGCTCCTCCACTCATGGGATTTTACTCTCTTTTGCATCAGTTTCTTCCTTCTGTTGTACAGTTTGTTTATGGCAGGGGACCACCAGATTGGCTTCCTTTTTTTTGGAGGATAGCGTCTTGGTTCTGTTTGGAATAGCACGATCCATGCACTCGTGTAAGTGCTTATAGAGTGCATTTGTGTAGGATTCAGCAGTTGTAACTGTATTGTCCATCAGCATGGGTGTCATGAAGTTCACCACATCTGTCTTAAGAAGTATGAAGTTGGCTTTGGAGAACTTTTTTACTGTGGTTTCCTTAATGGGGGGGGGGGGCAGGATAATGGATATCAAGGGTAATTAGCTTATGGTTGGGATCGGACCAATGAGGAGTTAACTTCAGGTGTGTAACACCGGTCGCTCATGTTAGTAATGACAAGGTCTAGGATATTGTTGCCCCTGGTGGGGATGTGGATAAGTCGATCTAGGGCATTATGAATTCCAGAAAGCTTTGAGCTAAGGAGTTGGTACACGAGTAATTTTCCCAGTTAATGGTGGGGTAGTTGATGTCACCCATTATTAGGATGTTTGGTTGAACCCTAATATTTTCCAGTACATCAAGAAAAGAGGAGTGGGAATCCTGGGGCATGCTGGGGTATCTGTAGCAAGCTACAATTTGGATTGCAGTTTTGCTCAGAGTTATTTGAACTTGGATAACCTCGAATGCATTATGCTGAGCATCTAGCCTGAAGGTGTGGATATCCTTAATGAATATGGACACACCTCCACCTTTGGTGTTTTGGTCCAGCTTATATGGCCGAAAAGAGTGGTATGAGTTTTATAGCCTGGTAGTGCAGGGATGCTCTCTGGAGCCTTGAACCAGGTCTCAATCACTGCACAGATATCGATGTTCTCCATTTTAAGGAGTGCCTCGAGTGAGTGCATTTTGAGATTTAGACTTCTAGCATTGAGTAGCATTACCCTCAGTTTTTGCTTGCCTGTTCCTGTTATAGTGGTGGATTTGTTATTTGAACCCTGCCTAAAAAAGGCACTATAGGGGCAGCAAGAGCCTTAGCCATTATCTGGAATCCAAGGGGCGACAGGTGCAGGGCATCTGTGGCAAACCATCGTGGTCTGCCGACCATGTCATCCCAAGCAGACAGATACTGGATCCCCTTAGAATGACACCAGAAACTTAGCCAATTGTTGAAGTCAGTCATTTTGTCCTTGTACTGCGGTATCATTCTGGGCGATGGCAGAATGCTACTCAGGGCTAGGGTCATACCTGCCTGGGCTATAAGATCGGAGAGCTCTTCTATGTTTCTTTTCATGTAGTCCAGGGAGGTACGTCTCAGGTCATTCACACCAATGTGGACAATGACAGAGTCATATTTGTACTTGTTGTGGAGTGACCTGAGTGCGTGTGTTATGTGGTGGATCCTGGCACCCGACAGGCAGCTGACAGTAACCTTCTCCTTGTTTAGCCTGGTGAGTGGGACATCAGTGTGCCTGACTATAGAGTCACCTATGACTACTGTGTTCGTTATGTTGTTTTGCCTTATTGGCTGTGGTTGAGTGGCACACAGAGTCTGTGGGCTATGTGTCATTTGGGTTGTGTTTGGGGATGGAGGTTGCTTGTGTTTCTGCTTTGGAGGTCTCTATTGCTCAAACAGATTATTATTGAGAGCCTCCGCAAATGTTTCTGTTTTACTATGTGTGGATTTTGGTGGTGTAGATTTAGTGAGACTATGTGATGAGTGTGGAGTGGTGCAAATGTTTACCTTCTCCTCATGACTGTCAAGTTCAGTCTTGGGTGGAGAGAGCTTTACCTCCAGTTTGGCTAGATAACTGCATCTCTCACAGGTTGTAGTGTTGGGTGGTAGGAGGAGAGGGTTGTCTGTGTACATGAGGCAATTTTTACATTGCCTCAAGATGCCCAGATTCATCAGATAAACAGGAGAGAACACTGAGAGCTGACCCTTGGACATGCCTGAATGAAAAACTGTTTTCCTCTACATAAGTGAGGAAAGTGAGTATAAGAGCTGTTTTTCTCTAAACCAGTGAGAAAAGTAAGTACAAAAACTATTTTCCTCTAGGTAATGAGGAAGATTGAGTGCTATAGTAATTAGTAGCTTATTTAGTGCTTACAAGATGTTCTTCGTGTTTCACTGTTGCAGTCATTACATCAGGGTAATCTGCTGGCAGGTTGCCCTCAGTCGGCCTGAATAACAAAGTCTTGGGTCCTGCATCAGTTGCTGTCCCTTCTTCCATGACGTCAGGTTGTCAGGGGTATAAAACATGCAGCCAACACCATTTTCATCAGTCTTTCTTGCTGCGCGGTGCCGGAAGGAGAAGCAGTTCGCAAGTGCCGGTCGTCTGACTCCTGAAATTTTCGTTTTCGAGTTTCAGAACCAAAGTCTTTAACCTAAAGCTAAGTACCCCATTGGGGAAACTTTTTCTTGCTCCTTACCAATGTCAGTAAAAGTTAATAATTGTATTACTTGTGGGAAGCAAATACCTCATAAGGATTTTCATTTGTACTGTATTCCTTGCCTAGACCCTGACCACAACGTGTTTTGCTGTTGGTTTTGTGCTAAATTTAACCAACGCACTATTAAGCGTCTGCATATTTTTGCATCTAAATATTTTGGCTCAAGGTTTAACTATCCAGAAATGTCGTCGGTTAGCAATCCGACTACCGGAATTCACAAAAAACGCAAAGAAAAAGACAGAGACAGACCGTCGAGGTCCAAAATCGACGACAAAGCTTTTCCTAAGCCAGTCGCCGGTTCACCGGTACTCAGTGAGGTACTTTTGCAGCCCCTGATACCCGCTACGTTTGATTCACAGGCCTCTACTGAGACCCATTCTGAGTCCGGTATGCCACGAGACACTTCAAGTATTGATCCCGCGGATGTCTCTCCCTTAGATGGGTCCAGAGCCGCTGAGCAGGCACCGGCTTCTGAGGGTGTTTTCTGGCCTAAAGATTTGTATATTAAACCGCCACCATCCTCAAAAACAAGGCCAAAACCAACTTCTATGTCTAAAAAAATGACGCATGGGCCATGTGCTCAGGCCCCTATGCCTAAAAAACAAATGATCAAAATGGCTGAGGATTTAATTACCTTGATCAGGGGTTCCCAACCCCCTCCGTCTAAGAGGCCTAGGGAATGCACTGATTATGAATTTTCAGATCAGGTTTCCATTTCTTCTGATTCCTCTTCTGATCAGGAATGATCTATTCCACCTTATGAGTACTCTGATGCAGAAGAATCCATCCTTTCTGCTACTCCTCCTGAGGATTTTTCTTTTGGAGAAACTTTGCATATCTTAAGGGAACATTTCCATTGGGAGACTCAGGATTTTTTAGAATCCAAAAAGAGGCTTAGGGATTTCCTGCTTCTTCCTCATCATAGGGCTTTGGCTATACCTCCTGTTCCAGACATTGTTGATGATGTTTTTTCAGAATCCAGCATGGCTCCTGATTCTCTGCCTCCGGCTCCTAGTAAGCCAGACAGATATTACAGTGTTCCTGACTCCCACAAATTTATTTTTAAAAACCCTACTGCTGACCCTGAAACAATTTCTCAGGGTCCCAAGGGTGCTAAGGCTTCTACTGCTAAAAATCCTACCCCTTCTGATAGAGACTCCAGGGAGCTAAATAGATGGGGCAAGAAGGTTTACACGTCCGCAACCCTGGCTATCAGGGCTTTAAACTGTCAATTTCATATGCTTAAATATCAGCAGCATGTCATGGGTTTACTTAAACAGAAAATGATGTTGATTTCTGACTGCATGGAAAATAGTTACAGGATTTATTGCATTCAGCTGAACAAGTTGGAAAGCATACTTTGTAACGTGGTTTTGATTCCTTGTAGGCCTCTTGCAGGACCGCTGTAACTGGATCTGGGATAAGAAGGCATGCTTGGCTCAAGGAGCAAAATCTGCCTGATCATGTTAACGCAAAGTTGTCGGGTACTCCTTTACAACAGGACAGTCTATTTGGTAATAAGGCAGAAGAAGTTTTGAAAAAGATGGAAGACAAAGCTAAATCTATGCAAACTGTAAAAGATTTCCTACAAGTACAGCCACCCAGATTCAGTAGGCACTGGCCTACTAAGAATTGGTCCTTTCCTGTACTCACCACAGCCGCTCAGGTCAAACCCAGATACTCCAAAGGCTCCAGGTTTCAGTCACAAGGAACTTGCAGAACAAAACAATGGGGTGCTTCCACCTCCAAATCTGAAAGTAACAAGGCACCTCCCTATGGTAAACAGTCTCAATGACTTTCCCCTGCCATTTCCTAGCACTTCTTTTGGCAGCCCCTTTGGGGGGAAAACTAGCACTTCATGCACAAAATTGGCATCTAATTACCCAGGACAAGTGGGTTTTAAATATAGTATCCCAGGGATACAGATTTCATTTCCACACGTTGCCAATTCCAAACGGATGGCCAGATCTGCCTCCAAATCAGTGGGCAGAGGCCCAGAAACAAGGTATGTCCCTCATGGATATGGGGCTGTTCAACCAGTACCAGAAAAGGAAAAAGGACAAGGTTTTTATTCAAGACTTTTCGTGGTACCCAGAAAAGACAAATCATGGCATCCAATTCTGGACTTATCCATTCTAAATACTTTCCTGGACATTCCAAAATTCAAGATGCTGACTCCACAACAGTTACTGCCTATGCTAGGCAAGGATGCCTGGTTGGTAACTCTAGACTTAAAAGAGGCTTACCCTGCATATCCCCAATCAGGGAATCTTGCAGAAGATACCTCCGCTTCAAAGCAGGCTATTTGCATTACCAGTTCTCTGCACTGCCCTTTTGGCTTATCTACTGCACCCAGGGTCTTCACAAAGTGCCTGGCACCAGTAATTGCATTTTGCAGACAAAGAAACCTTCAAATTTATCCTTATCTGGACGATTGTCTAATTCAGGCAGAAAACAAGGACACTCTTCTACAGCATCTGGCGTTTATAAAAAGGCTTCTAACTTAACTAGGGTACATAAACGAAACAAAGTCACAACTGGTACCCTCTCAAGAAATTACATTCCTGGATGCAAGCTTGAATACAACTGCCCAGATGGCTTTCCTCATGCCACACAAACAAATCTAATTGATGACTTACTTCAAACAAGTGGCCACAAAAACCCAGTTATCTGCAAAACAAATTCTGCAGACCTTGGGGGTCATGGCTTCCTTCATTCTTCTAATTCCATATGCAAGACTGCATATGAGGAAACTTCAGTGGTACCTAAAAAGCTTATGGAGTCAACATTGTCACAGCCTGGAAACAACGATTCCTATCATTCCTTGCCTCCAGCAAGAGTTCCTATGGTGGGCAGAGGCCTGTCACCAAAACAAGGAACTGTCATTCATTCCACCCCCTGCCACCCAAACCCTGACTACAGACGCATCAGACTATGCTTGGAGGGGTGCATCTGGCAGGGAGATGCATTCAGGGCGAATGGAGCATATCAACCAGAAAGAGATGCTAGCTGTACAGAATTCTCTGACAGCTTTCAAGGACTTTCTTCATCCAGGACAACTACTGATAGAAACGGACAACACCACAGTCATGTGGTACATAAACAAGCAGGGGGGTACCCATTCCTACCCCCTTTGCAGACTAACCATGGCCTTGTGGAACACAGCCTTGTCTTACCAAATACATCTACAAGCTCAGTTCCTGCCAGGAAAGCAAAATACTCTGGCAGACGAACTAAGCAGAAATCATATGGACCCACACGAATGGAAACTGGATCCGTAAATCTTCAGCATGTTGACACGCAAATAGGGGAGCCCAGACATAGATCTTTTTGACTCACCCCAAAACTATCAGTTGGACAAATTCTGCACAAGAATCCATCACTAAAAAGCTTGGAAAGTGGATGCTCTATCCTTCAAATGGAAAAAACTGTCAGTCTATGCTTTTCCTCCTCTGCCTCTGCTCTCCAAGTTATTACTAAAAGTCAGACAGGAAAACCCAAAAATGATTCTGATTGTCCAGACTGGCCTCACCAACACTGGTGCCTGCTCCTATGCAGTATGTCGCACCTTTCTCTGGGGTACCTGCCTCAGACACCTTATCTACTGTCTCAGCAGAACTTTCAAATTCTACGCACTCGGCTCCAAACTCTGTATGTTGCAGCATGGCTAATCAACTAATTTCACCAGTTACATCTCTCAGCAAACATGTGATGGATGTCATTTTGGAGGCTAGAAGGCCTAGCACTTGAAAATCTTATGCTGATAAATGGAAAAGATTCTGTGCCTGGAATCAGGCACAAAGAATAAGCAGAGAAACACCCAACATTCCTCAGATTCTGCAATATTTAACTGAGATGCTTCACAAGGGCCTGTCTTTCTCTTCCATAAAAATCCACGCCTCTGCCATTTCAGCTCATTACAACACAGAGCCCTCCCCTCTTTTCTCATTCCCTGCTAAAGCAGTATCTCAGAGGGGCCAAAAATTTAAGACCTCCCAGGAGAGCACCAACTCCTGCATGGGACCTCAATTTTGTGTTGGAAAAACTCACCCTGCCTCCTTTTGAGCCAGCTGCTACAGCAGACATAAAATTTATCTCTTGGAAGACAGCTTTTCTTTTAGCAGTCACTTCAGATAGAAGGATCTCAGAACTACAGGCTGTCATGGCAGTGGAGCCTTTTATTATTTTCTACCTGGACAGGGTGGCACTCAGGACCAATCCATCCTTTATGCCTAAAGTTGTATCCAGTGTGGCTCTTAATCAGACCATTCATCTGCCAACTTTTTTCCAAAACCCGCAGAACAAGGGGGAGCGGATTCTACATTCATTGGACGTACACAGACAACTAAGATTCTACTTGAACAGGACAAAATCTCTAAGAAAATCTGAGCAACTCCTGGTGGCATTTGCTGCAGGGGCAGAGGGAAAGGCTATCTCAAAGCAGACAATTTCAAAATGGATAAACCATTGTATTTGTTTCTGCTACGTGTATCATGGTAAACCTGTCCCCAAGGGGATCAGATCTCACTCCACCAGTGCTGCATCTACTTCTCCAGCCTTTCTCAGAGGGGCTCCTACCAGAGACATTCTAGAAGTTGCTACCTGGAGCTCAGTTCATACGTTCACCAAGCATTACCATTTACATCTCTTCTCTAAATCCAGAGCAGGCTTTGCCACTGCTGTCCTGCAGGGCCTTATAGCTGCTCCTAATGCTGTATAATTCCATCCTCCCAACCATAGCTTTGGGATTCTACCCAAATGTAGTGACTGCAACAGTGAAACACAAAGAACATAGTAGAGTTGTGTACACTTACCATAAATGTAGATGTTCGAGTGTATTCACTGTTGCAGTCCTGGTTACCCACCCAGCTCCCTATTTTTCTCTTTTTATACCTCTTCTTTCTGTTGCTATGCTCAAAAGCCTTTTTATTGTATTTGTTTTTATTTGGAAGTATATTTTTTGTGTTCTAAATTACATGCATGTGTGTGTGTGTGTAATATATATATATATATATATATATATATATATATATATATATATATATATATATATATATATATATATATATATATAAATATATATATATATATATATATATATATACATATACTTATATATATATATATATATATATATATATATATATATATATATATATATATATATATATGTATATATATATATAAATACATACATGCATATACATATACCTCTATATATATATATATATATATATATATATATATATATATATACATATACCTCTATATATATATATATATATATATATATATATATATATATATTTTGCTCCCCATTTGACGGGCACCTGACATCTGGGGCAAGAAAAACTGATGTAATGGCGTTGGCTGCATGTTTTATACCCCTGACTTTATGGAAGAAGGGACAGCAACCGACGCAGGACCCAAGAATTTGTTATTCAGGCCGACTGAGGGCAACCTGCCAGCAGATTACCCTAATGTAATGACTGCAACAGTGAATACACTCGAACATCTATATTTATGGTAAGTGTACATAACTGTACTTTCTGAACAAGTGCTGAGCATGAATAAGCAAATTTAAGTCCTAAAACTAAGAATCTGTATCTGCACTAGACGAGTTACATGACAGAAACAAGTGCAAATGCAGGTTTTCAAATCAGAAAGTTGAGAGAGATGGAAGATTGCCCAAATGGCCAATAACTACAATTTCTGGGCCAGAACCACTCCTTATGTGGTAGACAGGTTACCTAGTGCTTACCACTCCCACTGATGAGCTAAAAGGCTTCCCTCCAACACAGAAAGGCTTGGGGGGGCTCAGAAGCTTACATACAGTCCTGGATAGAGCAAGTCTGTATCTGGAACACTAGTTACAGGAAAGGTGGGAAACAGGCTTACAATTTTTTTTACAGAAAAGTAGCAAAAACAGAAGTAAAAACAATTCACATGCAGTGCAAGCTAGCACACTTGAGTTGGTGTCTTTCGGCTTTTTCCCGGTTAGGGGTCGCTACAGCGGAACTCCTGTCCGCTAATGATTGGCAGTAGATTTTTTACGTGCCAAGTTTGCCAGCTCTGACGCACAACCTTCAATGAAGGTACGCCCATTCACGCATGTCTCCACACAGAAGACGCTCTAGCTGAGAATCGAATGGCACAACGTCTTGCTGTGAGGCGACAATGGTACCGCAGCACCACCACCGCAGTCTAAGCTAGCACACTTGAGTATGTAGCAATATTAGACCAAACACAGTTTAAAAAATGCAATTAAATTAAAAAGGACTAAAAGCAAGTACAGAGAGAGTTTATTAGGTAGAATGTGGTAAAGAGATGGACTGGGGAGTGTCCCAGATCAAGTCTACAGTGGGGCAGGCAACTGCAAAAGCCACCAAATTTAAACTGCAAACCAAAAATAAGGAGGGGATGGAACAAAACAGTTTCAACAGAGATCTAAGCAACAACTAACGGTACAAACTTTAAAAGCAAAAAAGTATACAGCTCTGTATATTTGCAGATCAGTCTCTCAGAACAGTGAGACAACAGTTTCAACAGAGATCTAAGCAACAATTAACAAACTCTATAATCAAAAAATATATATACTCATCTCTTTATATTTGCAGATAGTCTGTAAGGCAGTTTCTCAGAACACAGGTAGCAGCAAGGAGCTACTGCAACTCAGATCTAGTGAATTTTCTCCATCCCAATCCACATACTCTGGACTACTATGAACCTCAACTACAGTCGAAGAAACAATTTGCAGTAAAGTGGAAAAAGTATTTTATATTTAAGCTAAAAAAGGTGTGATGATAGAAACATATTATATACCACTATACATTACTTTGTTTGTGTCTTTCGGCTTTTCCCAGTTAGGGGTCGCCGCAGCGGAACTCCGGTCCGCTAATGACTGGTAGTGGATTTTTACGTACCGGGTTACCAGCCCTGATGCACAACCTTCAACGAAGGCACGCCCCATTCACGTATGCCTCCACATAGAAGATGCTCTAGCTGAGAATCAAACGGGACAACGTCTTGCTATGACGCGACAATGCTACCGCAGCACCACCACCGCAGCTTTTTTATACCACTATATATTACTATTAAATATTATTTACCTTGGTATTAAAAACAACTGTAAAGAAATGATCGTGGATTTACAATCATACTTATATATGTTAATGATGCATGTAACTCCGTACGAATTGCAGGAGGACTCATTATTGGGCACACTGCGGGTGCTGCAAAGAGCACTTCCTGCTAACATTAAGATTAAAACAATACTAATTTCATGAGCGTTAATCATACTTTGACTTAGGACTGGGGTCCATTCCTGTCATGGTATTAGAAACTCAAAATTGAGAGAGTCGGGAAGTGCTTATCTATGGCTACTGATCTACTAGGGAGGTCTGAGAGAAATTTAAAAATTGAGTAGGTCTGTAAGACAAGGAACCTGATGAGCAATGCTCAGCTACATGCAGACTTCACAGCCAGAGTTTTGAGTTTTCTCTGCTAGTGTTAAGGATGCAGGTGTGTTGTTTTCTTTCCCTAAACTTGCAAGGCATTGGCTTGAAATTATATTGTGTCTTATTAATTATTGTCTTAATTATATTATAAATCCTTAATGGCCTGTATTACAGCCTACTATATTTAATCATTTTTGTGGGGTACGTTTTTTGACTTGCCTGTGTATCAGCCATCCCTTTACTACAGTTCTGTTGAAGATTCACATATTGTACTGCAACAAAATATACAGGAAGAAAGAGATAGGTGACATTTTTTGTGTTACCTTGCCTGGTACAGGTAACTGACAAGACACAGAAATAAAAATTTTCTTTGATTCAGGTAACTATACAGGACACAGAAATCAGGAAGAAATCCAGGACAAAAGCATCTAACTCAAAATTGTGTTTTGGCAGGTGGGTTTCTGCTTGCTTTTTCATTATGTAATTCCTCTAATAGAAAAACATAGACTCTTCCTGCATGTGTCACACATTTTGTATGAAAAAAGAGAGTGTAGGACACAAGTGCCCTAGACACTGATAATGCCACACTGAGTGAGTGGAGCTTTTAAAAGGCATTTGAGAAAGTACAGCACATGTGGCTGATATGACTGTAACGAGACTGCTTACTGTTTCACTAGATTTACAAATAGTGCAAATGCATTAGATTACAGTGCTTGTCTAAGGTAACTGATTTTACAGCTGAGAGAAGTGTTGTACATGAAGTTGTGTAATTGTCATTTTAGGATTCAGTAGGTAGTATGTGATTAAAATCCATGGCATAGCCCTTTCGCTTCAGCGCTGTTCTGTAACCCCCTGAAGATGTTTGAGTGTGTAAAACCTGCTTATTAAATCACAGAATTACAAGCCTGAGTCTGAGGTGTGTTCTGAGTTTATGGATGATTCCTAACCACTGTCCCACTAGTGTAGTTGCCACTCTGTGATGATGTTAACAGTGATCCTGTTAGTGCTTCACAAGTGCTTCCTAACGATTACTGGGGAATTTGGGCAGTATCTGCATCTGAATACAGTCGTATCCAAGAAAATGTCAATGGTCTGAGCTGCCTTTATGTTTTTTAAACAGAACTGCATTGCACAGTCTCTCCATTTTACCTTAGATGTAATTTGACTCATAAGCTGTATATGATTTCTGGGATCCATTGCATGGGTTTCTGTAGTATTCCACTTGGAAAATGGTTGCTCTTCACTTTCCTGCTGGTGAAATGTTTCTGAAGTTTTCCATTCTTTCCTGCTGTGATGATCTGTCAACAAGAACATAAGTTATTTCAGAAATCAGATGGGGCAGTGGTGTTTCTCTCTTTGAAAGGCAATGTAGTGTAGAACATTTGGCATTATGTTAAACGGATATTTACTTTTTTAATGTAAATATATATTTTTCCATTTTGTACCTGCTTACAATTTTTCTTAATTTTTCAGTGATGTCTGTGAAGCAATGGAGTATCTAGAAGCCAATAACTTTGTACACAGAGATCTAGCAGCTCGCAATGTCCTTGTTTCAGATGACAACATAGCAAAAGTTAGTGATTTTGGTCTTACAAAAGAAGCTTCTTCAGTACAGGACACTGGAAAACTGCCTGTAAAATGGACATCACCTGAAGCCCTTAGAGAAAAAGTGAGTAATGTTAACTGTAGTACAACTCAAGCAGGACCGGCATGTTGATGTTTTTGTATTTTGGTCATGGCTACCATGAGATTAATAGAGCTGAAATTTTCCTTGATTCTTAAGAAGTAGGGCAGTAAACAAAAGGGAAGCTACTTTCATCTGCAGACAGTCCCACATGGCAAACTGTATGTACATCTGTCAGACATATGACAAATTTTAAGTACTAATCTTGTATACTTAAAAAGTGTCTACAATAGCATTTTTGTATACGGCTGTGGCGTCTGATGAATATGAAGTCTGAAATGCAAATGTCTTATTATTTTGTGATTGAATGCTACCCCTCAATAATTTTGCAGAAAGTCACAAATTTTATAAGGAACAGACGAAAAATATGTGACAAAATAAGTGATACAGTTGAAAGGGGGGTATATGGCCAGCCACAGCAAAAAAGTACTCCCAAAACCCTCAATCTCTATTACCCTGCCCAAATCTGGTTACCTCCCAGGATTACAAAAAAGTTCACTTAACCTTCTTAACAAAAATAAACAAACAAGTGATTATTAACTTACATCTGCTAATTGTACTCCGCTTAAATTAATTTGTAAATAGTAAATGTGATCATCTTAGAAATAGATCAGCTAGTGCCTAGATTTTAGCCCACTAGAAATTAAAAAAAAAAAAAATCAGATTTGAAGTTGTCAGTTTTCATTCTGTCCTCAACTGATGTGATCGGATCCAACTCTGCCATTGTTAAAGTTCTTGGCAACCAAAAACTCTCAAGCTTCTCCCTTACCCATAATACACCATCCCTAAGAGACCTCAGATCTCTTTTGCTGCTTTCAGAGAAAGACATGGCTAACCTACCTCTCAAGCTTTTTGAAATAAATGTTTATCTTATAAAAACTTCCATTTCCTAATTTTTAGATGTAGTTCTAATATCGCTAGTATTCTTTCTCCCTTGCCTTCCTCATATAATTTCTTTACCGCTATGATAGTTAGTTAACTTTATCTTTTTCTTTCCATACATTGTGTACTTCTTAAATTACTATTGCTAGTACACTAGTGTAGTCCATTGCTACCATAGCTGGTACTTTTCCTACTGCTTTTCAGTACTTCTAACAAAAAAAAGTCTGTTTTTCTTTTCTTGAAGGTGTTTTTCTATTCTTACGATACAGTTTCAGAAAAAGGCCCCTGTGGATTCAAAAGGTGTGTTAAGTGTAGGGACAAACTTCCTGTGTCCGATGCCCACACTTGGTGTTTACTGTCTTGAGCCTTTACGTTTGCAGGAAGATTGTTCTGTTTGTCATTGTTTTAACCCCAGGGCCTTAGTTGAAAGTTTTGCTCTCTTCCCCTTTGGGAGAGGAAATGTCTGGGACTCAATACCCAAAAGTAAATTTTCAAAATCTTCTTCTGAGACCACCCACAGTCATCTTCCCAGGTCTCGGAGCAATCTAGAAAAAGATCCAGGCCAGATCTGACTTCACCTTCGGATCCAAAGAAAAAGAAAAAAGTAATGACTTCTTCCTTGGATCTGACAGAGATGTTACTGGATCTGACTGCATGCAGTAATATCACCACAATTCTAATTTACCAAGGACAAAATATTAACCCATTTGTGGATCTGGTGCCCTCACCGTTTTTGAATCATCACAAACTGAGGTCCCCATCTATTGTTTCAATTTGTTCTTCCAGAAGGTTGACTGAGGAAGATGTGAAAAGAGTGCTGAGGAAGATCTTCTCGGCGCAGAGTCAGATAGGTGTCTTATCGGCTCCTATGCCTTCAGGTCAGGAGGTTCGTTCTTTGACCACACCCCGATTACAAGTTCCTCCTCTGATTCCTTCAACTATCTGAGGCCCTGGATCTGAGCCATCCAGCTCCATCTGGCTTGGATCCGAAGATAGCAATGTCTTCAGATCCAAAGCTTACTCTGAGCGCTTCAGTTCAGCTGGATCCAGAGAACTGCTGGACTCGAGCTTCCCTGTCATATCCGAGGTGTTTGAGTCAACTCCGAAGTTGTCAGAGCCATCCCTGTGCCTCGGCACTAGATAGCTCGGCTCCAGCTTGCACTTCAGGGAGATTGCTTTTGGAGCAGGGGAGGACAACAATCCAAAAGCTTGTCTTTTCGGATCCAAGGTCTTCTATTTCTCTGGAGTGGTCTGCCTTCGAGGCTGTGAAGAGGGTTTTGTCTTCCCCGGCATAACAGATGGATCCAACCCCGTCAGATATTCAGCCTTCTACCTTGATGTTTCTGCTCTCAAAGCCTCATCACTCTTTACCACAGGGACAGCCAGTCCAAGGCCCCTAGGCTTTCCAACAGGGTATCTTGATTTCTTCCAATACCTCCACAGAGCATCCCACTGAGGAGGTCTCTAGGAAGAAGACGTGTAAGAGGAAACGCTTGGACTCACCAGAGGAGTCTATCCCAGAAAATATGGACTTCAGTGAAGGTGAAGGGCCCCCATAGTCACCTGCATGGAAAGAACCCGATACAGCTGAACCCATACCTAGGAGACTGGGCAAGATTATGGCTCCACCTTTGGATAAGCAGTTTTGAGGTAAAGGGGTCCCCATTAATGCCATTGTCATGGTGGCGGCCACAAAAAAGGAACTTGCCAAGGAGTGTTCCACTGTTCATGCTGCTAACAGGGACTGTAGGGCAATGGACAGGTTTGGGAAGTGTCTTTATCCTTCAGTGACCCTTGCCGTAAAGTGGCTGAATTATTTGGCACATTTTACACGATTACAGTGAGATTTGATTAAGGAACTCTCAAATATTCTCTCAGGATCCATTTCTGCAGAGGTCCAATCATCCGTGACTTCTCAGTTGGCTACCCTTCAATCTATTTCCATTTCTTGCATTAGGCTCATTGTGCATCTAGCGGAAGGATCCTCAAGGGCAGTGGGTTTAGGCATTTCCATCAGGAGATATGCCTTGATGCATTTGTGATTTTGCAGAGCCCTTCAAGTCTTTGTTTTTCAGTGCTGCTTTTAACAGCACTTCTTTCTTTGGGCCCAAAGTGAAGGACACATTGTCCAGGTGTAAGAAGGATGGAAAGACCCTATCTGCCTTGGGCCTACATTTTTTGACCCCACAAAGATCCTTTTCTAGGAATCTCCAAGGTGGTTGGAAGATGTGGTTCAAGAAATCCCAGGGTCCTTTCCAGAACACACGTGGAGGAAGTTCCCCCAGGGGCAGAGGAGGGAACTGAAGTGGTTGACGTCACTCCTGGGGCAGAGGTGGCCCGCAAAACCAGAGGCCAAGAGATTCTCTCTTTGACTGACCTTACCAGTTCTCCAGAAAGGAAGTCTGATTGTCCACCTCTGGAGGCAATTGGGGGTTGATTATCCCTGCACCATAGAGCCTGGCTAGATATAACAAAAGGTACTTTGATGCAGATGATTATTTCCAGAGGTTATATAATGCCCCTCCTCCAGTCTCAAGAAAATCCATGAAGTTCCACCCAGTCAAAGGGAACAAGCAGTAATTCAAATACTAAAGCTGCTAGAAAAAAAAGAGTCATCCAAGACGTTCCACCAGACCAGATAGAATCCAAAACCTACTCAAGGTTTTTTTTTTTTTTTTTTTAGTGCCAAAGAAAACAGGGGACTGGAGACCATTTGTGGATCTCAGCAATTTAAACAAGTCAGTTAGACACACCAAGTTTCAGATGGTCACGGTTCAGTCCATTCTCCCTTTTCTGGGCAAGGACAACTGAATGTGCTTGATAAACTTTCAAGATGTATACTATCACATAAAAATGAACAGACAATACAGAAGGTACTTGCACTTCCAGCTGGGAGCCAGTCATTACCAATTCAGAGTTATGCTCTTTGGTCTCACCGCAGCCCCCAGGGTGTTCAAATGTATGGCGGTAGTAGCAGCTCACTTGAGACTGCAAGGATTCCAGTTGATGTTCTTCGTGTTTCACTGTTGCAGTCATAACTGTAGGGTGCTCCTGCCGGCAGGCAGCCCGAGGTCGGCCAGAATCCCAAAGTCTGGGTCCGGCGTCGGCTGTACAAGCTAGTACCCTGACGTCAGTACGCTCTGGTACATAGTCCTCAGCCGACGCCATCTTCTCCAGTCTTTCTTGCCGTGCGGTGGAAAGCAGCTCGCAAGTCGTTGGTTGGCGATTTTCGAACAGCGTATTTTGTTGTTGTCGGTCCGAAGTTCTTACTTCTCTTCTCAAAGCTAAGTACCCGTTGGGAATCTTTTTCTTGTTCCTCCGATGTCAGAAAAAGTTAATAATTGTATAACGTGGGAAACAAATACCTCATAAAGATTTCCACTCTTACTGTCTACCTTGCTTAGGCCCTGACCACGACGTTTCTTGTTGTCGGTTCTGTGCCACGTTCAACTCTCGTACTATCAAGCGCAGGTACGATTGGGCTCTAAATTATTTTGGCAGACGCTTCAATTATAGAATGTCGTCGGACACTACCGGAATTCAAAAGAAGCGCAAAGACAAAGACAGGCCTCCGAGGTCCAAACAGGACTCATTGCAGCTGGAGCCAGCGTCCGGTTCGGCTGTCGTCAGTGAGGCACTTTTGCAGCCCCTGTCGTCCGCCACTTCTGAACCGATGGCAGATACGGACTCCCATGGGGAGCCATCAAGGCCTACTATTTTAACTGCTGCAGGACCTTCGGACGTCGCTCCCTCAGATGGGTCCGGAGCCGCTGTGCAGGTACCGGCTTCTGAGGGGGTTTTCAGGCCTACTCACATCACTATTTCAAAGGCAAAGACAAAGACTCCTGTTAAGTCTAAAGTTCCTGCTCAAGCTGCTTCTGAATCTACTTCCAGGACACAGAAGCAATTATTAAAGATGGCTGAAGATTTACTTACAATGATTAGGGGTTCTCACCCCCCTCCTGAGAAAAGGCCTCGACAGGATGTTCCTCTGGATTCCTCTGACCAGGCTTCTGTATCTTCTGTCTCTTCCTCAGATCAGGACTATTCTTTTCCTCCTTATGAGGATTCGGATGCTGAGGACTCCTTACCCTCGGCCTCTTCGCCTGAAGATTTCTCTTTTGGGGAAACCTTGCATGAGATTAGGGAACATTTTCATTGGGAAGGTCAGGAGTATTCTGCTTCCAAGAAGAGGCTTAGAGAATTTCTTCTTCTTCCTCAGCATAGGCCTTTAGCTATCCCTCCTGTTTTGGACATTGTAGATGATGCTTTTTCTGAGGCTAATTTGAATCCTGATTCCATGCCTCCTGCTCCTTCTAAGCCTGATAGATTTTATAGGGTTCCTGACTCTCATTTATTCTTATTTAAGAACCCTTCTGCGGATCCTGAAACTATTTCTCAGGGCTCTAAGGCTGCTAAGGTTGCTTCTTCTAAAAATCCTATTCCCTCTGAGAAGGATTCTCGTGCTTTAGACAGGTGGGGAAAAAAGGTATATACTTCTGCTACCCTGTCTGTAAGGGCTTTAAATTGCCAGTTTCATATGTTTAAGTATCAGCAATTTCTTTTGTCTGTTTTAAAGCAAAAGCTTGCTTCCCTTCCTGCATGTGCAGAGGATAAGGAACTTCAGGATGTTTTGTGTGCTACTGAACAAGTGAACAAACATAGTTTACATTGTGGTTTTGATGCTTTGGATGCTTCTTGCAGGGCTGCAGCCTCTGGTACTGTTATCAGGAGACATGCCTGGCTCCATGAACAAAGTTTACCTAAACAGGTTAAGGCTAAGTTGTTAGATGCCCCTGTTCAGCATGATGTTCTTTTTGGATCTAAGGCTGAGGAAGTTATTAAAAAGATGGAAGAAAAGGCAAAATCTATGCAGACTGTAAAAGATTTCTTGCAAGTTCAGCCTCCTAGATTTTCCAGGAATTGGCCCTCTAAAAATTGGTCCTTTCCCACGTCTGACAGGCCTCAAAGGGGAAGATATAGACGCTCCAGAGGTCGTGGCCAAGGTCAGGCCTCTTACAGATCTAGACAATGGACTGCTTCTTCACCTAGAAGGGGAGAAGACAGATCCCAATCTCAAAGAAAGCAAACTCAATGACTCTCTAAGTTGGGCTGCAGGACCCCTTCACCTGGATGCCCCTCTCGGAGGAAAACTGTCTCTTTTTTACAGAAATTGGACTCATATTACCCAGGACAGATGGGTATTGGACGTGATTTTAAAAGGTTACAAATTCCACTTTCATACTTTGCCAAGGGCTTACGGTTGGCCAGATCTGCCAAAACATCAATGGTCAGAGGCCTTAAATCAAGTGGATGCTCTTCTGGCCATGAGAGCCATATATCCTGTTCCTCTCTCAGAGATGGGAAAAGGTTTTTATTCAAGACTGTTTCTGGTTCCAAGAAAACAAAACTCATGGAGACCTATTCTGGACCTTTCTGTGTTAAACACCTTTTTGGAAATTCCAAAATTCAAGATGCTTACTCTGCAGCAACTAATTCCAATGCTATCTCAGGACGCCTGGATGGTGACATTGGACTTAAAGGAAGCCTACTTACACATTCCCATCAGGCGGGAACGCAGGAAATTCCTCAGGTTCAAGGCACTTTCAATTCTCTGTACTGCCCTTTGGTTTATCTACTGCGCCCAGAGTCTTTACCAAGTGCCTGGCACCAGTAGTGGCTTATTGCAGACTTCAGGGGATCCAGATTTACCCCTGCTTGGATGACTGCCTTATTCAGGCAGACAGCAAAGATCTTCTACTTCAACATCTGGACTTTGTTCAACGTCTTCTCCTCCTACTGGGATTCTCAGTGAACACAAAAAAGTCACATTTGATCCCTTCTCAACAAATGGTATTCTTGGGAGCCCTCTTAAATACAACCTTACAAAGGGCCTTCCTCACTCCAGAAAAACAAACACAGCTGGCTTCTATTTTCAACACCTTGGCAACTCTATCTCAGCTCACTCCAAGGAAATTCCTGCAGACTCTGGGCTACATGGCTTCCTGCATTCTGTTGATTCCAAATGCAAGGCTTCATATGAGAAAGCTTCAATGGTATCTGAAAAGTGTATGGTCACAACATTACCACGATCTGGATATTCTGATTCCTCTGATCCCCTGTCTCTGTTCCTCTGGTGGTCCAGGGCATGTGTTTTAAACGAAGGAAAGCCTTTTCGTCTACCTCAACCTACTCAAATCCTGACCACGGACGCCTCGGATTATGCTTGGGGAGCACACTTTCTAGGCAATTGCCAGCAGGGAACCTGGGCAAAGGACCATCTTCACTGGCACATCAATCTGAAGGAAATGTTGGCAGTTCAAAATGCTCTTCTAGCCTTCAAGAACCTTTTGCAACCAGGGCCTCTGCTTATTCACACAGACAACACCACGGTCATGTGGTACATCAACAAGCAAGGGGGTTCTCATTCATACCCCCTTTGCAGACTAGCTATGGCCTTATGGGACACAGCTCTAAATTTGAATCTACATCTCCAGGCTCAATTCATTCCAGGGGAACAGAATCTCTTAGCAGACAGCCTGAGCAGAAACATTTCAGATCCTCACGAATGGATGCTAGACACCAACTTATTCAACAGGATTACTGCAGTTTGGGGATGTCCCCAGATAGATCTGTTTGCATCCCATCTCAATCACCAGCTGCCTCGCTTTTGCACCAGGTCCTTCCACAAAACAGCTTGGAAAGTGGATGCCCTGTCCTTCAGCTGGAGAAGCCTTTCAGGATATGCCTTCCCTCCTCTTCCTCTACTACCTCGGGTATTACTGAAGATAAAACAGGACAAACCCAAGTTCCTCATCTTGATTGCTCCAAATTGGCCTCAACAGTTTTGGTATCCAACTTTAAAGCACCTGTTCTTGGAGCCTCCTTGGATTCTCCCTCTGAACCCTTCTCTTCTGTCCCAGCATCAGGGTCAGTTACTACATTCCAATCTCAAGACCCTTTGCCTGGCAGCTTGGCTCTTCAAAGGAGTTTGATTTCCTCTAGTCTTCCCAAACAAGTTTTGGATGTTCTTCTGGAAGCTAGACGGCCTAGCACTAGGAAATCCTATGCTTCTAAATGGAAGAGGTTTTGTATTTGGATGCAGGACCGAGGCTCGGATCCTCTGGTACCTGATCTCTCTTCTATTTTGCTTTACCTTTCGGATCTTTTATCTCTTCTATTTTGCTTTACCTTTCGGATCTTTTATCTAAAGGACTTTCCTTTTCTTCCATTAAGATTCATGCTTCTGCTATTTCTGCTCATTTCAGTTCTGACCCTCCTGTTTTTTCTCATCCTTTGGTGAGACAATTCTTGAGAGGGGCTAAAAATTTGCGGCCTCCCAGGACCCCTCCTGTTCCTGCCTGGGATCTTAATTATGTTTTAGAAAAGCTTACTTTGCCTCCTTTTGAGCCTGCTGCATCTTCAGATATTAAGTTTTTATCTTGGAAGTCTGTTCTTTTATTGGCATTGACTTCTGCCAGAAGGGTCTCAGAGTTGCAAGCTCTCATGGCTGTGGAACCATACCTTATTTTCCATCAGGACAGAGTATCCTTGAGGACCAATCCTACTTTCATGCCTAAGGTGATTTCGAAAGTGGCTTTAAATCAGACAGTTCACCTTCCTACTTTCTTTCCTAATCCTCACAATAAAGGGGAAAGGATTTTGCATTCATTGGATGTACACAGGCAGTTACGATTTTACCTGGACAAGACTAAAGAGTTCAGAAAGTCTACTCAATTGTTTGTTTCTTTTGCCTCCAGTTATCTTGGAAAACCTATTTCTAAACAGACTATTTCCAAATGGATTGCTTATGGAATCAGATTTTGTTACACTCATCATGGGAAACAGTTTCCAGGTACCATTAGAAGTCATTCTACTAGAGCAGCTGCCACTTCTACAGCTTTCCTCAGAGGAGTTCCTACCAAGGATATCTTGGAAGCTGCCACTTGGAGTTCTGTGCATACTTTTTCCAAGCACTACAATCTCCCACTGTATTCTAAGACCAGGGCAGGCTTTGCCTCTGCTGTTTTGCAGGGTATTCTTGCCTCCCCTTCTTCTGTCTAAAGCCTCCTCCCCTTTTTCACTGCTTTGGTATTCCACCCTACAGTTATGACTGCAACAGTGAAACACGAAGAACATAGTACAGTTGTGTACACCTACCATAAATGTAGATGTTCGAGTGTCTTCACTGTTGCAGTCGGTGTTTCCCTCCCTCCTATCCCCTCTTTTTTCTCTTTTGTGGTGTATTTGTGTTTCCTTATTGGATTCATTTTTGTTTTATTGGGGACTTCTGACATGTAGGGCAAGAAAGGCTGGAGAAGATGGCGTCGGCTGAGGACTATGTACCAGAGCATACTGACGTCAGGGTACTAGCTTGTACAGCCGACGCCGGACCCAGACTTTGGGATTCTGGCCGACCTCGGGCTGCCTGCCGGCAGGAGCACCCTACAGTTATGACTGCAACAGTGAAGACACTCGAACATCTACATTTATGGTAGGTGTACACAACTGTACTTTTCCATGTCTGGGTGACAAGCTCATTACCACCCCAACCAGGCATGAATTAATAAGGGCAAGACATCAGGTTCTCCACACGTGTTCTCATCTGGGGATAACCATAAACTACGACAAGTCTCAGGTAGAACCAACTAAAAATTTGGAATTCATAGGAGCACTGTTCAAGACAAAATCAATGATAGCTTCATTGCCTCCTTCAAGGGTTCAAACTGTAAGATCACCGGTCGTAAAAATAATCTGCAGTACCAAGATTTCAGCCCACTTGGTCCTTCAAGTTCTAGGGTCAATGCCAGCAGCAATAACAATAGTACCTTTAGCCAGATTTTACATGAAGATTCTACAGCGGATGCTGGCAACACAATGGTTGATACTTTATCAATCCATGTCAGCTCTCATTCGAATCACTCACATATACAAGAGAGATCTCAGGGTGTGGGTTCAGTCAGATCAGGTACTACAAGGTAGTCCGTTTGTTCCCCCTCAGCCCGAGGCCATAGTGACCATGGACGCTTCCTAGCTGGGTGGGGGGGGGGGGGGCACTTTTCTGAGAAAGACAGTCCAAGGCACTTGGTGCCCTGAAGAGGTCAATTTGCATATCAGTGTCCTAGAGATGAGAGCGGTGCTTTTATCGTTGCAGGCCCTTCAAGATACTCTCTCTTCGGGGACGGTTGCAATTCATATGGGTAGTATGTCAGTAGTTTAGTACATCAACAAACAAGGAGGGACCAGATCTTAACTCTTGTGTCAAGAAGCGAGTGTGGCAATTGGCGAGCTCATCCAACCACTTTCTCGTAGCAATGCACATTCTGGGGAAGTCCATTGTGATAACATACAAGCTGAGCAGGTGCATTCTTCTATCTCACGAGTGGTTTCTCAACAAGAATGTGACAGAAATGATTTTTCATTAGTGGGGCTAGCCTTGCTGCGATCTTCTTGTATCTCCCTTAAACAACATATGCAGTAGCTACTCTGCCGTAATCCCTCCCATGGGGGGAATCACCGAGGGATGCTTTGCTTCGCAATGGAGCCCCGGACTACTTTATGCCTATCTACCAATCCCACTAATTCTGAAATTCCTACAGAAAGCTGCCATGTTGAAGAGCAGAGTCATCATCATTGCACCTTACTGGCCTCAACAGATTTGGTTCCTCTTCCTTTGGCCCCACTTCACCAACCTTGGTTTCTGGATCCGACTCCAGACCTCCTGTCTCACCTGATAGACATCAGCCATCCAGACATATCAAACCTCAGGCTGATGGCTTGGCTTCTCCAATTCCATCAATAGCCAGACAACCTATGCCGTCTTCCTCTGTCCGACATATACTTTTATCGTCACATAAACCTTCAACACATAAACTCTATTCCAGTGAATGGAAAGATTTGCGTATTGGGCACATCAAAATCATTTTGATCCTTTTTCAGCTCTGATAGATAATGTCCTTGAATTTTTGGCCCTACTTTTTAAAGGAGGATCTAGTTCTTCAACCGTTAAGTTAGTGCAATATCAAACATTCACATCTGATTTGAGGGTTCCTCAGTAGCCTCTAATAAGTTGTGTAGAGCTTTCTTGTGAGGCAGTCTACTTTTAAGACCTTATTTTAAAGACTCTACTCCCCCATGGGACCTTAATCTGGTACTACAGGCACATATACATTCACCCTTTGATTTCAGAAATTCAAACATTGTCTTCAAAACCTCCATACTTGATTTTTCATAAGGATAGAGTTGCATTACGAACCAGTGCATCCTTTCCTCCCAAGGTGGTGCCAGAATCCAGTATGTATCAGTCCATTCATTTGTCAGTTTTCTTCCCCAAATTTACAAAAGCAAATGCATGTTACATTTACTGGATGTTCACAGACAATTACATTTTTATTTCCATAGAAAAGAAGACATAAGAAAACCAGACCAGTTGCTTGTTTCCTTTACAGACTTTCTAATTGGGAAAATCAGTTGTCAAAGTAACTTTAGCCAGATGTCTAATTTATTGTATCTCATTTATTTATAGAAAATTGAGGGTTACCGTACCACAGCCAGTATGAGCTCATTCAACTAGATCCATTGGGTCACACATGTGCAGCAGCTACTTGGGCTACTCCCCATACCTTTGTTACTCATTCAAAATTGGATCTGGTGTCCAGAGTTTAGAACATCATTTGATTCAACTGTGCTCGGGAACATCCTTCCTTGAGTCCATCTGGGATTTTAGGTAGCTGGGGACTCTGTCCCATCAGCTGAGGATAGAATGAAAATTGACATCAGATAAAGAAGTTATGTACTTACCATAACATTACATCTGTGTTGTCCATTTTCATTCTTCCTCACCTCCCCACCCACAACCCCCCCTCCTTTGTAAATTTCTGGAAGAATGAGTTTTTAGGGGACATCACTGTCCTTTATATCGAGCTCCAGATACAATCTTTTTATGTCTTAACTGCATGCAATTTTTCAGGTTCTTTATCTATGCGTACTAAATATTTCCTTTCTGGCAAAAATTATCAAACAAATTCTGGGGTAACTTGGGGTTTGTGCATTATGTGTAAGGGGGAAACTTGAGAGTTTTTGGTTGCCACAAGCTTTAGCAACAACCAAGTCAGATCCAAGAGATCGGATCTGAACCCATCGGTTGAGGAAGAATGAAATGGACTACACAGATGGAACGTTATGGTAAGTACATCACTTTTTTCTTAACCCTCTGGATACAAATAAATAGATTAATTAATAATTCTGCAAACATTTATTTAAAACATTGGTAGATTATTTCATTGATTATGACTAAAATTGTTGGTTCTGTGGTTATAGTACCTGATCATTGCTGGATGTTTCAAATTGTCAAAAATGTTCTGCAGGCAAAATGGATTTAATTGACTTGGAGGCCAGCAGTCACACATTGCATGCTGTTGGCACAGCTGAGACCTCTTATCTCGGTTGACTTCCACTTTTCACTTCTTAGTATATTACTGCATGCCAGCTAAGACATTAGCTCTGCAAATATATTTACTCAGCTTCTCATCAGTTAGCACATAGGATAATGGGAGGTACAGTACACAGCGGACAGCGGTAGACTGTGACAGACAGGTGCTAAGGGAAGTTTTCTTCTCTATATTTTTTCCTCTTACTTTTTCTAAGAGATTCAAGTCCTGTACAAAACTGGTACAAGTTGCATACTGTCAGTTGAACCCACCTACTGGTGTGGCCAAACGTTTGTGAACCATTGAAATACATCAGTGGCTCTGCGGTGACTTAAAAGTTCAGTCCTGCAGCAGAAGATTCACATTCAGAACTTGTCAGTATTTCCATATGGAGTGCTGACCTTAAGTTGGAGTTTTTTTATGCTTGTTCTTTTCATCTGATGTCTACCATTTATTCTTGAAGCAGATCCTCACTTGATGAAGGTTCTGGCACTGTGGATATTTGCTTGGCAGGTCTTTCAGCTTCTGGTAACAGTTCTTTTTAAGTAACATGGTCAGAACATCTTTGTAGTGTTTCATTTTCTTTATCATCCTAAGGTTCACTGGTTGTGGCTGGAATAGAATATAAAGTTTTCTTTGGAGATTGATAGTCTGACATCTGTATGCAGTGGCCAGCCTTGTTGTTCCACCTGTATCATTGTTCAGGGATGACTGCTTCAGTGTGAACACTGGATATGAAGTTGAGGTCTTCATTTGGTCTTCAGCGTGTGGGTTACCGGATCCAGCACGGATCCGACTTAGTTGCATATCCAGCATCTGATCCGAGCTCCAAGCTCCTCCTCTACCCTTAATGCCCCTGTCTCCTTCCCCTGTTCAGATGTTGGCATCGCGATCCATGATGTTCATCATGTTTCACTGTTGCAGTCATTACTCTTTGGTTATCCTGCTGGCAGGCTACCCGCAGTCAGCCTGAATTCCAAAGTCCTGGTCCGGCGTCGGTTGCTGTCGCCTCTTCCCTGACATCAGTGCGCCAGAGGTATAAAAGATGCAGCCAATGCCATTTTCTTCAGTCTTTCTTGCCGCGCAGTGCCCGAAGCAAAAGCAGTTCGCAATTGCCGGTCGTCCGACTCCTGAGATTTTCAAAATTGAATTTCAGATCCGAAGTCTTCAATAAAGCTAAGTACCCCGTTGGGGAAACTTTTTTCTTGCTCCAGACTGATGTCAGCAAAAGTTAAAAGTTGTATTTCTTGTGGGAAGCAAATACCTCATAAGGATTTTCATTCTTACTGTATTCCTTGCCTAGGCCCTGACCACAACATAGCTAGTTGTCGGTTTTGTGCTAGATTTAACCAACGCACAATTAAGCGTCAGTACGATTTTGCTTTCCATTACTTTGGCCGAAGGTTTAACTGTACAATGCCGTCGGAACAACTGACGACCGGAATTCATAAAAAGCGCAAGGATAAAGAAAAGGACAGGCATCCGAGGTCCAAAATCGACAACGAAGCCTCTTCTAGGCCAGTCGCCGGTTCGCCGGTGCTCAGTGAGGCGCTTTCGCAGCCCCTGACTCCCGCTACCTCAGAGCCACAGGCTGCTTCCGACTCCCACGTGGCGACATCTAGGCCTCTGGATACTCAAGGTATTGGCCCTATGGAAACTAATCCCTCAGATGGGTCCGGAGCCGCTGAGCAGGCATCGGCTTCTGAGGGTGTCTTCAGACCTACACAACTTTACATCAAGCCTACTTCAACATCCAAGACAAAGTCTAAAACAGTTTTAAAGACAAGGAAACAAGTACAGCATTCTCCAGGACAGACTCCTATGCCTAAGAAACAGATGCTCAAAATGGCCGAAGACCTAATTACTTTGATCAGGGGTTCCCATCCCCCTCCTGATAAGAGGCCTAAGCAACATACTGAATATGATTCCTCTGATCAGGTTTCCATTTCTTCTGATTCCTCTTCAGAACAGGGATATTCTATTCTTCCCTATGAGGATTCTGATGCTGAAGATTCTGTTCCTTCAGCCTCTCCTCCAGAGGATTATTCTTTTGGGGAAACCCTGCATACCATGAGGGAGCATTTCCACTGGGAGAGCCAAGATTATTCAGATTCTAAGAAAAGGCTTAGAGACTTTCTTTTACTACCTCAGCACAGACCTCTTGCAATTCCTCCTGTTTTAGACATAGTAGATAATGTATTTTCAGAGTCCGGCCTGTCTCCAGATTCGTTACCTCCTGCACCTGTTAAGCCGGACAGATACTACAGGGTCCCAAATTCCCATACATTTCTATATAAAAACCCTGCTGCAGACCCATACATTTCTATATAAAAACCCTGCTGCAGACCCAGAAACTATCTCCCAGGGTCCCAAAGGGGTGAAGGCTGCTACTGCTAAACCCCCTGTCCCCTCAGATAGAGATTCTAGGGCTCTGGACAGATGGGGGAAAAAAGTCTACACTTCTGCTACCTTGGCTGTAAGGGCTTTAAATTGTCAATTTCACATGCTCAAATATCAGCAATATTTAATGTCTTTGTTAAAACAAAAAATGTTGACAAATTCTGAATGTTCTGAGGACAAAGATTTGCAGGATTTATTGCATGCAGCTGAACAAGTGGGAAAACATACTTTGCAATGGGGTTATGATTCACTGGAGCCCTCGTGCAGGGCTGCTGTTACAGGTTCTGTTATTAGAAGGCATGTTTGGTTAAAAGAACAGAATCTGCCTGATCATGTTAAGGCAAAATTATTGAATGCTCCATTACAGCTTGATACTTTGTTTGGTGTTAAGGCAGAATAGGTGTTAAAGAAAATGGAGGATAAAGCTAAATCTATGCAGACAGTAAAGGATTTCTTACAACCACCCAGATTTAGCAGGAACTGGCCTTCTAAGAATTGGTCCTTTCCAGCATCAGACAGGCCACAAAGAGGAAGATTCAGACACCCTAGAGGCAGGCAACAGCCCCAGGGTTCATACAGGCCCAAACAATGGGGGTGATTCTACCTCCAAAAGTGGAGAAGACAAATCGCAGCATTATAGGAAACAGTCCCAATGACTTCCCTCTGCCAATGCCAAGCACTTACCTTTTGGCAGCACCCTTAGGGGGAAAGCTAGCACTTTTTTCACAAAACTGGCACAGGATCACCCAGGACAAATGGATCTTAAATATAGTCTCTCAGGGCTACAGATTCCACTTTCACACCCTTCCAAAGGCAAAAGGTATGCCAGACCTGCCACACAATCAATGGGCAAAGGCACAAAAACAAATTTCATCTCTCATAGACATGGGGGCTATTCAGCCAGTGCCACAACAGGAGCAGGGACAAGGAGTTTACTCAAGACTTTTCTTAGTGCCAAGAAAGGACAAAGCCTAGAGACCAGTTCTGTACCTGTCTATTCTAAATACTTTTCTGGACGTTCCAAAATTCTAAATGTTGACTCTGCAGCAACGTCTGCCCATGTTGGGCACGAAGGCCTGGCTTGTACCTTTGGACCTCAGAGGCATACCTGCATGTACCAGTCAGACAATCTTGCAGAAGATACCTCAGATTCTTATCTGGCACAATGCACTACCGATTCTCTGCACTGCCCTTTGCCTTATGTACTGCGCCCAGGGTCTTCACAAAATGCCTGGCACCAGTAATTGCTTTTTGCAGACAAAGAGGAATTCAAATATATCCCTACTTGGATGACTGGCCTTATTCAAGCAGAGACCAAAGACATTCTACTAAAGCATCTGGCGTTCGTAAAAAGATTACTAATTTGCCTAGGGTACACAGTAAATGAAAAGAAATCAAAACTAGTAGCCTCTCAAGAGATAATATTCCTGGGTGCAAGCTTAAATACAGCTGCCCAGATGGCTTATCTCACGCCAGGCAAACAAAGGCAACTGACTTCTTACTACAAAAACATGGCAACAAAGACCCGGTTATCTGCAAGAAAAATTCTGCAGGCTCTGGGCTACATGGCTTCCTGCATTCTACTAATTCCATATGCAAGACTGCATATGAGGAAACTACAGTGGTATCTAAAAAGTGTTTGGACTCAAAATTGCCACAGCCTGGAAACATTAATTACTCTCATTCCCTGCCTGCAACAGGAGTTTCAGTGGTGGGCTCAGGCCTGTCACCACAACAAGGGACAGCCATTCACTTTACCCACAGCCAGGCAGGCACTAACAACAGATGCATCAGACTATGGCTGGGGGGCACCCATGGCAGGAAAATGTATTTGGGGCACATGGCTCACAAGCCAAATGCATCTCCATATCAATCAAAAAGAGATACTAGCTGTACAGAATGCCCTGACAGCCTTCAAGGACCTACTTCATCCAGGACAACTGTTGATAAAGATGGACAATACTACAGTCATGTGGTACATAAACAAGCAAGGAGGCACACATTCCTACCCCCTCTGCAGACAAACCATGACTTTGTGGAACACAGCATTGACTTATCAAGTGCACCTGCAAGCACAATTCCTGCCAGTAAAGAAAAATACTTTGGCAGATGAACTAAGCATAAACCTCATGGATCCTCACGAGTGGAAACTAGATCCACAAATCTTCAGCATGATAACAGAGAAATGGGGATGCCCAGACATAGATCTATTTGCTTCCCCTCACAACTGCCAGCTACAGAAATTCTGCACTCGGATGTATCACAAACAAGCATGGAAAAAGGGCACCCTTTCTTTCAGCTGGAAAGCATTTACAGTATATGCCTTCACTCCTCTGCCTCTCCTCCCCAAGGTACTCCTAAAGGTCAGACAAGAGAAGCCAAAAAGTATCCTGATTGCCCCAGACTGGCCACGCCAGCACTGGTACCCAATCCTAAAGAGCTTATCTCAAGGCCTAGCCTGGACATTGCCTCAAATTCCTCATTTGCTGACCCAACAAAACAATCAGATCCTACACAGCCAACTCAGAACCCTAAATCTGGCTGCATGGCGGATAATGTAAACTTTCAGAACACACCGCTCTCTAAAGCAGTTATGGATGTTATTTTGGAGGCCAGGAGGCCCAGCACCAGAAAATCTTATGCAGAAAAATGGAAGAGATTCTGTGCTTGGAACCAGGCACAGGGAATTGACATGCCTGTACCAAATATTCCACAGATTTTACAATATCTAACTGAGATGCTAGACAAAGGTCTATCCTTCTCATTAATTAAGATACATGCCTCTGCCATTTCAGCTCACTACAATACGGAACCACCTATTTTTTCTCATCCACTGCTAAGGCAGTATCTCAGAGGGGCCAAAAACATAAGACCTCCAAGGAGAGCACCAATACCTGCATGGGACCTCAATTTTGTCTTGGAAAAACTCACACTGCCTCCTTTTGAGCCAGCCAGTACAGCTGAGATAAAATATTTATCATGGAAAACAGCTCTTCTCCTAGCAATTACTTCAGCAAGAAGAGTCTCAGAGTTACAGGCACTAATGGCTGTGGAACCTTTTATTATTTTCCATCCGGACAGGGTTTCTCTAAGGACAAACCCAACATTTATGCCTAAGGTAGTGTCCAGTGTGGTTTCTTAACCAAACCATACATTTGCCTACCTTTTATCCAAATGCGCAGAATAAGGGGGAGAGACTTCTGCATTCATTGGACATACATAGACAGCTACACTTTTACTTGGACAAAACTAAATCTTTCAGAAAGACTGAGCAACTCTTAGTGGCATATGCTGCAGGATCACAACGAAAGGCTGTTTCAGAGCAGACTATTTCAAAATGGATAGGCCACTGCATTCGTTTCTGCTATTCACAACATGGCAAATCAGTGCCTAAGGGCATTAGGCCACATTCTACCAGAGCAGCAGCCACTTCAGCAGCCTTCCTCAGAAGAGTACCAACCAAGGACATTTTGGAGGCTGCAACCTGGACTTCAGTGCACACTTTTACAAAGCGCTATCACTTACCTCTTTACTCTAAATCCAGAGCAGGCTTTGCCACTGCAGTTCTGCAGGGCCTCATAGCCTAGCCACCCTACCTCAGCTTTGGGATTCAACCCAAGAGTAATGACTGCAGCAGTGAAACACGATGAACATAGTACAGTTTTGTACCTACCATAAATGTAGATGTTTGAGTGTATTCACTGTTGCAGTCCAGGTTACCCTCCCTCCATCTCCCTTTTCATTGCTGGGACTTATCTGTACTTCTCTATTCTATACAACCTATGTGGTGTATTTGCTTATAGATGAAGGTTATGTACATGCTTTTTTATGATCAGTATTTTTTTAGCCTACCTTTTTGGGGGCACCTGACATCTGGGGCAAGAAAAACTGAAGAAAATGGCATTGGCTGCATCTTTTATACCCCTGGCACACTGACGTCAGGGAGGAGGTGACAGCAACCGCCGCCGGACCAGGACTTTGGAATTCAGGCCGACTGCGGGTAGCCTGCCAGCAGTATAACCCCCCCAAGAGTAATGACTGCAACAGTGAATACACTCGGACATCTACATTTATGGTAGGTACAAAACTGTACTTTCTAGGCTACAGTTTTAGGGTAAGTGACTTTTTCTACTTTTTTGGCTCTCCTTTTCTTAAACCTTTTCTATTTTCTCTTCCCCTTGCGCTTTCGGCGTCGGTTTAAAAAAAAAAAAAGACTCTCTTCTTCTAAGCATACGTGTGTGTGTGTGTGTGGTCTCTCTGTGTATGAGTGTGTGTTGGGCCTTTTGGTTGGGAGTATGGCTGAAACCCCCAAACCAGGCTTCCGGAAATGCACCAAGTGTGGCCACAAGCTCTCTCCAGCTGATGGCCACACTATGTGCATTGAATGTCTCGGGGACTGCTCAGTTAGAGACCTCCTGTTCCATCTGTGCCGGGTTTAATCCCCGGGCACTGATGGACAGGAGGAACAAGTTAATTTTGAAGGGCCTTCTCCCCTGCCTGCCACCGGGGCCCAGGCCTCTTCTGCCCCGGCTTCTGCTTCCATCTCTGCCCCGGCCTCTGGGACTCAACCTCCCACCAAAAGGTCCAGGGATGGAGACAAATCCTCTAAGTCCAAGGGCAGGGCCAGGAAGCAATCACCGGGTTGCTAGTCCTCAGCAGACCCTTGAGCAAAAACAAGATTGGCTCCAAAGATGGAGTCCCCTTGGTTCCATTCCCTTCGATTCTGTCTGGAGCAGGAGGAGCTTTGGACCAAGCCGATGGCACAGGCTTCCCCTCACTGCCCCTCTAGGCTGGTGTCGGCGGCCTCCTCTTCCTGCACTACCCGCAGTCTTTCCAAAGTGAAGATGGCTAGGATGATGTGAAAGTTTGTCCGTACTCCGATATACATGGGAGTCGTAGCTGCCTCCTCTCCCTCCAGAGCAGGGGGCATGCAGTCTGCATTCATCCCCATTACTCCTTCTCCGATCTCTGGTTTCACTGCCCTTGGATCCCAGGACACTTGGTGTCGAGGGGTCGGCTCCGATGGTATGTTGTACCTCGACACTGGTCATGGCCTTTAGCAGGTCGGATCTGACTAGCTCAGATCCATCCAGCTCTTAGAGCCGTAGGCTCAGCATCTGATCCGAGGGGATGGTGTCGGCTCCGAGTTTTTCAGAGCAGAGCCTCCCCCTCAGAATCTCGACGCTCGGAGGCTTGGCCCTGGCTCCCCCGTTGGGTCAGAGGTTTACAGCTCCTTCCATTGTCCCGTCTCATGAAGTCCATTCTCCATCGGCCTTTGATGTGGTGGAGAGAGGGTCCTTTCGATCTAATGATCTCGTTTTCAAGTTCTGCCTCAACTCCCTGTGTTTCTAACGCGGACCCAGCCATCCTGCCATCTCAAGGACAGCCTGCCGCCTGTTTGCCCCATGGTGCTCCCACTTGGGAACAGAGAAACATTGGTGAGTCCTCCTCAGAAACCCCCACTGAGGTGGTTCCTCGCAAACGTGCATGCAAAAGGAGGCACTTGGAATCCCTACCAGAGTCCCTCACAGAAGACACCAATTTGGAGGAAGTGGAAGGTCCCCCCCCCCCCCCCCAGTCATCCACCCGAGGATGTCTCCTTAGGAGACATCATAGAAATCCTACGCCAGCGTGGGGGGTGGTCTGCCCAAAACCTAACCCAGACGAATCGGTGTTCCTGGAGGCATTTGGCGCCGGACCCTCTACTTCCTGGGTGTCCTCTCCTGCGGGTCCTTTGGTGCATCTTATTAGATCTCTGGCGTGGAAGGATGCATACTACCACATCAAAATGGACAAGCGCTCTTGGAGTTTATCTGCTTCTGGCTGAGAGCCAGTCATTACCATTTGTTGTGCTCCCCTTTGGTCTTACCACATCCCGTAGGGTGTTCACCAAAGTGATGGCAGTGGTAGGATCTCACCTGAGACTCCAGGGTATACAGGTCTTCCCCTACCTGGATGATTGGCTCCTCGCTGCCTCTTCCAGGCATCAGCTCTGCCAAGCGAGGGACTCCTTTCTTCTCTTAGCCCAGTGGTTGGGCATTACCATCAATCTCAGCAAGTCATCACTGGTTCAAGTATTAGATTTCATTGGGGCTCGATTGGACATGATTCAAACCAAAGTCTTTCTTACCTCAGAGAGAATACAGTCTCTGAAGCTACATGTCCTTTGTATTCTTCAAGCTCAGTCACCAACAGTGGAAATGGTATCAAGGGCATTGGGGTCCATGGAGGCCATGATCAAACTTTTACCCATGTTGCATTTTCACATGTGGGTTCTTCAGTGGACCCTTGTGGTTCAGTGGTCCATGTTAGATCTCTCATTGTCACACCACATTTGAGTCTCTCAGGTGTGCAGGAACTCTCTTCTGTGGTGGATTCATTCTCTGGATCTTGTTCGGGGTTGCTCTTTTCTTCCACCTTCCCTCTCGACCACGTTGACCACGGATGCCTCCCTGCTGTGGGGGGGGGGGGGCGCTGCTTGGGAAGGACAGTCCAAGGCATGTGGTCCACCTGTGAGACAAAATTGCATATCAACCTCCTGGAGATGAGGGTGATGCTTCTAGTACTGCAAGCTTTCCATGCCCATCTTCCCCCAGGGATGATTGCTATCCAGACGGGCAATATGTCTGTGGTCTGGTACATCAACAAGTAGAGGGGAACCATCTTATTCCTTATGTTGCAAAGCCATGAGAGTGTGTGAGTAGGCAATCTCCACCGGCTGTTTACTGGTGGCAATGCACATTCCGGGGAGGTCCAACATTCTGGCAGACAGGCTCAGCAGGTCTATTCTGATGCCTTATGAGTGGTCTCTGAATCCTTCAGTAGCAAAACAGATCTTTCTCAAGTGAGGTCAGCCTTGCTGTGATCTATTTGCCTCTCCTTCCAATGTGAAGTGCAGCGAGTTTTTCGCTCTGAACCTCCCACCGGGGGAAGCCTCCAGAGACACTCTGATTCATGCTTGGCCCCCCTGGCCTTCTATATGCTTATACTCCTCTTCCCTTAATACCAAAATTCCTTCAGAAAGCTCACAGGATGGGGAGCTTAGTTATCCTCATTGCCCCATTCTGGCCTCACCAAGTCTAGTTCATATGTGGTCTCACCTGCTGGCTCCACAGTGTATGTTGGATCCAGTTCTAGATCTTATTTCTCATCCTTCAGGGATTCCCCATCCAGACCTGGACAGTCTGAAGCTCACTGCTTGACTGCTCCAGTTCCCATGATAGGACACCCGGCTTATCTTCACCTGTCAAAAGGATCCTGGTGGCGGCTCATAAGTCTTCCACCAGAAGGGTGTACTCCAGCAAATGGAGATGTTTTTCGATTGGGGCTTCGCAGTGTGCCCTAGATCCTTTCACTGCCCTGGTTTCTGCATTTTTAGAATTTTTGGTAGGGATCTTTCAGCAAGGTGCCAGTTCTTCTACGGTCAAAGTCCAATTAGCAGCGATTTCTAATTTTCATGTAAGTGATAACATAGCTTCCTTAGCATCTTCTAAGCTTTGCAAAGCCTTCTTAAATGGCACCTTTCTTCTTTGTCCCCCGGTGAAGGATCCTCTGCCACCATGGGATCTTATGCAAACTCTAGTTTCGGCCCACTTTGAGCCTGCAGCCTCTGTGGACCTGCAGTTTTTGTCCTGGAAGACCGCCTTCTTGGTTGCTATTACTTCTGACAGGAGGGTTTTGGAGCTTCAAGCTTTGTCTGTCAAACCTCCTTATATGATTTTTCATAAGGATAGGGTATACTTGTGTACTAATCCATCCTTTCTTCCTAAGGTAGCTTCGGAGTCCAGTATTAATCAGGTGATTAATCTTCTGGTCTTTTTCCCAAATTTTCAAAATAAGAAAGAATACAAATTGCATTTGTTGGATGTACACAGACAATTAACATTTTTATCTGCACAGGACTAAATCCTTTTGTAAGTCTGACCAACTCTTCATTTCCTACTCTAAACCCTTTTTGGGGAAACAAGTATCGAACGTCACCATTGCCCGTTGGATTTCCCAGTGTATTACATTGGTGTAATCTGCTAGGGGTTTATCCCCGCCAGGTCATGTGAAGGCACATTCCACTAGATCTATGATTACTTTAGCGGCCTTTTGGTCCAGAGTTTCATTAGATGACATCTGCACTGCAGCTGCTTGGGCTTCATCACACACATTCATCTCACATTATAAGTTGGGGCATCCTTTGGCTCTGCTGTGCTCCAAAATATCCTTCCATGAGGGTCTTCCAG
The DNA here is from genome assembly GCF_019279795.1 of Protopterus annectens. Taxonomy (NCBI): domain Eukaryota; kingdom Metazoa; phylum Chordata; order Ceratodontiformes; family Protopteridae; genus Protopterus; species Protopterus annectens. The sequence goes on along the minus strand of NC_056739.1, from coordinate 598,175,750 downwards.
GTGTTTAGTAGCTGGGGACTCTGTCCCACACGTTGAAGACCAAATGAAGACAACAACTTCAGATAAAGAAGTTATGTACTCACTATAATGTTCCATCTGTGTTTGTTGCTCTTCATTTGTCTTCAACCGTTCCCTCCTGCCTTGCATAGACTGTGTGGTGGTCTGGCGAGTAGAGGATGTGGTCACCACTAGGGTGCCTCTTACTCTCCCTTTCTTGCTTATAGAGACATTTAGCATGGAACAAGGTGTTGGGTTAGGCAGCAAACCCCTCTGAAGGGAAGAAGGAAACAGGGGTGCTATGGGTAGGTGAGGAGCTTGGAGCTTGGATCAGATGCTGGATATGTGGCAGAGTCAGATCCATGCTGGATCCGGTAACCCACAGGTTGAAGACAAATGAAGAGCAACAACTCAGATGGAACGTTATGGTAAGTACATAACTTCATTTTTTAGTCAGTCATCTGTCTTCTTAATGCAAATGTCCTTCTGAAGGCATTCTTGGTACTTCTGGCTCACTAGATAACGTTATGTCACCCAAGTTTTGCATTTGACAAGTGAACTCTGTACCTGTATTTCTACACAGTTAGATAGTTGCAGCCATTGGAGAGACACCGTAGCAAACATCTGAATGAAGAAGAACTCTCCGCATTGTATTCTCTTGTCCATGTATCTCATTAGTTCACACTTGTAGTGCTGCATACAGATGTCCTTCAAGAATGCAACTGCAGTCCTTACATATGGGTTGTCCTGCCTCAGGCAGCCCTCGGTTGGCCGGATTCCAAAGTCTGGGTCTGACGTCGGCTGATGTCGCCTCCTCCCCGACGTCATAGCGGCTGGGGTATAAAAGTATCAGCCGACGCCATCTTCCTCAGTCTTTCTTGCCGCGCGGTGCCCGAAGCAGAAGCAGTTCGCAAGTGCCAGTCGGTCAGCTCCTGTGTATTTCGTATCCGAAGTCATCAAAAAAGCTAAGTACCCCGTTGGGGATCTTTTTCTTGCCTCAGCCAATGTCAGAAAAAACTGAAAAAGTTAACTGTTTGTCTTGTGGTAAACAAATACCTCATAAGGATTTCCAATCTTACTGCCTCCCCTGCTTTGGCACAGACCACGACGTCTCGGCCTGTATCGCCTGTGCTCGCTTCAATAAGCGCACACTCAGGCGCCGGGCAGAGTTTGCTGAAGACTTTTTCGGCGACAAATTCTCCTATACCATGCCGTCGGAACAACCGACAACTCATATTTCCAAAAAAACGGAAGGACCGGGACCGACATCCTCGGCCCGCGACTTCCACCGACTCGATGCCAAAAATTGCCGCGAGTGCATCGGCCCCTTCTGAGGCGGTTCTTCCACTGCTCCGGACCGACGACACCACTTTACCAATCACTCCGGCCCCGGAGCCGGTGCCGGTGGTTGATTTTCCTCCAGATTCTGAAGCCCAAGATTTACCGGAGACCATACCAGTGGACATGGTTACTCCAGCACGTGGGGCAGCTAGGCCCCCTATGTCTATGTCTATCAAGGCCTACACACGTGCTAAGGCTGCTAGCCAGGCTAAGTCTCACCCCCCTAAAGCTCTGCCACAGCCCACTTCTGATAAACAAATCATGTCCTTAGCTGCAGACTTAATTTCCTTAATCAGAGGCTCACAGGCCCATCCTGAAAGAGGATCTCAGCCACCTTCTGATAAAAGGCCCAGGGTTGAGCATACTGATACCCCTTCTTCAGATGAAGCCTCTGGTGACTCTGATCACTCTGATACCCAGGAAGAGTCCTTCCAGGCCTACGAGGATTCTGATGTGGAGGATTCAATTCCCTCTGCCTCCCCTCCTGAGGATATTTCTTTTGGGGAAGTTCTTCACCTCCATGAGGGAGCACTTTCAGTGGCAAGGCCAGGAATACTCCAATTCCAGGAAGCGGCTTCGTACCTTCCTCAAGTTACCACAACACAGGCCTTTAGCTATCCCTCCAGTGCTTGATGTTCTGGATGATGTGTATTCAGATTCGAGTGCTTCTCCTGATTCTCTCCCTCCTGCTCCTGTCAAGCCGGACAGATACTACAGGGTTCCAGAAACTCATAAACATTTCTTTAAGGCCCATGCTGTTGATCTAGAAACTATTTCACAGGGCCCCAAAGGGGTGACTACATCCACGGCCAAAAATCCCTTGCCCTCAGACAGGGAAGCTCGGTCCCTGGAGAGGTGGGGCAAAAAAGTTTATACCTCAACCACACTGGCTATGAGAGCCCTCAATTGCCTTTTTCATATGTTTCAGTATCAGGATTTCTTGATGGATGATTTGCAGAAAAAGTTAGCCTCTCCTGAGCCTTTAGATAGGAAGGCCTTGCAGGATGTGGTTCACAACACACAGCAGGTTAGCAACCATTTTCTTCAGTGTGGATATGATGCATTGTAAGCTTCCTGTAGGGCAGCTATGACAGGGGCCGTCATACGTAGACATGCATGGTTAAAAGAACAGCCATTACCAGATCATGTTAAAGCAAAGCTTCTAGATGCACCTCTGGAAAAGCACAAGCTATTTGGTACTAATGCTCAGGATGTGTTGAAATCAATTGAGGAAAAGGCTAAATCAGTGCAAACAGTCAAGGATTTCCTCCAGGTTCAGCCTCCTAGGTTCAGCAGGAATTGGCCTTCTAAGAATTGGTCCTTTCCGGACACTGACAAATTTCAAAGGGGAAAAAACAGGCGTGCCCGAGGAAGAGGGCAATACAGAGCCTCCTACAGGGGACGCCAATGGCAACCGACTAATCAGAGAGGTGGCGCAGCGACTTCCCCTGCCCCACAGGGACAATCACAATGACTTGCCTTTGACACCACCGACCACGGCTCAAAGAGAAGCACCTTTAGGCGGAAAATTATCCTTATTTTCAAAAAACTGGCACATTTTAACAAAGGACAAATGGATTCTGGACATAATAGACCAAGGCTACAGGTTCCACTTCCATACGTTACCAACAAGACAAGGCATGCCAAACCTGCCACAAAATCAAGGGCAGAGGCATTCAAACAAATTTCAAAGCTGAAACAAATCAAAGCAATAGAAAAGGTTCCTCCTCAGGAACAAGGCCAGGGATTTTACTCAAGACTGTTCCTTGTTCCAAGAAAAGAAAAGCAATGGAGACCTATGCTGGACTTGTCTGCTCTAAACACTTTTCTCATTGTACCAAAATTCAAAATGCTGACGCTACAGCAACTCCTTCCCATGCTGGGCAAGGGGTCTTGGCTGGTTACTCTGGACCTCAAGGAGGCATACCTGCATGTCCCAGTCAGACACAGTTGCAGAAGATACCTCAGATTTCTTGCAGGGTCAGAGCATTATCAATTCTCAGCATTGCCCTTTGGCTTATCTACTGTGCCCAGAGTATTCACGAAATGCCTGGCATCAGTAATTGCACATTGCAGACTCCAGGGGATACAAATATACCCTTATCTGGACGACTGCCTTATACAAGCAGACTGCAAGCAAGCCTTGACAAAAAACTTGAATTATGTCATTCACTTACTACAGGCTTTGGGATACACAGTCAACTTACAAAAATCAAGACTACTGCCATCCCAACAAATAACTTTTCTAGGAGCCAAACTAGACACAGAATCTCAAATGGCTTACCTCACAGAAGAGAAGCAAGAACAACTACCTCATTACTTCAAAAGCCTAGCAAAGCTCACCCAGATGACTGCAAGGAAAATCCTGCAGGCCCTGGGTTTCATGACATCTTGCATTCTACTAATTCCACTGGCAAGACTACATATGAGAAAACTACAATGGTACCTAAAAAGCTTAATCCTGGACATGATGGGGTTAATACTTGACTGTTAATACTTGACTATAATTATATTCAATTCGAAGGAGAATATTTCAGGCAAACCAGGGGGGTGGCTATGGGGGCATCTTGTGCCCCCATTTTCGCCAACCTGGTTATGCTTGAATGGGAAAATCAATTTCTTTTTTCAAGTGAATTTTTCAAAAATATTTCCCTTTATTCCAGATATTTGGATGATATATTCATTGACTGATGACATCATGAGATTTATTGATTACATAAATTCCAGCACCGATTTTTTAAGATTTACATTCAAGAAAGAAAAATTAGGTATTGCCTATTTAGACACTTTTATTAGTACATCTTCTGAAGGATTTCTCAAAGATATTTAGAAAATCTACCTTTTCAAACAATTACATTGAATTTGGCAGTTGTCACCCCCAACATATTTTTAAAAATGTCCTTAAGGGACAATGTATTCGGGCAGCGAGGATGTCATCCACAAAAGACATTATGGAAAAAGAAATAGATGGCATCTCCCGAATGTTTTTGGAAAGAAACTATCCAAGAAGAATGGTGGAGAAGGTGGCCCGCCTTGTTAAAAACAATTGGGACATGAAATATAGACCCTTGTTAGGAGAACCCTTAGTGATAAACAAGAAGATGAATTCAGGTTTCAATACAATAGTTTGTGTAATTATGTTCAACCCATATACTAACCTGGTGAAGGAAATTTTAAACAGACACTGGGAATTGTTAAATACATCTGACAATATTACATCGTATATAGGGTATAAGCCCACATGTGTATGTAAGACTGCCCCCAACTTGAAAAAGTTATTAGAGGTTGGTTCCAGAATTAAGTATAGTAAAAATCGGAGTGGAACAAAAAAGTGTGGTTGTTGTAATCAGTGCAACAACATTAACGAAAACAGTAGTGTCAAATTAGACAATTTACTGAACACCCGATGTTGGAGTATCAAAGGGAACTGCAATAGTCAGAGGGTAGTGTACCTTGCCACTTGTACCATCTGCCCTGCCTACTACGTAGGCAAGACAGAGAGGAAACTCAAAACAAGGGTTTATGAACATTTGCACAGAATCAAGAAAAAAGACACTAAAAACGCACTTAGTAGGCATGTGTTGGATAAGGGTGAGGACCATACATTTAAATTCACAATAATTGACCAGGTTGAATTGTCTGTATATGGTGGCAACTGGAAAACTTATTTATCATATAAAGAAAGTGAATGGCAAATTTTTTGTGATGCAACAACTCCCCCCGGTCTAAATGATTACATCAGTATTAAACCTTTTTTACTTTTGGACCGGGGATGAGACACAAACTGTTATAAAATTACATAAAATATAAAATTTTAAAAATTTATAAATTATCATTAAATTTTATAAAATCAATATAATTTTTATAGATGTTTATACATACTGACAAATATTGATCAACTGACAATAATTCATAAGGATTATTGCCATACCTAAACTTCATTTAGGGATTTATTTATACACTAGACTACATTGTATATTATATATTGTATTCAGTTTTTAGGATTTTTGTATATTGTATGCACAGTAATAATACCTAACTAGGGCATTAATATATAGTATTGTAATACCATTTTTTTTATATGCATTACAAGGAATCTATATGTTTTATCAAGTTTTTTAAGATTTTTTAACAATATATATATATATAATAAAATGTTTCTTTAAGAATTTATTCAGTAATTTAATATGATTTTTTGGCGCTTAATTAAGTATATAAGGGGTGTCTTAAGTGATAATCTTGGTTCTGAAGAAGTCTGAGGGATTCAGATGAAAGCGCTTAACCATTACTGATTTATGGAGTGTATTGTGTCGTGGCAATAAACTTGTGTTATTACTGATTTTGGAGTTCCTACAATTTTTGGAAGATACTGACTACTTTCACCCTGTTCGAGCTGAGGACCTGATTTCTGCTGCATAATTTTGTGTTTTGGTTGTTTGGTGCACTTTTTACGTAGTTTTAAAAAGCTTATGGTCTCAACACAGCCACAACTTAGAAGCAATTATCCCACTCATCCCATGTGTACAAAGGGAATTCTTGTGGTGGGCCCAAGCAAGTCATTTAAACAAAGGTATGCATTTCAACAAGCCTCAAACAAGCCAAACCGTTACAACAGACGCCTCAGACCATGGATGGGGGGCGCACATGGAGGGCAGATGTATTCAAGGGCAATGGACTCCCCAGGAAATACATCTGCACATCAATCAAAAAGAAATGTTAGCAGTAATGCATGCAATCGAGGCCCTCGGAAAATATCTTCAGCAAGGTCATCTACTAATAGACAGACAACACCACTGTTATGTGGTACATAAACAAGCAGGGAGGTACTCATTCTTACCCCCTTTGCAGACTTAACAATGACTCTTTGGGAAAAATCCCTGAAACTGAACATACAGCTACAATCCCAGTGTAATCCGGGCAGGGACAATGTTATAGCGGACAGTCTTAAGCAGAAACATCCTGGATCCGCACAAATGGATGTTGCATCCAGACATTTTTGCACAAATAACTTCTGCATGGGGGAGGCTGGACGTAGACCTCTTTGCCTCCCACCTCAATCATCATCTGAAAAAGTTCTACACGAGGTCACATCATCCACAAGCCTGGAGAATAGATGCTCTCTCATTCAGCTGGAACTCTCTAACAATCTATGCATTCCCACCTCTACCATTGATGACCAAGGTGTTACTGAAGATCAAAGCAGAGCAACCGAAAGGCATCTTAATAGCTCCAGATTGGCCAAGTCAGCACTGGTATCCTCTGCTAAGGAGCATAACTTGCACCAAACCGTGGACCCTGCCTCTATGGTCTCCACTCTTGACTCAGCACAATTACAGGACGGTTCATCCAAACCTGCAAACTCTGCGGCTGACAGCTTGGAGGGTCCCATGATTTCTCCACATATCTCTTTCTCCAAGGAAGTTCAACAGATATTATTAGAAGCACGCAGACCTTCCACCAGAAAAGCTTATTCAGCCAAATGGAAGAGATTCAGCATCTGGAATACCAACAGGGGACAGGATGCATCAGTAATGAACATTCCACAGATATTTGAATACTTGGCGGACATGCTGCATAATGGACTTTCCTATTCTTCCATAAAAATACACGCTTCAGCAATTTCAGCAAGATACAACACCGATCCTCCTGTGTTCTCACATCCTTTGCCAAGACAATTTCTAAGAGCGGTAAAGAATATCAAACCTCCCAGAAAACCACCAGTGCCTGCATGGGACCTCAATTTCGTGTTGGAAAAATTAACTCTTCCTTCCTTTGAGCCAGCAGCATCTGCAGAATTGCAATTTCTTTCCTGGAAAACAATTTTCCTGTTAGCAATAACCTCAGCAAGGAGAGTTTCAGAGATACAGGCCCACATGGCAGTACCTACATTCCTCATTTTTCATCAGGACAGGGTTTCTTTAAGAACCAATCCTTCTTTTATGCCAAAAGTGATTTCCAGGGTGTCTCTAAATCAAGCAATTCACCTGCCTACTTTCTTCCCCAATCCTCAAAATAAAGGGGAAAAGCTACTGCACACTTTGGACATTCACAGACAACTACGCTACTACTTGGACAGAACAAAGACCAACAGAAAGTCTGACCAACTATTTGTAGCTTACGCTCCTGGAGTACAAGGAAAAGCAATTTCCAAGCAAACAATTTCAAAATGGATTGGACATTGCATCAGGTTTTGTTATTCCTACCATGGAAAGGGTGTGTGTCAGACCACACTCCACCAGAGCTACAGCCACCTCCACAGCCTTCCTAAGAGGGGTGGCTACAAAGGACTTTCTAGAAGCTGCTACATGGAGCTCCGTGCATACATTTTCCAAGCACTACAACCTCCCTTTATATTCCATATCCCGAGCAAGCTTTGCTTCGGCAGTCCTGCAAGGCATTTTAGCTACACCATCCGTATCTTAGAGCCTACCACCCCCAGCTTGGCTATGGTATTCAACCCATATGTAAGGACTGCAGTTGCATTCTTGAAGGACATAGTACAGTTTTGTACCTACCATAAATGTAGATGTCCGATAGATATGCAACTGCATTCAGGTTTTCCCTCCCTCCTTCCCCTCTGTGCATTGGGTCCACTTTCCTCCTTTTATACTTAGCTGGGGATATCTGTTATGGTGTATCTGTTTATTGTTATTGTGTATGTCTGGAATTTTTTAATCCAGTTCTAATTTTAGCCTTCCTTGGAGGGCACCTGGCATCTGGGGCAAGAAACACTGAGGAAGATGGCGTCGGCTGATACTTTTATACCCCAGCCGCTATGACGTCGGGGAGGAGGCGACATCAGCCGACGTCGGACCCAGACTTTGGAATCCGGCCGACCGAGGGCTGCCTGAGGCAGGACAAACCCATATGTAAGGACTGCAGTTGCATATCTATCGGGCATCTACATTTATGGTAGGTACAAAACTGTACTTTTTGGAGACTGTACTAAATTATCTTTTTAATGCTTTGGGGAGTTGTGGGGGAGAGGTGTTGCTTAGCAAAACATGCAGGAATGGAAGTGTACTGTCTGACAAAAGAGATTTGCCAACACACCAGCTAGTATCACTGCCTCATAACTCTGGGTTTCAGAATTTGCTATTCATCTCTGTTTACTGTTTGGGTAGTGTTTTCCTGTTTTTATCGTGTCTTTTTGAGTTTCCTCTAAGTATTCCTACTTCTTCCTAATGCAAAAACTTGCTTGTTGATTGTCTACTGTGCACTGTCCTTGCATTTTATATTTGTACTTGTGACCTGGGCATTATCTTAAAATAAGAAAAACAGAAGGATCAGTCTTACTTGCGATGAGTGATTAGAATAAAAATAACTGTGTGTTCTTTGGGGAGAAAATATGTTTGGATATAATTGAGATCTTTGAGTACGTAAGGAAATATGGTGCAAACAAAAGAAAAGTAGGCAAATTGTAGGTTCTGGAGAAAAGTTTGTCAAAAACTTGTGAGCTGATACACTGGGACATTTCTGGACTTTTAAGGTGGCTGTGTATCTTTAGTAACGACTGCACTAGAGTGAGGAAGGGCACAATTAAATATCAGCTGTAGCATGAGTGGTTAACTGTGCAAAACTGATAAGATAGACATTGCAATTGGTCTAGTTTTGAAGGTTTGTATGTAAAATAAATAGTACATATACATGATTAAGTAACATCTTTGATTTGGATGAAATATACAGCTACTTAAGAAAAGAAAATAGGATTTCTGCAGTAGTGTAATGTGTTTATATCAGCAGAACTACATAATTTAGCCCAGTTAAAATTCAGTGCGTTATAACTAGAGTAATTGTGTTCCTGTTATAGTCAAGATATGATAGAGCTGTGATAAATTTGTATGGCCAACTTGTACCAGATGATTGTTGAACATTATTTCCAGTGAATACACTTGCTGTGTTCATTAGGTACTTCGTAGTAATTGCTTTATCACTTTGTGTAGCACTAAAAGCCTTTTTCTGTTTTAATTTTTCAGAAGTTTTCTACAAAATCAGATGTATGGAGTTATGGAATCCTTTTGTGGGAAATCTACTCTTTTGGGCGAGTGCCTTATCCAAGAATTGTAAGTATTGTTTGCATGAGTTTTCTTACAAGAGGCATAATTTATGTCACTGCTGAATTATGTAGGGGGAGTCGTCTTGTTGTGATGAAATGTTGCCTTGTTGAAGATCAGAGTAAATGCCTAAAGTCAACAGCTAATCATTACCCTCTTGATAACCATAGATGTGTTGTTGTCAGTATCACCTTTATTCTCACTGATGGGGTCGGATCCAATGCGTCGGATCCATCTCAGCCTTTCCAAAAGCTCGAGGTCTTCAGGAAAGTTGGTGGGCATCCTTCCCTACCCATAATGCAGTTACCTAACTTCCTCAGATCTCGTTTGCCATGCTGTGAGAAGGATCTTCCTAGTCGGTGTCTGTTTTAGTTAGAGGGTGTTTAGCTCATGTCCGTTTCAGTTAGAGGATGTCCCATCCTACTCTTTAACTTAAAAAAAAAAAAAAAAACTTCTACCTCTTCTTTTATTTCTCAGTATAGTTTTGTAATTAGAGAGTGTACTGTTTATTGCTCTTATTAACATGTCTCAAAAAGAAGGAAAGTCTCTTGGCTTTAAAAAATGAGAGCAATGTGGCAAGAAGATGCCCCTCAGTGTGTACTGTTTGGGGCCTCTTCACATGCAGGAATCTTGTTCTCTTTGCCATGCTTTTAATCAGAGCGTGCTAATTGAGCATAAAAACAAATTGATCTTGAAGGGGTATTGAAAACCCCCTTTTCTGAGTCTGTTTCCCCCGCTTCTTCTTCTAAATTGGAGAAGTCCGAAAAGTGTGGAAATGTCCATCTCTTGCTCCGAAACCAAAACAGCCGAAATTGTCCTGTCCAACTGAACTTTCGGAGCAGACAGAGACCTTAGGATCCAAGACTTCATCGGAGCAGAAAGAGCCACCAGCTTCAAAGTCAACTATTTCTGAACCTTCAATGCCGTAATCCTCCTTACGTTCAGAGTTTCGATATTGGAGCCTATCTCCTTCCTTGGAGCCGATCACTTCTTGGCTTCCTTCTCCATTCTTGACTAAATCCAGGTCTCCTACACTTTCTACCCAGTCAACCAGGGGTCTGTCTGATGAAGATGTGGATAGGGTAGTGCAGAGGCTCCTAAAGACACCTGCTTTGGCCAAGTTACTTTTGGATCCAAGCCCACAGGTGTTGGATCTGATACAACGTTCCCCGTCGGCACCTGCTCCTCCTCTGATCCCTCATGTGATTTCAGAGCCGGGAGATTCTGGCATCCAGCTTGTGGTGATATTGGGTCCAGGACCCATTGATTCCTTCGATCAGATATCTACCCTGAGCATTTTTGCCCAGTTGGAGCAGGGAACCTTTGGGAGCCGACGCTCTCCGGACAGGTCCTTGGAGCCAGCTCAGATCTCTTCAAATCCGATTCTGCCTCTCGGGGCCTCTGCATGGATGAGTTTGGCTTGTACCTCAGCTTTGGAGCTGCTGTCCTCTGCTCTGGAGATTCCACCAGTTCCAACAACCTGTTTGTCAGGTCTAGGGAGTTCTTCAGAGCTAAGGCGGTCTGCCTTCCAGTGCTGCTGAAGGAGTGCCTGATTGCTCGCTTCTGGAGGCAGTCGGGGTGATTGTTCTCTGCACCTTGAAACCTGGCAAAAGATAATGAAAGACAAATGGGTGCAGGACATAATATCCAGGGGATATATAATTCCCTTGTCCTTCCCCACTCCCATAAACAAATCAGTTCCAGATGTTCCACCCAGTCAGAAGGAACAAGCAACATTAGAAATTCAAAAGTTGCGAAGAAAAAGTCATCCAAGAAGTCCCTGCAGACCAGAGAGGATCAGGAACTTACTCAGGATTCTTTTTAGTTCCAAAGAAAACAGGACTGGAGACCAATCTTGGATAACAGTAAACTGAACAGATAAGTGAAAAAGACCAAGTTCCAGATGGTAACACTGCAGTCGATACTTCCATTCCTGGAAAAAGACAATTGGATGTACTCTGTAGACCTTCAGGATGCATAGTACCACATTCGTATGGCAAAGTGATCCAGAAAGTTCTTGCACTTCCGGCTAGGAGCCTGTCACTTCCCATTTTGAGCTCTGCCCTTTGCTCTCACTATAGCCCCCAGGGTGTTCACGAAATGCATGGCAGTAGTGGCGGCTCTGAGGATTCTGGGTGTTTCCATATCCTGACAACTGTCTCATAACCGCCCCGACAAGCCAGGGACTATACACTTCAGCTTTGTTCCTCCCTAGGCATTACCATAAATTACGACAAATCTGCTCTAGAGCCATGTCAAAACTTAATATTTATAGGAGCAGAGATAAATATAACTAGACCAATAGCAAGACTCCCTCATGACAGAGTTCATGATGTCCGCCTTCATGTGAAATTGTTAATTAGGAAGACACGAGCCTCTGCAAAACTTGTTCTTCATGTGTTGGGGAAGATGGCAGCATCTATAGTACTTATTTCCCCTAGCTTGTCTGCATATGAGGTTACTTCAGTGGTTACTTTCCACACAATGGTCAATCCTAGAACTACCAATGTCGCACAAGATCCTCATTAACCAACTCCTGCAAAAAGGATCTCCAGTGGTGGATTCACTCTCCTTTAGTTTCTCAAGGGAGACCCTTCATCCCCCCTCACCCACAAGCCACGGTGACCACGGACACTTCCAGGTGGGGAGGGGGGGGTCATTATCTAGGGAATACAGTCCAAGGCATCTGGCAGGAGATGAGAGCAGTGATGTTGGCATTGCAAGCATTTCAAGACACTCTCCCTTTAGGAACGACAGCAATTTAGCTAGACAACATGTCAATAGTTGGTACATAAACAAACAAGGAGGAACCAGATTTTACCCCCTTTGTTGAGAAACTCTATGGGTTTGGCAATGGGCAGCGGCCTCCAACCATATTCTGAATGCAGCGTGCATCCCGGGGAAATCCAGTGTGATTGCAGACAAATTGAGCAGAGCCATATTATGGCCGCACGAGTGGTCTCTCAATCAGAAAGCTGTGGAAGACATTTTTTGGAAATGGGACTAGCCTTGCTGCAGTCTCTTTGCATCACCTACCAGTGCCAAATGCAGCAACTACCTTGGCCTGATCCATCCCATGGGGAAGTCACCATGGGATGCACTTGTTCACAGTTGGCCTCCGGGACTCCTGTATGCTTTCCCCAGATTACCCAGATTCCCAAGTTTGTACAGAAAATAGGTCTGTTGGAGACTGTGATAATCCTGGTTGCCCCCTATTGACCTCATCAAATCTGTTTTCCCTTCCTTCAGACTCATCTTGTGGACGAACCATGGATTCTGGACCCTGCTCAAGACCTGACTCTCCCGTCAGGGAAGGTGCATCCCAGCCTACACAGCCTCAAATTGACATCTTGGCTGCTCCGATTCCCTTGATTGCCAGGTTTCTCCTCCTTTCTTCCCCAGTCAAACATATTTTGTTGTCTTCCCATAAACCTTTCTACACAAAGATTGTGCAAGAGTAAATGAATAGGTTTGTAATATGGGAGAATGATAATCAGACCCCTTTTCTGTGCCCATACATTCTATTTATTCTGGAATTTCTAGTGAAACTTTTTCAGGAGGGAGCTGCTGCTTCTACTATTAGAGTTCAACTGGCAACAGTTTCAAATTTTCATATGAGAGAAAATGGTTCTACGATCATGTCGCACAGGCTCTGTATGGCCTTTTTGAAAGGAACAGCGATAAGACCCCCATACAAAAATCCATCTCCTCCCCGGGATCTAAATTTCATATTGACAAACATTATTTGTCCTCCCTTTGAACCTTCGGCCACATGTGATTTAAAGTTTCTATCTTGGAAAACACTCTTTTTAGTGGCTGTTACTTCAGCTAGAAGAGTTTGAGTTGCAAGCCTTGTTTATCAAGCCCCCATACCTGTTTTTTTATAAGGACAGAGTTTCTTTATGCACTAATCCTTCCTTTTTTCCAAAGGTTGTGTCAGAAAGTAACCTAAACCAATCTATCGAGCTGCCAGTTTTCTTCACAAACTACCAAAACAAAGGTGAATACTTTTTGCATCTTCTGGACATGCATAGACAATTACGTTTGTACTTGCACAGAACTTCAGAATTTAGGAAATCAGATCAGCTCTTTATTTCCTACTCTGAGATTAAAAAAAAAGGTCAACCAGTTTCAAAAGTTACCGTATCTAGATGGCTCATTTTTATATATATCCTGCATCTACAGCTCTAAGAACAGAACTTTTCCTTTCCCTGTTAAAGCTCATTCCACCAGGTCGTTAGCTACAACTGCAGCTTTCCAAGTAAGGTTACCCTTGAATAATATCTGTTCTGCAGCTACATGGGCAAAAACTCATACCTTCATTACTTGTTACAAACTGGATTTGGCCTCCAGGAGTAGAGCCTGTTTTGGTTCTATGGTTCTGAGGAATATTCTCCCATGAGCCACCCAAGAATCAGGTTGCTTGGGACGTGGTCCCATCAGTGAAAATACAGAAGAGATTGACAACACCTCATAAAGAAGTTATGTACTTACCATAACCTTCCATGTATGTTGTCCATCTCAACCTTTATTCTCGCAACCCACCGCACATACCCTCTGCCTATACTCCTGGGAGACCGAGTAGTTATTGGGTTGATGGATCTCCATAGCCTCAGAAATGCTGCCTTTGCCCCAGTTATGTACATATATACTTCAGGTATTGATCCATGTAAGAGACATTTTGCTAAATTGTATGATTTCATGGTGGGCAAACAAGATCTGAGGAAGTTAGTGAACTGCGTTATGGGTAGGGAAGGATACCCACGAGCTTTGCTAAAGACCTTGAGCTTTGGAAAGGTCGAGACAGATCCGACACGTGTGTCAAGATGGACAACACACATGGAATGTGATGGTAAGTACATAACTTCTTTTTTTAACAACTGTGGACATCAGATGTTAATAACATATGATGTTAAGTTGTCCAATCTTGCCTTCGTTCTTGCTGGATGGGGTTGGAGCCGATCCTCGGCTCCGACTCGGCCACTTACTGTAGCTCGAGAGCTCTTTACTGGCTCAAGGCTACCCCTTATTCCAGAATGCCCAGCGCCAGCTATCCAGATCTCATTTGCCGCTTTAGCTGCGAGGTTGAGATCAATAATGTCTCAGGCTTAGTATAATTTTTTGTCTCTCTTAAATTCAAATATTGTGCTTAAAATTATATATAATTTTTCTTTGGTAGTAGTTTTGTAAGTTTCTTTTACTGTAAACTCTCTTATCTCGTCCTTGTGCTTTACTTTTGTGCTGTGTTGGCCATCGCTCCGTAGCCGCTAGGTCTTCTGTTATTCCATGAACTCGTTTAACTTAGAGAGTTCTTCCCCTCCCCCCACCTTAAGGATAGCTGTTTAAGTTAGAGGCTCTCCTTTAAGGTCTTTATTAATTTTTAGTTTTTCTGTTGTAGTTTAACTTTTACTAAAATGTCTAAGGAAGTTAAAACCTCTGGTTTTAAAAAGTATGACTCATGCTGTCAGAAGATGTCTCTGATAGATGGGCACACTAGTGTTTATTGCTTGGGAGTTCTGCACCTGCAGGACTCTAGTGCTATTTGTCATGCCTTTAGTCCAAGGGTCCTTCAGGAGCGGAAAAACAAGCTTATCCACCATGGATTAAAACAGGATTCTCTGGCTAAAGCATTTCAGCCAGTGAAATCTTTGAAACCAGTCAGGCCGTCGGCTTCATGTTCGGAACCGACCTGTGAGCTTGACAAACCAAGTGCGTCTGTGCCGGCTGGTACCGACAAGACTACCCCTCCTTCGGCTCCAACTGTTACTTTGGAGCCTTCTCGTAGCTACAAAAGAGCTAGGTCTCCTTCTTTGGAGCCGATTTGCTCGGTGCCACAGTCACCATTACTTCAAAGCAAGTCCAGTCATCGCTCATCTTCCCAATCCTCTCGGTCCTCGAGGTTATCAGATCAGGATGTGGAGAGAGTGGTCAGTAGGTTGCTTAAGTTACAGGCCCTTGCTAAAATGCTTTCGAGCCCACCACAACAGGTTTCGGCTCCATCCGCTTCGATTTCGATTCCTCCTCTGACTATACTTAGTTTGGAGCCGGAGTCCATGGACCACTCTGATAGTGGTTCCTTCGGCTCCGATGACATCCTCATCGGCTCCGACGTTGGCTCTGATTACCTCGCTTCTTCCTCCCATCGAGGTATCTGGGTGCTGAAGCTCTCTCGTCGGCTCTGAGGGGGGAGGTGGCATCGGACCTGGTCTGACCCCACTCTCCCTCTCAAGAGAGTCTGCTCAGTTGAGCTCAGCTCCCACAATGGCCTCGGAGCAGTCGCCCTTGGAGCAGGGTGGTATTCCTGTCTCTTCACAGCCAGAGCCCTCCTTGTGTCGATACTGTGAAGCTTTCGAGGTCATGCGGAGAGTGCTGTCCCCACAGATGGCTCCACCGGCTCTGTCCCCCTCAGTGCCTGTGACAACCTCTGCTCCTCCTCCAACCCCAAAAGTGTAAGGAACCTATGCCCCAGGACACCCCATTGGGTGAACCCTCTTCTTCTGAAGCCTCCCCAGAGCATTCTGAGCAGGTCCCCCCTGGAAGAAAAAGTGCAAGAGGAAGCACCTAGACTGCCCTGAGTCTCTCACCTCAGATACAGACCTGGATGAATCGGAGGGGTCCCCAAGGTCCCCCTCTGAAGATGTTTCCTTTTCAGACATCCTTGAGATTCTCAGGCAGAGGCATAGCTGGACTACCCTAGCCCCCTCCGAGGACGAGTCTTTATACCTAGAAGCATTTGGTTCCCGACCTTCCACCTCCTGGGTGTCTCCGCCTTTTGATCCACTCATGTCTTTTGTGTCTCAAAAGGCTTGGTCAGCTCCAGATTCAATGGAACCTGTCCCGAGGAGACCCAATAAATTCATCACAGCTCCCCAAGACAAACAATCCTTAACTAAAGGTGTCCCAGTTGATTCCATGGTGGTAGTAGCCACAAAGAGAGAATTAGCTGAAACCTCCTCATCTGTCCATCCACCGAAAAAAGATTCTCGTACGATGGACGGATATGGGAAGCAAATGTTTTCATCAGCGACCTTCTCCCTTAGGTCCCTGAACTATCTTTCCCATTTTACTAGGCTTCAGAGGGATCTCCTGAAGGATCTTGGAGATACCCTACAAGATCACACAGCTGAGGGAGCTTCAGCCATGGTAGCTACCCAGCTTGCGACTCTTAATTCAATAGTCAACTCCTCCATGAGGCTTATTTCATACACTACTGATGGAGCGAGTAGAGCTGCAGGAACAGGAGTAGCTCTTCGGAGACCTTCTTGGCTGCAGCTGTGCCATTTTGTGGAACCTTTCAGAGCGTCCTTCACCAATACCCCCTTTGATGGCTCCTCTCTCTTTGGGCCTCAGGTGAAAGACACACTTACTAGGTGCCAGCAGGAAGGCAAGATGCTCTCTGATGTCGGAGTCCGGTTTTCCACTCCTACCAGACCATACCCAAAAGGTCAGAAGGGTGGAAAGATGTGGTTTCGAAAATCCCAGGGACCCTTGCCTGATGCACGTGGTGAATTTTCCCCCCAGGGGCAGAGGGGGAAATAATAACAATGGCAGACGCCGCCCTCATGGCAGAGGGGGTCCACAAAATTAGGGTGACAGAGATGCGTTCTCTTCCAAACCCTATCAACATCCCTGAAGGGATGCCCGACTGCTCAACTCTGGAGGCAGTCGGGGGAAGGCTTTCATTGTACCCAACCACCTGGCAAAATATTACAAAAGACAAATGGGTACTAGCCATTATATCCAGAGGTTACAATATTCCCTTTCATCAACCCCCTTTTGTTTAAAAAAAATCCATCCCAGATGTTCCACCCAATCTAAGGGATCAGGCAGTCACAGAAGTTTCAAGACTGCTAGAAAAAAGAGCCATCCAGGAAGTCCCCGCAGACCAAGTAGGATCCGGAACTTACTCAAGATTCTTTTGAGTGCCCAAAAAGACAGGGGACTGGAGACTACTTCTGGATCTCAGCAGGTTAAACAAATCTGTACAAAAAGAAAAGTTCTGGATAGTAACATTGCAGTCCATTCTCCCCTTTCTGGGTTAGGACAATTGGATGTGCTCCATAGATCTTCAGGACGTGTACTATCATGTAAAAATGGACAGACGATCCAGGAGATTTCTACGCTTCCGGCTAGGGGCCAGTCATTACCAGTTCATAGCTCTGCCCTTTGGTCTCACCACAGCCCCCAGGGTGTTCACCAAATGCATGGCAGTAGTCGTGGCTCACCTGAGACATCAAGGATTCCAGGTGTTTCCTTATCTGGATGATTGGCTCCTCACTGTTACCACCAGGCAGCAGCTTATAGAAGCACAAGATTACACCATCACATCCTGTGCTCAACTAGGCATCACAATAAACTTCGAAAAATCTGCCTTGTTGCTCTGTCAATTTATTACATACATAGGAGCAGAGCTAAACACAAGAAAAATTATTGTAAAATTGCATCAGGAAAGAGTTTCCATTATTCGAAAACAGGTGTCACTTCTCTTGAGGAGCAAAAGAATTCAAGTCAAATATGTTCTTCAAGTTCTAGGGTCCATGGCAGCAGCCATTTTTATAATCCCCTTAGCACGCTTTCACATGAGAATCCTTCAGTGGCTTCTTTTCACACAATGGTCCTTCCGGGAATTACCCATGTCTACATGATGCTAATTACGGAATCTTGCAAAAGACACCTTTCCTGGTCGATGGTCTCCCCACTAGTTTCTCAGGGCAGACCTTTCATGGAACCCCATCCGGTCACCACAGTGACCACGGACGCTTCCCTGATTGGGGGGGGGCATTGTCTAGGGAAGACAGTCCAAGGCTCTTGGCAACCTCACGAGTACCACTTGCACATCAACGTCCTGGAGATGAGAGCCGTGCTCCTAGCGTTGCAAGTTCTTCAAGACTCTCTCCCTGCCGGGACTATTGCAATACAGACGGACAATATGTCAGTGGTTTGGTACATCAGAAAACAGGGCGGAACCAGGTCATACCCCTTGTGCCGAGAGGCCCTTAGACTGTGGCAATGGGCGATTTCCTCCCAACGTTTTCTGATAGCAACGCATATCCCTGGGACATCCAATGTAATAGCGGACAGGCTCAGCAGGGCTATCCTCATGCCTCACGAGTGGTCTCTGAAACAAGAAATTGTGGATCTTATTTTCCGCAAATGGGGCCAGCCTTGCTGCAATCTCTTTGCCTCTTCCCTCAACAACAAATGCAGCAGCTACTTCTCCTTTGTTCCTCCTCCAGGTCAGACACCCAGGGACGTTCTAGTCCACGATTGGCCTCAGGGACTCCATTATGCATTCCCCCCCCCTCCCCATAATTCCAAAAGTCATTCAGAAAGCAAAATCGTCGGGTTGCAAAATGATTCTCATTGCCCCCTATTGGCCTTGACAAATTTGGTTTCCGTTCCTTCACACCCACCTTCTAGCCCAGCCTTGGATTCTGGACCCAGTACCAGACCTCTTGATTCATCAGTCAGGCGGGCTACACCAATCCCTCCAATCTCTCAAGCTCACAGCTCAGTTGCTCCACTTCCAATTCTAGCCAGGCTCCCCAATATTTCCCCAGCAGTGCGTGATATTATTGTTTCCTCCCATAAGACAAATACAAGGAAAGTCTATGCTAGCAAATCTATGCTGGCAAATGGAAAAGATTCTCTTACTGGGCAGAATCCAGGAATTTAGATCATTTTACAACTCCCGTACATGAGATTTTGGACTTCCTAGCAGAACTGTTTCATTCTGGTGCAGCGGCTACTACCATCAGAGTACAAGTGGCTGCCATTTCAAATTTTCATGTCAGAGTTTCTAACTCCAGCATAAAGTCTCACAAACTCTGTAAGGCCTTCATGAGAGGTACATCTCTACTTAGATCCCCAGTGAAAAAGCCACTTCCACCTTGGGATCTCAGTTTGGTTCTTGTCTCCTTGATGCTGCCACCCTTTGAACCAGTAGCATCATGTTCCTTGTAGTTTCTCTCTTGGAAAACTCTTTTCTTAGTTGCTATTACTTCTGCCAGACGTGTTTTAGAACTTCATGCACTATGTGTTCACCCTCCATACCTAGTTTTTCACAGACAGGGTTTCCCTGAGAACTAAACCCATCTTTTCTACCTAAAGTTTGTTCAGACCACAATTTGAATCAATCCATTGAACTCCATGTTTTTTTCCCTAATCATTCCAACAAGGCAAAATACATATTACACCAATTGGATGTGCATAGACAACTGCGTTTCTATCTCCATAGAACTAAAGGAATGAGAAAATCAGATCAGTTGTTCCTTTCATTTGCTAACAACAAACAAAGCCTTCCAGTTTCTAATGTAGCATTGTCAAAATGGTTATCGGACACCATAGTCCATACCTACCACTTGCGACAAAAAGATCTTCCAACAAAACCCAAATGTCATTCAACCAGATCAGTAGCTAATTCGGTAGCGTTTCAGTCTAGATTGCCCATAGATTTATTTCTCATTACAAAGTAGATGAAGCCTCCCGGGGCAGGGCTTCCTTTGGGTCCATGGTTCTGAAGAGTCTGTTCCAATGAGCCACCCAGGATTGAGGTGCTAGGGATGCTGTCCCATCCAGCAAGAATGAAGGCGAGATTGGACAACTTAACATAAAGAAGTTATGTACCTACCATAACGTTCCATGTTAGTTGTCCTTCATCTCGCCATCCTTTTTGTGTCCTTCCTCCTTCCTCGAGGATTGAGAGGAGTTTCTCAATGGTTTCACTGGCTAATTTGTTTGTTATTAGTTGCTTCTCAACCAAACCATGACAATTAACTGTATATCCAGGTTTATTAATAGATTATCTTCTATAATTATGTCTAGTGTGAGCTATCTCAAACGTGGGTAGCTGGCGCTGGGCATTCTGAGATAAGGGGTAGCCTCTAGCCAGTAAAGAGGTCTCAAGCTATAGTAAGTGGCTGAGTTGGAGCCAAGGATCAGCTCCGAACCCATCCAGCAACAAGGAAGGCGAGATGCACAACTAACATGGAACGTTATGGTAGGTACATAACTTCTTTTTTATATATGTTTCTGGTCA
Source organism: Protopterus annectens (assembly GCF_019279795.1). Classification (NCBI taxonomy): domain Eukaryota; kingdom Metazoa; phylum Chordata; order Ceratodontiformes; family Protopteridae; genus Protopterus; species Protopterus annectens. Next base: position 598,155,320 of record NC_056739.1, on the reverse strand, counting down.
CCTCAGTGGTGCATAAGGATAATGTCATGATTGCAGCTGGGCCAGCATAGGTGTGACTGGTGGTCAAAACACTGGAAGAGCTGACCGTGAAGGATTGGAGTGAGTAGTCTAGGGTGGCCTGAATAAAAATTAGTGTATGTCCTGGTGTTCTCCTCCTCCTCCTCCTCCTTACGAAGGCAGCTAACATTCCAAGCTTCAGTTCAGTTGTTCAGTGATAGAGGCAGAGAAAAGAGAATTAGGCCCTGGAAGAGAAGAACCAAATGTTACCCGGCACTCCCAGGTCTCATCTTCTATCACTGCTGATCATAAAAACTGTACCTCGGGGAATGTTGGTAGCTAATGTTAGTGATCACCCAGAGGGATGGAATGAGCAAAATGTTCATTTGGGAGATAGGAGGGCATGGATGGTCTTGAGAAAGACTTTTGTACATGTTTGTCTGTTTGATTGTGTGTGTGTGTGTGTGTGTGTGTGTGTGTGTGTGTGTGTGTGTGTGTGTGTGTGTGTGTGTGTGTGTGTGTGTACATACACACACACACACACACACACACACATGTATACACACACAGATGTATCTGTTTTTATCTATAGATATACACACACACCTTTGAAGATTCTACAGGACAGAATATACTTCTGAGTTTTTATTTAATTTAATTTGTTCTTGACAACATCATGGTGAACAGAATTGTCACAATTCCAAGTTAATTTGATAGAATTACATACATTACTTAACCCAGGGGAACAGACAATTAAAACAGTGATGTATATTAGGACAAGACAAAGTGTTCTTTTAAAGTAGACAAAGGAGACATTAGTTTTCTAATTGTAAATGAAGTATCTCTAAAAATGCATATAAATGTGTGTGTGTTTGTGAGTAGTATGCTAAAATATAAATGAATGTTAGGTTTCTTGCAGAAAACATTATAATCTAGCAGTATATATCTTGTCAGTATCTTCGGGAAGTAAACTGAATAGAATGAAAACTAAACTGATGAATCTTAACAGTATAATTACATAAAATTTTGTACATCAGCAGATATGTTTGTAGAAGAATGCAAAGTCCATGAATAGTAAAGGTAACATGTTGACTGTTGGCTACAGTCATTCAGACTATATGTTGACCTTTTATTTGCAGTGTAAGCTGTAGCTGTACCTTATTTCTGGGAGAATCCTTGCAGCTGCTGATGTAAGTCGTATGGTTCTCTTTTTTCTTAGTACTTACATCCCTTTGCAGTGCAATAGCATCTCATGCCATTGTGAGCTTCACTTTTACAGCGCAGTATAAAGAGTGAAGCTTCATCAAGAGGCATGTAGTTCCAGCAACATGCTCTGTGGACAGTTTGAGGCTGATGTAGGACTGGCACAAACTGACAATGAAACGGGTATGAACCATTTTGCAGGTGTTAGATTGAATGCATCTGTCAGACCAGTATTAGAGTGACTATCTTCCTTTTAAGGAAGGTCATTCATAATTTTAACCAAATCAGTAGTATCCCGTGAAGTTGAGGACTTCCATTTCCTGGTGATACACATCTTAGCATCAAGTAAAATCACATTGATTAGATTGATAGAGTGTAGAGAGAGGTTGAAAATCGATTAACTTAACCCTAGAAAAAGCCAAATTGTGTAACCAGTCTCAGCCAAATGTTATCAAAACTTCCTTGTACCATTTTTTTAATTCTGTAGTGAAGAACATCCACAGAAAATATGGATCCAATCCTGATAGCAACCATTTGACAACCCCAACAGTTGGGATGATTCCCTGGGTGGATTCTTGACAACTTTGCCAGAGTAGCAAAGCATTTGAATTGGGGTTTCCAGTCAAGAAACCTAAATCTATGATAGTGAGTAGCATATCTTGGAGCCAATAATAACTTCACCCACACTGCTTTGAGCCTTGGCACATTTAATTCAGTCTCCCATAGGAAACCAAACTTAGCGACCAAATTTCCGCTAGGTGTGATTAAGGTCTTATATAAGGAACTTATAACCCCACATAAGTCTGAACTAGATAACCTAGTCTCCATTAACCAGTTGTTGACCGTATATAAAGTTTCATGTCTTCTAATGTGTGATACAACCTTTTGTACAATGCCAAAATCCCTGAATCAGAGTAGTAGCACACTTTAAACTTCTCTCAGGTCAACATGCTCCCATTAAGTATTAATTGCTCCCCAAAACATTAACCCACAATAAAGTCTCATTCGTGCAATTAGATCTGGCTCCCGTAGTCCCCACTGGTGAACATCAGCATTTAGCAAGACATCAGCTATCCATCTGGGTAAAGACATGATATCAAAAAACAGGCCGACACAGTCGGTGAACTCAAAACTTTAGCAGAACTCTCCCACATACGTCTTTTAAGCAGCAATTAATGAAATATTTTGGGAGGGTTGTCCATGTATGTTGAATTGCAGGATTAACCAGATTTATAGTCTCCAAAGATCTTCAGTTAAGCTTCATTAGCATATTGCTCCAAATCAGGGAGTCCTAAACTTCCGTGGGAAGTTGGGAGAAGAAGGAGCTCCCATTGTATTGTAGTCTCTTCCCTGCCTATAGACAGTCCCCAAGACAAGATTTGAGTTTAATCCAAAAGCAGGCAGGAGGAACCAGTGGGGGGTACCTTGAGAAGCATGTCAAATCAGAGGTAAAATATACCAGAAATGGATCATATCGAAACAGAGACGCTTCCACCTTCGACAGTATGATTTAAACGTTCCCAAAATTTCACTTTAGATACTCCGTGGAGGATGTCAAAGTATTCTATATCTGGAGGCCTAGGTATGTCACTTTTCCCCCGTAATTCTGAAAAAGGGAAATCACTCATCACTTGGGGGAAGAGGATACAGTTTAATTGTTTTTGTTTCAGAAATATTAATTGTATATTCAGCGTATTTTCCATATATTTCTAGTACCCTAAACAACAACTGTAACTCTGATTCCAGGTAACCAACAAGTAGGTCATCTGCATATAGAGACAATTTGTCTCATACCCCCTAAAGTAATATGTATCTTAGCTCCAGTTGCCTTTGTTGGATAGCCAGGGGTTCCAGATTAATTTCATAATGCAGAGGGGAGAGGGCCAAGCTTGAAATTAACTTCACTATAGCTATAGAACTCAAATATAATTGAGTTATTAAACGTATAAGCTGAGGAGGGATTCCACCTGTGACATCCCCTCCTGGAGGAAATGCTACCTTACCCTATCAAAAGCTTTCTCTTCATCCAAACTGGTAACCATGAGAGTGTGTTTAAAAGTTGAGGCATACTCCATGATTAGTAGTACCCTGAAGAGATTATCAAACTTTGTTCTGCTGAGAATAAAACCTGTTTAATCTAGATTTATGATCCCTGACAGTGTTCTACCGAATGTCTCTGTTATAATGGTAGTGAATATTTTATAATCATGGTTTAAAACTGAGATTGGTCTGTAGGACAACACCAGACTAGGATCCCTGCCTGGCCTGCAGGTTACAAGAACAGCTTCCTTGCAGGTAGAGCAAGTAGTGCCAGAAGCTGAAATATTGTTTACCAAAGTACAGAATGTATCTGTTAATTGGGCATCCCACCATTTATATTCTTTGAGTATTTATATTCTTTGAGTATGCCACTCAGTGCGCACCCCATTATTTGTATACTTCGAGTATGCCATTCAGTGGGCACCTCACTATTTGTATACTTCGAGTATGCCATTCAGTCTTGCTGTTTTCCTGTTAGAAAGATTTAAACCTTCCTGCACCTCTAATGATGTAATTGGCAGTACTAAGCTGTACACACCACCTTGATCTAAAACATTTAACAGGAGTGAGGTCATGTACTTTTTAGGATCCTGTGTTAAAAGTTTTATTCATCTCCTTCATCTTAGATTCTTTAAAAGTACAGTGGATACAAAAAGTGCATACACCCCTGTTAAAATGCCAGGTTTTTGTGATATAAAACATGAGACTTCACTAAATAATTTCAACACTTTTCCCACCTTTAATGTGACCTGTAACCTGTACAATTCAGTTGAAAAACAAACAAATCTGTTAGGGGAAAAAATATAAAAAGTAAAAAATGTACAATAAGCTGGTTGCATAAATGTGCACACCCATAAACTTAATACTTTGTTGAAGCACCTTTTGATTTAATTACAACATTCAGTTTTCTTGGGTAAGAGTCTATCAGTATGGCACATATTGACTTGGCAATATTTGCCCACTCTTCCTTGCACAAGTGCTCCAAATCTGTCAGATTGCGAGGGCATCTCTTGTTCACGGCCCACTTCAGGTCACCCCACAGATTTTCTATTGGATTTAGGTCCTGGCCCATTCCAAAACTAATTATCTTCGTGTGAAGCCATTCTTTTGTTGATTTGGGTGTATGCTTGGGGTCATTGTCATGTTGAAAGGTGAAATTAATCGTAATCTTCAGCTTTCTAGCAGACACCTGAAGGTTTTGGGCCAGAAATGACTGGTATTTGGAACTGTTCATAATTCCCTCCACCTGGACTAAAGCCCCAGTTCCAGTGGAAGAAAAGCAGCCCCAAAGCATAATACTGCCACCATCATGCTTCACCATGGGGATAGTGTTCTTTTGGTGATGCAAAGTGTTGTTTTTGCGCCAAATGTACCTTTTGGAATTGTGGCCACAAAGTTCAACCGTGGTCTCATCAGACCATAACACATTTTCCCACATGCTTTTGGGAGACTTGATGTCACATTTTGCAAATTTTTGCCAGGCCTGGATGTTTTTCTGTGTAAGAAAAGGCTTCCATCTTGCAACCCTACCTCATAGTCGGGACATATTGAGAATACGGGAGATTGTTGTCACTTGTACTACATAACCAGTACTTGCCAGAAATTCCTGCAGCGCCTTCAGTGTTGCTGTAGGTCTCTTGGCAGCCTCCCTGACCAGTTTTCATCTTGTCTTTTCATCAGTTTTGGAGGGACGTCCAGTTCTTTGCAACGTCACTGTTGTTCCATATTTTATTCACTTTGTGATGACTGTCTTCACTGTGTTCCATGGTATATCCAATGCTGTGGAAATTTTGTTTGTACCCTTCTCCTGACTGATACATTTCAACAATGAGAGCCCTTTGATGCTTTGTAAGCTCTGTGCGAACCATGGCTTTTGCTGTAGCAGGCAACTGAGTAAATGTCAGGAAAATCCTACTAGGACAGCTAAACTTTATTTGGGGTTAATCAGACTCTCTTTAATTGATGGCATGTGTGTACCCAAGAAGAATGAATGCTATAATTAAATCAAAAGGTGCTTCAACCAAATATTAGTTTAAGGGTGTGCACACTTATGCAACCAGCTTATTGTACGTTTTTTATTTTTTATATTTTTCCCCCAAAAGATTTGTTTGTTTTTCAGTTGAATTGTACAGGTTATAGGTCACATTAAAGGTGTGAAAAGTATTGAAATTATTTATTGTGGTCTCATTTTTTATATCACAAAAACCTGTCATTTTAACAGGGGTGTGTACACTTTTTATATCTATTGTATTTAGTAAATAATTTCATAACATCTGAAGGAGTTGAAGTGATTTTCACTGAATTTGTATTTTTGACATGAGTGACCTGCTTTTCAACTGTCAGCTTAAGTACGTCCAGGGAGAGGTTGGAGAGGTGTCTCTGCTATGGGGAGGTTAGTGTGCTCAAAGTCTCTCAGACTTGGGGGCTTTTTTGGCTGCTCAATCTTATACGAAAGATATTTATTTCTTTCATAAGCCCATTTATTTCTCCAGAGTACCTGGCTTCCCTCTTATTACTTGCACCTGTACAAGTGCCAGTTGTCTTTAAAGAGACACCATCAGGGTCCAACACTCCTGGTGAGCTTTGTTTTCATATGATTTAAAAATGTCATTAAAGGCTTTAAAGACTTATCGTAATCCCAAAAGATAGTTAACCCCCTCACTTGACCTCTAGGAAACTCCTCCAGTGCTGATCTATATTGATCCCTTTTGCAGAAAAATTAGATCATTTTCCAGTGTTTGACTCTCTTCTCCTCAATAAAATGAATGTAAACTTCAGAATGGCATGATTGGACAAAAGATAGGTAAAATAATAACTTAAGTGTTGCCCTGTTGACTCTTAACAAAAAAAAATTGTCAATAGTAGAAAAACATTTATAGTGTTGTGAATAATGGGTAAAACCTGCAACTCATTTGCATCCATCTTCCTGAACATAGGGGAGATAAACCTTCCTAGGCCCTGCTGAAACTTCCTGAGCAGGAAGGATAGATTCTATTTCCCTACTCATCAAACACTTAAAGAAGAATATGGTAATACTGTAAATGCATTGTGTTGCAAGGTAAAATCTGTAATTGTAAATAGTTACCTTAACATATCGATACAGTACTTCATAATTCATAGGTTCATAGGTAGGTACTAGGCTATCGGCCCTAGGGCCCATACCAGCCTAGCCAAAAAATGTACCCTGGCTTTCGCCACCCAAGAAAATTATTTTCCTATGCCCCTGTCGAGCAGAGCCACAGAAGTTATCCCGGGGTGAATTTCCCATCCAATCATCAAGATTTTTCTTGAAGAGTGCTAATGAGGAGCTCTGTTTGACATAGATAGGTAGTCTGTTCCAGAGTATGGGAAGTCTCTGGGACAGGAATCTATCCCTCCAGCATGTTCTGTTTATTGTGGTGACAAGGTTTAGGTCCCTAGAGCGTGTAGCTCAGAAGGATTGGGATTTCTTTAAGTGGAGCATGTCCAACAGCTCTGGGTTTGACATAGCTTTGTATGTTAGGCAGAGATTGCCCTGAGTAGGCGATATGCGATGGAGTAAAGCTGTAGTTTTTTGAGACGGTCTGCATAGGGCATCTGTTTGAGGCCCGTAATCCCCTTTGTGAGGTATTTCTGTGGTCTTTCCAGTTGTTGTAGATGTCTTGTGAGGTACATACCAAAAGGGGCGTTGTACTCTGTAATGGGTCTAATGAGTGATGAGTAGAGGGGAGCAATGACCTCTTTTTTTCTGGATGAGAATCCTTTTGTGATGAGCCACGTAGAAGGATTTCCTGACCACTGTGGCGATGTGATTATCAAAGGAGAGACTACTGTCCACCTGTGTCCCAAGGTCTCATCACATTTTCGGCATTAAGTAGACTACCAGCTATGTGGTAGTTCATGGCTACAGAGTTTTTACCAAAGGGGATGACAATACACTTTTTGGCATTGAGCTTCAGGCCATGGCTTTGACACCAGGTATCTGTCTCAGTGAGGCCCTTTTGTAGTTTGTCCACATCATTAGGAGTTTCGATTATGGCTCCTAGTTTGCAGTCATCTGCAAACTTTGTTAGCCAAAGACCTTCTGTGTTGGCCTGCACTTCAGAGAAGTAGATACCAAACAGGAGAGGACCCAGGACTGAACCCTGCGGTACTCCACTTGTCACTGGTCTGATGTCGGATTTGGAATCCGCTACTTTCACAGTGTGGGTTCTGTCCATGAGCCAGTTGGCAACCCATCTTATGACATAGGGATTTATACCTAGTTTAGTGAGCTTATCTATAATTCCAGAGTGGGGGATGGTGTTGAAAGCCTTGGCGAGATCTAGATAAGCTGTGTGAACCATTTTACCATCATCTATGGCTTTGGTGACTGCTTCAAAGAAGTCAATCAGGTTTAGGAGACATGATCTGCCTTTTACAAATCCAAACTGAGTAGGGTCCAGAGTTTGGAGATTACTAATGTCTTTGTTTATGAGTTCCATGGTGATACATTCCATGGCCTTGCCGACCAGGCTCGTCAGGCTAATGGGGTGGTAGTTCCTGGGGTCCGTCGTGGCTCCCCCTTTGTGGAGTGGGATAACTGTCGCGGTGTGCCATTCAGTGGGTACAAAGCCTGAGGTGAAGCTATGATTGAACATGGAACTTAGGTAGGGTATCAGTTCATTCTGTAGTTCGTGTAGAACGCAGCCTGGGATATTGTCAGGTCCCATGGATGCTGTGTTCTTGGCTTTGGAGAGTGTGTTTTTTACCTGTGCAGCCGTGATTATAGGAACTTTGCATTCTTCCGGTATAGAGATGGGCCCTCTAGGGGGTGAGAGGGGGGGTAAAGTTAGCACTGAACCTATCTGCTAGGATGTTGGCAATATCAGTTGGTTCTGTATATTTAGTGCCATTATGCTGCAACTCAGAGCAGATCTGAGTGTTCCCATTTAGATTCTTGACATAGCTATAGAATGCTTTGTGGTTGTCTTTAGAGTCAGTGGCAATTTTGTTTTCGTAACTAGCTTTGGAGGATTTTATGAGGGATCTCAGCTTCTTACTGAGGTTGACCAGGGAGTTCATCCAGTCATGGGATTTTACTCTTTTTTGCAACAGTTTCTTTCTTCTGTTATAGAGTTTGTTTATGGCAGAGGACCACCAGATTGGCTTCCTTTTTTTTGGAGGATAACATCTTGGTTCTATTAGGGATAGCGTGATCCATGCACTCGTGTAAGTGCTTATAAAGTGCATTTGTGTAGGATTCGGCTGTCATACCTCTATTGTCCGTCTGCATGGGTGTCATGAAGTTTGCCACTTCTGTCTTAAGAAGTGTGAAGTTGGCTTTTGAGAAGTTTTTTACGATGGTTTCCCTAATTGGAGCTGGGGGTGGGATGTGGATGTCTAGGCTGATTAGCTTGTGGTTGGATCTGACCAACGAGGAATTGACCTCTGGTGTGGAACACTGGTTTCCCATGTTGGTGATGACCAGGTCTAGGATATTGCTGCCCCTGGTGGGGGTGTGAATAAGTTGATCCAAGGCGTTGGAATTTATGAATTCTAGAAAACGTTGAACAAAAGAGTTGGTACATGAGTAGTTTTCCCAGTTAATGGTGGGGTAGTTGAAATCGCCCATTATTAGGGTGTTGGGTTGTACCCTAATACTTTCCAGTGTATCAAGAAATGAGGAGTGTGAATCCTGGGGCACGGTGGGGGGTCTGTAGCAAGCTGCAATTTGGATTGCGGTCTTGGCCAGAGTTAGTTGCTCTTGGATAATCTCGGATGCATTATGCTGTGCAACTAGCCTGGAGGTGTGGATATCCTTAATGAATATGGACACGCCTCCGCCTTTAGTGCTTCTTTCTGGGTTAGGTGGCCGAAAGGTGTGGTATGAATTGAAGCCTGGTAATGCAGGGGTGCTCTCTGGAGCTTTGAACCAGGTCTCTGTCACTGCACAGATGTCAATGTTCTCCATTTTAAGGAGTGCCTCGAGTGAGTGCATTTTGAGGTTTAGACTTCTAGCATTGAGTAGCATTACCCTCAGATTTTGCTTGCTTGTACCAGTTACGGTGGTGAATTTGTCATTTGAACCTTGCCTAAAAAAGGCACTATAGGGGTGGCAAGAGTCTTAGCCAGTATCTGGAATCCTAAGGGCGACAGGTGCAGGCCATCTCTGGCAAAGCATCATGGACTGTCGATCATGTCGTCCTAGGCAGACAAATACTGGATCCCCTTAGAATGACACCAGAAGCTTAGCCAATTGTTGAAGTCAGTCATTTTGTCCTTGCACTGTGGTATCATTCTGGGTTATGGCAGGATGCTACTCAGGGTTAGGGTCATACCTGCCTGGGATACAAGATCGGAGAGTTCCTCCATGTCTCTTTTCATGTAGTCCAGGGAGGTGCCTCGGTCATTCACACCAACATGGACAATGACAGTGTCATATTTGTACTTATTGTGGAGTGACCTGAGTGCATGTATTATGTGGCGGATCCTGGCACCTGACAGGCAGCTGACAGTAACTTTCTCCTTGTTTAGTCTAGTGAGTGGAACATCAATGTGCCTGACTATAGAGTCACCTATGACTAGAGTGTTGGGCACGTTGTTATGCCTTATGGGCTGTGGTTGAGTGGCACACTGAGTTTGTGGGCTATGTGTCATTTGGGATGTGTTGAGGGGTGGAGTTTGCTTGCGTTTATGCTTTGGATGTCCCTGATGCTTGGGCAGGTTTTTATTGAGAGCCTCCACGAATGTAGGTGTGTGTTTTGTGTTTCTATGTGTGTGTTTTGGTGGTGTGGGTTTTGAGGGACTATGTAATGAGTGTGGTGTGGTGCAAGTATTTACCATCTCCTCTTGACTGTCTAGTCCAGTCTTTGGTGAAGAGAGCTTTGCTTCCAGTTTGGCTATATAAGTGCATCTCTCACAGGTTGTAGTGTTGGGTGGTAGGAGGAGAGGGTTGTCTGTGTACATGAGGCAATTGCTGCATTGCCCCAAGATGCCCAGATTCATCAGGTAGACAGGAGAAATCACTGGGAGCTGACCCTTAGACATGCCTGGATAAGTGCTTATTTATTAAGTACTAAAAACTGATTTCCATTAGACAAGTGAGGAAAGTTGAGTGCTGTAGTAATTTGCAGTTTATGTAGTGCTTACAATGAGTTCTGAACAAGTGCCGAGTTCAAAGAAACAGATCTGAGTGCTGAAACTAGAAAACTGGCTAGTTATAAGAAAAAAAACTAAGCTAGAAGGCTTACCTCCAACACAGAAGGGCTTGGGGGCTCAGAAGCCTACAAACAGTCTATACCACTTAACAGGCAAGGCAGGAAACAAGCTTAGATTTTTTTTTTCTTCTGTTTCCCAGATGCTCTCTTTGTACACAGTAGGAGTGCCTGAAATCAGAATATGATCTCACTGGACTCAGTTGAGTAAGCAAATGAGATGGGCTCAAAAGGAGTATCCAAACACAAATTTACAAGAGGGGCGGGCAGTTTCAAGGCCACTAAGATTAACACCAAAACAAAAACAGAGAGGGTGGGTGGCACCAACTGAAGAGCAGAGTCAAAACTTCCAGTTCAGTTAATATATATTCCTGCAACACAGTTAAATCAATTTAAGTACTGTATTCTTTGAAAAAAAGTGCAGATAAAGGTGCTTAAATTCTCTTATACGTCCAGTTGAATACAGCTAGATCTTAGCCGGCCAAAGCTGAGGTTTTTAAGCAGAAAATATTTCAAACTGTACCACTTAAATAGGCAAGGACAGGAAATCAAAGAATGTGGCTACCCCCACACCTGTAATTACTAACAAACAATAAAATTCAGCAAGCACTGACTGAAGACCAGAGTCAAAATTTCCAGTTCAGTTAATATATATTCCTGCAACACAGTTAAATCAATTTAAATACTGTATTCTTTGAAAAAAAGTGCAGATAAAGGTACTTAAATTCTCTTATACGTCCAGTTGAATACAGATAGATCTTAGCCGGTCAAAGCTGAGGTTTTTAAGCAGAAAATATTTCTAATATTACAGAAATATCTGTTGCCACAAGTCTTAGCTTTTAACACAGTAATTAGAAACCACCTGTGTCCATTGAAGGTTTTTCTGATCCCAATAGTCCCATGTTTGGCTTTGCATTCTGCCAAAAGCAGAATCTTCAATCTTCTATATAAAACCAATTAGCTGTACCTTAATCTTGAAGCTTCAAGTTAGAGTAGTTGTCGAGTGATTCACAGATACCAGTGAACCACAACTAATCAGTTTCATTGTTAGCCAGTTATTTCTGAACAAGAATTTACAGGCGTCAGTAAGACAGGATTTGGAGGTTTCATTAGTTTTCAGCAGTTCACTGCTATTAAATAATTTTAATGAGAATATAATTAAATCATTTCTAGAAGCTAATATAAAACCTTAACAGTTACAGATAATTGAAAATTAAGTTTGGAGGAGAAGCAAGAAAATTGCCTTTGGATGGTATGTACTGAAATCCATTGTTTTTGTGCCTGTGACTTTCCATTGTGCTCAGAACATAGAACATAAAGACACCTTGTCAGTTTTTGTTCGACTACTGGACACGGATATACTAAGAGTGAAAATTGTATTTTTTCTCTATGAAGTGTCCAGCATCTACAGTTTTGTTGGCATAGAGGGATAACGTCCTCACAGGGGCTCAGATGGCCCGAGAGAGAGAGAAGATTGATGAGTTAGGGCCTGCTCACCCATCTGTCTGTGCAGGGGATGTAAGCCAGGGAGCACATACCTGAAGTGTGAATTTCAGGTAAAATCCATGATGGAGACTGGCGATCAACAGAGGTTCTTTCTCTTCAAGGGGCTGAGGCCACTGTGGGGACACCTCTCTAGGAAGTGGGAGAGATGTTCCTTACATGTACCCATTTGGTGTTTCCCCTTGGTATGTAGCAGGCTTATGTGCAGTGAGAACAGGTTAAGATCTTAAAGGTACTCCCCCCCCCCCCCCAATTCCCCATGAAGAATGACAAACCAAACCATTTCCACCACTTAGTACTCACTCTCTAGAGGAAGGAGTGGACTTGAGGTTTGTTGACTGTAGGGAGCAAACGGGCAGGTCATAGAAGCAGGAGTGGAGTTTGATGGTCATCCGGGGGAAAAGGGTGGAGATTCTGTACATTTTTGCTGACAGAACTTCTGTTTCCTTAAACATTTTTATGTGCCATCCTGGACTTATTCATCTGGCGCTGGAGAAACCTGCCTTCCAAATTGACTTGAATCACTGCACACTGACCTGAGCAGTCGTGTACCAGATAAGGTAATCAGCTTAAAGTGTATGTTGGAGATTGGAAAGGACAATGTTATGGATATAGGATTGTTTGCCCCAGCCCCTCCTTTAAAGAAAGAGCTTCCTTTTTCTCCTTTCCTTGGATGCTTCTAATGTGCAGTTGCATGACAGAAGAATTGTTTACCCCGCTTTTGCATTTCTAAAATATGTAGTGTATAGTGTACTTTGATTGTCGTTTAATTGTGTGAGCTTTATGTGGATAGGAGGTATACAGACATCAGTTCAACTGTTTTCCCCTCCATCTTTTGAAGAAGCTGCTGATAAGACACCCAAGATTTTTTGTCCCATCTGATGTCCCACTGACTGGGGTTTAGTTCCAGACCCCTTTTCAATAATGATGCAGGTACATGTCCTGTTTTTGCATCAGTAAGACAGCATGGGCTTTTCCACTTTTTAACTGATCATTCTGACTGATTTAAAGTAAGGGTGTAGTATGTTGTGATCATTTTTTATGTGAGTTTTATAACTTGACAGAACCTTTGGAAATGCATGTAAACCATATTCACCAAACAGCATACATAGTAAAGCATTTTAGAGGCCACAGGGGAGAGTAATGCCAAAGTAACTCATGGTAAGTTTAAAACTACTGACTTGAGGCTACCACTTTGCTCCACATTGTTAAATTTAGTCTTTGGTTGAAAAATCTAGATAAGCAGTTTAGTGGTGGGCTTTTTACCTGTAGGGGATAAAACATGTGCTCTGCTGTCTTCTATTGGACTTGGGAGGGTATAGCCTAGAAGATGCGTTTCAAGTGACAGGAGCATGTGGAAAAACAGGCAGCTTTCTGGAGAAGACAGGGTTAACTTACCTGATGAAAGCATTTCTGAAAGCTAATTTTAAGTTATATCAATTACAGATTAATTGAAAGTTAGGCTTGGAGTTGATTTCATCTTAGAAACAAAACAGAGAGAGACCTCAGTAAACCACCAGTGAAACAAGAAAAACAAAACAACCCAAATGAAACATAGCCCACAAACTCAGTGTGCCACTCAGCCACAGCCCATAAGGCATAACAACATACCCAGCACTCTAGTCATAGTTGACTCTATAATCAGGCACACTGATGTTCCACTCACCAGGCTAAACAAGGAGAAAGTTACTGTCAGCTGCCTGTCCGGTGCCAGGATCCGCCACATAATGCATGCACTTAGGTCACTCCACAGCAAGTACAAATATGACTCTGTCATTGTTCATGTTGGTGTGAATGACCTGAGACATACCTACCTGGACTACATGAAAAGAGACATGGAGGAGCTTTCTGATCTTGTAGCCCAGGCAGGTATGACCCTAGCCCTGAGTAGCATCCTGCCATCACCCAGAATGATACCACAGTACAAGGACAAACTGATTGACTTCAACAATTTGCTAAGCTTCTGGTGTCATTTTAAGAGGATCCAGTATCTGTCTGCCTGGGATGACATGATCGACAAACCACGATGCTTTGCCAGAGATAGCCTGCACCTGTCGCCCTTGGGATTCCGGATACTGGCTAAGGCTCTTGCCACCCCTATAGTGCCTTTTTTAGGCAAGATTCAAATGACAAATTCACCACCGTAACAGGTACAAGCAAGCAAAGTCTGAGGGTAATGCTACTTAATGCTAGAAGTCTAAACTTCAAAATGCACTCACTCGAGGCACTCCTTAAAATGGAGAACATCGACATCTGTGCAGTGACAGAGACCTGCTTCAAGGCTCCAGAGAGCACCCCTGCATTACCAGGCTATAATTCATACCACACCTTTCGGCCACCTAACCTGGACCAAAGCACTAAAGGTGGAGGCGTGTCCATATTCATTAAGGATATCCACACCTCCAGGCTAGTTGCTCAGCATAATGCATCTGAGATTATCCAAGTGCAACTAACTCTGGGCAAGACCGCAATACAAATTGTAGCTTGCTACAGACCCCCCACCATGCCCCAGGATTCCCACTCCTCATTTCTTGATACACTGGAAAATATTAGGGTCAACCTAACACCCTAATAATGGGCGATTTCAACTACCCCACCATTAACTGGGAAAACTACTCCTGTACCAACTCTTGTGCTCAATGTTTTCTGGAATTCATAAATTCCAATGCCTTGGATCAACTTATCCACACCCCCACCAGGGGCAGCAATATCCTAGACCTGGTCATTATCAACATGGGCAACCGGTGTTCCACACCAGAGGTCACTTCCTCGTTGGTCAGATCCGACCACTAGCAAATCACTCTAGACATCCACATCCCACCCCCACCCCCACCCCCCTTTAGGGAAACCACCATAAAAAATTTCTCCAAAGCCAACTTCCCACTTCTTAAGACAGAGGTGGCAAACTTCACAACACCCATGCTGACGGACAATAGAGATACGACTGCTGAATCCTATACAATTGCACTTTATAAGCACTTACACGAGTGCATAGATCATGCAATCCCTAACAGAACCAAGATGCTATTCTCCAAAAAAAGCCAATCTGGTGGTCTCCTGCTATAAACTAACTCTACAACAGAAGAAAGAAACTGTTGTAAAAAAGAGTAAAAGCCCATGAGTGAAGGAACTCCGTTGTCATCCTCAGTAAGAAGCAGAGATCCCTCATAAAAACCTCCAAAGCTAGTTACGAAAACAAAATTGCCACTGATTCTAAAGACAACCACAAAGCATTGTATAGCTATGTTAAGAATCTCAAAGGCAACACTCAGATCTGCTCTGAGTTACAGCACAATGGCACTAAATATACAGAACCAACTGATATTGCCAACATCCTGGCAGATAGGTTCAGTGCTAACTTTACCCCTCTCTCATCCCCTAAAGGGCCCATCTCTATACCGGAAGAATGCAAAGTACCTGTAATCACGGCTGCACAGGTAAAAAGCACACTCTCCAAAGCCAAGAACACAGCATCCATGGAACCTGGCAACATCCCAGGCTGCATTCTACATGAACTACAGAATGAACTGTCACCCCACCTAAGTACCATGTTCAATCATAGTCTCACCTCAGGCTTTGTGCCCACTGAATGGCACACAGCAACGGTTATCCCACTCCACAAAGGGGGAGCCACCACGGTCCCCGGGAACTACCGCCCCAATAGCCTGATGAGCCTGGTCTGCAAGGCTATGGAGCGTATCATCATGGAACTTATAAACAGTGACATTGGTAATCTCCAAACTCTGGACCTTATCAAGTTCGGGTTTGTAAAAGCAGTTCATGTCTCCTAAACCTGATAGACTTCTTTGAAGCGGTCACCAAAGCCGTAGATGAGGGTAAGGTGGTTCACACAGCCTATCTAGATCTTGCCAAGGCTTTCAACATCATCCCCCACTCTGGAATTATAGACAAACTCACTAAACTAGATATAAATCCCTATGTCACAAGATGGGTTGCCATCTGGCTCACTGACAGAACCCACACTGTGAAAGTAGCAGACTCTAAATCCAACTTCAGACCAGTGACAAGTGGAGTAGCACAGGGTTCAGTCCTAGGTCCTTTCCTGTTTGGTATCTACCTCTCTGAAGTACAGGCTAACACAGAAGGTCTTTGGCTAACAAAGTTCGCAGATGACTGCAAACTAGGAGCCATAATCAAAACTCATAACGATGTGGACATCCTGCAAAAGGGCCTTACTGAAACAGATGCCTGGTGTTAAAGCCATGGCCTCAAGCTCAGTGCCAAAAAGTGCATTGTCATCCCTTTTGGTAAAAACTCTGTACCCATGAACTACCACATAGGCGGTAGTCTACTTAACACCGAAAGTGTGATGAGACCTTGGGACACAGGTGGACAGTAGTCTCTCCTTTGATAATCACATCGCCACAGTAGTCAGGAATCCTTCTATGTAGCACACCTCATCACAAAAGGTGTCTCATCCAGGTAAAAAGAGAACATTGTTCCCCTCTACTCATCACTCATTGGACCCATTATAGAGTACAACGCCCCTTTTGGTATGTACCTCACAAGACCTCTACAACAACCGGAAAGGCCACAGAAATACCTCACAAAGAGGATTATCGGCGTCAAACAGATGCCCTACTCAGACCATCTCAAAAAATTCCAGCTTTACTCTGTTGCATATTGCCTACTCAGAGGCGATCTCTGCCTAACATACAAAGCTATGTCAAACCCAGAGCTGTTGGACATGCTCCACGTAAAGAAATCCCAATCCCTCCGAGCTACATGCTCTAGGGACCTAAACCTTGTCACCACAATAAACAGAACATGCTGGAGGGATAGATTTCTGTCCCAGAGACTTACCCTCCTCTGGAACAAACTACCTATCTATATCAAACAAAGCTCCTCATTAGCACTCTTCAAGAAAAATCTTGATGATTTGATGGGAGATAGGAAATTCACCCCGGGGATCACTTCTGTGGCTCTGTTTGACAGGGGCACAGGAAAATAATTTTGTTGGGTGGCAAAAGCCAGGGTACCGTTTGGCTAGGCTTATATAGGCCCTAGGGCCAATAGCCTAGTACCTACCTGTCGACCTATGAGTGTTTATTTTCTTTATTAACATAATCTATAAGAGAAATTATCCTTTTAATATTGTCATGAGTGTGCCTATGATATATAAATCCAGTTTGATCATTATTTATTGTTTTGGATAGTGGTATTTTCATTATGTTAGTTAATATTGTCATAAATATCTTACAGTTATTATTTAGTAAAGATATAGGTCTATATGAGGTACAGAGGTTTGGGGATTTGTTTTCCTTTAGGATTGGTGTGGTTAAGGAATATCTCCAAGGGGGTGGTATTTGTGACTGAATTTCTAATTGAGTTTTATGGAAGGAGGGATAGTATTTTTGAAGGAAAAAGTTTATATATTTCCATAATTATGCTATCTATACCTGGAGCTTTATTATTTTATCCTCTTTTATTGTATCTGTAATTTCTTTGTAGGATATGGGTGCTTGCATATCTAGTTTTGAAGCAGGTTTATGCATCAGGACCTTTTCCATTAGGGTGCTGAACTACCTGACCCATGTCACAAGACTCCAGCGGGAACTGGTCAAGGAGCTAGCTGAGTCTCCCCCTAAGTCCATTTCGCAAGAGGACAAGGACTCATTCTCCGTGAGGATGGCCACTTTGAAAGCAGTCTCCAACGCGTCCCTGCGACTCCTCTCACATGCTACTGAAGGAGTGGCTAGGGAGGTGTCCATGAGGCGCAACGCCTGGCTCAGACTGTCAGTTTTTGGAACCTTTCAAGGCATCCTTTACCAATGCCCCTTATGACGGCTGTACTCTTTTTGGTAAGACCGTCAAAGAGACTTTTGTCCAGAGTGAGAAGGATGGGAAGACACTGTCTGCTGTCGGAATCTGCTTCTCTAACCCTCAAAGATCCTTTTCCTGAAGTCAGAGAAGGCAAAAGATGTGGTTCCGGAAGTCACAGTATTTCTGGGACACTTAGGGCTCTTTTTCCCCCAGAGGCAGAGGGGGACAGAATGGACACCTGCCCAGAGGCAGAGGGGGGTCTGAGGAATTTTGTGTCTCAAGAACCTTTCTCAGACAAGCCCGGACAGCAACCCTGAGGGGGTTGCCTGACTGCTCTACTCTGGAGGCATTCAGGGGACAATTGTCATTGCACCTGGCAGCATGGGAGTCCATAACATCAGACTGCTGGGTGCTTCAGATCATATCCAGAGGATACTCTTTCCCCTTTGTGGTTCCTCCCAAACACCTCCCGGATGTACCACCCATGCAAAGGGAGGCAACAGCACAGGAAATTTCCTAGCTGCTAGAAAAACGAGCCATCTAACCCGTCCCTCCAGATCATTCCGGATCAGGCTTCTGTTCCAAGATGTTCTTTGTGTTTTACTGTTGCAGTCATTACATTTGGGTACTCTGCTGGCAGGTTGCCCTCAGTTGGCCTGAATACCAAAGTCTTGGGTCCTGTGTCGGTTGCTGTCTCTTCTTCCATGAAGTCAGGTCATCAGGGGTGTAAAACATGCAGCTGACACCATTTTACTCCGTCTTTCTTGCCACGCGGTGCCCGAAGCAGAAGCAGTTCGCAAGTGCCGGTCAGCTGACTCCTGAAATTTTCGTTTTTGAGTTTCAGAAATGAAGTCTTCAACTAAAGCTAAGTACCCCGTTGGGGAAACTTTTTCTTGCTCCTTACCAATGTCAGTAAAAGTTAATAATTGTATTACTTGTGGGAAGCAAATACCTCATAAGGATTTTCATTTGTACTGTATTCCTTGCCGAGGCCCTTACCACAACATGCCTTGCTGTCAGTTTTTTGCTAAATTTAACCAATGCACTATTAAGCGTCGGTATATTTTTGCTTCTAAATATTTTGGATCAAGATTTAACTATCCAGAAATGTCGTTGGTTAGCAATCCAACTACCGGAATTCACAAAAAACACAAAGAAAAAGACAGAGACAGGCCGTCGAGGTCCAGAACCACCGACGAAGCTTCTCCTAAGCCAGTCGCCGGTACTCAGTGAGGTGGTTTCGCAGCCCCTGTTGCCCGCTACTTTTGATTCGCAGGCCTCTACCGAAACCTATTCGTAGTCCGGTATGCTGCGAGACACTTCCAAGTATTGAACCTGCAGATGTCTCTACCCTTAGATGGGTCCAGAGCCGCTGAGCAGTCACCGGCTTCTGAGGGTGTTTTCAGGCCCAAAGATTTGTATATTAAACCAACGCCATCATCAAAAACAAGGCCAAAACCAACTTCTGTGTCTAAAAAACTGACGCATGGGCCACGTGTTCAGGCCTCTATGCCTAAAAAACAAATTATCAAAATGGCTGAGGATTTAATTACCTTGATCAGGGGTTCCCAACCCCCTCCTGCTAAGAGGCCTAGGCAAGGCACTGATTATCAATCCTCAGATCAGGTTTCCATTTCTTCCGATTCCTCATCTGATCAGGAATTTTCTATTCCACCTTATGAGGACTCTGATGCAGAAGAATCCATCCCTTCTGCTTCTCCTTCTGAGGATTTTTCTTTTGGAGAAACTTTGCATACCTTAAGGGAACATTTTCAATGGGGGAGTCAGGATTTTTCAGAATCCAAAAAGAGGCTTAGGGATTTCCTCCTTCTTCCTCAGCATAGGCCTTTGGCTATACCTCCTGTTTTAGACATTGTTCATGATGTTTTCTCAGAATCCAGCATGGCTCCTGATTCCCCTGCCTCCAGCTCCTAGTAAGCCAGACAGATATTACAGGGTTCCTGACTCCCACAAGTTTCATTTTAAAAACCCTACTGCTGACCCTGAAACAATTTCTCAGGGTCCCAAGGGTGTTAAGGCTTCTACTGCTAAAAATCCTGCCCCTTCTGATAGAGACTCCAGGGCGCTGGATAGATGGGGTAAGAAGGTTTACACGTTGGCGACCCTGGCAGTCAGGACTTTAAACTGTCAATTTCATATGCTTAAATATCAACAGCATGTCATGGGCTTACTGAAACAGAAAATGATGATGATTTCTGACTGTGTGGAAAATAGAGTTACAGGATTTATTGCATTCAGCTGAGCAAGTTGGAAAGTATGCTTTGCAATGTGGTTTTGATTTCTTGGAGGCCTCTTGCAGGGTCGCTGTAACTAGATATGTGATAAGAAGGCATGATTGGCTCAAGGAGTAAAATCTGCCTGATTATGTTAAAGCAAAATTGTTGGATGCTACTTTACAACAGGACAGCCTGTTTGTAATAAGGCAGAAGAAGTTTTGAAAAAGATGGAAGACACAGCTAAATCTATGCAAACTGTAAAAGATTTCCTACAAGTGAAGCCACCCAGGTTCAGTAGGCACTAGCCTACTAAGTATTGGTCCTTTCCAGTACCCAACAGAGCCACTCAGGTCAAACCCAGACACTCCAAAGGCTCCTGGTTTCAGTCACAAGGAACTTACAGAACAAAACAATGGGGTGCCTCCACCTCCAAATCTGGAAGTAGCAAGGCACCCCCCCCCCCCCCTACGGTAAACAGTCTCAATGAATTTCCACTGCCATTTCCAAGCACTTATCTTTTGGCAGCCCCTTTGGGGGAAATCTTTCACATCATGCACAAAATTGGCATCTAATTACCCAGGACAAGTGGGTTTTAAATATAGTATCCCAGGGTTACAGATTTCATTTTCACAAGTTGCCAATTCCAAACAGATGACCAGATCTGCCTCCAAATCAGTGGGCAGAGGCCCAGAAACAAGTTATGTCCTTCATGGATATGGGGGCTATTCAACAAGTACCAGAAAAGGAAAAAGGCAAGGTTTTTATTCAAGACTTTTCCTGATACCCAGAAAAGACAAATCATGGCGTCCAATTCTGAACTTCTCCATTCTAAATACTTTCCTGGACATTCCAAAATTCAAGATGCTGACTCTACAACAGTTACTGCTTATGCTGGGCAAAGATACCTGGTTGATAACTCTAGACTTAAAAGAGGTTTACCTGCATATCCCAATCAGGGAATCTTGCAGAAGATGCCTCCGCTTCAAAGCAGGCTGTTTGCATTACCAGCTCTCTGCACTGCCCTTTGACTAATCTACTGCGCCCAGGGTCTTCACAAAGTGCCTGGCACCAGTAATTGCATTTTGCAGAGAAAGAAACATTCAAATGTATCCTTATCTGGACGATTGTCTAATTCAAGTAGAAAACAAGGACACTCTTCTACAGCATCTGGTGTTTGTAAAAAGGCTTCTAACATGCCTAGGGTACACCATAAATGAAAAGAAATCACAACTGATATCCTGTCAAATAATTACATTCCTGGGTGCAAGCTTGAATACAACTGCCCAGATGGCTTACCTCATGACAGACAAACAAATTCAATTGATGACATACTTACCCAGCTATCTGCAAGACAAATTCTGCAGGCCGTGGGGTTCATGACTTCCTGCATTCTACAAATTCCATATGCAAGACTGCATATGAGGAAACTTCAATGGTACCTAAAAAACTTATGGAGTCAACATTGTCACAGCCTGGAAACAATGATTCCTATCATTCCTTGACTGCAACAGGAGTTCCTATGGTGGGCAGAGGCCTGTCACCAAAACAAGGGACTGTCATTCATTCCACCCCCTGCCACCCAAACCCTAACTACAGACACATCAGATTATGCTTGGGGGGCCCATCTGGCAGGGAGATGCATTCAGGGCGAATGGAGCCCAAATCAAATGCACCTACATATCAACCAGAAATAAATGCTAGCTGTACAGAAGGACTTTCTTCATCCACGACAACTACTGATAATGACGGACAACACCACAGTTATGTGGTACATAAACAAGCTGGGGAGGGTACCCACTCCTACCCCCTTTGCAGACTAGCCATGGCCTTGTGGAACACAGCCTTGACTTACCAAATACATCTACAAGCTCAGTTCCTGCCAGGAAAGCAAAATACTCTGGAAGACTAACTAAGCAGAAATCTTGTGGACCCACACGAATGGAAACTGGAGCCACAAATCTTCAGCATGTTGACATGAAAGTACAAATCTTCAGCATGTTGACATGAAAATGAGGGAGCCCAGACATAGATCTTTTTGCCTCTCCCCAAAACTATCAGTTGGACAAATTCTGCACAAGAATTCATCACAAAAAAGCTTGGAAAGTGGATGCTCTATCCTTCAGCTGGAAAAACTGTCAGTCTATTATTTTCCCCCTCTACCTCTGCTCTCCAAGGTTTTACTAAAAGTCAGACAGGAAAAAACGAAAATGATTCTGATTGCTCCAGATTGGCCTAGCCAACACTGGTACCCACTCCTACGCAAAATGTCACACCTTCCTCCATGGTACCTGCCTCAGACACCTTATCTACTGTCTCAGCAGAACTATCAAATTCTGCACACTCGGCTCCAAACTCGACCTTGCAGCATGGCTAATCAACTAATTTCACCAGTCACATCTCTCAGTAAAACTGTGATGGATGTCATTTTGGAGGCTATAAGGCCCTAGTACTAGAAAATCTTATGCTGATAAATGGAAAAGATTCTGTGCCTGGAACCAAGCACAAGGAATAAACACAGCAATGCCCAATATTCCTCAGATTCTGCAATATTTAACTAAGATGCTTCATAAGGGCCTATCTTTTTCTTCTATAAAAATCCATGCCTCTGCCATTTCGGCTCATTACAACACGTAGTCTCCTCTCTTTTCTCATCCCTTGCTAAAGCAGTACCTCAGAGGGGACAAAAATCTGAGACCTTCCAGGAGAGCACCAACTCCTGCATGGAACCTCAATTTTGTGCTGGAAAATCTCACCCTACCTCCTTTTGAACCAGCTGCTACTGCAGACATAAAATTTCTCCCTTGGAAGACAGCTTTTCTTTTAGCAGTCACTTCAGCTAGAAGGGTTTCAGAACTACAGGCTCTCATGGCAGTGGAGCCTTTCATTATCTTTTATCCGGGCACAGTGGCCCTCAGGACCAATCCATCCTTTATGCCTAAGGTGGTATCCAGTGTGGCTCTTAATCATAATCTTAATCCATCTGCCCAACTTTTTTCCCAAATCCACAGAACAAGGAGGAGCGGATTCTACATTCATTGGATTTACACAGACAACTAAGTTTCTACTTAAACAGGACAAAATCTCTAAGAAAATCTGAGCAAATTACTGGTGGCATTTGCTGCAGGGGCAGAGGGAAAGGCTATTTCAAAGCAGACTATTTCAAAATGGATAAGCCATTGTATTTGTTTCTGCTACGTGCACCATGGTAAACCTGTCCCCAAGGAGATCAGATCCCATTCCACCAGGGCTGCATCTACTTCTACAGCCTTTCTCAGAGGAGTTCCTACCAGAGACATTCTAGAAGCTGCTACTTGGAGCTCAGTTCATACATTCACCAAACATTACCATTTACCTCTCTTCTCTAAATCCAGAGCAGGCTTTGCCACTGCTGTCCTGCAGGGCCTTATAGCTGCTCCTAATGCTGTATAATTCCGTCCTCCCAAACATAGCTTTGGGATTCTACCCAAATGTAATGACTGCAACAGTGAAACACGAAGAACATAGTACAGTTGTGTACACTTACCATAAATGTAGATGTTCGAGTGTATTCACTATTGCAGTCCTGGTTACCCACCTGCCAGCCCCCTATTTCTCTCTCTTATCATACCTCTTCTTTCTTTTGCTATGCTCAAAAAGCCTTTTTGTTGTATTTGCTTTTAGTTGGAGGTATATTTTTTGTGTTCTAAATTACATGCATATTTATATTTATATATATTTTGCTCCCCATTTGGGGGGCACCTGACATTTGGGGCAAGAAAAACTGATTAAAATGGCGTTGGCTGCATGTTTTATGCCGCTGACAACCTGACGTCGTGGAAGAAGAGACAGCAACTGACGCAGGACCCAAGATTTTGTTATTCAAGCCGACTGAGGGCAACCTACCAGCAGATTACCCAAATGTAATGAATGCAACAGTGAATACACTCGAACATCTACATTTATGGTAAGTGTACACAACTGTACTTTCTTTTTGGTGCCAAAGAAAATGGGGGACTTGAGGCCCATTCTGGACTTATCTACCCTGAGTCTGTCAGTTGCCAAAGAAAATTTCCGAATGGTCACACTGCAGTCCATCATGCCGTACCTGCAAGAGAGCGACTGGATGTGCTCGTTAGGCCTCCAGGATGCCTACTATCACATAAAGATGCACAGAAGGTCTAGGAAGTTCCTCCACTTCCGGCTAGGAGTCGATCATTACCAATTTCGAGCCCTACTCTTTGGTCTCACCACAGCCCCCAGGGTGTTCACCAAAGTGATGGCGGTAGTTGTGGCTCACCTGATGCTTCAGGGGATTCAGGTCTGTCCATACCTGGACGATTGGCTCCTCACTGCTCCCACTAGGCGTCTACTTTCTCAAACCAGGCATTATTTCTTAAAGCTTGCCCTGCATTTGGGAATCACAATCAACGCATTTAAATCACTTCTAAATCCTGTCCAGGTGATAGACTACATTGGGGCAAGGATAGACACCTTACAATGCAAAATCTTCCTGACCTCTGAGTGAGTACAAAACCCAAGGATGCATGTCTCTCTGATCTACTTCTCATCTTCTATCTGCAGAATCAGTGTTGAGGGCCTTAGGTTCAATGGCAGCGACCATAATGCTTCTTCCGTGCGCCCGGTTGCATATGAGAATTCTACAGTGAACACTAGCTATACAGTGGTCCTTGCTGGAACTTCCATTATCATATCCAATACAACTCAGTTGAGTCTGTTGGGTCATCCCTTCTGTGGTGGATGGGCTCTCCGGAGATCTTGGAGGGACAACCCTTTGTTTCTGCCTATGTCCAAGCCACAGTGACCACAGATGTCTCCCAACTTGGGTGGGAGAGCATTCTTCAAGCAGGACAGTCCAAGGCCTGTGGTCCTCTGAAGAGACCAGCATGCACATAAACTTTCTAGAGATGAGGGCGGTCCTTTTGGCATTGCAGGCCCTTCATGCCTTTTTTACTCTGGGAAACATTGCAATTCAATCAGACAACATGTCAGTGGTTTGGTACATCAACAAACAGAGAGGGACCAGATCTTACCCCCTTTGTCGTTAGGCCATAAGAGTGTGGGAATGGGTGATCTCCACCAGTCGTTTTCTCATTAGCAATGCACATTCCGGGACAGTCCAACATTCTAGGGGACAGGTTAAGTCAGACTATTCTGATGCCTTACGAGTGGTCTCTGAATCTTTCATTAGTGGAGCAGATCTTCCTGGAGTGTGGTCAGCCTTTCTGCAATCTCTTCACATCTCCTTCCAGCACGAAGTGCAGTGAGTTTTTCGCTCTGAACCCCCTGCCGGGGGAGACCCCCGGAGATGCTCTAGTCCATGCTTGGCCTTGCGGTCTTTTGCATGCTTACCCTCCAGTACCTCTTATTCCAAGGTTTCTACAGAAAGCTCATCGACTGGGGAGTAAAGTGATCCTCATTGCCCTGTTTTGGCCTCGCCAGGTATGGTTTCCCTTCCTTTGGTCTCACCTTCTGGCTCCACCCTGGATCTTGGGTCCCATTCAGGATCTGATTTCACACCCATCAGGGGTTCCTCATCTGAATCTGGACAGTTTGAAGCTCACAGCGTGGCTGCTCCAGTTCCCATGATCGCTAGGACTCCTGGATTATCCTCTTCAGTAGTTAGGTCTGTTCTGGTGGCTGCTGCTAAGTCTTCAACAAGGAAGGTTTACCACAGCAAATGGAAACGTTTTTCCTTTTGGGCTTCTCAAAGGAGTTTAGACCCTTTCACGGCTCTTATTTCTGCCATTCTTGATTTCCTAGCCAATATTTTTCAACAGGGAGCTATGTGTTCGTCGTGTTTCACTGTTGCAGTCATCTTACTTGGGTTATCTGCCTGCAGGTAGCCCTCAGTCGGCCCGACTACCAGAGTCTTAGTATTTCTGGATCAGATGCTGTTACTTCTTCCATGACGTCAGGTCGTCAGAGGTATAAAACAGGTAGCTGACACCATTACATCAGTCTTTCTTGCCGAAGAGGAGCCCTAAGCAGAAGCAGTTCGCAAGTTGGGGATCCTTTTTTCTTGCTCTAACCGATGTCCGAAAAAGTTAATGATTGTCTTGCCTGTGGAAAGCAAATACCTCACAGAGATTTTCATTCTTACTGCATCACCTGTTTAGGCCCAGACCACGACATCCCTCGCTGTCGGTTTTGTGCTTTAACACCCGAACCATTCGCCATCGGGCTATCTTTGTCACAAAATTCTTTCACTCTCGTTCTCCGTATTCCGAAATGACTTCGATCATCTGAAAAAACGTAAAGATAGAGACAGACCACATAGGTCCAAAACTGCCGACGACACTTCCGTTAAGCTAGTCGCCAGTCCGCCGGTACTCAGTGAGGCGCCTTTGCAGCCCCTGATGCCCGCTTCTATGGATTTGCAGGCCTCTGCTGAGACCCATTCAGAGACCGGTGTGCCACGAGTTGTTTCTTCGACTGTGGAACCTGCGGATGTCTCTACCTTGGATGGGTCCGGAGCCGCTGTGCAGGCACCGACTTATGAGGGTGTATTCCGTCCTACCGATGTTTGAATCAAACCGACAACTTTGTTTTAGCGAAAATGACAGTTTCTCAGGCCCAGACTATGCACTACGCCTAGAAAACCGACAACCAAAGCGCATGCAGAAGCTCCCATGCCTCAGAAACAAATGCTTAGAATGGCTGAAGACCTTATTATCCTAATTAGGGAAAGCCAGCCTTCCCCTGCTAAGAGACGAAGGATTGAGTTTCCTTCTGATTCTACAGGAGTCTGATGACTCTGACCCTTCTGATTATCAGGACATGCCCTTATCAGCCTATGAGGATTCAGATGCAGAGGAATCCATTCCCTCTACCTCCCCTCCAGAGGATTTTTCTTTTGGTGAAACCTTGCATACTTTAAGAGAGCATTTCCACTGGGAATGCCAAGACTACCCTCAGTCCAAAAAGAGACTCAGAGAATTTTTAGAGTTGCCTCAGCACAGTTCTCTAGCTGTACCCCCTGTCCTGGATGTTGTAGATGATGTCATTATGAAATCCAGTCTTACTCCAGATACATTACCCCCGGACCCTAGGAAACCTGACAGGCACTACAGAGTACCTGATTCCGACAAATTTCTCTTTGAGTCCTACTGCAGATCCAGAGACCATTTCCCAGGGACCTAAAGGTATTAAGGCTACTGTAGCCAAAAATCCTACCCCTTCGGACAGGGATTCCAGAGCTTTAGATGGGGTAAGAAGGTATATCTGGGCATTGAATTGCCAGTTTCACATGCTGAAGTACCAGCAACATATTATGGAACTAATTAAACAAAAAATTCTATTTCCAGATTGTGCAGAAAATAAAAATCTACAAGAGCTAATGCATTCTGCAAAACAAGTTAGTAAGCATACTTTGCAGTGTGACTTTGATGCCCTAGAAGCATCTTGCAAGGCTGCATTCACTGGGTCTGTACTGAGAAGCCATGCACAAACCTTGCCAGATCATGTCAAATCCAAATTACTAGACGCTCCTTTAAATAAGGACTATTTGTTTGGCACCAAAGCAGAAGAAGTTCTTAAAAAGGTGGAAGAAAAAGCTAAATCTATGCAAACTGTTAAAGAATTCTTACAAGTGCAACCACCTAGATTCAGTAGGCATTGGCCTTCTAAAAACTGGTCGTTTCCAGCCCCTTCCAGGTCTTCCCAGTCCAGACCCAGGGGAAACAGGCCACCCAGACTACAGTCTCAGGGTTCGCAGAGATCTAAACAGTGGAGTGTCCCCACCCCAAAAACAGGGAGTGGTAAGCTGCCCCCTTATGGAAAAAATTCACAATGACTTTGTAATTATCCTTCCCAGCACTGCACAGTTACTTGTGCCCCTAGGAGGAAAACTTGCCCTTCATGCAAAAAACTGCATGTCCATTACTCAGGACCGCTGGGTCCTAAATGTATCCCAGGGGTACAAATTCAACTTCCATTCACTGCCAAGCCCAAGAGGGTTTCCAGATCTTCCTCCAAACCAGTTGGCAGAGGCTCAAAAGTAAGTACTTTCCCTGCTCAATATCAGAGCTACTCAACCTGTTCCAGTAGAACAAAGGGGTCAGGGTTTCTACTCCAGACTTTTCCTGGTGCCCAGAAAAGAGGACTCTTGGAGCCCAATCCTGGTTCTTTCAATTCTCAACACCTTTCTGATGATCCCAAAATTCAAGATGCTTACCCTGTAACAGCTTCTCCCTATGCTAGTCAAGGATGCCTGGTTAGTCATTCTAGACTTAAAAGAAGCTTACCTGCACATCCCCATAAGGGATTCATGCAGGAAATAGCTATGTTTCAGGGCAGGCTCTATGCTCTGTCAGTTCTCTGCACTTCCCTTTGGCTTATCTGCTGCGCCCAGAGTATTCACAAAGTGCCTGGCTCCAGCCATTGCATTCTGCAGGCAAAAAAGTATTTTCCCATACTTGGACGACTGCCTGATTCAGGCAGTCAGGAATTGCTACTTCAGCAACTGGCATTTGTAAAAAGCTTTCTCACTTCATTGGGGTACACCATCAACAAATAGAAATCACAACAGGTACCCAGTCAAAAGATTGTATTCCTGGGAGCAAGCTTGGACACAACTTCCCAGATGGCATTTCTCACTTCAGAAAAACAGGTCTATCTGACAAACTACTTCAAACAAATGGCCAGCAGAACCCAGTTTTCTGCAAGAAAAATAATGCAAGCCCTAGGGTTCATGGCCTCATGTATTCTGCTTATTCCATATGAAAAACTGCATATGAGGACACTTCAGTGATACTTAAAAAGTCTTTGGTGTCAATATTCTCAGGACCGGGAAACAGTCAATGTTAAGTTGTCTATCTCGCCTTCATTCTTGCTGGATGGGTTCGGAGCCGACCTCGGCTCCGACTCGGCCACTGTAAAAGCTCGAGAGTTGGTTCCACCGGCTCGAGGCTCCCCTTATATCCCACAATGCTAGGTGAGAGTTACCTCAGATCTCGTTTGCCGCTACAGCTATCGAGGTGTTGGTTTCTACCGGTTCTTGGTAAGTGACTTTTCTTGTGTAAGTTAGTCTATTAAAACCCCTTTAATTTTAATATTTTTACTTATTTCCCTTAGTTTAGAGAAATTTTTATCCCCTTCTAAAAAATTTCCGTTTTTTTCCCTCAAGAACTTTAAGTTCTTCCCCTGGGCCTACAGGCCTTGTTTCTTCCCTAGTGGAGTGTGTGTGTTATTTCTTATTTTAAAAAACCTAGTTAGTGTTTTATTATAATTTAAACTTGACAGGGTGTAATTAGTGTGTTTGTGTGTGTGTGATTACACCTTTAGAGATGTCTAAAGAAGCAAAGGTCTCCGGATTCAAGAAGTGTGATGCGTGCTGTCAGAAAATGTCTCTGACAGACGCTCACACTTCTTGTGTCTACTGTCTGGGACCTTTGCACCTGCAGGACTCCTGTGCTGTGTGCCATGGCTTCAGCCCCAGGGTCCTGCAGGAAAGAAAAAATAAATTGCTTTTAAGGGGCTTACTCAAGCCAGAGGATTCCCTTTCTGTATCTACAGGGAAGCCCTCTAAGGCATCTAGGTCCTCGGCTCCGACAACTGAGCCAAGACCTAAGGTTTCTAAACCTATGTCTACATCGGCTCCGGCTGGAGCCGATGAGTCTCAGTCCACAGTTTCTGTGGTTCCCTCGGCTCCGGCTGGAGCCGAGGTATTAGAAATTCCCGTGTCGGCTCCGACCAGACCTTCGGAGCCGACAACTAGGAAGAGGTCCAGGTCACCATCCCTTGGCTCCGTTCATTCGGCTCCAGGATCTCCCCTGCTGTCTGAACGGAGCCAAAGATCT
The DNA here is from genome assembly GCF_019279795.1 of Protopterus annectens. Classification (NCBI taxonomy): domain Eukaryota; kingdom Metazoa; phylum Chordata; order Ceratodontiformes; family Protopteridae; genus Protopterus; species Protopterus annectens. Next base: position 598,125,584 of record NC_056739.1, on the reverse strand, counting down.
CACTCCTCTAGGTCATCGAGGCTGTCGGATCATGACCTTCAGAGGGTAGTGAGTCGACTTCTTAAGTCCGAGGCACTGGCCCAGATGCTTCAGAGCCCGACTCATCAGTCGATGCCTGCCCCGGTCCATCAATATATTCCTCCTTCGACTCTCTTGAGCTCGGAGCCGGGTCGCGTCGGAACCGAGACTGTGATAGCGTCGGAGCCGATACAATTGTCTTCGGCTCCGTCGTCGGCTCCGATTTCTTCCTTAGAAGAATCTCGGCGCCGGACTTCCCTCGTCGGCTCCGCGGGGGTGAGTGGCATCGGACCCTTGTCCGACCCCCTCTCCCTCTCGGTGCTTCGGCACTGGTAAGTTCGGCTCCGACATCGGCCTCGGAGCCATCACTGTCGGTGCCGAGGGAGGTTCTTAGCTTCTCGGAGCGGGGACCTCTGGCTTTGCCTGACAGGGGTGCATTCGAGGTCATGCGGAGTGTGTTAGAGCCTGGCTCTACTCCACAGTCGGCTCCGTCCGCCCCTCCCTCTACGGTGCCTCAGGTCAAGTCGACTCACTCCCTCATCCCGGACCGCAGAGAGCCAGCTCCTCAGGAACCCCATGTGGGGATTTCATCCTCTTCCGAGGCCTCTCCTGATTTGGCAGAAGAGCCCCCTCGGAAGAGGAAGTGTAAGAGGAAACACATTGACTCACCTGAGTCCATCACGTCGGACACAGATTTAGATGATTCTGAGGGTTCCCCCCGTTCCCCTTCTGAAGATGTCTCATTTGCAGACATTCTAGAGATCCTGAAGCAGAGGGGAAATTGGCCAGCCCTCAACCCTTCGGAGGATGAATCTGTGTATCTTGAGGTGTTTGGCTCTCGCCCTTCCACCTCCTGGGTGTCCCCCCCCCCTTTGACCCCCTCATGCAGGTCGTTGCTAAGAAGGCATGGATGGCTCCTGATTCAGTGCACCCCACTCCCAGGAGACCCTCCAAGTTCATAACGGCACCAGCAGACAAACAGTTCTTAACAAAAGGAGTTTCTGTGGATGCTATGGTGGTAGCTGCTGCCACTAAGAAGGAGCTAGCTGATCCTTCAGTACCTGTCCATCCACCTAACAAGGAATCTAGGTCCATGGACAGGTACGGGAAGCGGATGTTCTCGTCAGCGACATTTACCATGCGTTCGCTGAACTACCTATGCCATTTTACTCGTCTTCAAAGGGACCTGATCAAGGAAGCGAGTGAAATGTTAAAGGACCCTACAGCTGCGGGTTTTCAAGATAAGATGAACACGCAGCTGGCTACCCTTAACTCCATAACCAACTCCTCCATGCGTCTTCTTTCTTACGCAGCTGATGGAGCGAGTAGAGCCGCAGGGACAGGTGTGGCCTTACGTAGGCATGCCTGGATGTGGCTATGCAATTTTGCGGACCCCTTCAAGACGTCTTTCACTAACTCCCCGTTTGATGGATCATCTCTCTTTGGTCCTCAAGTGAAAGAAACCTTGACTAGGTGCGAAACTGATGGCAAGACCCTTTCTGCCGTCGGAGTCCGTTTTTCTACTCCTTCTAGGCCTTACCCCAAAGGCCAGAAAGGTGGAAAGATGTGGTTCCGTAAACAATCTCAAGGGACTTCGCCTGACGCACAGAGTCGTTTTCCCGCCAGAGGCAGAGGCGGGAATAACAATGGTAGACGTCGCCCTAGGGGAAGGGGGGGTCCGCAGAACCAGGGCAATCGGGAAGCCTTCTCTGACAAGCCCTTTCAGCATCCCTGAGGTGTTGCCCGACTGCCCACCTTCGGAGGCAGTCGGGGGAAGATTGTCACTGTACCCTGAAGCCTGGCTATCCCTGACTCAAGACAAATGGGTACAGTCCGTCATTTCCGAAGGCTATTCTATCCCCTTTCTTCGCATTCCAAACCAATCAAAAATCCCTTCCAGATGTTCCACCGCTCAAAGGGATCTAGCGGTTTTGGAAATTTCAAAACTGCTTGCAAAAGAGCAATTCAGCCAGTTCCAGCAGACCAGCAAGGATCCGGAATCTACTCAAGGTTCTTTTTAGTTCCAAAGAAAACAGGGGACTGGAGACCAATTTTGGATCTCAGTATCTTGAACAGATCAGTCAAGAAAACAAGATTTCGGATGGTCACGCTGCAATCCATTCTTCCCCTCTTGGGCAAAGGAAACTGGATGTGCTCTATAGACCTTCAGGATGCGTACTATCACATAAAAATGAACAGACGCTCCAGAAGATACCTCCGCTTCAGGCTGGGAACCAGTCATTTTCAGTTCAGGGCCCTGCCCTTTGGTCTCACCACTGCCCCCTGGGTGTTTACCAAATGCATGGCAGTGGTAGCTTCTCACCTGAGACGACAAGGATTCCAGGTGTTTCCATATTTGGACGACTGGCTCCTCACAGCTCCCACCAAGCATCTCCTTCTGATGGCCAGGGATTACACTTTTCACATTTGTCAAAAGCTGGGCATTTCAATAAATTGCGAAAAGTCTGTTTTGTCGCCTTGTCATGCTATTACTTTCATAGGCGCAAATCTAGACACAGTAGACATGTCTGCGAGACTAACACATCAGAGAATAACAGACATTCACAAACTGGTCTCACTCCTTTTCAACAACAACAGAATCAAAGCCAGGTTAGTTCTGAAAGTGTTGGGAATTATGGCGGCGGCCATACCTCTGCTTCCATTAGCCAGATTCCACATGCGGATCCTTCAATGGATGCTCTTTACTCAATGGTCATACCAGGAACTTCCAATGTCCCACACCATTATGATCACGCAAGCGTGCAAAATCATCTCATGTGGTGGATGTCTTCCCCTCAGCTCTTGTTGGGAAGACCCTTTGTTCCACCCTCCGGTTGCTACTCTGACAACGGATGCCTCCCTGATCGGGTGGGGGCATTATCAGGGCAGGACGGTCCAGGGCACATGGCAACCAAACGAATGCCACTTGCACATAAATGTTCTGGAGATGAGAGCAGTGCTTTTAGCGTTGCAAGCCCTTCAAGACTCTCTTCCCTTAGGAACGATTGCAATCCAGACAGACAATATGTCTGTAGTGTGGTACATCAACAAACAAGGCGGAACCAGGTCATATCCTGTGTCGAGAAGCACTCAGACTGTGGCAATGGGCGATTTCTTCTCAGCGGTTTCTGATAGCAACGCACATCCCCGGGAAGTCCAATCAAATTGCGGACAAGTTGAGCAGAGCTATCCTCATGCCTCACGAGTGGTCTCTGAAAGACTCTGTTGTGAGAGAAATTTTCCTCAAGTGGGGTCAGCCTTTCTGCGATCTTTTTGCTACTCCCCAAAACAGCAAGTGCAGAGAATATTTCACTCTATTCCCTTTACCAGGCCAACCCAGCAGAGACGCTCTAGTCCAAGTTTGGCCCCGGGGACTTCTGTATGCATTTCCTCCTTTCCCACTAATCTCTCAAGTGATACAGAAAGCTATCGCTCAGAAGGCCTCATTGATCCTCATTGCTCCTTACTGGCCTCGACAGGTGTGGTTCCCCTTTCTACATCAATTTCTTTTGGAGCGACCGTGGAATCTGGACCTAGTTCCAGATCTTTTGATCCATCAGTCGGGTCAGTTTCATCGCTCCCTCCCCTCTCTGAACCTCACTGCTTGGTTCCTCCAGTTCCAACCTTAGCCAGGCTTCCTCAATTATCTCACTCTGTTCGAGATATTTTGATAGCTTCCCATAAATCTTCCACTCGGAAGATTTATTTGAGTAAGTGGAAACGCTTCACATATTGGGCTCAAGAAAAGGACATAGATCCTTTCACTGCTTCCATCCAATTAGTCCTTGATTTTCTAGCTGAACTCTTCCATGCAGGTTCATCTCCCTCTACTCTTAAAGTTCAATTGGCAGCTATTTCTAACTTTCATGTGGGTATTTCTGAATCTGCCTTAATGTCCCACAAGCTTTGCAAAGCCTTTTTGAAAGGAGTTTTTCTTCTCAGACCTCCTATAAGAAATCCTCCTTCTCCTTGGGACCTAAATTTAGTTCTTGCTTCTTTGATTCTTCCTCCTTTCGAACCTGCAGTCTCCTGTTCCTTAAAATTTCTATCATGGAAGACTCTTTTTCTGGTAGCTATTACTTCAGCTAGAAGAGTTTCAGAGCTACAAGCACTCAGCTGTCGACCTCCTTATCTATTGTTTCATAAGGACAGAGTATCCTTACGAACTAACCCGTCCTTTTTGCCTAAGGTGGTCTCGACGTCAAATCTAAATCAAAGCATTGACCTCCCTGTCTTTTTTCCAGAATATTCCAGTAGGTCTGAACAAAAATTACACTGCCTGGATGTTCATCGTCAATTGAGGTACTACTTGGATAGAACGAAACAATTCAGAAAATCTGATCACTGTTTGTCTCCTATGCGGAAAGCAGAAAGGGACTTTCAGTTTCAAAGGTATCATTATCCAGATGGCTAACATCTTTGATTTCCCTTGTATATGAAATTAGACACCAAAAACTGCCTAATAAACCTAAGGCCCATTCCACCAGAGCTTTGGCTACTTCTTTAGCCTTCCAAGACAGACTGCCTATTGACACCATTTGTGCAGCGGCTACTTGGGCTACTCCTCACACTTTCATTACTCATTACAAGTTGGACTTAGCTTGTAGGCATAGAGCTAACTTTGGTTCCACTGTTCTCAGGAGTCTGTTCCGTTAGGCCACCCGGGACAAGGTGCTAGGGACGCGGTCCCATCCAGCAAGAATGAAGGCGAGATAGACAACTTAACATATAGAAGTTATGTTCTTACCATAACGTTCCATGTTAGTTGTCTTCTTCTCGCCTTCTTCTTAGGCCCCACCCTCCTTCCTCCTGGCCTGGACAGACCTAGAGGAGTTGTGATTGTGACCTCTCTTTCTACCACCTCTTTCTTAGGCATATGCTGTTATGCATATTTCCTGGTTCAGGATGTAGGTCTTCCTTCTTTCTTCCTGTTGTTAGAGGTGGACTCTGTTTAGAGTTATTCTGTTACTATTATAAGCTGGGGTTAGCTTACAAACGAGATCTGAGGTAACTCTCGCCTAGCATTGTGGGTTATAAGGGGAGCCTCGAGCCGGTGGAACCAACTCTCGAGCTTTTACAGTGGCCGAGTCGGAGCCGAGGTCGGCTCCGAACCCATCCAGCAAGAAGAAGGCGAGAAGAAGACAACTAACATGGAACGTTATGGTAAGAACATAACTTCTATTTCCTGTCATATCTTGTCTAAGGACATAGTTTCTTTGGTGGGCAGAAGCACGCAACCACAACAAGGGACTGCTTTTCATTCAACTCCTCGCTGCCCAAACCCTGACAACAGACGCATCGGATTATGCATGGGGGGCTCATATGGCAGGCAAATGCATTCAAGGCCACTGGAGCCCAGCCCACATTCACCTGCACATCAATCTAAAAGAGATGCTAGCTGTACAGAATGCTCTGACAGCCTTCAAATACCTAATCCTTCCAGGACAACTGCTTATAAAAACAGACAACACCACAGTTATGTGGTACATAAACAAGCAGGGGGGAACCTATTCTTACCCACTCTGCAGGTTAGCCATGGCCCTGTGGAACACAGCCTTGAGCAACCAAGTGCACCTACAAGCTCAAGTCCTGGCAGGCAAACAAAATTCACTGGCAGACTTAAACAGAAATCTCCTAGACCCACATGAGTGGAAATTGGAGCCCAACACCTTCAACCTTCTGATCCAGAGGTGGGGGGACACCAGAGGTGGACCTCTTTGCTTCCCCCGAGAACCACCAGTTGAGCAAATACTGCACCAGGAACCCTCACAGCAGGGCCTGGAAGGTGGATGCCCTATCCTTTCAATGGGAAAACCTCTCAATGTATGCCTTCCCTCCTTTGCCCCCTTCTCTCAAGAGTGCTACTCAAGATAAAACAGGACGGGTCAAGGGCAGTTCTTATTGCCCCAGACTGGCCACGCCAGCACTGGCACCCACTCCTACACAGCCTGACAACAGTGCCACCCTGGGACCTTCACCAGACTCCTACCTTGCTGTCTCAACAGGAGGGACAGATTTTGCATCCACAATTGCAAACCCTAAACCTTGCAGCCTGGCTTATCTCTTGAATACCCTCCCCACCAGCAACCCTCAGCAAACAGGTGCTGGACGTCATTTTTGAAGCCAGAAGGCCTAGTACTAGGAAATCCTATGCTGAAAAGTGGAAAATATATTGTTCTTGGACTTGGTCACAAGGGAATGACACAGCAGTGCCCTCCTTACCTCTAATCCTGGATTACCTAGCAGAGCTACTCCACAGAGGCCTATCCTTCTCCTCCATTAAGATTGATACCTCTGCCATCTCAGCTTATTATAATACTGAGACACCCCTATTTTCTCACCCTCTCATCAAACAATTCCTGAGAGGGGCTAGCAACGTAAGGCCCCCAAGGAGAGCACCCACCCCTGCCTGGGACCTTAACTTTGTACTGGAAAAATTTATGCTTCCCTCTTTTGAACCTGCTGCCTCAGCAGAGTTAAAATTCCTCTCTTGGAAAACAGCCTTGCTTTTAGCCATAGCTTCAGTAAGAAGAGTGTCTGATGGCTGTGGAACCCTTCATTATTTTCCATGCTGACAGGGTTTCCCTCTGGACTAATCCGTCCTTTATGGCTAAGGTGGTGCCCACTGTGGCTCTAAACCAATCTATCCATTTGCCAGCCTTCTTCCCTAATCCCCAGAATAAAGGGGGAGGGATCCTGCACTCCTTGGATGTGCACAGACAGCTCAGGTTCTACCTTGACAGGACTAAGCCTGTCAGAAAATTTGACCAGCTGCTAGTCAGCTTTGCTACAGGGGCAGAGGGTAAGGCCATTTCAAAACAAACCATTTCCAAATGGATAGCACACTGCGTCCATTTCTGCTACAAGCACCATGGAAAACCTACCCCACAGGGGATCAGACCACATTCCACTAGGGCTACATCCACCTGTACAGCATTTCTCAGAGGAGTCCCTACCAGGGACATTCTGGAAGTTGCAGCCTGGAGTTCTGTACACACCTTCACCAAGCATTACCACTTACCTATCTTTTCTAAATCCAGGGATGGATTTGCTACAGCAGTCTTGCAAGGCCTACTAGCCAGCCCTAACACTTCTTGACTGCCTCCACCCTTCCTCAGCTTTGGGCTTCAACCTAAGTGTGATGACTGCAAGAGTGAAACACGAAGAATGTAGTACAGTTGTGTACACTTACCATAAGTGTAGATGTTCGAGTCTATTCACTGTTGCAGTCCTGGTTTCCCTCCCTTCAGCCCCCTGGCATTCTCCATCTTTTTGCCTCTCCTCTCTATGGCCATTCCTAACAGCATTGGTATTTCCTTTTTACTGGTGGTGTTCGTCAATATATACCAGCTCCTTTTTGGGGGCTCCTGACATTTGGGGCAAGAAAAACTGATGTAATGGCGTTGGCTGCCTGTTTTATACCCCTGACAACCTGACGTCATGGAAGAAGCAACAGCATCCAATGCAAAAATACGAAGACTCTGTATTCGGTCCAACTGAGGGCTACCTGCAGGCAGATAACCCAAGTGTGATGACTGCAACAGTGAATACACTCTAACATATACATTTATGATAAGTGTACACAACTGTACTTTCTTCTACTATCAAAGTTCAGTTGGCTGCTATTTCTCATTTTCATGTGGGTGAGAAGTCTGCCTCACTGGCCTTCTCCAGACTGTCTAAAGCCTTTATCAAAGGGACCTTTCTGTTAAGCCCCCCCGGTCAAAGATCCTGTTCCCCCCATGAGACATTACTATGGTTCTTCAAGCTTTGGTCGCTCCACCTTTTGAACTTGCCGCAACCCCAGATCTAAAATTCTTATCGTGGAAAACAGCATTCCTGGTGGCTATCACTTCTGCTAAAGGGTTTCAGAACTGCAAGCATTGTCCATCAAAGTTCCATATATGATTTGTCATAAAGATAGGATTTCCCTTCGGACCAATCCGTCCTTTCCTCCTAAGGTGGTATCACAAGTTAATATCAATCAAACAATTAATTTACCTGTCTTCTTTCCTAACTTTGCTAACAAAATGGAATACAAATTCCACTTGTTGAATGTTCATAGATAGTTAAGATTTTATTTACACAGGACCAAAAACTTCTGTAAATCCGATCAGCTGTTTGTGTCATTTTATAAACCTTTTGTGGGTAAACCTATCTCGAAGGTCACTATTGCTAGGTGGATTTCCTCATGCATCCTTCAGGTCTATAAAGCCAAAGGTATGTCTCCTCCAGGTCAGGTGAAAGCTCTTTCCACTAGGTCCATGGCTACTTCTGTGGCCTTTTGGTCTAGAGTCTCATTGAATGATATTTGTTCTGCAGCTACTTGGTCCTCATCTCTTACCTTTATTTCTCACTACAAATTGGATTTGACTTCTAGAAGGAGAGCATCTTTTGGTTCCGCGGTTCTCCAGAATATCCTTCCATGAGGGCCACCCAGGAGTTTAGTAGCTGGGGACTCTATCCCACAGGTTGAAGACCAACTGAAGTAAACTACTTCAGATAAAGAAGTTATGTACTCACCATAACGTTCCATCTGAGTAGTTCTACTTCATTTGTCTTCAACTGTCCCTCCCTCTTTCTCCCTGACCTTGTCATATGAACAGCCTGCGGTTGTAGGTCATAAAGTATTTTTCAGGTTGGGTTATCAGTATAAGGGTCAGCAAACTCGATCTGGGGTTGGAAGGTAGTGGAGGTGTATTACAGGTAAGGGGAGGAGCTCAGAGCAGATGCTAGTGAAATTGCTGGCTCTGATCCGATATGGATCCAGTATCCCCACAGATTGAAGATAAATGAAGTAGAACTACTCAGATGGAACGTTATAGTGAGTACATAACTTCTTTTTACCGACCAATATGTTGCACGCACAAGCCAGTACAAAAAGGCAGCTTAGAAATTTTAACATTTGAGCATACGTACGTCAAAAAAGAAGTTAATCTGCTGATTTGGAGATTAGACTGATTTCAGTTAAACATTTTTACTGCAGTGTAAGCAACATAATGGTTCTAATCAACGTTTGTTACATTGTTACAGTGATGAAATACGAAAAGCACATACTAGAGAATATGAACATTTTCTAGTAACATTACTAGTGAATGTTTTCACTGCAGAAACAGTACTTGCTGAAGTGGGATGTTTGTGCAGTTACAAGTACTGCTTTTCTGTTTTAAATAGTTTATGTTAATATTGTATACTGTGCCTTCAGAATAACAGGTTTATTATTTTAACTCGGGTAATCCTGTGGTGCATATTTCCTCAGCACAGAAATGAACTATAATCTTTAAGGGGCTTGATGATTCTTTTATATACTTTCTAAGTTTTGTTCAATTTCTGTAGCTTTAACATATGTCTGTGATGGTATGAAAATTACTTGTGTGTTTACTTATCATTAAGACATTGTAGGAACAGCACAGTTATTTACAAAATACAAAGCATGCTGGCAAGCAGTGTTACAGCATTTCAGTGCTACCAGTCTCAAAAATGTTTCACTTTTCCAGAAATCAAGTTAATATTTTATAAAACTAAAGTATCATATTTTACTTGAAGGATGTGCTGAATTGATCTTTCCAAAATACTCTTTCATTTCTAAGTGTAGTACAAAGTAAAATCTTAATGAGCAAACTGCTGCAAAAAACATGTGTGTGTGTGGGAATGTAGAAATAATTCCATTGTGTAAGTGTTTTAAAGAACTTTGGGAGATTTATGCCCTACCATGCAGTTGTTATGCAACAACCGACATGTTGTGCTTTAATGCTCAACTAAAGTAGACATTTTGGAAGTATTTTTCCCTACTATTTGAGCCAATGTCATGGAACGTCTTTGTAAATCTCCATTTGGGTTCACCCTGTGTTCTTTTCCAGTTTGGTGGGAGGTTTTTTTGTTTTTTGTTTTTTTTATGTAAATGTGTCCTGCATTTGGTGCATGCTATGCTAGCTCTTTTCTGCTACTTGCAAAGTTTTCATTTTGAGTTTAATTGTAAATGGTAAAAACTTTCCCACTTGATGCTGAAAGCTAAGCCTCGTAAGTATCTATACAACTGGCAGACTATGAGCTAAAACTAGCAGGATCAGTAAGACAGCAGTGTTGTCTGGGAATGGAGCATGATGTGAAGGATAATGAAAGTATGGGTATCCTAGCTCAAAGAAGGGTTAGAAGCAATTGGCGTAGTTAGTGGGGCTGGTGGGAGAAGAAGGTGCTGCAACAGTGATCTGTTCGAGGATCTACTGTTATGGTGAGTTGTCCAACAGTTGTACAATGTTATTCTTTTAGGTCAGTGTTGCAGTAGTCCCTACTGCTGGAGTGATTCCCAGAGCTTTAAGGTATATGGGTGATAGCTTGGGAAGAGTGGCTGGGGTTCAGCATGCCCTGAAAAATTGCTTAGCAAAGGCCACCCTAGCTGTAGAGTCAGTGTCCAGTAGTATGAACTACTAACAGTAGTGATCTGTTTGAAAATGTACCATTATGGCAAGTGGCCCATATAGATATACTTTACATCTTATCATAGTACAAGTGCAGATTAATAAGTGTTTTGTTAGCGTTAGTATCAGTTTGACCCTACCTTTTGGAGTTTTCAGGTAAGCACCCCACTGGGAAATTTCTCATTTTGATTATATGCATGAGTATGTCTTTTGTAGTTTTTTTGGGTGTGTGGTATAAGTATCAGAAGCCAAAGCTTCTTAGGTGCATTCTGTGATGGAAACAGATGCCTCATAAAGACTTCTATATCCCATATTTATGCTGTTTTGATCCTGGGCATGATGCCTTAGCTGTTCTGCCTGAGCACACTCCAACCTGACGACCTCCACTAACAGTCCCCAGAACTATTAGAACCAGAGATGTTTGAGCACCTTAACCAAGGCTGCCATGGCATCATCAAGGCCTACTATGGATGCCCCACACAAAATTGAAAAAAGCACTTTTGTGCAAAAGATTAAGGAAGGAAGATGATATCCATTCAGACACTGAATACCTTCATGGGCTCATGAGCATTTAGTCCATTGAGAAGCTTTCACAGCCCCCCATTCTGGCATCCATGGAGTGGTCTGAGGCCTCTGGCACTTTCTCTCAGAAGGCAGCCTCAGACTCATACAGCAGCATGTCCTTTTTGGGTGAAATGCAGCAGTTGTTGGTTATTCTACAGATATCTGGATCATTTAGAATCATATATATTAGAATAGAATATTATATATTAGAATAGAAAAATTAGATCATTTGGAACAGGATAGCGCAGTGGTGCAGCAGTAGCATTGTCACCTCACAGCAAGAGGTTTTCCAGTTCGATTCTTGGCTGGGGTGCCTTCTGTGTGGAGTCTGTATGTCCTCCCTGCATTCGTGTGGGTTTCCTCCCATGTTACAAAGACATGCATCTAGAGTATTTCTCCCCGGGCCTCCGCTGAAAATTGGCTTTGTTCCAAGTCGGACTTTCCCGGTTAACAAATGTTAAATAAATTAATAAATAAATGTGTTTGTATCTTGATTTCTGAGGATGAGAGTGGCATCCCTGAGTGTTGATGTGTCAGGGCATCTCACATTCTAAGATTGAGGTCATTGGTATCTGTCTTTCTAGAGGGACCTTGAAGGTAGCCACTCTGAATACATTTGAAGATATCCATACACTGGATGCCCACCATCTTGCCTAATAATTGTCTGAAGTAGGCCTTATTCCCTTCATCCTTCCCAGATTCCCTGTGCTCCCTTTCAGGTTTTAATGAAGCTGACTCAGAAGTTTGTTCACATGTCTAGAAACCTGCATCCATCCCCAGAACAAGAGTCTGTCAGGGAACCGTTGAATTAGGTACTGAGGACACCTTCTCCCTTGCCTTCTGTCCACGGGATTTCTTATTTGGTGGTATTTTCTACAGAATGAAGGAGCATTACAAATGCGATTCTAATGACCTCTTAGATACTCAGGAGAAGTACAAGAGCCTTCCTGTGCTGTGCTTCCCTGTGGCACAGGCCTTACCAATACCTCTAGCAATAAAAAATGGAAAACTACACCTATTTTACAGGATAGTGAATCCCTGCAAATATCTTGATAAATTCTAATTCAAACATGGTATCCATGGATGCCATTATAGGAAGGTAACAGTTCTGGACCAGTTGGGAAAAAAGTATCCACCTTTGCCACTTGGTGTTCAGCGTTCTTAACTGCCAGAATGACATGTTGAAACCCCTTTCATTTAAAGGATAAGGCTGAGGAGATTTCAGACGAAGTCCTAATAGTTTGTTCTTGAATTGTGCAACCTTTCTTTCTGCCTAACACACTCTCTCAAATGTCACTGTGATGCTGTTGATTGCATTTTATAGGGTGCCAAGTATCAGTTGGTGATAAGTAGACTTGTCTGACTGAAGACTACCCTCTAGCTAGACGATATTAAACGTCAGCTTGAGACAGAGGGTTTTTTTAGTCTCTGTACTGAAGAGGTGTTTAAAAAGCTGGAAGAGAAAGGCAAGACTGTAACGTTACTGAGACTGTTATTCACTTTCATTCCACCATCTCTACAGCAAGAACTATCCTAAAAAAAATGTTGTCCTTTCCACAGAGATTGAGCACAGCAAAACTATTTAAGGGGTGAAAACCCACTTCAAGAAAAAATGACAAGACCAAAAATGGAAGCATGGAAGCATTCAGGACCAAGACCACAAGAGAAAACAACTTCAACGCAACAGAATTCCCTCCCAAAACCACACCTCACCATCTTTTTTTATTCACCTGCTCCACCCCAGAATGCACCATTCTAAAAGTTTGAACTTCTTTATAAAAGAGTGGAGAAAAAGTTACAAAATAAACCTGGCTACTGGAAATTTTAGCTCAAGGGTAGAAACTACATTTTATTTAAAAAAAAAATTCTCAGGAATTCTTCCAATGCTCCAAGTTCAAAGACACTTAGTAGCACCATTGTGTTGCAGGACCTCTTGTGGCAGAGAGCCAGAGGAGAGTACCCCAGCCAGTGGAATGCAAAGGGTTTTACTTAAAACTCTTCCTGATAGCAAGAAAAATTGGTCTGTATTACATTATCAAAGTTTCAAAACTTGGAATCTGATATGGTCGATACCATATAGTTGAAGTCTTGAAACATCGAAAAAGTAATAAAACACAACAACCTACAAAAACAAACCATTTAAACGCTCTAAGCAGTGGGGCAAGCCCCAATGCACCCCCTTCACTACTTAAATATACTAACTCCACACTACTGTGCAGAAAAGGGAAATCTTCCCTTTCCACGCTGTATGGAGATCTCCATTAAAAGATTCAAAGTATCAAGATTTCGATCATATGGTGTCTACCATATCAGATTCGATCTTCTGATATAGACCCAGAAAAGACAGCCCATTTAGGCTGATCTAACAAAGCAAAACAAGTTCTTAAAAGATACAAAGTTCAAAATCTTAACCTTGAAAATTTTCCTGTCTCTCTTTCCTTCCACAAGCCTTCTTGGTAACGTTGAATTTGCGGGATGCCCATGATCAATGTTGGTAGGCAGTAACACAAGTTCAGAGCAGGGGAATCCCACTCCAGTTTACCTTCTTGCCCTTCATTTTATCTGCTGCACTCAAGAGAATTTACAGAGTGACTGTTTTTTAGTAATTGTCTTTTACAGGATCAAAGGGGTTTGCATCTAACCATACCAGGGTGATTGTGTAATGCTGGCAGCAACTCTGGAGGAAACTTGGGAGACAGTGCAGTTCACCTGTTCATACTTCGAGACCCTGGGACCCTCATTGAACCTTCCTAAATCCTAGCATTCTCCAGACAGCAAACCTGGTTTCTGGACACATGACAAGACACTGCAAAGCAGAAAGGTTTTTTGCACCAAGATAAAGTGACCTTTCTAAGCTAACAATTCAGCTCTATAGTACAACTCAGCCCAATCACAATAAGGAAGTTTTTAAGGATATTGGGGTACATAGCTTCCTCCATGCTGTTGGTGCCCCCTAGCCAGACTACACATCAGGAAGTTCTAGTGGTACCAAAGAATCAGATGGTATCAGCATCCATATCCCCTGGTCTCCCCTATTCCCCGTCTACATTGTATCAGAAAGGTTCTCATGGTAGACACCATAAGTGAGTCTTAACCCGGGAGTCCTATGTAGGTTGAGACCAAATCCAGATACTAACCACGGACTCCTTAGAAACAGCATGGGGGGGTGTAAGTCTTGGGTCTGAGGGTCCAGGAGATGTGAAACTGGTTGCAAGAGAAAAGATATATCAGTATGCAGGACGTTGTGGTGATTCTGGCCTAGATCCTGAAACAAGTTTGGAAACTTGGAATTTTGCACATAATCACTGACAATACCACTGTGATGTACATCAACAAGCAAGGGGGACAGATTTGTACCAACAGTACAGGCTAGCCATGAAAGCATGTTTACTGTCACAGGGGGCAAGCATGACCATTAAGGCAGCCTGTGGCCTATCTCAGGACAACATACTTGCAGATCACCTGATCAGAATAGAACTAGACCCCAGTTAATTGCTGTTAAACAGGGACATTTTTTGTGGACTTAGTCCATAGGTAGAGTGTGCTGGAAGTCAAACTTTTTGCTTTTTCAAAAAGCAACATCTGTAAAAAAAAAAAAAAAATCTGCTGTCTTCATCAGCTGGGCAAATCTGTTTCTTTAACTCTTCTCCCCAGTCCTCCTACTCCTTAAGGTAGTACAAAAGGTATTTGAGGGCAAGCCAAGGCAACACTGGATGTTTTTCGTTAGATAGCTGCTGCAGTATTCCTAATTTATCCACTGTAAAACTTTGCAGGAGAATGGAAATGCAGCACCCCACCCATAGCTGTTGGGAGGGAATCCCAGATAGCTGTGATTGTAATCCTCCCTTCCCATGTTTCACCTGTTAAGGCAGTAGTTTTGGATGATGTCACTTAAAGTGGATTTCCAGCTTTTGTTTTGGATCAGTAGCCATTCCTTTTAATTTTTTTCTCCAGCTTGTTGAGCATCAGATATTATTTTTCTGGTTGAAGCCAAGGGTATACCTGTTTTTCATTCCCACTGTCTTGACTTATGATTCCATGGTCCAGCCTACATCGTCTATGGATTTTGTCATCTGATTTTTCCTAGCATTAAATGACTGAGTAAATCTGTGACAGTACTTCCCAGCATGTTGCACACCATTGCATAGTTTTTTTTATGTTATGTTATTCAGATGCATTTTAAATTAATGTGATTTCTTCATTGATAAGGGCACATGATACCTGTCATGATACCTCTCAACCTCTTAGAGCAAAAAATCTGGACAAAGCCTAAAATGATGGGAGGCAAATAGGGACAGATTTTAAATATTGCTCTTACAAACTTAGAAAGTTGATAGAGTAATAGGTTTTGCATTAGCATGAATTTTCTGAAGGATCTGGAGTCTTAAACTCAAACGCTTGTCATTATTTAATGACTTCACTCCTCAGCTATTTGCCAGAAAAGTGCAGATTTTAGGAGGAACACACCAAAAATATGAGGCAAAAATCTGTACAGTTGAGAGGTACTCATGAGCTGTCACCTGCTGTTGAACATGCATGAGTTCTCAGCTCCACTGGGTCTTTTCCTGTATTTTGATGAACTTTGGACTCCAGTAAAGCCCATCAGAAGAGGAATTTTGTCTTTTTTCATCAAATTTCTCTTGAAATAGTTTGGATCAACAAGCCTTTCCCTCCTTTGGAAAACTATTTTTTAATGTGGCAGATGAAATAATCCACTCTTGATCCTCCCAAAGAATTCCTCTCTGTGTGCCATAAGATATCGTTTTACCAACCTGTTGAAAATTGACATGGAGGTGTGGAGGACCCTAGTCCTCCTTGATTAGTTCATTTAATGTAGAAATTTCCTGATTTCGGTTTGCAACCTCTTTTAGAAGAATATTTTCATGCCGTAGCACTTTTCTCAGAAGAATATTTTCATGCCGTAGCACTTTTCTTCTTCACACTGGAGAAGTACCTCAAATTTAGTTGCTTTATGATTTGATTTACACACCCCAAGTTTAATGTCCTCAGTATGTGGCTTACATATAAAGTTGAATACGATTCAAATAGCAGCATTTCTGCACCCCACTCCCACAGTCTCTAAATATGCACACTCCAGGGTCACATAATGTCAGAGTAAAGAGAAAAGAACATTAAAAAGCAACCCAGCTTTTCTTTTTATTCCAAGTCACCTAGGCTCATAGTACTTAATGCAATAAACAACATGTAAAACAGTCATTGCACTAAAGTTTTAGCAGTCCAAGCCTTTTCCAAAACATACATGATGCTTTTTGTCAGCTAGATGTAAAACGATGAAATATAGCTTTCTCAGCTTCCTGACCTTACTAGAGAGTGCCTTTTCCAAAACATACATGATGCATTTTGTCAGCTAGATGTAAAACGATGAAAGATAGCTTTCTCAACTTCCTGACCTTACTAGAAAGTGCCTTTTCCAAAACATACATGATGCTTTTTGTCAGCTAGATGTAAAACGATGAAAGATAGCTTTCTCAGCTTCTTGACCTTAATAGAGTCAGGAAGACTCAATGTAATATGAGAGAATTTGTCTTTCAGTCATCTTAACCATTAGGTCTTTGAATTATGCATCTTAAGTGGCCCAGACCCTGGACTCCCAAACACTGAAGAAGCTAACCTGCTTTCCAAGTCCCCATAGTGTCAGTCATTGAAAGACTTCTGCACACAGACTGCAGAGCAGATTTTCCTGTGGCTATGTGCATTTCTAGCAAAACACCTGTCCTTTCTCTGTGATGAGTGGGTGCAGGGACAAGAATGTAGCTGTAGGCTTTGGGGCATGGGGTAACTGGAAGGCATGCATTTTACAGACTACAGAGGGTTCCCCAAAGCTGCTGAGCTGTAGCTTTAAATGAGTACTTCTTGAACATATCACTAACTTGATTATCAAAAACAATAATAATAATAAGAAAAAGACTGTGACAGACACATACCTGTAATTACTGTGGCATGTCCTGTACTTAACTGACTTCCAAAAGTGGAGGCATCTCTTTGTCTGCCCTCTTCATGTGTGGTACTGAGATGCTTTGGCATAACTGGCTGCTTTTTATTGGACCTGTATTACACTTCTGATGCACTGAACCAGTTTGTGTTGTACCCCAGTTCATTGTGTCACTCTGTGTCTCCTATTTTGTCCTGTTGTGGGTTCCACTAGTTTGAGGCCATTAGTCTGGCTTTCTGCTTAAACATGCTGTGTATGTCGGCAAAACATACCGTCCAGATTTGTAGACTAAACTTGGGATTTTTCAAGGGATGTGGGAGACAGTTCAGACTGATCATTTGAAAAAGCTTTGCTTACTTAAAAAGGTGAGACAGATGTATTGCTCAGTTCTTCTCTGTGCAGATATGGAAATGCTTGCAACAGTGTTGCTTCTGTGGATGATGTGGTTACAAGATCTTTCCTGAGTGGGCCATTGTGTCTGCCACAAACAGGACAAACCTTGATGCATCTTTGCACTAAAGTCTTTTCAGCAGTAGTGGTGACAGGATGGAGAGCTGAAGGAGCAGCAGGTATACTGTGGTATAGTTAAAGCTCTGCTTACTCAGAATAAGTAAAGGGAAAAACAAGCATGTTAAACTTTATTGCTAATGTACTTATGTGGTCAGTGGAGCAGCAAATTTCCAGTTACTCAGTCACTCACTACTTGTTTACACAATTTTTCCTTTTGTGTATGCCAGTTGTATCCGTGAAATTATGTAGTGCATAATACTGAGAAATATGTGTCCGTGTAGGTTTCATCAACTTTTGGTTTTAATGTCAGGAAGCTATTGAGTCCTGTTGTCATCAGACACTTTCCTTCAGTTCTGTTCAGAAGTGTTATAGCAGGGAATTGTTCTATGTGCAGTAAAGGTTTATAGGTTCAAGAGGTTCATAGGTGTGTACAAGGCTAATGGCCCTGGAGCCTTTACAAGCCTAGCCCATAGGATTACCCTGGCATCGTGCCACCTGACCTTAATTCCCAGTGTCTCTGTTGAGTAGAGCCACTGGAGTGATCCCCGGGGTGAATTTTCTATTTCCCATCTACTCATCAAGATTTCTCTTGAAGAGGGCCGGTGAGATGCTCTGCTTGACATGTATGGGAAGTCTATTCCAGAGCATGGGCAGTCTCTGGGTTATGAACCTGTCCCTCCAGCATGTTCTGTTGATTGTGATAATGAGGTTGAGGTCTCTGGAGCATGTGGTGTGGAGGGATTGGGATTTCTTTAGATATAGCATTTCTAACAGAGCTGAGTCAGACATGGCTTTGTAAGTCAAGCAGAAATAGCCTTTAATTAGGCGATATGAGACAGAGAATAGTTGGACTTTTTTGAGTCTGTCCATATAGGACAAGTGTTTAAGGCCTAGGATCCTCTTTGTGAGGTACTTTTGCGGCCTCTCCAGTTGTTGCAGGTGTCTAGTGAGGTACATGCCAAATGGGGCATTGTACTCGATGATTGGCCTAATGAGGGAAGAGTAGAGGGAGACAATGACCTCTTTCTTCCTGGATGCAAAACCCTTTGTAATGAGATGTGCCACATATGATAGGACTTTCTGACCACAGTGGCTATGTGGTAGTCAAGAGAGGTTGATGTCAACCTGTCTTCCCAGATCTCTTATAACGCTTCTGTGTTCAATGGACTACCATCAATGTGGTAATTCAAGGGAACCGGGTTTTTCCCAAGGGAGATGAAGACACATTTTTTGGCATTGAGCTTAAGGCCATGGTTCTGACACCAGTCGTTGGTCTTAGTGAGGCCTTTCTGTAGGATGTCAGCATCAACTGGGGAGTTAATAATAGCTCCCAACTTGCAATCGTCTGCGAACTTTGTCATCCAGAGTCCCTTCATGTTGGCCTGGACTTCAGAGAAGTAGATACCAAACAGGAGAGGACCCAGGACCGAGCTCTGTGGGACTCCGCTCGTGACTGATCTGCAGTCTGACTTGGAGTCAGCTACATTCACACTGTGGGTTCTGTCTGTGAGTCAGTTTGCAACCCACCTAGTGATATAGGGGATAATGCCTAGCTTAGTGAATTTTTCTTGATTCCTGAGTGGGGAATGGTATCAAAGACCTTGACCAGATCAAGGTAGGCTGTATGAACCACATTGCCTTCATCCACAGCTCTGGTGACAAACTCAAAAGAAGTCGACCAAGTTGAGCAGGCATGATTTACCCTTCACAAAACCAAACTGTGTAGGATCCAGAATTTGGAGACTCCCTATATCCTTGTTTATTAGGTCCATGATGATGCATTCCATAGCTTTGCATATCAGACTCAGGCTAATGTGGCGATAGTTCCCAGGGTCTGTAGTCGCTCCTCCTTTGTGGAGAAGGATGACTGTAGCAGTGTGCCATTTCGCTGGGATAAAGCCTGAGGTGAGGCTGTGATTGAACAGGGCACACAGGTGAGGTGCCAGTTCACTGTGTAGTTCATGTAGAATGCAGCCAGGAATATTGTCAGGTCCCCTAGAAGCTGTATTCTTGGCCTTGGACAGTGCTGTTTTAACCTGTGCAGCAGTAATACTAGGTGCCTGGCAATCTAATGGTATTATGATTGGTCCTTTGGAGGGGGAGAGGGGTAAAGTTGGCACTAAATCTGTCGGCCAGTATATTGACAATATCTGTTGGCTCAGTATAGGAGGTACCATTGTGCCAGTAGCTCAGAGCAAATCTGGGTGTTGCCATGGAGATTCTTTACATAACTGTAGAAGGCCTTGTGGTTGTCTTTACTATCTTCTGCAATTTTGTTTTCATAGCTAGCTTTAGAGGATTTGATGAGGGATCTTAACTTTTTGCTGAGGTGATAAGGGAGTTTTTCCAGTTTCCAGTCTTGGGACTTTACCTTATTCCACATCAGTTTCCTCCTTCTATTGTAGAGTCTGTTTGTGGCAGGGGGCCACCAGCTTGGCTTCCTTTTTTTGGAGGAGAGCATCTTGGTTCTGTTGGGTATGGCGAGATCCATGCATTTGTGTACGTGTTCATACAGCGCAGTGGTGTATGATTCGGCAGTCATGCAACTATTCTCCATTTGCATGGGTGTTGTGAAGTTAGCCATCTCTGATTTTAAAAGCACAAAGTTAGCTTTGGAGAAGTTTTTCATGGTGGTTACCTTTGTGGGGGGGGGGTGGATTTCCAAGGTGAGTAGTTTGTGGTCAGATCTAACCAGGGAGGAGTTGACTATTGGTGTAGAGCAACAGTCTCCTGTGTTAATATTGACCAGGTCAGGGATGTTGCTACCTCTAGTGGGGGTAAGAATGAGCTGGTCCAGGGCACTGGAAGTAATGCATTCCAGGAAACGGTGGACAAGTGTATTGGTACATGGGTAATTTTCCCAGTTAATGGAGCAGTAGTTGAAGTTGCCCAGTATGAGAGTGTTAGTTTGGACCCTAATATTCTCCAGGGTGCTTAGGAACATGGAGTGTGAGTCTTGGGACATGGTTGGGGACCTATAGCAGGCTACGACCTGAATTGGTGTCTTGCCCAATGTTGGCTACACCTGAAGTATCTCAGATGCGTTATGTTGGGCCACCAGTCTAGAGGTGTGCGTATCCTTTATGAATATGGAAACACCACTGCCTTTGGATCTTCAGTCCAAGTTCTGGGGCTGAAAGGTGTGGAATGAGTTATAGCCTGGTAGTGCATGGGGTGCTTTCTGCTGCCTTGAACCATGTCTCTGTTATAGCACAAAAATCGATGTTCTCCATTTTAAGGAGTGCTTCGAGTGAGTACATTTTGAGATGTAGATTTCTAGCATTGAGCAGCATAACCCTCATATTGCATTTGTCTGTAGCTGTTACGGTGGTAATTTGGTCTTTGGAACACTGTCTAAAAAAGGCATTATAGGGGTAGCAAGAGCCTTGGTCATTATCTGGAAGCCCAGGGGTGACAAATGCAAGCCAGTGTCAGTCATGTCATCCCCAGCAGATACTGGATCCCCTTAGAATGACACCAGAAGCTTAGCTGGTCTTGGCTGGAGAGTACATGGCTTCCAGTTTGGATATATAACTGCATCTCTCGCAAGTCTGAATGTTGGGAGGTAAGAGGAGAGGGTTGTCAGTGTACATGAGGCAGTTGCTACTTTGCCTCAGGATGCCCAAGTTCACCAGGTTAATAGGAGAAAGCATAGGGTGCTGACCTTTAGACATTCCTGTGGTAGCGGGCATTAATAATAAGTACTGGAGCTGTTTCCTTGTAGAACGTTTAGTGCTGGTAGCACTTTTGTATGCTACAATAATTGCTACAAGAAGTCTGGTAAAGTGCTAAACTAATAAGCTAGTAAAAGTGTAGGAGAGGAGAGAACTAGCAGATCGATGGGAAAAATTGAAGAGCAGACTTTGGTACTGCTCAGAAACTTACAAACAGTCCTGGATACAGCAAGTCTGTATCTGGACTAGACTAGATACAGGAAAGGTGGCAATTAAGCGCAGATGCAGGCTTTTAAACCAGAAAGTTGAAAGAGATGGAAAAAACTGCCCAAATTGCCAGTAAGCTACAATTTCTGGGCTAGAAACCACGCCTCTTGTGGTGGATAGGCTACCTAGTGCTTACCACTCCCACTGGTAAGCTAGACAACATCCCTCCAACACAGAAAGGCTTGGGGGGCTCAGAAGCTTACAAACAGTTCTGGATACGGCAAATTTGTATCTGGACTAGACTAGTTACAGGAAAGGCGGGAAACAAGTACAAACGCAGGCTTTTAACCAGAAAGTTGAAACGGATGGAAAAACTGCCCAAATGGTCAATAAACTACAATTTCTGGGCCAGAAACCACTCCTCTTGTGGTAGATAGGCTACTTAGTGCTTACCACTCCCACTGATAAGCTAGAAGACTTCCCTCCAACACAGAAAGGTTTGGGGGGCTCAGAAGCTTATCAACAGTCCTGGATACAGCAAATCTGTATCTGGACTAGACTAGTTACAGGAAAGGCAGGAAACAAGCTTAGAATTTTTTTCCAGAAAGCAGCGAAAACAGCACTAAAAACAATTGAAAGTGCAGTGCAAGCTAGCACACGTGAGTGTGTAGTAGTATTAAAGCAAATACAGTTTAAATAAATGCAATTTATTTAAAATGTATTCTGAACTGAATTCAGTTGTTGTTTTATTCAACTCTGAACAGTTAAAAAGTGCAAAAATATATACTTGTCAGCACACTCAGCCAGAACACAGGGAGATTTTTTTTTAGTAAAATGCAAAGGGAGAAAGGAGGAGCAGAAGGCAATTCAAGGCTAAGAACCTAAGTGTGTTGGCCTTCTCAAATGTTCTCTCTGTTATTAGGTAGAATGAACACTAGACTGGGAAGAGTGTCCCAGATCAAATTTACAGTAGGAGTGGGCAAGTGCAAAGACACCAACTATTCTAAATGGTATGCAGGAATTTACAAACTGGGACTATTTTTAAATCAGCAAGCCTTGAAACAATCAGATAACACAAAAGCTATTAGATCAGTTATATACCAACTTTAAGAACACCACAGGAATATGGGGGGACCCAGTTTCAGAATAGATCAGAAAACAGAAAACAATGCCAGCAAATATATATAATTCAGTCAAGCAAAAATTAAGACAATGCAGAACTCTGAAAACAAAAAATATACTTACCAGTTTGTTTTCTCTGAGAAGCACTGTTTAGTTAGAATCCAAGGAGATTCTAAATGGTATGCAGGAATTTACAAGCAGGGACTATTTTTAAATCAGCAAGCCTTGAAACAATCAGATAACACAAAAGCTATTAGACCAGTTATATACCAACTTTAAGAACACCGCAGGAATGGAGGGGGGGGGGGGCAGTTTCAGAACAGAACAGAAAACAATGCCAGCAAATATATATAATTCAGGCAAGCAAAAATTAAACACAGTGCAGATCTCTGAAAAGTGCCAAAAATATACTTATCAGTTTGTTTTCTCTGAGAAGCAGTCTTCAGTCAGAACTCAAGGTGATTCTAAATGGTATGCCTCACCATTTATCACCCTGTATTACTGTCAATCTGTGGAGATAAATAAAGTTAATCAGCTTTTAATTTTAATGTAAGAAAGTTATCAAGTACTGTTGTCATTAAATAAATGTCTTTTTTTTATATTCAGAAGTATTATTGCAGGGTTGGTGTATGTGTAATTAAGGGTTTATCTCCCTGTGTTACTGTGGTGCATCAGTGGAGTTGGTATAAGTAAGTAAGGCGATATGAGTAGAGAAAGGGGAGCCCCTGAAAAAAAAATGTTATGATTTTTATTTTACTGTTTGAAACGAAGTCCAAGGTATTAAATGTTGTTTGGATAATAGCAAAAGTGTTGTTTTCAAAGTTCATGTGAGTTTGCAGTTGCTGGGCACAGCTGTCTGAGTGAGTAAAGTGCAGCAGCAGAGTTTCAGCAAGATGATAAATAAAATCTTTTATTTATGATTAGTAGTTAATGTTGTTTTATTTCAGGTATTATAATGTAGTGTAGATGTACAAGTTAGTATTTTTTTCTTTTGATGCTATGACATGTCTGCTTAATGAGGTATTCGGGGTCTATGTCAATTATTTGAACGCTTAAAATGTCGAACGTTATATGGTCGAGACCATATGTTCAACATTTCACGTGTTCAAAGGTTGACTTTTAATGGTGCCGTACGGTGCAGAATGGGAAAATTTCCTGTTTCTGCACTGAAGTGCAGTCTCGGAGTTGGTATATTTAAGTAGGGGTGGTGTGGGGGGGGGTGCATCCTTGCCCCCTTGCTCGCACTGTTAGTGTACGTTTTTCTTTTTTCTTCTTCTTTTTTTTTTTTATTAGATATTCGAACTTCCAAATATCGACCATATGGTCTCGACCATATGATATTCGACATTTTGGAAGTTCGAATATTTGACATAGACCCGGTATTTGGTTATTGTATCACAAACTGTCACCTTGCAGGCTTGCTTCAGAAGTAGTCCCCTTGCAAGCTTTTTATGTTAGTGTTAGGTAGAGCAGACAGTATTTATTTTCTTGTTGTGGCTGTGCTCTTTTGGTTGTTGTTCAGCTTTGTTAGTCTATAAGTGTTTTTGATTGCTTATGTAGTTTAGTGTGTATGTTGTGAGAGGTGTGTTTGTGCATATGTGTGTGTTTGTGTTTGGATAGGTAGTGTCTGATAGTATTGGATGGTATATTTTTGATAGGTATTTGATATGTGTGGCTGTGCAGTTCGATGTGTGTTTTCAGTGGTGTGTGTTTCGAAGTTTTTTTTAATAAATGTAGTTCCATGATAAATGCAGTGCCAGGAGACACTGTCATAGTAACTGTCTTGCTGTGGTAAGGCCAGTTTTTACATAGAGAGAGGCACCAGTCCGCTCTAAGAAAACTCTGAAGGCCAAGCAGAAGAGTGCCTTGAAGTCTGCACAATTTATTTACATTCAGTCTCATTTATCCACATGTAACCACTATAAAAAATTAAACAAAATGCTTTTCACCACCCAGGCAGGGGAAGATGGGAGTCAGGGACAAATGCCAGCTCTCGCCAATCCTGGGGTGGAGGGAGGCAGTTTGGCTCACATTGGCGAGGAGTGCTTGCCCTACTGTGCTGACACAGCAAAACAGTGAGCCTCTTAGTTGGGAGGATGAATATGTGTGATGTTCTTCATGTTTCACTGTTGCGGTCATTACATTTGGGTAATCTGCTGGCAGGTTGCCCTCAGTCAGCCTGAATATCAAAGTCTTGGGTCCTCCATCGGTTGCTGTCTCCTCTTCCATGACATCAGGTCGTCAGGGGTATAAAACATGCAGCCGACGCTATTTTCTTCAGTCTTTCTTGCCGCACGGTGCCCGAAGCAAAGCAGTTCGCAAGTGCCGGTTGGCCGACTCCTGAAATTTTCGCATTCGAGTTTCAGAACCGAAGTCTTCAATTAAAGCTAAGTACCCCGTTGAAACTTTTCTTGCTCCTTACCGATGTCAGTAAAAGTTAATAATTGCATTACTTGTGGGAAGCAAATACCTCATAAGGATTTTCATTTGTACTGTATTCCTTGCCTAGGCCCAGATCGTAACATGCCTTGCTGTCGGTTTTGTGCTAGATTTAACCAATGCACTATTAAACGTCAGTATATCTTTGCTTCAAAATATTTTGGAAACAGATTTAATTACCCTGAAATGTCGTTGGATAGTAATCCGACTACCAGAGTTCACAAAAAATGCAAAGAAAAGGACAGAGACAGACCGTCGAGGTCCAAAATCGATGACGAAGCTTCTCCTAAGCCAGTCGTCGGTTCGCCGGTACTCAGTGAGGTGCTTTCACAGCCCCTGATACCCGCTACTTTCGAGTCGCAGGCCTGTACCGAGACCCATGTGGAGTCCGGCATGCTGCGAGATTCTCAGAGTATTGTACCTGCGGATGGGTCTGGAGCAGCTGAGCAGGCACCGGCTTCTGAGGGTGTTTTCAGGCCTCAACATTTCTATATAAAACCAACGCCAGCTTCAAAAACAAAGACAAAAGCAACTTCTAAGACTAAAAACTGACGCATGAGCCACGTGCTCAGGCCTCCATGCCTAAGAAACAGATGATCAAAATGGCTGAAGACTTAATTACCTTGATCAGGGGTTCCCAACCCCCCCTGATAAGAGGCCTAGGCAAGACACTGATTATGAATCTTCAGATCAGGTTTCTCTCTCTTCTGATCAGGAATTTTCTATACCACGCTATGAGGATTCAGATGCAGAGGAATCCATCCCATCTGCATCTCCTCCTGAAGATTATTCTGTTGGAGAAACCTTGCATACTTTAAGGGAACATTTTCATTGGGAGAGTCAGGATTTCTCAGAATCAAAAAAGAGGCTTAGGGATTTCCTTCTTCCTCAGCATAGGCATTTGGCTATACCTCCTGTATTAGACATTGTTGATGATGTGTTTTTGGAATCAAGCATGGCTCCTTATTCCCTGCCTCCGGCTCCTAGTAAGCCAGACAGATATTACAGGGTTCCTGACTCCCACAAATTTTTATTCAAAAATCCTGCTGCTGACCCTGAAACTGTCTCACAGGGTCCCAAAGGTGTAAAGGCCTCAACTGCTAAGAATCCTACACCTTCTGATAGAGATTCCAGGGCACTGGATAGATGGGGAAAGAAGGTTTATACGTCTGCAACCTTGGCAATTAGGGCCTTAAACTGCCAGTTTCATATACTTAAATATCAACAGCATGTTATGGGATTATTGAAACAGAAAATTGTGTTGATTTCTGAATGTGTGGAAAATACAGAATTACAGGAATTTTTGCATGCAGCAGAACAGGTTGGAAAGCATACTTTGCAATGTGGTTTTGATTCCTTGGAGGCCTCTTGCAGGGCCGCAGTTACTGGATCTGTGATTAGAAGGCATGCCTGGCTCAAGGAGCAAAATCTGCCTGATCATGTTAAAGCTAAATTGTTGGATGCACCTTTACAGCATGATACTCTGTTTGGTAATAAGGCAGAAGAGGTTTTAAAGAAAATGGAAGACAAAGCTAAATCTATACAAACTGTAAAAGATTTCTTGCAAGTGCAGCCACCCAGATTCAGTAGACACTGGCCTACAAAAATTGGTCCTTTCCTGTGTCCGACAGAGCCTCACAGGGCAATTTTAGGCACTCTTAGATACCAATCACAGGGTTCTTACAGGTCAAAGCAATGGGATGCCTCTACTTCCAAATCTGGAGGAAACAAAGCACGACCCTACAGTAAACAGTCTCAATGACTTCTCTCTGCCATCACCAAGCACTTATCTTTTGGGAGCCCTCCTTATGGGGAAAATTAGCACCTCATGCTCAGAATTGGCAGTTAATAACCCAGGACAAGTGGGTATTAAACATAGTATCCCAGGGGATACAGATTTCATTTCCATACCTTGCCAATTCCAGGCGTTTATCCAGATCTGCCACAAAATCTAAGCAAAAATCTTATGGACCCTCATGAGTGGAAACTGGATCCACAAGTCTTCAGCATGATAACAGAGAAATGGGGGAGTCTGGACACAGATCTATTTGCCTCTCCCCAAAATTATCAACTGGACAAATTCTGTACAATGACTTATCACAGACAAGCATGGAAAGTGGATGCCCTATCCTTCAGTTGGCAAAACCAATCAGTCTACGCCTTTCCTCCTCTGCCTCTTCTTCCCAAGGTCTTACTAAAGGTCAGACAGGAAAAAACAAAAATGATCCTAATTGCCCCAGACTGGCCTCGACAGCATAGGTACCCAATTCTAAGGAATATGTCTCAACCCCTCCTTGGTACTTGCCTCAAATACCTCATCTACTGTCTCAGCAGAGCAGTCAAATTCTGCACAATCAGCTGCAAACTCTAAACCTGACAGAATGGCTGGTCATGGAATTATTCAAACAACACCTCTCAGTAAATATGTGATGGATGTCATTTTGGAAGTCAGAAGGCCTAGTACTAAAAAATCTTATGCTGATAAATGGAAGACATTATGTGCTTGGAACCAAGCACAAGGAACAGACCCAGCAAAGCCAAATATTCCTCGGATTTTACAATACTTGACTGAGATGCTTGACAAGGGCCTGTTTTTTTCATCAATAAAAATCCATGCCTCTGCCATCTCGTCTCATTACAACACAGAGCCTCCCATCTTTTCTCACCCTCTGCTAAAACAGTAACTTAGAGGGGCCAAAAATTTAAGGCCTCCCAGAAGATCACCAACTCCTGCATGGGACCTCAATTTTGTGTTGGAAAAGCTCACCCTGCCTCCATTTGAACCAGCAGCTACTGCGGAAATAAAGTTTTTATCTTGGAAAACAGCTTTCCAGCTTTCCTGCTAGCAATCACTTCAGCAAGAAGGGTTTCAGAACTACAGGCCCTCATGGCTGTGGAGCCTTTTATTACATTTTACCCAGACAGGATGTCCCTCAGGACTAATCCTTCCTTTGTGCCTAAGGTGGTATCCAGTGTGGCTCTTAACCAAACTATTCTCCTGCCAACTTTTTACTCAAATCCGCAGAACAAGGGGCGACGGATTCTGCATTCCTTGGACGTACACAGACAACTAAGATTTTACTTAAACAGGACCAAATCTCTAAGAAAGTCTGAGCAGCTACTGGTGGCATTTGCTGCAGGATCAGAGGGGAAGGCTGTTTCAAAGCAGACTATTTCAAAGTGGATAAGCCACTGCATTTGTTTCTGCTACTTGCATCATGGTAAACCGGTGCCCAAGGGAATCAGGTCACATTCCACCAGGGCTGCATCTACCTCAGCAGCTTTTCTCAGAGGGGTGCCAACCAAAGACATTCTAGAAGCTGCTACTTGGAGCTCTGTTCATACTTTTACAAAGCATTATCATTTGCCAACCTTCTCTAAGTCTGGGGCTGGCTTTGCCACTACAGTTCTGCAGGGCCTTATAGCCGCTCCTAATGCTATTTAGTTTCAGCCTCCTATCTATAGCTTTGGGATTCTACCCAAATGTAATGACTGCAACAGTGAAACATGAAGAACATAGTGCAGTTCTGTACACTTACCATAAATGTAGATGTTCGAGTGTATTCACTGTTGCAGTCCGAGTTACCCACCTGCCATCCCCTTTTTTCTAGTACTTCTTTTTCCTTCACTATATTCTACAGCCTTTGTGATGTATTTGCTTTTAGATGAACCTCACTCCAAAAATACAAGACAGCAACAGACCAGCAACGCTAGTTGCATTTGTACCTGTTAATAAAATTAAGCGTTTAGGTCTACTTGCTGGCATTGCTTTACTTGTCGTTTGGAACTTTTATGTTTTGCTTTTAGATGAAGGTAAAGTTTATGTTGTTACAATTGCATTTATATATATATATATATATATATATATATATATATATTTTTTTTTTTTTTTTTGCTCCCCATTTGGGGGGCACCTGACATCTGGGGCATGAAAAACTGAAGAAAATAGCGTCGGCTGCATGTTTTATACCCCTGATGACCTGACATCATGGAAGAGGAGACAGCAACTGACGCAGGACCCAAGACTTTGATATTCAGGCCGACTGAGGGCAACCTGCCAGCAGATTACCCAAATCTAATGACTGCAACAGTGAATACACTCGAACATCTACATTTATGGTAAGTGTACACAACTGTACTTTAGCAAGCATTCATCTGCCAGAATTGGCTATCATGGAGCACACAAGCTGCCAAGAGAGTGGGAAAATAACAAATCCACAGAATCAGCACATCAGTTTGTTCCTTAACACTGGACTCTTGCCTCCACACAAAATGAACGGGCCATAGGATTCTTTCCCTGATCTAGGAATGAATATGTCATTAGGGTGCAAGAAGGGTAACCTGTAAACTATTGGGTCAATCCTGCAGCCTCTTAAAAAATAAATGAATGAACATTAAGTTTCTTTTTCAAGCCCATTTTTATTTCAGTTGAGCATACCTTATGTGGTCTTTCACATATGATGATATATTCTTGAATGTACTGGCATATTTGTAACAGGAGTAACTAAATAAAGCTGACCTGCAGTTTTGCACATTGATATTTGTAGAATCGCAGGAGATATCGCAGGAGATTACTAGGCTATCGACCCAGAGGCCATTTTAAGCCTAGCCATTTCATCCCAGTGTAATACCATAGAAATGCTAGTCAGTACCCATGACTGCATTTAGTGATGACTGTCCATGTCTAGGAGGGTTGTGGGCTGTATCCCCGGTAAGAATTTGTGGTGCCCCATCCACTCATCCAAGTTCCTCTTGAACACTGTCATAGAGGTGCTCTGTTTCAAAGACTTGGCAATCACTGGGAGATAAATCTGCCCCTCCAGCATGTCCTGTTTAAGTTGCAGGCTATATTTAGGTCCCTGGAACGAGTAGCCCTAGCCCTAGTCCTGTTTGATTTACAGATATGCAGCAAGTTCATTGGGTTTGTTGCTTGGATTGCTCTGTAGGCCAGACACAAGTCTCCCCTAAGATGTCTATACAATGCGGAGTATAGTGACAGGAACTTTAGTCGGTCAGTGTATGGCACATGCTGGAGCCCCTTGATCTTCTTTGTTAGAAACCTTGGAGGTGTCTGCAATTGCTGCAGGTGTTTAGTACGGTACATGCCAAATGTGACGTTATACTCAATTATGGACCAGATAAGTGCTGAGTACAGGGGGGGTTATAACTTCTTTTGCTCTTGAGATGATGCCTTTACTAGTCAAATGTACTATGTAGAAAGATTCCCTTACTATAGTAGACACATGGTGGTTGAAGTTAAGGCTGCAGTCAACTTGTGATCCGAGGTACCTTACTACTTCATGGGTACTTAGGTGACATTGTTTGTGCCGAAGGGAATGACACATTTCTTTGCATTCACTTTGAGACCTTGACTAATACACCAGTCGTTGGTCTGCTTGAGACCTGGACTGTACTAACATCATTTAGGGATTCAGTGATTGCACCTAGTTTGCAGCTGTCTGCAAACTAGGTCAGCCATAACCCCTTAGTTTTGACCTGAACTTCTGACAAGTCGATACCAAACAGTAGAGGGGCCCGGCACTGACCCCTGTGGTACCCCACTGGTAACAGGTCTGCTGGTTGATGTGGAGTCACCCACTTTGATAGTGTGTTTCCATTTTGTGAGCCAGTTGGCAACCCATCTTATAACAAAGGGTTTTACATTCAGTTTGCCAAGTTCATTGGTAAAGTCTGAATGTGGGATTGTGTCAAAAGCCTTTGCCATATCAAGGTATGCTGTGTGCACTGATTTGCCCTCCTCAGTGGCCTTGGTCACATTTTCAAAGAAATCCCCCCCAGATTTAACAGGCAGGATCTGCCCTTCACGAAGCCAAATTGGGTAGGATCCAGGGTTTGGAGGTCACCTGTGTCTTTTTTTATGAAGTCTATAATGATACATTCCATGGCCTTACAGATGAGGCTGGTCAGGCGTATGGGTCTGTAATTCCCCAGGTCTGTTGCTAGGCCACCTTTGTGGTGGGGAATAATTGTTGCTGTTCTCTATTTCCGTAGGAACAAAGCCTGTGGTTAGGCTATGATTCAAAAGGGTACCTAGTGGTGATGCTAGTTTATGTTTTAGCCTGTTTAGAAAAGCCTGGGATGTCACCTCGTCTCATAGATACTGTGTTTTTTGCATTGGACAAGGCTTTGAGGACCTGCTCTTCAGATATGTAGTTTGGGAGGGGGAGTTCGGAGGAAGGTTTGTTGTAAGTTGGGAGGGGTTAAGGGAGTGAATTTTTCACCAAACCTATCCACTAGCAGGTTTGCTATCTCTATGGGGTCATGAAAGTTTGTGATGGTTGTGTCTTTCTTGTACATAAACCAGTTTGACAGAATTTTGTGTGAAGAATGCAATAACCTCAGAATGATAGATGACTGCCTTTGCTATAGATTCATGCAGTTACTAGGCATGTACAGTACAGGACACCGTTGAGGAGCCTAGTCCAGTTTACTAATTACCCCGGAACACTGTTTAGTTAAGTTTATAAGTTCATAAGTTCATAGGTTTATACTAGGCTATCTGCCCTAAGGCATTTATAAGCCTTGCCCAAAGTTTTGTGGCTTACGCCACCCCTTATGTTAAAAAATACTGTGCCCATTAGTTTGTTGTGCCTCTGTCCAGCAGTGACACAGAGATGATTCCCGGGGTAAACCTACGATCTCCCATCCACCAGTCAAGATTTCTCTTGAACAGAGCCAGCGAGGTGCTCTGCCTCACATGGACCGGGATTTTATTCCACAGCATAGGGAGTCTCTGGGTGACAAATCTATCCCTCCAGCATGTCCTATTTATATCCGTGCTAAGGTTTAAGTCGCTTGCTCTAGTAGATCTGGTAGATTTGGATTTTTTGAGGTGGAGCATGTCCATTAATTCCGGGTTGGACATGGCCTTGTATGTCAGGCACAGGTCACCTCTGAGCAGACGGTATGTGACTGAATAGAGCTGGAGTTTCTTCAGTCTGGCAGCATATGACAGATTTTGGAGTCCCTTTATCCTTTTGGTGAGGAACTTTTGGGGTCTCTCCAATTGCCGCAGGTGTCGGGTGAGATACATCCCGAATGGGGCATTGTACTCGATCATTGGTCTGATAGGTGAAGAGTACAGGGAAACAATGACCTCACTTGATCTGGATGTGAATCCCTTCATGATCAGGTGGGCAATGTAGAAGGTGTTTCTAACCATTTTAGCAATGTGAGTGTCAAAAGAAAGGCCACTGTCAACCTGGGTCCCCAGGTCCCTGATAACCTCTTCTGTGCTTAGTGGATTGCCACCTATATGGTAGATTGGGGTTACCTTGTTTTTTCCGAAGGGTATGACTATACATTTTTTGGCATTTAACTTCAGGCCATGGCTCTGGCACCAGCTATCAGTTTCCGTGAGACCCCTCTGAAGGATATCTGTGTCCGATGTACTTTCCACTATGGTGCCCAGTTTGCAGTCATCTGCAAACTTTGTCAGCCATAGTCCTCTTATGTTTGCCTGTACTTCTAAGAAGTAGATGCCGAACAACAGGGGGCCAAGGACTGAGCCCTGTGGGACACCACTTGTGACCGGCTTGGAGTCTGACATGGCGCCAGCAACTCTAACCCTGTGGGTTCTGTCCTTTAGCCAGTTTGCAACCCATCTTGTGACATATGGGTTTACATTTAAGCTGGTAAGTTTCTCTATAATACCCGAGTGGGGTATTGTGTCGAAAGCTTTTGCAAGGTCAAGGTAGGCTGTATGGACTGCCTTTCCCTCATCAATGGCCTTGGTGACTGCTTTGAAGAAGTCGACCAAGTTCAAAAGGCATGATCTGCCCTTGACAAAGCCAAACTGGGTCGGGTCCAATGTCTGCAAGTCCCCTATATCTTTGTTTATGAGTTCCATTATGATCCTCTCCATAGCTTTGCAGACCAGGCTTGTTAAGCTTATGGGGTGGTAATTACCAGGGTCCGTAGAGGCACCGCCTTTGTGGAGTGGGACCACAGTTGCCGTACGCCACTCCTTGGGCACGTATCCTGTGGTAAGGCTAAGATTAAACAGCTGCCTTATGTGCGGGTTTAGTTCCTCATTGAGTTCGTGTAGCACACAGCCGGGAACACCATCCGGTCCCATTGATGCTGTGTTTTTAGCTTTAGAGAGAGCAGCTTTCACCTGCGCATTTGAGATGTCTGGGAGGCTACATTCCGCTGGGATAGTTATCTCTCCTTTAGGGGGGGAGAGGGGGGTGAAGTTTGCACTGAACCTGTCTGCCAGTATGTTGGCAATGTCTGTGGGTTCAGTGATTTTTGTATTATTTTGGACTAATTCTGAGCATATCTGGGAGTTTCCACCCAGGTTCCTAACATAGCTGAAAAAGGCCTTATGATTGTCCTTTGAATCCATGGCAATTTTTCTCTCAAAACTGGCCTTAGTTGATTTTATGAGTGCTCGTATTTTTTTACTAATAATGATCAGGGGTGACTTGTCTTTTATGGATTTTGCTCTATCATGTAACAGCTTTCTCCTCTTATTGTAAAGTTAGTTTATGGCTGGGGTCTGCTCAGAGTCGCATGGTAGGCAAATGGAGAATGAGGAAATCAAACCATGGTCTGCTAAAAGTAGCTCATTAACAGCTCATAGCCTTAATCCTGTGCTCTTATCTACCACTCATTGTTTCCCCTCAATAACCACATTCATAAAATGTTGTCATAGTTGATACTGGAACAGATGTTCAGTATACTGCAGACCATTAGATAATTAATTTAACCTAACCCCGTGCAGAAAGTTCAGTATGCCAGCTGACCTCTTAGATTTGTAAACTAAAAATGTAATGCACCTCTAAGCTTTGTAAACTAATGATGTAATGCACGTAAAAATGTAATGAATGTAGACCACTGGAGTATCACACAGTGTTTACAGTAATAGTGTAATATTTTTATTTACTTTTAATTTGAACAAGTGTAACTGTTTAAGTTATAGCAGTAGTAGCCACTCAAGTCAAGCAGTATGTTGCAGCATTTTTCTAAATTTTTTTTTGGATCGAAACAGTTTACTACTTTTTTCTGAAATAACATTTTGTCTTATGTTTATCATGTATCTTAACTGATTTCTTTCACTGTACGGTAGATGTGCTTATTACATAATCAAGATTACAGGGAAGTGTAATGCTTTAGTTTATTGGTCGTGCTTGCACTGTATAGAACAGTGCTTCCTCTAAAACTGTACCTGTTGCACAAATTTGTGCTCTGTGTTTTAAAAAAAAACTTTTCGAACTGCACCAAATAAAGTGTTTTTCTCTTCAATAGCCATTAAAAGATGTTGTTCCCCGAGTGGAAAAAGGCTACAAAATGGAATCCCCAGATGGCTGCCCTGCTCCTGTGTACGAAGTGATGAAGAGATGCTGGCATCTAGACCCCAACCAGCGGCCTTCCTTCAAACAACTACTGGAATACCTACAACAGATTAAAAAAGAGCTGTACCACCGATGAGACTGTGCTTGAGAAGTGGTTCTGCTGTCTTTCTTATTGCCATTCAAGGAAAAAGACTGCTAAATCAGTAAAACTGCTGGGCTTTTACAAAAAGCACCCTTCTTAAACCATATTTGAACTGTGCATATCTCCGCAACCCTACAGCTGGAATTCCTTGCCAGTTTGTTCTTGTTGTGTGTGAATTGAAATCCATTAACCTGTTCCTCTGTCCTTTCCAGGAAAAAAAGGATGGAGGAAAAAAGAAGTAGCATGTTACAGTCTGTTCCCATAATGTTTTTGTGGTATTTATCGCTCTGTGCCAAGTGCCTCCTGCCACAAAAACTCTGCTTCTCTGCTTCTATGTATTTTCATACTTGACTGTATTTGAACCAAATATATCTTAGTATCATCACTGACAATGGGGAACCGCACAGAACAGTTCAGAAGTGACACGGGTTATTGTAATGCGGTTTGGGAAATTTTTGCTTGAGATAAATTTTATGACTATCAAAAAAGTAAAATCTGGAAATAAACATTTGGTTAACTGAATCATGTTAATTTAAAGCAATTTGGTTTTGATTCAACCCAGTACAAGGTTTGCATGCTGCTTGGGAGGCCTTTCATTCCTGTCTGTGCTTTACATTTACCTTACATGCCAACGGTGAGATTATTCTGTAATAAACCATTCCATATAAGTGAGATAGTGTGCGTGGTCTTTTGCTTTGTTTTTTTCAGTGCAGCGAGCTGGTATTGATACTGCTTATGGAAAGTAGGCGTGATTAGGAAATTAAAAGAAGATATTCCCAGTCTGTACCAAGGAAAGGTTATATCTTAGTCAAGCAGCAGTTTGTCACAGAGCAGTCCTCAATATATGAAAAAAAACATCAGAGAAGAAATATTATGATTATCCAAGTTGAACTAGTTGTATTGTACCTTTTCTAAATGTCCTTAGATGAATTTCAGTTTACTTATCATTTTATTGGTTCATAGGCAAATACTAGGCTAGCTTGCCTTGCGTGCCTTTTTAAGTCTAGCCAACTTCCCTTTTGGTGCTTGAGTTAACCTATCCCATTTGATGTTAGATTGGCTTTACCTAAACAATGTCAATAATTAAATATTACTACCTATTGAAAATAACTGGTATCATACTGTATATAACTTGAGGGGGCTCATGTTTGGGATGAAGCATTTAGGAGCTGCTTCTGCCTATTAGTAGTACAGGAGCAGTCCTGGGGTAGTTTATCCATCCATAGATCAAAGTTGCGCTTGAATATGGACATGGGTGAGCATTGTTTTACATGGAGTGTTTGTTCCAGAGCAGTAGTATCTTCTGCAAGATATACCTGTCCCTCCAAACCATTCTGTTCTTGTTGCAGAAGAGGTTTAGATCTCCAGACTGTGTTTCTGTTACCATTTGACTTGCTGATGTGCAGTAGGTCCATCAGTATTGGGTTGGAGGATGCCTTGTATGCCAGATGGAGGGCACCTCTTAGCATAGCAGTCTTTAAGATACTGAATATAATGACAGGGCTTTGAATCGGTCCATGTAGGACATACCGTTTAGACCTTGTATCATTTCAGTAAGTATCCCTTTGAGCTTTCAAGTCGTATGTATGCTTACAGGTACATGCCAATAAGGATCATTATATTCAATGATCGTCTGAATGAAGGCTGAGTAAAGGGTGGCAGTAACATCCCTAGATCTAGACACAATCCTTTTGTTTATAAGCTGCCCAATTTTAGAAGAACTTTCTTATGACAGTGGACACATTGGCTGAAAGTTAGGTTGCTGTACACAT
This sequence comes from Protopterus annectens, assembly GCF_019279795.1. NCBI lineage: Eukaryota > Metazoa > Chordata > Ceratodontiformes > Protopteridae > Protopterus > Protopterus annectens. Next base: position 598,089,448 of record NC_056739.1, on the reverse strand, counting down.
AACTGCCTAAATCCCAAACATCTGGGTCAACTCTTAGGGGCATATTATCAGCGGTAGTTCCCTGGGGTAGATAACGTCCCAAAAAATATGATAATGCATTTTCAGCATAAAGTGATCTGACTGAAGGAATTCAACTTCCAGTGCCCACATCCATTTCTATTATAACAAAATGCATGGTCACACACAGCCTTGGAGTAATGAAACCCAGGTTATTGGATTTTAGTAAACTGTTTGTTTACTTATGAAGCTACAGGATTAAGGCCATTAGAGACCTGTTAATGTGAGCATCATAAGTACCCTGGGTTTTGCAACTTTCAGCTACTTTGATGACTTGCTCTTTCCCTCTGTTTCGGACAGTAAACGTTAGGTCCCAGGCGCTTTATCCAAGAAGTAGTATTTTCTTTGGTTTAACCTGAGCTGTACCCCTTCTGGCTACCACTTGTGTTTCCTTCTTCCCACTTGATCTTCCTCTTCATCTGTCACCTTCTTACTTGCTCTTGTATCATATCATGTCACATCATTTCATAGCTCTTTCTCTTCATTGTTCTCTTTTTTATTTATGTGTGCCAAACTTTTTGTTTTTCTGCTTGCACCTCATCCCTTCCATTCCATTAAGTGGTGTTGCACAAAATTACTTGTTTTAGTTTATTCCCTCTGTATGGCCTCTAAAACAGTACATTGTACTCCAAATGTAGCTTTCCTAATGTCCTCTGCTGCATAAAGATGACTTCTGAACCTCATGCCTACATTCTGCATGCTTCTATACCTTAGCATCATATTCACCTTAGCCATTGTTCTTTAACATTGTATAGCGTAATTCATGTTGCAGGTGGTTATTCCCTCCAAACCTTTTTCTTACACCCTAAAGTTTGAATGTATTCCATGGCTTCAAGCCTCCACCATGCATAAATATGGAAAATCAGTGCTGACACTTGTCTGCCTAAAGTGCATCACCTGATATCCCCTTGGAGGTCACACCCCCAGTCTGTGATGGTTACAGCAAATTTTCACGCCATCATTATACAAGCTGAACGTGCTGCCAACTTCAGTGTGGCATTTGACACAAGCATACTAAGCAGGACTTTTTCCAACACTTACACCCTTTGACCATCCACCGTTTACTGTTTCCACTAGATCTCTGTCCTTTCTCATTTACCCTCAGGTTGCCAATAGCTGTTCTGGGCTTCTTCCCTCTCTGCTTTTATGTACAGTGTCAGATTCCTTGTTAAAATCCAGTTTCTACCTGTAGGCAAAAAGTTCTTCTGAAGTAATATGATTCAGTATTATTTAGTGTGGACAGCTAGAAAAAAAAATGAGCGACAGGCCCTTTCAATGGAAAATGGACTTTTTAAGACTCAAAATTAGAAGCATTCTTTTATCTCTGTCAACTTCTTTGAACAAAAATTCCGTACAAAAACAAAAATACTGGGGAGGCAAAGTACCCAAATCAGGGACAATTTTTAAACATTACTCTAATTCGCTTGTAAAAATGAAGTTAGTAGAGCAAGTTTTGCATCAACATACATTTCTTGACAGTAAGCAGCATAAAACTCTAATATCTGAGATTACTTACTGACTGTAATCCTCTGTTCTACCAGAAAAATCATAATTGTTATGAGGAACATCAAGGACAGTTGACGGTGTATACAGTCTTCCTCAATGAGATATTCTCCAATTCCTGAGCTAAGCCAGTGGCAGGTACACCTGTTTAAAAAAAATGCAAGTGCAGTCAAAGAAATGCTGCAACCAATCAGGTCTTTTCTTGTATGAAGTGGATCTGAAAGATTGCAGCTTTAGAATGGTGCCCACACTGATGTTCATCGTGTTTCACTGCTGCAGTCATTACACTCGGGTTATCCTGCCGTCAGGCGGGCCCGCAGTTGGCCAGAGTTCCAAAGTCTTGGTCCGGCGTCGGTTGCTGTTGCTTCCTCCCTGACGTCAGTGCGCCAGGGGTATATAAGATGCAGCTGACACCATTTTCTCCGTCTTTCTTGCTGCGCGGTGCCCGAAGCAAAAGCAGTTCGCAAGTGCCGGTCGGCCGACTAGTGAGATATCAAATTCAATTTTCAGACCCGAAGTCTTCAATAAAGCTAAGTACCCCGTTGGGGAAACTTTTTCTTGCCTCAGACCGATGTCAGTAAAAGTTAATAATTGTATTTCTTGTGGGAAGCAAATACCTCATAAGAATTTTCATTCTTACTGTATTCCGTGCCTAGGCCCAGATCACAACGTCACTAGTTGTCAGTTTTGTGCTAGATTTAACAAACGCACTATTAAACGCCAGTTTGATTTTGCTTGCCATTACTTTGGCTGAAGATTTAATTATACCATGCTGTTGGAACAACCGACGACCGGAATGCACAAAAAACGCAGAGACAAGGATAAGGACAGGCATCCAAGGTCCAAAACTGACAAAGCCTCTTCTAGCCAATCGCTGGTTCTCAGTGAGGCGCTTTCGCAGCCCCTGACACCTGCTACCTCAGAGCCACAGGCCGCTACTGACTCCCACGTGGAGGTACCTAGGCCTCTGGATACTCAAGGTGTTGGGCCTACGGAGACTAACCCTTCAGATGGGTCCGGAGCTGCTGAGCAGGCATCGGCTTCTGAGGGTGTTTTCAGACCTTCTCAACTTACCTTTAAAACTACAGCCAAGTCTAAAACTCCATTAAAGACAAAGAAGCAAGTACACCATTCACCTGGACAGGCCTCCATGCCTAAAAAACAGATGCTCAAAATGGCCGAAGACTTAATTACTCTGATCAGGGGTTCCCATCCCCCTCCTGATAAAAGGACTAGGCAGGATACAGACTATGATTCCTCTGACCAGATTTCTATATATTCTGATTCCTCTTCAGACCAGGAATACTCTTTACCACCCCCCCCCCCCCCATGAGGACTCTGATGCTGAAGAATCAATTCATTCGGCCTCTCCTCCTGAGGATTATTCTTTTGGGGAAACTTTACATACCATGAGGGAGCATTTCCATTGGGAGGGCCAGGATTATTCAGAATCCAAGAAAAGGCTCAGAGACTTTCTTTTATTGCATCAGCACAGGCCCCTTGCTATTCCGCCAGTGTTGGATATTGCGGATGATGTGTTCTCTGAATCCAGTTTAAATCCTGATTCTTTACCCCCTGCTCCAGTCAAGCCGGACCGGTACTACAGAGTCCCTGACTCTCACAAATTTCTTTATAAAAACCCTGCTGCTAACCCAGAAACTATTTCCCAGGGTCCCAAAGGGGTAAAGGCTTCCACAGCTAAAAATCCAGTTCCCTCTGACAGGGATTCTAGAGCATTAGACAGATGGGGGAAGAAAGTTTACACTTCTACAACTTTAGCAGTGAGGGCTTTAAATTGCCAGTTTCACATGCTTAAATACCAACAATACTTAGTCTCAATTAAAACAGAAAATGACTACTAGTGCAGAACATCCTGACTACAAGGAAATGCAGGATTTATTGCATGCAGCTGAACAAGTGGGAAAACATACTTTGCAATGTGGTTTTGATTCATTAGAGGCTTCTTGTAGAGCAGCAGTTACAGGGTCTGTGATTCGAAGGCATGCTTGGTTAAAAGAACAAAGTTTACCAGATCATGTTAAGGCAAAATTATTGGATGCTGCTTTACAGCAAGATATTTTATTTGGTGTTAAGGCAGAGGAGGTATTAAAGAAAATGGAAGATAAGGCAAAATCTATGCAAACAGTAAATGATTTCTTACAGGTACAGCCACCTCAATTTAGCAGAAATTGGCCTACAAAGAATTGGTACTTTCCAGTGTCAGACAGGCCACAAAGAGGCAGATACAGATGCCCAAGGGGCAGATCTCAGCCCCGAGGCTCTTGCAGACCAAGACAGTGGGGTGCTTCAGCCCCAAAAGGAGGTGAGGACAAGTCACAACCTTACAGGAAACAGTCCCAATGACTCCGCCCTTCCAATGCCAAGCTCTTTCCTTTTGGCAGCTCCCTTAGGGGGAAAACTACCACTTTTTTCACAAAATTGGCAAACAATCACCCAAGGCAAATGGGTTCTGAATATCGTGTCTCAAGGTTACAGGTTCCACTTTCACACTTTACCAAGGCTAAAAGGAATGCCAGACCTGCCACAAAATCAATGGGCAGAGGCACAAAAGCAAATTACAGCCCTCAAGGACATGAGAGCTATTCAAAAAGTACCACAGCAGGAACAGGGGCAAGGATTTTACTCGAGACTCTTCCTGGTCCCCAGAAAGGACAAAGCCTGGAGACCCATATTAGACCTTTCTACTCTAAATACTTACCTGGATGTTCCGAAATTCAAAATGTTGACACTGCAGCATGTTGGGCAAGAAGGCTTGGCTTGTTACTTTGGACCTCAAAGAGGCATACCTGCATGTCCCTATCAGACACAATTGCAGAAGATACCTCTGATTCATAGCTGGTTCAATGCACTACCAATTCTCTGCACTGCCCTTTGGCTTATCTACTGCGCCCAGGGTCTTCACAAAGTGCCTGGCACCAGTAATTGCATTTTGCAGACAAAAGGGAATTCAACTATATCCATACCTAGATGACTGCCTTATTCAAGCAGAGAGCAAGGACATTCTTCTAAAGCATCTGGCATTTGTAAAAAGGTTGCTAATTTGCCTAGGGTACACAGTAAACGAAAATAAGTCAAAACTAGTGCCCTCACAAGAGATGATATTCTTAGGTGCCAGCTTAAATACAACGGCCCAGATGGCTTATCTCACGCCAGACAAACCAGGACAACTGACTCAGTATTTTCAATTGATGGCAACAAAGTCCCAACTCCCTACAAGAAAAATTCTGCAGGCCTTGGGATTCATGGCATCTTGCATACTACTAATTCCATATGCCAAACTGCATATGAGGAAGTTACAATGGTACCTAAAAAGTGTTTGGACTCAACACTCTCACAGTTTGGAAACAGTAATACCACTAATTACCTGCCTACAACAGGAGTTTCGATGGTGGGCAAAGGCATGTCACCTCAACAAGGGTCAGCCTTTCACTCTACTCACAGCCAGGCAGACTTTAACAACAGATGCTTCGGATTACGCCTGGGGAGCACACATGGGAGGAAAATGCATTCAGGGCAAGTGGACCGCAGACCAAATGCATCTTCACATCAATCAAAAAGAGATGTTGGCTGTACAAAATGCCCCAACAGCTTTCAAGGACCTTCTGCATCCAGGACAATTATTATTAAAGATGGACAACACCACAGTAATGTGGTACATAAGCAAGGGGGCACTCATTCTTACCCACTATGTAGACAAGCCATGACCTTGTGGAAGACAGCTCTGACTTATCAAGTTCATCTGCAAGCACAATTCCTGCCAGGAAAGAAAAATACTCTGGCAGACAACTTAAGCAGAAACATCATGGATCCTCACGAGTGGAAACTAAATCCACAAGTCTTCAGCATGATAACGCACAAATGGGGTGCCCAGGCATAGATCTTTTTGCCTCCACACTGAATTGCCAACTACAAAAATTCTGCACAGGGACGTATCACACACAAGCATGGAAAGTGGATGCTGTTTCGTTCAGCTGGAAAAAACTAAAAGTTTATGCCTTTCCACCACTGCCTCTCCTCTCAAAGGTACTCCTAAAAGCCAGACAAGAAAAAACACAGATGATCCTGATTGCTCCAGACTCGCCACGCCAGCACTGGTACCCAATCTTAAAGAACTTAGCTTAAGGACCACCATGTATTTTACCTCAAATTCCACACCTTCTGATGCAACAAAACAATCAGATCCTGCACAGTCCGCTCAAAACCTTATACCTGGCTGCATAGCAGATTCATTAGTCAAACAAACAACACCTCTCTCTAAAGCTGTTATGGATGTCATTTTGGAGACCAGGAGGCCTAGCACCAGGAAATCTTATTCAGAAAAGTGGAAAAGATTCTGTGCCTGGAACCAGTCTCAAAGCTTTGACCCTCTTGTCCCAAACATTCCTCAGATACTGCAATACTTAACTGAGATGCTGGACAAAGGACTGTCCTTCTCCTCCATTAAGATCCATGCCTCTGCCATCTCGGCTCATTACAACACAGACCTTCCTATTTTCTCTCATCCATTGCTAAAGCAGTACCTCAGAGGGGCTAAAAACATAAGACCACCCCGGAGAGCACCTACACCTACTTGGGACCTCAATCTTGTCTTGGAAAAACTCATTTTACCTTCTTTTGAGCCAGCCAATTCAGCAGAATTAAAATATGTTATCATGGAAAACTGCTCTACTTCTGGCAATAACCTCAGCACGAAGAGTCTCAGAGTTACAGGCACTAATGGCAGTGGAGCCTTTCATCATTTTTCATCAAGACAGGGTTTCTTTAAGAACAAACCCTTCCTTTATGCCTAAGGTGGTATCCAGTATGGCTCTTAACCAAACTATTCACTTGCCAACCTTTTATCCAAATCCCCAGAATAAAGGGGAGAGACTTCTGCATTCCTTGGACATACACAGACAATTACGTTTCTCCTTGGACAAAACAAAAGCTTTCAGAAAAACTGAGCAATTGTTTGTAGCATATGCTGCAGGATCACAGGGAAAGGCTATTTCAAAGCAGACAGGACACTGTATCCGGTTCTGCTACACACAGTATGGGAAACCTGTACCTAGTAACATTAGACCACATTCCACCAGGGCAACTGCCACTTCTACTGCCTACCTTAGAGGAGTACCTACCAAAGATATCTTGGAAGCTGCAGCTTGGAGTTCAGTGCACACCTTTACCAAGCATTACCATTTGCCTTTTTATTCTAGATCCAGAGCTGGCTTTGCCACTGCAGTGTTGCAGGGCCTCATAGCCACACCTAATCCTCTATAGAACCAGCCACCCTAACTCAGCTTTGGGATTCAACCCAAGTGTAATGACTGCAGCAGTGAAACACGATGAACATAGTACAGTTTTGTACCTACCATAAATGTAGATGTTCGAGTGTCTTCACTGCTGCAGTCCAGGTTACCCACCCGCCATCCCCTCTTTCTTAGCTGCGACTTATCTATACTTCTCAACCTATACTACCTATGTGGTGTATTTGCTGGTTACTGAATTTTTTATTTTTACCTTATTGTATGTTTTATTAGCAATATGTATTGCCTACCATTTTTGGGGGCACCTGACATCTGGGGCAAGAAAAACTGAAGAAAATGGCGTCAGCTGCATCTTGTATACCCCTGGCGCACTGACGTCAGGGAGGAAGCGACAGCAACCAACGCCGGACCAAGACTTTGGAACTCTGTCTGACTGCGGGCCCACCTGACGGCAGGATAACCCGAGTGTAATGACTGCAGCAGTGAAGACACTTGAACATCTACATTTATGGTAGGTACAAAACTGTACTTTCCCACTTGTTGTCTGTAGAGAGAAAGTAGTGGGCCTGAAAGACAGCAACTTTAGTATGATGTCCCCTTCACTTTTTGCCTTTGTCCCATTTGCTTGCTGAGGGAGGAATAAAAAAAGAAGTGGATGCCATTATTTGCCTGCTGCTGTCTGCCAGCAGTGACACAAAAACACCCAAGTGTTCCCTTCCCTGTAACCATATTCTACTCTTTCCTGAAGAGCTTCCCCAGCAGCAAGTCATCTACCCCATCCCCCACTCCCAAGTTTGTGGGTTTCACAGATACCTAAAGAAAGCTACATACTCTGTTCCCAATGCTGAACAATAAGATTGCAGAAAAAAAGTACCTCTGATACGCAAACCATGGCTAAATGCAAATGTGGATCAGGGATCTTTAGCAGTGACGATTCCCTTTTTGACATATACTGCAAGTAAATTTGTTATTTTACTAATAGCTGATTTGTGGAATATTTTACATAAGCTCAATCCCTCTGTACGTCATAGCTCCCAGGTCTAGTGTTCAGTCCTGACCTCTGATCACTGTCTTTTGGAGTGTGCACATTCTCCCTGTGTCTGCATGTTTTTTCTCTGAGCATCTATTTTAATCCCAACTCCCAAAAAGCAATGCCCTTGTTTGACTACACTACAAGCTGTCCATTTTATTTCTATCACTTTTACCCTTTTTCTTGTAGCCCATGACATGGACATGCTTACTTATCTGTTTAACAACTGTATTCTTAATAACAGCAAAAAAGAAGCATGTAGAGTAACAGATAAGGGACTGGCATATTGGAGGTAAATACTGGAGAAGCAAAAGTTGTGGCAGTGGAGTCCTCAGTATACATTCAGGGTGAGATAACCAGTATTGTAGAAGAGACTTAAGAGGACAAGCAAAATGGAGATTTTTACTCAAAGGAAACCTTAATCTTCTAATAGTAACCTGGGAAATGCCCATATCTATGAGACAGAGAAGGAAACTTTACATTTATTAAAAGCTAGAATCAAATGGGTCAGTGGGTGAAGTCACCAGAAAGGAAAGGGTGTACGCTTAAAATAGTCCATACCCACTGCAGATAGGGTAATAATAGATGCAAGGAGACCGTCTTTGGCCTATTGATTGTGCTTCTGTGGGATTTCAGCCTTCCTACTCTTAAGAGGAAGGTCTTCAAGTGAGATAAGATGTGTATATGGAAGGGAATGGATGAGAAAAGACTTGTAAGGATACCATAAAAAGGTATCAAAGCTCATCTACAAGATAAAGAAACATTAGAAAAAGAAATGGTTAAATGATGTAAGTGGCAAACTAAATATTTCAGACTCACGGGTGAAAAAAGGAGGACTCTGCAAATTACTTTAATAGAAGTGGAGGGAGGGAAGTTCACAAAAACTCCAGTTCATACAGATTTATTCATTTATCTCACCTATGTATTTACACATGCAGCAGTAAAACTGAATGTCAGGACAGAAGGGTATTGCAGGTAAGGAGCAGGACAAATGAACTACTGGAATAGTAACTTAAGAAAGCAAGAAATGAACTTTATAGCTTCTGAGGAGCTAACTTACAAAATTCTACTCGGCTGTCTCAAAGGGTGTTAAAAAGAGTTAGGAGAGATCCTCCCACAGCTATTGACAGAGCTTTAGTCATTAATTAGTGAATGCAGTGTTGATTCAAGACTGGTGTTTGATGGTGGTTACATTGCATGAAAGTATATGGATTAGTAATACTGGCCTGATAACCATAATTCCATCTCAAGGAGCATCACAGAAGAGATTCTCCAAGGCTGGCTGGTAGATTTGTTGGATGCTAATTCTCTGATCAACAATCAGTTTCATGACATCACAGAGCATATGATTTGATATTGTCAGTTTTTAATCTCATCCTCACATATGGGTCCAGATCCAATCTATTGGTTCTGAATCAGCCGTTACAAGCTCATGGCAACCAGAAAGCTCTTGGATACCTCTCCTTACCCACAACGCATCTCTCCCCCATTAGCTCTGATCTCGTTTGCCACTTTTGCAAAGATGTTGTCCAATCCACTAGCTCTTGGTTGTCAGGTCTTGTAATAAAGAATGTTTTCTTCTATAATCTCCTTTTCTCTATATTTTTAGTGTAGTTAGTCTTTCCCATCTCTCTCTCTTATAGTTCATAAGCCTTCCTTTACAGTACCGATTTTAATTAGGTTACTTTTGTTTCTTCTTTCTCTTTCCCGCCAACAACTGTCTTTTATAGGTTACTCCCCTCCCCTTTTACCTTTAAAGGTATGTCTTTAACTACTATTGTTAGTAACTCTCCCCTTCCTTTTGATTCTATTTATTCTTATTAAAAAAAAAAATTATTTCTTTCACTGTTTTTCTCTAAGTGTGTGTGTGTGTGTGTGTGTGTGTGTGTCTGTGTCTGTCTGTCTGTCTGAGTGAATTCTGTGCCTGTTCCTTTTCCTTGCATTATGGTGGAGAAACAAGAGAAACCTGCTGGTTTCATAAAATGCACAAAGTGTGGGCACAAGATCCCCATAAGTGACTCGCACTCACTATGTATCTCTTGTCTTGGCCCCTTTCACTTGCAAGAGGATTATGCGCTCTGCCACTCCTTTAATCATTGAGTTTTAGCGGACAGAAAAATATAAGCTCATCATGAGGGGGCATGTTGCCTTAGGCCTGTAGGTAGGCTGTTTCTGGCAGTAAAGAGAAATCTGTCTCATCCACAAAGACAAAATCAGCTCATTCGAGCCCAACTTCATTTATTTCCTCTAACTCCTTTGATAAAGGAAAAAGGAGGACCTCTTCATCACTAAAACTGAAAATGTCAAAATCTCCCAAGTCAGGGGAGTCTGTAATCTTATCGGAGCCTTCAGCACCGATCTGTACCCAGTTGGATCTGACTTCTTCGGCTCTGATCCTATCTAGTAAGGAAAGATCAGATCCATTGATGTCAGATCTGACAACTAGCCCATTTAAGCCTAATCTTGACACTACTAAGGACATGGTACTCCTCGACCTTTGAATCCGGTTCCATCAAGGGTGCCATCTCCCTACTTATCAAGGCCAAGGACCCCATCTGCCTCTTTTTCCTGTTCGGCCAGGAGCCTTACTGAAGAAGATGTGGAACAGATAGTGCAGAAGATTTTTGTGGGCGCAGGGCATCACTAAGTCCCCCTTGACCTCGACCCTTACAGTGCCAGGTCTGTCTAAACCATCCACTCCCCCTCTTCCTCCTCCTCCTCCTCCAACTTCAGGGCAAGCTTCGGAGCCGTCAGATCCAATATGCCAGGTGCTTTCAGATCTGATGCGAAGATGTCCTCTTCCTCCGATCATTCTTTCATTTGGAGCTCATCTCCCTTTTCGGAGCTGGAGAGTTCCCGGAGCCATAGTGAACCTCGCAAACCTCGCGTTTGCTCGACTGCCACATCTTTGGAGCAGTTCATGCTCCTCAGAGCTTTAGCGAAGATGAGCTCGGCTCTGGCTTCAACCCCTGACAAACTGTCTTCTGGATTGGGAGGTACCCCATCCCAAAAGCATGGAGTGTTGGAGCTGGAGTCCTGGTCCAGGGAACCAGGTCCGCAGATGAGGCCAAGCTCCCCATAAACATCCTGGAGATGAGGGCAGTGTTTCTAGTGTTGCAGGCATTTCAAACTCCTCTTCCTCTGGGGATGGCAGCGATACAGTCAGACAACATGTCAGTGGTGTGGTACGTAAACAAGCAAAGAGGAACTAGATCATACTCTCTGTGTCAAGAAGCATTCAGAGTATGGCAATCTCATCCAACCATTTTCTTGTAGCAACGCACATTCTGAGAATGTTCAGCGTCATAGCGGACAAGTTGAGCATAGCCATTTTCATGCCTCATGAGTGGTCCTTCAATCAGAATGTAGTGGAGAACATTTTCCGCACTTGAGCCCAGCCTTGCTGCAACTTCTTTCCCTGTCCCCTAAACAACAAATGCAACAGCTACTTCACCCTAATTCCCCCACCGGGGCAGTCCCTGAGGGATGCTCTAGTATACGATTGGCCTCCTGGACTATTGTATGCCATTCCCCCCATTCAATTGATTCCCAAATTCCTTCAGAAAGCCAACAGGTTGAAGAGAGCAGTAATCCTAATTGCTCCATATTGGCCTTGACAAATCTGTTTTCCTTTCCTCTGGCCTCATCTACAAAAGGAGTCCTGGATTCTGGAACCTTTTCCAGAACTACTGTCACACCTGACAGGAATGCTTCATCCCAACCTTCACAACCTCAAGCTGACAGCTTGGTTCCTTCAGCTCCATTGATTGCCAGACAACCTGTGCTTTCCTCCCTGGTCCATCATATTTTGATGTCCTGCCATAAGTCATCCACTCAAGAACTTTATAGTAGTAAATTTAAGAGGTTTGTTATTTGGGCTCAGCAACACAATATGGATCCAGTCACGGCTCCTATTCACTCTATTCTAGAATTTATTTTTAGCCCACGTTTTCAATAATGGAGCTGTGGCTTCTATTATTAAAGTCCAGTTAGCAGCCATTTTAAGTTTTCAAATTGGAATAGACAACTTATCTCTGATTTCCCACAAACTTTGCAAAGCCTTCTTAAAAGGGGCCATATTGTTAAGACCTCCCCACAGGAATCCTTCTCCTCCTTGGGATCTTAATTTAGTACTACATCTGATTGTTCAACCACCCTTCGAACCTGCCACAACTTGTGATAAGATGTTCATCGTGTTTCACTGTTGCAGTCATTACTCTTGGGTTATCCTGCTGGTAGGCTACCCGCAGTCGGCCAGAATTCCAAAGTCTAGGTCCGGCGTTGGTTGCTGTCACCTCCTCCCTGACGTCAGTGTGTTAGGGGTATAAAAGATGCAGCCGACGCCATTTTCTTCAGTCTTTCTTGCCGCGCAGTGCCCGAAGCAAAAGCAGTTCGCAGGTGCCAGTCAGCCGACTCCTGAGATTTTCAAATCCGAATTTCAGAACCGAAGTCTTCATTAAAGCTAAGTACCCTGTTGGGGAACCTTTTTTCTTGCTCCAGACCGATGTCAGAAAAAGTTAACAATTGTATTTCTTGTGGGAAGCAAATACCTCATAAGGATTTTCACTCTTACTGTATTCCTTGCCTAGGCCCTGATCACAACGTTGCTAGCTGTCGCTTTTGTGCTAGATTTAACCAACGCACTATCAAGCGTCGGTTCAATTTTGCATTTCATTACTTTGGCCGAATATTTAATTATATAATGCCGTCAGACCAGCTGACAACCGGAGTCTACAAAAAACACAAGGACAAGGATAGGCATCCGAGGTCCAAAACTGACAAAGCCTCTACTAGGCCAGTCGCCGGTCCTCAGTGAGGCGCTTTCGCAGCCCCTGGCGCCCGCTACCTCAGAGCCACAGGCCACTACCAACTCCCACGTAGAGCCAACTGGGCCTCTGGATACTCAAGGTATTGGACACACGGAAATCATTCCCTCAGATGGGTCCGGAGCCGCTGAGCAGGCATCGACTTCTGAGTGTGTCTTCAGACCTACACAACTATATATTAAGCCATCTTTAGCTTCAAAGACTAAAGCAGCCCTAAAGACAAAGAAACAAGTACAGCATTCTCCTACTCAGACTTCCATGCCTAAAAAAACAGATGCTCAAAATGGCAAAAGACCTAATTACTTTGATCAGGGGCTCCCATCCCCCTCCTGATAAGAGGCCCAGGCAAGATATACAGAGTATGATTCTTCTGATCAGGTATCTATTTCCTCTGATTCCTCGTCTGAACAGGATTACTCCATGCTTCCCTATGAGGATTCTGATGGTGAAGAATCCATTCCTTGAGCCTCTCCTCCTGAAGATTATTCTTTTGGGGAAACCCTGCATACTATGAGGGAGCGTTTCCACTGGGAGAGCCAAGATTATTCTGAATCTTAGAAAAGGCTCAGAGACTTTCTGCTACTTCCTCAGCACAGACCCCTTGCTATTCCACCTGTTCTAGACATTGTAGATGATGTATTTTCAGAGTCCGGCCTGTCCCCTGACTCTTTACCCCCTGCACCTGCTAAGCCAGACAGATACTACAGGGTCCCTGATTCTCATAAATTCCTATATAAAAACCCCGCTGCTGACCCAGAAACTATATCTCAGGGTCCCAAGGGGGTTAAAGCTTCCACTGCAAAAAACCCTGTCCCCTCTGATAGGGATTCTAGGGCTCTAGACAGATGGGGGTAAAAAGTCTACACTTCTGCTACCCTGGCTGTAAGGGCTTTAAATTGTCAGTTTCATATGCTTAAATAGCAATATTTAATGTCACTGCTTAAACAGAAAATGTTGACAATTACTGAATGTTCAGAGAACAAGGAATTGCAGGATTTATTGCATGCAACTGAACAAGTGGGAAAGCATACTTTGCAATGTGGTTAAGATTCACTGGAGGCCTCTTGCAGGGTCGCTGTAACAGGTTTTGTTATTAGAAGGCATGCTTGGTTAAAGGAACAGAATCTGCCTGATCATGTTAAAGCAAAATTATTGGATGCACCATTACACCATGATACTTTCTTTGGTACTAAAGCAAAAGACATGTTGTAAAAAATGGAGGATAAAGCAAAATCCATGCAGACAGTCAAAGATTTCTTACAGGTACAGCCACCCAGGTTTAGCAGGAACTGGCCTTCTAAAAATTGGTCCTTTCCAGTGTCAGACAGACCACAAAGAGGCAGTTACAGGCATCCCAGAGGAAGATCTAAGCCCCAAGGCTCATACAAGCCTAAACAATGGGGTGCTCCTACCTCCAAAAGCGGAGAAGATAAATCACAACCTTACAGGAAACAGTCCCAATGATTTTCCTCTACCAGTCCCAAGCAGTTTTCTTTTGACAGCCCCCTTAGGGGGAAAACTATCACTTTTTTCATCAAATTGACAAATGGTTACCCAAGACAAATGGGTCCTGAACATAGTGTCCCAAGGCTACAGGTTCCATTTTCACACTCTACCAAGGTCAAAGGGCATGCCAAACCTGTCACACAATCAATGGGCAGAGGCACAAAAGCAAATTACAGCCCTCATGGACATGAGGGCCATTCAGCAAGTACCTCAACAAGAGCAGGGGCAAGGATTTTACTCCATACTTTTCTTAGTACCCAGGAAGGACAAAACCTGGAGACCAATACTGGACCTGTCTACACTAAATACGTTTCTGGAAGTTCCAAAATTCAAGATGTTGGCTCTACAACAGCTATTGCCCATGCTGGGCAAGAGGGTTTGGCTCGTAACTTTGGACCTAAAAGAGGCATACCTACATGTCCCAATCAGACAATCTTGCAGAAGATACCTCAAATTCATAGCTCACTGCATTACCAATTCTCTGCACTGCCGTTTGGCTTATCTACCACGCCCAGGGTCTTCACAAAATGCCTGGTACCAGTAATTGCGTTTTGCAGACAAAAACGAATTCAAATATATCCCTACTTGGACAACTGCCTAATTCAAGCAGAGAACAAAGACATTCTTCTACAGCATCTGGCATTTGTAAAAAGATTGCTAATTGGCCTAGGGTACACAGTAAACGAAAATAAATCAAAACTAGTGCCCTCTCAAGCGATAATATTCCTGGGTGCAAGCTTAAATACAACTGCCCAGATGGCTTATCTCACGCCCGACAAACAAAAGCAACTGACTACTTACTTCAAGAAATTGGCAGCAAAACCCCACTTATCTGCAAGGAAAATCCTGCAGGCCTTGGGTTTTATGGCATCTTGCATTCTACTAATTCCATATGCCAGACTGCATATGAGGAAACTACAATGGTATCTGAAAGGTGTTTGGACTCAGCATTGCCACAGCCTGGAGACAGTAATTGCACTCATTCCCTGCCTACAACAGGAGTTTCGATGGTGGGCAGAGGCCTGTCACCACAACAAGGGTCTGTCATTCAGTTTACCCACAGCCAGACAGACACTGACAACGGATGCATCAGATTATGCCTGGGGGGCCCATATGGCAGGAAAATGTATTCAGAGCACATGGCCTGCAAACCAGATGCACCTTCACATCAATCAAAAAGAGATGCTAGCTGTTCAAAATGCCCTGACAGCTTTCAAGGACCTGCTTCATCCAGGACAGTTACTGATAAAGACAGACAACACTATGATCATGTGGTACATAAACAAGCAGGGAGGTGCACATTCCTACCCTCTCTGCAGACAAGCAATGACATTGTGGGACACAGCATTGGCAAGTTCACCTGCAAGCATAATTCCTGCCAGGGAAAACCAATACTCTGGCAGACGAACGAAGCAGAAACCTCATGGATCCCCACGAATGGAAACTGGATCCACAAGTCTTCAGCATGATAATAAGGAGCTGGGGATGCCCAGACATAGATCTATTTGCCTCCCCCCACAACTGTCAATTGCAGAGATTTTGCACAAGGATTTATCACAAGCAAGCATGGAAAGTGGACGCCCTATCATTCAGCTGGAAAAATCTAACAGTATATGCATTTCCCCCACTGCCTCTCCTTCCCAGAGTACTCCTAAAGGTCAGACAAGTGAAGCCAAAAATGATACTGATTGCACCAGACTGGCCACACCAGCACTGGTACCCAATCCTAAAGAGCTTGTCTCAAGGTCCAGCATGGATATTGCCTCAAACTTCTCACTTGCTGACCCAGCAAAACAATCAGATCCTGCACAGCCAACTCAGGACCTTAAATCTGGCAGCATGGCGGATAATGTAGCCATTCAGAACACTACACTTTCAAATGCTGTTATGGATGTTATCTTGGAGGCCTGGAGGCCCAGTACTAGAAAATCTTATGCAGAAAAATGGAAGAGATTATGTGTTTGGAACCAGGAACAGGGCATTGACACGTCTGTACCAAATATTCCTCAGATTTTACAATACCTAACTGAGATACTGAACAAAGGCCTTTCTTTCTCATCAATTAAGATTCATGCCTCTGCCATTTCAGCCCATTACAATACGGAACCACCTATCTTTTCTCATCCTTTAATAAGGCAGTACCCCAGAGGGGCCAAAAACATTAGGCCTCCAAGAAGAGCACCAATTCTGGCCTGGGACATCAATTATGTTTTGGAAAAACTCACATTGCCTCCTTTCGAGCCAGCATCAACAACAGATATAAAATTCTTATCCTGGAAAACAGCTCTGCTCCTAGCAATAACCTCTACAAGGCGAGTCTCGGAGTTACAAGCACTCATGGCTGTGGAACCTTTCATCATTTTTCATCCAGACGGGGTTTCTCTGAGGACAAAACCCTACATTTATGCCTAAGGTGGTGTCCAGTGTGGCCCTCAACCAAACCATTCACTTGCCTACCTTTTACCCAAATCCACAGAACAAGGGTGAGAAAATACTGCATTCTTTGGACATACACAGGCAGTTGCGCTTCTACTTGGACAGAACTAAAGCTTTCAGAAAGACTGAGCAATTTTTAGTGTCATATGCTGCAGGATCACAAGGAAAGGCCATCTCAAAACAGACTATTTCTAAATGGATAGGCCATTGCATCTGTTTCTGCTATTTTCAACATGGCAAATCAGTGCCTAAGGGCATTAAGCCTCATTCCACCAGAGCAGCAGCCACTTCAGCAGCCTTCCTCAGAGGAGTACCTACCAAAGATATCTTAGAGGCTGCAACTTGGAGTTCAGTGCACACCTTTACAAAGCACTACCACTTGCCTCTCTACTCTAAGTCCAGAGCAGGCTTTGCCACTGCAGTTCTGCAGGGCCTCATAGCCTCTCCTAATCCTATTTACCCCAGCCACCCATCCTCAGCTTTGGGATTCTTCCCAAGAGTAATGACTGCAACAGTGAAACACGATGAACATAGTACAGTTGTGTACCTACCATAAATGTAGATGTTCGAGTGTATTCACTGTTGCAGTCCAGGTTACCCACCAACCATCTCCCTTCGCTTTGCTGGGACTTATCTGCACTCCTCTATGCTATACAACCTTTTTGGTGCATTTGCTTGTAGATGAAGGAAATGTTATTTTTGTGCAAGCATTTATTATTGGCATATTTTTCAGCCTACCAATTTGGGGCACCTGACATCTGGGGCAAGAAAAACTGAAGAAAATGGCATTGGCTGCATCTTTTATACCCCTGGCGCACTGACTTCAGGGAAGAGGCGACAGCAACCGACGCCGGACCTAGACTTTGGAATTCTGGCTGACTGCGGGTAGCCTGCCAACAGGATAATCCAAGAGTAATGACTGCAACAGTGAATACACTCGAACATCTACATTTATGGTAGATACACAACTGTACTTTCCTGTTCTGGAAAACTATCTTTTTGGTGGCTATCACATCTACGAGACGGATATCAGAAATTCAGGCAGTATCTTCCCAGCTCCCGTATTTGGTTTTTCATAAAGACAGAGTCACTTTGCGCACCAGCCTCTCTTTTTTGCCCAAAGTTGTTTCACAAACAAATATTAATCAGACTATACATTTGCCCATTTTCTTTCATAATTTTAGTAATAAGGGTGAATATGTACTACAGTAGTTGGCTATTCATAGGCAGTTATGTTTCTATTTACATAGAACTAAAGATTTTTGGAAAGCAAACCAATTGTTGATTGCATTTGCAGGCCCTAGGAAAGGCCAACCAGTTTCCAAAGTTACCTTATCAAAATGGCTTTCTAGTTGCGTTTCCTTCATTTACACCCCAAAAGGCATGAAACCTGTCAAATACATTCAAGCAAATTCTACCAGGGCAATGGCCACATCTGTAGTCTTCCAAGCAAATGCTTCCTTGGATGATATTTGTGCAGCAGCCACATGGACAACCCATTGTACCTTTATCACACATTACAAATTAGATTTGGTCTCCAGGGGAAGGGCCTCCTTTGGTGGGATGGTTCTAAGGAACATTCTCCTGTGAATCCACCAGGGGTAAAGGTAGCTGTGGACTCTGTTCCATATGTGAGGGTGAGGTAAAAAATTGACAATATCAGATCAAGAAGTTATATACTCACCATGTTCCATCTGTATTGTCGATTTTTCATCTCTCTTCACATCTCCTCCCTCTATCCCCCTTCCTTGGGGTTCTTGGTTGAATGGGAAGAGATGCTCAAAGGTTAGGTTGTTTTCCTTATACTCCTGAAATGGTCTCCTTTAAAATCTTTTTGGGTATTAAACACTAAAATTCTCTTTTGGCTGGATATAATTATAGCAAACGAAATCTGAAGTGATGGTGAGAGATGCATTGTGGGTAACGGGAGGTATCCAAGTGCTTTTTGGTTGCCACAAGCTTGGTAATGGCTGAGTCAGATTCAGTCCCATATGCAAAGAGAGATGAAAAATCGATAATACAGGTGGAATGTTATGGTGAGTATACAACTTCTTTTTTTGCCAGTACAGACTATATGACTGGGTCATTATAGAGGTGGGCAAGATGAACACTATGAATGTGGATGTTCTTCGTGTTTCACTGTTGCAGTCATTACATTTGGGTAATCTGCTGGCAGATTGCCCTCAGTCAGCCTGATTAACAAAGTCTGGGGTCCTGCATCGGTTGCTGTCCCTTCTTCCATGATGTCAGGTTGTCAGGGGTATAAAACATGCAGCTGATGCCATTACATCAGTCTTTCTTGCCATGCGGTGCCCAAAGCAGAAGCAGTTCGCAAGTGCCGGTTGGCCGAGTCCTGTAATTTTCGTTCTTGAATTTCAGAACCGAAGTCTTCAACTAAAAGCTAATTACCACATTGGGGAAACTTTTTCTTGCTCCTTACCGATGTCAGTAAAAGTTAATAATTGCATTACTTGTGGGAAGCAAATACCTCATAAGGATTTTCATTTGTACTGTATTCCTTGCCTAGGCCCTGATCACAACATACCTTGCTGTCATTTTGTTTGCTAAATTTAATCAACGCACTATTAAATGTCGGTATATTTTTGCTTCTAAATATTTTGATTCACGGTTTAATTATCCAGAAATATCGTTGGTTAGCAATCCGACTACCGGAATACCTAAAAAACGCAAAGAAAAAGACAGAGACAGACCGTCAAGGTCCAAAACTGACGACGCTTCTCCTAAGCCAGTTGCCAGTTCGCCGGTACTCAGTGAGGCGCTTTCGCAGCCCCTGATACCCGCTACTTCTGATTCACAGGCCTCTACTGAGACCCATTCAAAGTCTGGTATGTTGCGAGATGCTTCAATTATGTAACCCACGGATGTCTCTTACTTAGATGGGTCCAGAGCCGCTGTGCAGGCAATGGCTTCTGAGGGTGTTTTCAGGCCTACAGATTTGTATATTAGACCAACACCATCTTCAAAACTAAGGCCAAAATCTAAATCTGTGTCTACAAAACCGACGCATGGGCCACATGATCAAAATGGCTGAAGATTTAATTACTCTGATCGGGGGTAGCCAACCCCCTCCTTCTAAGAGGCCTAGGCAAGACATTGATTATGAATCTTCTGAACAGGATTCTATTTCTTCTGACTCTCTTAATGAACAGGATTTGTCAATACTTGCATGTTCTTCGTGTTTCACTGTTGCTGTCGTTACATCTGGGTAATCCGCTGGCAGGTTGCCCTCAGTCGGCCTGAATTCCAAAGTCTTGGGTCCTGCGTCGGTTGCTGTCTTCTCTGCCATGACGTCAGGTCGTCAGGGGTATAAAACATGCAGCCGATGCCATTTTCTTTAGACTTTCTTGCCGTGTGGTGCCCGAATCAGAAGCATTTCGCAAGTGCCGGTCGGCCGACTACTGAAATATTCGAGTTTGAGTTTCAGAACTGAAGTCTTCACTAAAGCTAAGTACCCCGTTGTGGAAACTTTTTTCTTGCCTTTTACCAATGTCAGAAAAAGTTAATAATTGTATTACTTGTGGGAAGCAAATACCTCATAAGGATTTCCATTTATACTGTATTCCTTGCCTAGGCCCTGATCACAACGTGCCTGGCTGTCGGTTTTGTGCTAGATTTAACCAACGCAGTATTAAGCGTCGGTATATTTTTGCATCTAAGTATTTTGGAAACAGATTTAAATACCCAGAAATGTTGTCGGATAGCAATCTGACTACTGGAGTACATAAAAAATGCAAGGTAAAGGACAGAGAAAGGCAGTCAAGGTCCAAAACCGACGACGAAGCTTCTCCTTAGCTAGTGGCCAGTTCGCCGGTACTCTGAGGCACTTTCGCAGCCCCTGATACCCGCTACCTTCGAGTCGCAGGCCTCTACTGACACCCATGTGGAGTCCGGCATGCTGCAAGATACTCAAGGTATTGGACCGACGGATGTATCTCCCTCGGATGGGTCCAGAGCCACTGAGCAGGCACCAGCTTCTGATGGTGTATTCAGACCTCAACATTTTTATATCAAACCGATGTAAGCTGCAAAACCAAAGGCAAAGACTTCTTCTAAAGCTAAAAAAAGATGCCTGAGCCACGTGCACAGGCCTCTATGCCTAAAAAACAGATGATCAAAATGGCTGAAGACCTTATTACCTTGATCAGGGGTACCCATCCCTCGACAGATAAGAGGCCTAGGCAGGACACTGACTATGAATCTTCAGATCAGGTTTCTATTTCTTCTGATTTCTCTTCTGATAAGGAATTATCTTTACCTCCCTATGATGATTCTGATGCTGAGGAGTCTATTCCATCTGCATCTCCTCCTGAGGATTATTAATTTGGAGAAACCTTGCATACTTTGAGGGAGCATTTTCACTGGGAGAGTCAAGACTTCTCAGAATCAAAAAAGAGACTCGGGGATTTCCTTCTTCTCCCTCAGCACAAGCCTTTAGCCATTCCTCCTGTTTTAGACATTGTGGATGATGTGTTTTCAGAGTCAAGCCTGACCCCTGACTCTTTACCTCTGGCTCCCAGTAAGCCTGACAGGTATTACAGGGTCCCTGACTCATAAATTTTTATTTAGAAACCCTGCTGCTGATCCTGAAACTATTTCACAGGGTCCAAAGGGAGTTAAGGCCTCAACAGCAAAAAACCCTACCCCCTCCGACAGAAATTCAAGGGCACTGGACAGATGGGGAAAAAAAGGGTTTATAAATCTGCAACCTTGGCAGTCAGGGCCTTAAACTGTCAATTTCATATGCTTAAGTACCAACAACATGTTATGGGATTGCTGAAACAGAAAATGATATTGATTTCAGAATGTGCAGAAAATAAGGAATTGAAGGAATTATTGCATGCAGCTGAACAAGTTGGAAAGCATACTTTGCATTGTGGTTTTGATTCTTTAGAGGCCTCCTGCAGGGCCGCAGTTACTGGATCTGTGATTAGGAGGCATGTCTGGTTAAAGGAACAAAATTTGCCTGATCATGTTAAAGCTAAATTGCTAGATGCACCTTTACAGCATGATTCTCTGTTTGGTATTAAGGCAGAAGAGGTTTTAAAGAAAATGGAAGACAAAGTTAAGTCTATGCAAACTGTTAAAGATTTCTTATAAGTGCAGCCACCTAGATTCAGTAGACACTGGCCTACAAAAAAATTGGTCCTTTCCTGTGTCAGACAGAGCTCAAAGGGGCAAATCCAGATGTCCTAAGGGTTCCAGGTACCAGGCTCAAGACAGGTCAAAGCAATGGGGCGCATCCACCTCCAAATCTGGAGGAGATAAAGCGCAAGCCTACAGAAAGCAATACCAATGACTTCCCTCTGCCTACACTAAGCACTTATCTTTTGGCAGCACCCATAGGGGGGAAATTAGCACTTTTTGCTCATAATTGGCAGTTAATAACCCAGGACAAGTGGGTACTAAACGTCGTATCACAGGGATACAGATTCCATTTCCACACTTTGCCAATGACAGATGGTTGGCCAAATCTGCCAAAAAAACAACGGGCAGAGGCACAGAAACAGGTAACATCCCTCATGGATATGGGGCCCATTCAGACAGTACCAGAACAGGAAAAAGGACCAGGTTTTTACTCAAGACTGTTCTTGGTACCCAGAAAGGACAAGGCCTGGCAGCCAATACTGGATTTATCGATTTTGAACACATACCTGGACATTCCATAATTCAAAATGCTCACCTTGCAACAGCTTCTGCCCATGCTGGGCAAGAATGCTTGGCTGGTGACTTTAGACCTAAAAGAGGCATACCTGCATGCGCCAATAAGACAATCGTGCAGAAGATACCTCAGATTAAAGGCTGGCTTAATGCATTACCAATTCTCTGCACTGCCCTTTGGCTTATCTACTGCGCCCAGGGTCTTTACAAAGTGCCTGGCACCAGTAATTGCATTTTGCAGACAAAGAAGTATTCAAATATATCCTTACTTGGACGACTGTCTCATTCAAGCAGAGAGCAAGGACACTCTTCTACGACACCTGGCATTTGTGAAAAGGCTTCTAACATGCTTAGGGTACACAATAAACGAAAATAAATCACAACTGGTACCCTCTCAAAAGATAACATCCCTGGGTGCAAACTTGAATACAACTGCCCAGATGGCTTACCTCACGCCAGGCAAACAAAGGCAACTGACTACTTACTTCAAACTGATGGCAACAAAAACCCAGTCTTCTGCAAGACATATTCTGCAGGCTCTGGGCTTCGTGGCATCCTGCATCCTACTGATTCCATATGCAAGACTGCATATGAGGGAACTTCAATGGTACCTAAAAAGTTTATGGAGTCAACATTCAAACAGTCTGGAAACGATGATTCCTTTCATCCCCTGCCTGCAACAGGAGTTTCTATGGTGGGCAAAGGCCTGTCACCAAAACATGGGACAGCCCTTCACTCTACCCCCTGCTAGCCAAACCTTAACAACAGATGCATCAGATTATGCCTGGGGGGCCCACATGGCAGGAAGATGCATTCAGGGCATATGGGCACCAAATCAAATGCATCTACATATCAACCAGAAAGAGATGCTAGCCGTTCAAAATGCCCTAACAGCCTTCAAGGACTTACTTCATCCAGGACAACTACTGATAAAGACGAACAGCACCACAGTCATGTGGTATATAATCAAGCAAGGGGGCACACACTCATACCCCCTTTGCAAATTAGCCATGGCACTGTAGGACACAGCTTTGACCTACCAAATAAATCTTCAAGCTCAATTCCTGCTAGGAAAACAAAACACTCTGGCAGACGATTTAGGCAGAAACCTTATGGATCCTCCCGAGTGGACACTAAATTCACAAGTCTTCAGCATGATAGCAGAGAAATGGGGGAGCCCAGACATAGACCTATTTGCTTCTCCGTAAAATTATCAACTGAAAAGATTCTGCACAAGGACTTATCACAGACAAGCATGGAAAGTGGACGCCTTATCCTTCAGTTGGAAAAACCTATCTGTTTACGCCTTTCCTCCTCTGCCTCTTCTGGTCCTCCTAAAAGTCAGACAAGAGAAACCAAAGATGATATTAATTGCCCCGGACTGGCCCCGCCAATACTGGTACCAAATCCTAAGGAACTTGTCTCAATACCCAGCTTGGACCTTGCCTAAAAACCACTACTGTCCCAGCAAAACAATCAGATCCTACACAATCAACTACAGACTCTGAACCTGGCAGCATGACTAATCCTGTAATCATACAGACGACACCTCTCAGTAAAGCTGTGATGGATGTCATTTTAGAAGCAAGAAGGCCTAGTACTAGAAAATCTTATGCTGACAAATGGAAGAGATTCTGTGCCTGGAATCAAGCACAAGGAACTGATACAGCAGAAACGCATATTCCTCAGATATTACAATACTTAACTGAGATGCTTGACAAAGGCCTATCTTTTTCATCAATCAAAATCCATGCCTCTGCCATTTTGGCTCATTACAATACAGAGCCACCAATCTTTTCTCATCCTTTACTAAAGCAGTATCTTAGAGGAGCCAAAAATTTAAGGCCTCCTAGATCACCATTACCTGCATGGGACCTCAATTATGTGTTGGAAAAGCTCACCCTGCCTCCATTTGAACAAGCTGCTACTGCTGATATAAAGTTCTTATCATGGAAGACAGCTCTGCTACTAGTAATTACTTCAGCAAGAAGAGTTTCCAAGCTTACAGGCCCTCTTGGCTGTAAAGCCTTTTATCATATTTTACCCAGACAGGGTGTCTCTGAGGACAAATCCTACTTTTATGCCTAAGGTCGTTTCAAGTGTGGCTCTTAACCAAACAATTCATCTGCCAACTTTTTATCCAAATCCGCAGAACAAAGGGGAGAGAATTCTGCATTCTTTGGACGTACACAGACAGCTAAGATTCTACTTGAGCCAGGACTACAGCTCTAAGAAAAACTGAGTAATTACTAGTGTCATATGCTGCAGGATCCGAAGGAAAGGCTATTTCAAAGCAGACAATTTCAAAGTGGATAAGCCATTGCATCCGTTTCTGCTACTTGCACCATGGCAAACCTGTGCCCAAGGGCATTAGGTCTCACTCCACCAGGGCTGCAGCTACTTCAGCAGCTTTTCTCAGAGGAGTACCAACCAAGGACATTGTAGAGGCCGCTACTTGGAGTTCTGTTCACACCTTTACAAAGCATTACCATTTGCTTCTCTACTCTAAGTCCAGGGCAGGCTTTGCCACTGCAGTGCTTCAGGGCCTTATAGCCTCACCTAATGCTGTTTAGCTCCAGCCTCCCAACCATAGCTTTGGGGTTCTACCCAAATGTAATGACTGCAACAGTGAAACATGAAGAACATAGTAGTTGTGTACATTTACCATAATGTAGATGTTCGAGTGTATTCACTGTTGCAGTCCAGATTACCCTCCCGCCATCCCCCTGTCATTCTACAGCTTATCTTTCCTTCTCTATCTTCTACAACCTATGTGGTGTATTTGCTTGTAGATGAAGGTAAAGTTTATATTGATGCATGTATATATATATATATATATATATATATATATATATATTTAGAATATTGCTACCTTTTTGGGGGCACCTGACATTGGGGTCAAGAAAAAATAAAGAAAATGGCGCCGGCTGCATGTTTTATACCCCCTGATGACCTGACATCATGGAAGAGAAGACAGCAACCGACACAGGACCCAAGACTTTGAAATTCAGGCTGACTGAAGGCAACCTGCCAGCAGATTACCCAAATGTAATGACTGCAACAGTGAATACTCTCAAACATCTACATTTATGGTAAGTGTACACAACTGTACTTTGAGGACTCTGATGCAGAAGATTCCATTCCTTCTGCTTCTCCCCCTGAGGATTTTTCTTTTGGGGAAACATTACATACCTTAAGGGAACATTTCCACTGGGAAAGTCAGGATATCTCTGAATCTAAAAAGAGACTTAGGTATTTTCTTCTTCCTCAGCATAGGCCTTTGGCTATACCTCCTGTTCTAGACATTGTTGATGTTTTTTTCAGAATCTAGTATGGCTCCTGATTCTCTGCCTCCAGCTCCTTGTAAGCCAGACAGATACTACAGGGTTCCTGACTCCCACAAATTCCTTTTCAAAAATCCTATTGCATATCCTGAAATCATTACTCAGGGTCCCAATAGCATTAAGGCCTCTAATGCTAAAAATCCTACCCCTTCTGATAGAGATTCCAGGGCGCTGCATAGATGGTGTAAGAAGATTTACACTTCTGCAACCTTGGCAATCAGGGCTTTAAATTGTCAATTTCATATGCTTAAATATCAACAGCATATCATGGGACTGCTTAAACAGAAAATTATTTTAATTTCTGACTGTATGGAAAATAAAGATTTACAGAATTTATTGCATTCAGCTGAACAAGTTGGAAAACTTACTTTGCAATGTGGTTTTGATTCTTTGGAGGTCTCTTGCAGGGCTGCGGTAACTGGGTCTGTGCTAAGAAGGCATGCTTGGCTCAAAGAGCAAACTCTGCCTGATCATGTTAAAGCAAAATTGTTGGATGCTCCTTTACAACAGGACCGTCTCTTTGGTAATAAGGCTGAAGAAGTTTTAAAAAATATGGAAGATAAAGCTAAATCTATGCAAACTGTGAAAGATTTCTTACAAGTGCAGCCTCCAAGATTTAGTAGGCACTGGCCTACTAAGAACTGGTCCTTTCCAGTTCATTCGAGAGCCACTCAAGACAAACCCAGACATTCCAAAGGCTCCAGGTTTCAGTCACAAGGGACTTTTAGAACAAAACAATGGGGTGCCTCCACCTCCAAATCTGGAAACAACAAGGCACCTCCCTATGGTAAACAGTCTCAATGACTTCCCTCTACACTCACCAAGCACTTACCTTTTAGCCACCCCTTTGGGGGGAAAACTGGCACTTCATGCACGAAAATGGCAACTTATAACCCAGGACAAATGGGTTTTAAATATAGTATCCCAGGGATACAGATTTAATTTCCACACATTGCCAGTTCCAAACGGATGGCCAGACCTGCCCCCAAATCAGTGGGCAGAGGCCCAGAAACAAGTTCTGTCCCCCATGAACATGGGGGCTATTCAACCAGTACCAGAAGAGGAAAAGGGATAAGGTTTCTATTCAAGACTTTTCCTGGTACCCAGAAAAGACAAATCATGGCATCCAATTCTGGACTTATCTACTCTAAACACATTTCTGGACATTCCAAAATTCAAAATGTTGACTGTTCAACAGTTACTTTCCTATACTAGGCAAAGATGCCTGGTTGGTAACTAGACTTAAAAGAGGCTTACCTGTATATCCCAATCAGAGAATCTTGCAGAAGACACCTCTGCTTCAAAGCAGGCTACTTGCATTACCAGTTCTCTGAACTGCCCTTTGGCTTATCTACTGCACCCAGGGTCTTCACAAAGTTCCTGGCTCCAGTAATTGCATTTTGCAGGCAAAGAAATATTCAAATATATCCATACTTGGACGACTGGCTAATTCAGGCAGAAAACAAGAACATTTTTCTAAAGCATCTGGCATTTGTAAAAAGGGTTCTAACTTGTTTAGGGTACACCATAAATGAAATGAAATCACAACTGGTACCCTCTCAAAAAATTGCATTCCTGGGTACAAGCTTGAATACAACTTCCCAGATGACTTACCTTACGCCAGAAAAACAAATTCAATTGGTGACTTACTTCAAACAGGTGGCCACAAAAACCCTGCTATCTGCAAGACAAATTCTGCAAGCCTTGGGGTTCTTGGCCTCCTGCATTCATCTAATTCCATATACAAGACTGCATATGAGGAAACTTCAGTGGTACTTAAAAATATGGAGTCAACATTGTCACAGCCTGGAAACAATGATTCCTATCATACCTTGCCTGCAACTAGAGTTCCTATGGTGGGCAGAGGCCTGCCACCAAAACAAGGGACTGCCATTCACTTCACCCCCTGCCACCCAAACCCTAACTACAGATGCATCAGACTATGCTTGGGGGGCTCATCTGGCAGGGAAGTGCATTAAGGGCAAATGGAGCTCAAATCAAATGCACCTTCATATCAATCAGAAAGAGATGCTAGCTGTACAGAATACACTGACAGCCTTCAAGGACTACCTTCATCCAGAACAATTAATTATAAAGACAGACAACACCACAGTTATGTGGTACATAAACAAGCAGGGGGGTACATATTCCTTTTCCCTTTGCAGACTAGCCATGGCATTGTGGAACATGGCCTTGACCTACCAACTACAACTACAAGCTCAATTCCTGCCAGGAAAGCTGAATACTCTGGCAGACGAACTAAGCAGAAATCTCATGGACCCACATGAATGGAAACTGGAACCATGGATTTTCAACATGTTGACATGCAAATGGGGGAGTCCAGACATTGATCTTTTTGCCTCACCCCAGAACTATCAGTTGGACAAATTCTACACAAGAACTCATCACAAAAAAGCTTGGAAGGTGGATGCACTATCATTCAGCCGGAAAAACCTATCAGTCTATGCTTTCCCCCCTCTGCCTCTGCTCCAAAATTTCTACTAAACGTCAGGCAGGACAAACCAAAAATGATTCTGATTGCTCCAGCCTGGCCTCACCAACACCAGTACCAACTCCTGTGCAATGTGTCACACCTTCCACCGTGGCACCTGCCTCAGACACCTTACTGTCTCAGCAGAACAACCAGATTCTGCACACTCAGCTTCAAACTTTGAATCTTGCAGCATGGTAATCACCTAAATTCACCCTTAGCATCCCTCAGCAAACCTGTGATGGATGTCATTTTGGAGGCGAGAAGGCCTAGTACTAGAAAATCTTATGCTGACAAATGGAAAAGATTCTGTGCCTGGAACCAATCACAAGGAATAAGCACAGAAGTGCTCAATATTCCTCAGATTTGACAATACTTAACTGAGATGGTTTACAAGGGCCTGTTTTTTTCTTTCATAAAAATCCATGCATCTGCCATTTTAGCTCATTACAACACAGAACCTCCCCTCTTCTCTCATCCTCTGCTAAAGCAGTATCTCAGAGGGGCCTAAAACTTAAGACCTCCTAGGAGAGCTCCAACCCTTGTCTGGGACCTCAATTTTGTATTGGAAAAACTCACTCTCCCTCCTTTTGAGCCAGCTGCTACTGCAGACTTAAAATTCTCTTCTGGAAAACAGCTTTCCTTTTAGCAGTCACTTCAGCTAGAAGGATTTCTGAATTACAGGCTCTTATGGCAGTGGAGCCTTTCATTATTTTTCATGCGGACAGGGTATCTCTCGGGACCAATCCATCCTTCATGCCTAAGGTGGTATCCAGTGTGGCTCTTAATCAGACCATTAATTTGCCAACTTTCTTTCCCAATCCACAGAACAAGGGGAAGCGGATTCTGCATTCATTGGATGTACACAGACAACTTAGATTTTACTTAAACTGGACAAAACCTCTAAGAAAATCTGAACTACTATTGGTGACATTTGCTGCAGGGGTAGAGGGAAAGGCTATTTCAAAGCCAACTATTTCCAAATGGATAAGCCATTGTATTCATTTCTGCTATATGCACCATGGTAACACTATCCCCCAGGGGATCAGATCTCATTCCACCAGGGCTGCATCTACTTCTACAGCCTTTCTCAGAGGTGTTCCTACCAGAGACATTCTAGAAGCTGCTACCTGGAACTCAGTTCATACTTTCACCAAACAGTACCATTTACCTTTCTTCTCTAAATCCAGAGCTGGCTTTGCCACTGCTGTTCTGCAGGGCTTTATAGCTGGTCCTAATGCTGTATAAATCCATCCTGCCAACCATAGCTTTGGGAGTCTACCCAAATGTAATGACTGCAGCAGAAACATGAAGAACATAGTACAGTTGTGTACACTTACCATAAATGTAAATGTTCGAGTGTATTCACTGTTGCAGTCCTGGTTACTCACCCTCCAGCCCCCTGTTTTTCTCTTACTATACCTCTACTTTCTTTTACTATGCTTAAAAGCCTTTTTGGTGTATTTGTTTTTGTTTGGCAGTATATTTTTTGTGTTTTAAATTATATATATGTATACATTTTGCTCCCCATTTGGGGGGCACCTGACATCTGAGGCAAAAAAAACTGATGTAATGGCATCGGCTACATGTTTTATACCCCTGATGACCTGTCGTCATGGAATAAGGGACAGCAACCGACGCAGGATCCAAGACTTTGTTGATCGGGCAGACTGAGGGCAACCTGCCAGCAGATTACCCAAATGTAATGACTGCAACAGTGAATACACTCGAACATCTACATTTATGGTAAGTGTACACAACTGTACTTTATCAATTATGCTGTAAACCTGTTAGGTGAAGCTTATAGTATCTCACATTTTGCACATTTGTTCCACATTGTATGAAGAAGTATTCTGCATTTAGTAGACAGAAGGTCTGATCGGCAGTTATTTCAATGCATTACTTTGTGGCTTTTTGTTTATTTATTTTTTTAATATATGAGCCAGTCATCTGAGATTTGCTTGAACTATATGTGGAGGAAACATTCACTGTTCGGTGCTGTTTTTTCACAGCCATAGTATTTTCTGTCACAGTTTGACTTCCAACACTTTTATGGAAATGGCTGTAACTGCTGGGTAGGGGGTTGGGGGCTATCTGTGGATAAAAGTAACTAATCTTGCTTTTTGTTCAGTTTAAGCAATCACAAATCTGAATTTGTGGGAGATGTATACATTTGTGTGAAGTAAAATGGAATAATTTACTGTGATTACTTTGTAATCTTGTGAAAGAAATTTCAATTACTGTGACCATTATTATATTTCTTTTTATTACCAACAGACATCTTAAGTGTACACATTCAGTAAAGTGTCTGTAAATCAGGGGTGCAGGGCCACTGTGAATAAAAGTGATTTACCTCTTGTTTGATCACTATTAAACAATAGTCACTGATCTGAAGTGGTAGAATTAGTGTCACACAATATTTTTTATTTATGCTGAAATCAGTGTAATACTGGAATTGCTGCTGCTTATGCATGCTTGCAAGCATGCTAATACTTCAAACTGTATAAATGGAGTTTGAAAGGGACTTAATGGCAGGCTTTGCCTTCGTCACCTGTTCTAAACCAGCCCTGTTCATAGGTGTGCACAGAATATTGTTGCAACTTGTGTTGGGGGACTGAGGACAGTGTTGTCATTTCTTTAAATTTCCTCATGAAAATAACAATAGCCTATGTAGAGGGAATATACTGTCTAGAAGCAACAAATTGGAATACATTACTGTGGTTATTTTTTTTTTCACTTCACAAATGTCAGTTACTTTATCCATTATCTGTATTTTGGGCTAGGAGTATGGAGGCATGCTGTTTATGTATGTCTGGCATCAACAGGTTGAAATATGTTACTGTACTCTACCTGTTCTTTCATTTTCATCCTAAGATATCACAGGGGTACAGAGAAGTTGGCTGCCTTTTTTTTGGATGTGACGTGTGTGTGTGTGTGTGTGTGTGTGTGTGTGTGTGTGTGTGTGTGTGTGTGTGTGTGTGTGTGTATGTATATATATATATATATATATATATATATATATATATATATATATATATATATATATATATACACGTGTGTGTGTGTGTAGGAAGGCAGGCACTATTTCTAGATAGGATTTATATATACTGGCAAACATCTGTCTTCTCAGTTTAGTGTGAGTGACTTATTTTGTCAGCTTTGAACGTTAAGCCTTGGACACAACTTTTTTTCTTCCTTGAAAGACAAAAATAAGCTTAAGTTCTTTCCTTTCTTGTAATTTTTGTTTGGGCCATCACTGGATCTTAAGGTTAGAAAGTGCACAAAAAATACACCTCAGAACATTTATAACTCCATGGCTTCTGGGAACCTGGTGGCACCAGATCCCAAGCTTACTGTGCAGTCTGAGCCATTTAATGTGTGCTGAAAGGATTCAAGAAAAAAAATTGAGTTTTGTTAATACTTTCATTGGATGAAAAAGTTGTTTAAAACCTCTAACATATACCATAAAGTATCTAGAAAACCATAGCAGTTTGGAAATAGCTGAGCAATAAAGCAAAATGTGAGAAAAGACAAAAATCTGTTTGGTGTGGGGAGGCAACGTTTGATGGAAACTGGGGGGGGGGGGTTCTGGGGGATTTGTACATGTCCAGAGGAAGGCAGTGGTAGGGGTATCATGGAGCACTTGATCTAGATCTGATGAAGTTTAGCTACTAGCTAAACGAAAAGCACTTTATGTGAATGTGGTTTGTGTCTATTAAAGCTTTCAGTGATTTATTGTAAGAGGAGTGCATATATGGCTTTTTTGTTTGTTGTTTTTATACATTTTTTTTTCATTTTTTACTTCATCTAGGGTACCATTTCAGCTTTTGCAGGTAAATGCCAGTCAATGTGAATGTCCCTTAGTGGGATGGGTTAACTTTCTGTTTCTCACAGGCCTCTAGTAATGCAAGAATATTGCAATAACAGTGTAGTGTGTGCATGCTTCTCCTAAAGCTTTCTAGCATGAGCTTACTTAAAGGTTGCCTAGTAGTGACAACAACACAGTGGTACTTAGATTGGAAGTGTCAAAACTTAACACTTGCTGGGGACGACTAAAATACTAACACCAGCCCTGGAAGAGTATTAGGAATATTGCATTTAGTATTAAAGGTATTTATTTAAGAAGCTTTCCCTATTTGTCCTAGTTTGGGAGTCATTCACCAAAGACATTTCAGCTTTTCGATAATTAAAAGCAGTTACAGGATGTCATGTCTTTCTCTTCCACACAGATCAGATATTTTTCCTGTTCCATCAAGCCAACTCCATTTAATCCCTCCAGTTATACGTGTTATTTCTTCAGGTTATGGTAGAATTAGTGCTCCACATCAGAAGGGAACAGGTTTCTATTCAGAGCTTTTCCTGGTTCCCAGAAAAAGGGAAAATGAAGACCCATTCTTGATTTGTCTCTTCTCATTTTATTTCATAGAGTCCCAAAATTCAAAATGCTTACCTTGCAATCTCTTCTTCCCATAATTCTGCATCAGTCTTTCATGGTAACCTTAGACATGAAAAATGCATAACTTTATATCCTAAGGCATCCAGAATACAGGAATATCCATTGTTGTCTTTTCTGTTCATTTCATTTGATGGTTATATCAGATCTGACCAAATCCAAAGCTGGCAACATTCAGACCTTTGGATCCAAGTGTTAGGCTCCTTCTCTCTCCCCATAATCCCCCTCCACCCTGATAGTTCCTTAGATCTCATTTGCCACTTGTTTCAGCCAAACACAGATTTCCAAGGCTAAGTGTATTGTATTGCGAAATTCATTTTGTTTCTTCCTTCAAAGCATTTGTTCCGTGTTTTTTTTTTTTTTTTTGTGGAAGAAGCTTCCTATTTTTATAATAGTTTTTTTCTCATTGTTTTAGAGAATCTTAGGATTTCCTGCTTTTTTCTTCCTCTGCTATCAATAACTAGTAGTATAGGATAATAGTTTGGTTTATTAGGTCTGTTATGAGCACTGTCAGATTTTTTCTCCTTTTGGCCATAGGGCCATCTTGGAGCAGTGATCTGAATTAGTGTTCAAAGGCCTTCTCCATACCTCTGGGAGGAGTCAGCCTTTTCCCTCTTAGGTTCGCCTTGTGCTAAGAAAGTCACTGAAAAGGTAAATGGAAATAAGCCTAAGGAGAGAGGAGAAGAAGAACAGAGAGAGACAACTCCAGAGAGGAGAGTACTAGAAAAAGGTCTCCAGACTGATTGGGGGCTGTGGGTTGTGACTCAAAGATTCGTAAGCCTTTGGATCTGAATCTCATCTCAGAGCCCATATGGACATACTCTTCTTCTTCTCCATTGATCATCGAACTGAGGTTCTCCGCAGAGCTGGCTACGCCATGGCTTCTATCCCTTATTTTACAGTTGAAGTCTTTTCTCAGGTTCTTCAGACTGCCTTCAATGGCTTCATATGTTAAGTCCGTGTAGTTGAGGAGCTTATCTGGACAAGGATGATGTAGAAGTTCTTGAAGGCTCAGATTCAGTTGGGGATCCTTCCTGACTCTTCTGCGCTGGGAGTGCTGGGTCCTTCTATCCCTTAACTAGTTTCTCCTTCCCTGATCCAAGCATCGGATGTGATGGTTTTGGGACTGAGCATTTCCTATGGGTTGCACTTGGTGAAGCTGGTAGTCCAGATTTCTGACTCTGACAGTGCCCCTTAAGTCTCTCAACTTCAACATCTGATCTCAGCGGGTCTCAGAGCCGAGAGGTCAGCATTGGCATATAGGGGTTGGGATCTGTTCCAAAACTTTCAGATCCATCATCTCCCCTTGGAGCATCAGCACTTGATGAGCTGACGCACACCAATTCTTGAGAAGGGCTTCTGTTGAAATCCTCTAATCCTAAGAGGACTGCAAGACTTGCCTCAGCTTTGGTGTACAAGGCTTTTGAAAGAGTTTGTTCATTGTCTCGAGAAGAGGTCTCCTGCCCACACTCTGTGTCCAATTCATTCTAGTGTCTGTGGTGCCTCTTCAACATCATCCTGACCCTTGGGATCAGCCAGCTTCAATGGGTCTCGATAAGACTCTCTAGATGAGTTTTTTCAACTTCTGAATCACTCTTTGATTGCCCCAAAAAGTGCTAAGGAAACAATCATGTAAAAGGAGGCATTTAGACTATCTCTGAGGATACAAATTTTGGTGAAGAGGGGATCCTCAAGGTCCCCCTGGAAGGTGTCTATTTTGAAGACATTCTAGAATTACTTCAGCAAAGATGGGGAACGGTCCACCGATGCTCCCTCCCAGTAGGAATCATGAGGCCTTTGGAGTTGTCCCATCTACTTCTGGGGGATCTCCCTTGTGGATGAGCTCACTGATTTGTTGGTTCAGTGATCATGGAAGGGTGCCTGATGTGTTGGAGCCTGTACCCCATCAGCATGGCAAGATTTTAGCTTTCCCAAAGGATAGACCCCTTCCGGAGCAAGGGACCTGTTATGGATTCCATCATGGTGGTGGCAGCAGCCACTAAGAAAGAGGTCTTAGAAGAAAACCCTTCTCTCCATTCCCTGAAGAGGGAGTCTATGGCTTTGGACAGATGCACTTCAGTGACACTTGAATTATGAGCACTGAACTATCTAGCACACTTTATGAGATTTCAGAGAAACCTGCCCAAGGAACTGTCCAAGTCTGTCCATGGAGCCATGACTGCAGAGTCTTGCACAGCAGTGGACTCAGTTGACAACTCTACAGTCCATTTTAATGGGTCCATGCACCTTTTATCCAGTGATGTGGATGGCACATCTAGGGTGGCAAGTACCTGTATTGCTTTACATCAATACACCTGGATTTATCTCTGATTTTGTGGAGAACTTCAAGACATCCTTTTTGACCATCCTTTTTTTACACAAGGTTAAGGATACACTAAGAAGTGAACATGGCAGGACAGCAAACTCTCTCTGCATCCAGTTCTCCATTCTTTAGTGTACCTTCTCCTGAACCAAAAGGTCCTTTGATGCTTTGTAAGCTCTCTGCGAACCATGGCTTTTGCTGTAGCAGGAAACTGAGTTCATGTCAGGAAAATCCTGCTAGTATAGCTGAACTTTATTAGGGGTTAATCAGAGTCTCTTTAATTGATGGCAGGTGTGTACCGAAGAAGACTGAATGCTGTAATTAAATCAAAAGGTGTTTCAACAAAATATTAGTCTAAGGGTGTGCACACTTATGCAAAACGCTTATTGTATGTTTTTTTTTTTCCCTAACAGATTTGTTTGTTTTTAAATTGAATTCTACAGGTTATAGGTCACATTAAAGTTGGAAAAAGTTTTGAAATGATTTATTGTGGTCTCGTTTTTTATATCACAAAAACCTGACATTTTAACAGGGGTATGTACACTTTTTATATCCACTGTATGTCATGTGTATGTCAAACTCCTTGAAGGTATTTGCAAAGTGCTGTTTGAAATGTAACCACAATGTACCCCACTGGAAAAGAACAGAAATGTACATGCACTGTTTAAATGTATATATTTTAACAGTGGAAACTGGGATACGGAGCTTAACCTCAGTCTAGTAAATTGCAGAAAAATAGCTGAAAATAAATTACTTTATAGGCTAGGCCGGAGACACAGATTCTGTGCTGAGAGGCTTTCTGTATTGTCTTGGAAGTATTTTGTTTTATGACTTCCAGCATTTGCCAAAGATCTGAGGAAAAAAAATTGTTTGTGTGTGTTTTACACGTAGATGCTAAATGCTACCAGCTGCCATCAATAGTTATTTTAGGCCTGGGGACTAGAAGTCAGATGACAAGAAATTGTCATTCTGCAAGCTAGCCCAGCAGTAATATTTGAGATATTAATTTGAGAACTCTGAGAGAGAGAGACAGCATTCTGTATTCTGTCTTTGATCTGATAAAAACTAGAGAAGATCCATTCACATCTGTCCTACTCTGTAAGTTTATAGGGCATAGTAAATCCCTTAGATATAGTTAGGCATATAGCAAAGCTTAGCTTAGATATTTTTTCTTTATTTATTTGAGACTGTCCTGAAATGTTTTAAATATTTCTTGTGATTTTGAACTCTGATGTCACTCTAAATATATATTTAGTATTGTCTTGTTCTTTTATTATTTATTATTAAATATAGTTAAACATTTCATTGTGGCTGATCTGTCTAGAGATATTTAAGTTCTGAGAGTACTTGCATATTAATTTGGTGACACTGTGGGCCAGTCCTAATAGCCTTGCTCTTGGTCAAACTACCATTTGTATTAATAGTAACATTACACAGTAAGATTCAACACCCTTTGTTAGGGGTCTTAAAGTAGCTGATAAGGAGCTGGCTGGTAGCAATGATAACTACCTTATAGTCTGGGCAAAAGGGGGCATAGCTAGTAAACCTGTGCCAGACTTTCCCAGGTGTGTACATATGTATAAATTAAACTTCAAATAGTGTGTTTGTCAGCTACTTGGGCAGGGAACAAAACATTGGTTTGACAGAGAGGGTCCTGGAGGTCTTGGCTTAGCCACTCATTTGAGATCTCACCTCAATAGCTGTCCCAGTAGGGAGTTTTATTGGGTATCTGGAGAAAGAGAGAGAATCCAGCCCCGGACTGACTGTGATCTCTGTGTGCTCTTAAGGGAAGAGAGCTGCATCTGGTAATACTGTGTGTGTACCTTGTCATCCTCTTAGTGTACATACCCCACTGGTGCCATTGGTGAGGATTGAGGCTCCTTGATTACTGGTCCAGTGGTGGGTCATCACATCATGTTTTGAAGAAACAGGGTTTCTTTGAGAATTAACCCTTTTTTTTAATTCCTAAAGTGGTATCTGAGTTTACTTTAAGCCAAACTATCTATTTCCCTGTTTTCTTTCCAGACCCTAAAAATTAGGGAGGAAGGATACTTCTTACCTTTGATGTCCACAGACAACTGAAGTACTGTCTTGACAACACTATGATCTTTCAGATCATCAGACCAATTGTTCACTTCTTGTGAATGTAAGAAGGGATAATCTGTATCAAACCAGAGCATTTCCAAATGGTTGTCTCGGGCTATTACCTTTTGCTATTCCCACTACAACAAACTATTTCAGGCAGGGTCAAAGCTCACACTATGAGGGTCTTGGCTTCATCTATGGCTTTTTAGAAAGGGTTGTACTATAGAAGTACTCTAGAAGCAGCAATGTACATACTTTTGTAAAGCACTTTAAACTAGATTAATTTCCTAGGTCTATGCCATTCGTCAGGTGCTCCTGAACCCATTCCCTCCCATCTCATAGTTGTTCTAAGCTGTGGTAATCTACCTTTATAGCTTAGGTTATTGCAACAGTGATCAATATGAAGAACATAGTACAGATCAGTAAGTAAACATACCATAACAGTAAATGTTCAAATTATCGCTGCTGCAGTAGCCATTCCCTCCCTCCTTCCACCCACCTTGTTTTTAGTATGTTTTTATGCAAGGGTGTGGACCAGTCTTTTTTTTTCCCCAGCAATGTCCCCTCAGGGCTTAGCATGAAAGATCTGAAGGGTTTGGCACTCAATCCTATCTTTTTAGTTAGGTCAGCTCAAGCTGACAGTTTGGGCACATGAAAGGTCCCCTGAAGCTTTGAAACCTGTCTGTTGTATCCTTTGCAGGATATAACGCATTAGGCAATGGCATTAGTGATCATTTGAACATCTACTGTTATGGTAAGTGTACATATACAACTTTATTTTCTCTAGACTGTTTGGATCTTGGGTATCCCAAAAATAGAATAGTTGGTAGTTTAACCATTAAAACAGAATTTATTGTCTGTGATACCCAGTAAAAATAAATCATTCAGCATTAAATCCAGGTTTCCATAAGCAGTATTAAGCAAAATCTTAGATACTTGTTGGTGTTTATCATGACTCATAAGCTTTTCCAGTATTACAAATGAATTATTAGAATCCATCACAACCAGATCCCCTTGACTGGTTTCATAACGCAAAATAATTTTCTCTCTCATTATTGTGTCCAACAATCTATTCTCACTATATGCCACATTAAAAAAATAAATACTCAGACCTCTCAACCAATCGGGGACATATTTCAACAGAATCAGGGACAAGTCAAGAAAAAATCAGGGGCAATCAGGGACACACTTAAAATATTAGTGCTATTAACTTGAAACATTGACAGAATCAGAGCATATGAATTAATATACATTTTCTGAAGTAAAAAAAGTTTATAACTCTTAATTATTGTCATTATTCATTAAGTGTAATTCACCACCTTTCCTCCAAAAGTCACTAGTTTTAGGAGGGATTAAGAGGGACAGAGTTAAAATTTGAGTAAAAATCAGGGTCGTCCCTGAAAATCGGGGACAGTTGAGAGGTATAAATCACCCTCAAAAAAATGATATAGTAGGATGACTCATAGGATTAAATGCTCTATGTCTCTGAAGTGCTAAAAAGAGTTAAGTTCACATGAAGTTTTGTTATGAAACCGTAATTGGCAATTATATTTCCTGATGAATAGTTTGTTTATTTAATGTATCCACCAGTCTTGTTCATAGGTTCATACTAGGCTATCTGCCCTAGGGCATTTATAAGCCTAGCCCAAAGTTTTGTGGCTTTCACCACCCCTTAAGTTTGAAAGGTACTGTGCCCATTAGTTTACTGTGCCTCTGTCCAGCAGTGACACTGAGGTGATCCCCGGGGTAAACCTGCGATCTCCCATCCATTGGTCAAGATTTCTCTTGAACAGGGCCAGCAAGGTGCTCTGCCTCACATGTACCGGGATTTTGTTCCACAGCATAGGGAGTCTCTGGGTGATGAATCTGTCCCTCCAGCACGTCCTATTTATAACTGTGTTAAGGTTTAAGTCTCTTCCTCTTGTATTTCTTGTGGATTTAGATTTTTTGAGGTGGAGCATGTCCATCAATTCCGGGTTTGACATGGCCTTGTATGTTAGGCACAGGTCACCTCTGAGCAGACGGTATGCGACCGAATAGAGCTGGAGTTCCTTCAGTCGGACAGCATAAGACATATTTTTGAGACCCTTTATCCTTTTGGTGAGGAACTTTTGGGGCCTTTCCAATTGCTGCAGGTGTCGGGTAAGATACATTCTGAATGGGGCATTGTACTCAATCATTGGTCTGATGAATTATGAGTACAGGGGAACAATGACCTCCCTTGATCTAGAAGTGAAACCCTTCATGATCAGGTGGGCAATGTAGAAGGTTTTCCTAACTACCTTGGCAACGTGGGTGTCAAATGAAAGGTTACTGTCAACCTGGGTCCCCAGATCCCTGATAACCTCTTCTGTGCTTAGTGGATTGCCACCTATATGGTAGCTAGGGGTAACCTTGTTTTTCCCAAAGGGTATGACTATGCATTTTTGGCGTTTAACTTTAGGCCATGGCTCTGGCACCAGTTATCCGTTTCTAAGAGACCCTTCTGGAGGATATCTGTGTCTGATGTGTTTTCAACTATGGCGCCCAGTTTGCAGTCATCTGCAAACTTAGTCAGCCATAATCCTCCTGTGTTTGCCTGTACTTCTGAAAAGTAGATGCCGAACAAGAGGGGGCCTAGGACTGAGCCCTGTGGGACACCACTTGTGACCGGCTTGGAATCTGACATGGCGCCAGCCACTCTTACCCTGTGGGTTCTGTCACTTAGCCAGTTTGCAACCCATCTTGTGACGTATGGGTTTACATTTAAGTTGGTGAGTTTTTCTATGATACCCGAGTGGGGTATTGTGTCGAAAGCTTTTGCAAGGTCAAGGTAGGCTGTGTGGACTGCCTTGCCCTCATCAATGGCCTTGGTGACTGTTTCAAAAATTTCAACCAAGTTTAAAAGGCATGATCTGCCCTTGACAAAGCCAAACTGGGTTGGATCCAATGTCTGTAAGTCCCCTATGTCTTTATTTATGAGTTCCATTATGATCCTCTCCATAACTTTGCAGACTAAGCTTGTCAAGCTGATGGGGCGGTAATTACCAGGGTCAGTGGAGGCACCGCCTTTGTGAAGTGGGACCACAGTTGCCGTACGCTAGGTACGTATCCTGAGGTGAGGCTAAGATTAAACAGCTGCCCTAACAGCGGGTTTAATTCCTCATTGAGTTCATGGAGCACACAACCGGGGACACCATCTGGTCCCATAGATGCTGTGTTTTTTGCCTTGGAGAGAGCAGTTTTCACCTTAGCATTTGAGATGTGTGAGGCTACAATCCGCTGGGATAGATATCTCTCCTTTTGGGGGGGGGGGGATTTGCACTGAACCTGTCAGCCAGTATGTTGGCAATGTCTGTTGGTTCAGTGATTTTTACATCATTTTGAACTAATTCTGAGCATATCTGGGAGTTTCCTCCCAGGTTTCTAACATAGCTAAAAAAAGGCCTTATGATTGTCTTTTGAGTCCTTAGCGACTTTTCTTTCAAAATTTGCCTTGGATGATTTTATGAGCGATCGTAGTTTTTTACTTATAGTGATCAAGGGTGTCTTCCCTTTTAAGGATTTTGCTCTATCTTGTAGTAGCTTTCTCCTTTTATTGTAGAGTTTGTTAATGGCTGGGGTCCACCAGACAGGGCGCTTGCCTTTGGTGCAAAGAGTCTTTGTTTTGTTTGGGATTGCCTGATCCATGCAGTCCTGGAGGTGCTGATAGAAGGCATTTGTAAGTGATTCAGCTGTTTGGGTAATGGTTTCCGCTGGCTCGGGGGCCTTGAAGGAAACCACACCAGTCTTAAGAAGTGTGAAGTTGGCTTTTGAGAAGTTCTTCACTGTGGTCTTTTTTATCTGGGGTGGGGGCGGGATGTGGACTTCCAGTGAGATTAGTTTATGATCTGATCTCACCAATGAGGTGTACACCTCTGGTGCTGAACATTGTGTCCCCATGTTCGTGATGATGAGATCTAGTATGTTTTCTCCTCTTGTGGGGATGGTGACTAGTTGTTCCATGGCATTTGAGTTTATGAACTCCAGGAACCTTTGGGCTAGAGTGTTGGGGCTTGAGTAATGATCCCAGTCTATATTTGGGTAGTTGAAATCACCTAATATGATGGTGTTTGGAGATACATTTATCCCCTCGAGTGTTTTCAGGAAAGCTGTGTGATGTTCCTGAGTTTGAGAGGGTGGCCTGTAACATGCTACAAATTGCAGAGCAGTCTTTCCTACGGTTACTTGCACCTGGATGGTCTCCGATGCTTCGTAAGTTGCCACCAACCTGGAGGTGTGGGTATCCTTGATGAATATGGATACCCCCCCCCCTCCTTTCTTGGTGTGGTCTGGATTTTGGGGCCGGAACGCATGATATGAGGTAAAACCTGGTAGTGCCGGGGTGCTCTCAGGAGCCTTGAACCAGGTTTCAGTCACAGCACAGACATCAATGTTCTCCATACTGAGAAGGGCTTCGAGTGCGTGCATCTTGAGGTTTAGACTTCTGGCATTGAGCAGCATTACCCTTAGTTTATTTTCTTTTTTGTGTTCTAAGGTGGTAGGTTTAGAATTTGAGCCTTGCCTAAAAAAGGCACTATGGGGGTGGCAAGAGCCTTTGCCAATATCTGGAAGCCCAGGGGTGACAGGTGCAAGCCGTCCCTTGTGAAGCAGCGTGGCTTGTCCAGCATGTCATCCCAGGCAGACAGACATTGGATCCCCTTTGAATGACACCAGAGATTAAGCCAATTATTAAAGCTGATCATCTTGTCTCTGTATTGTGGCATCATTCTTGGTGAAGGTAGGATACTGCTCAGGGTCAGGGTCATACCTGCCTGGGCTACATAATCAGAGAGCTCCTCTATGTCTCTTTTCATGTAGTCCAGGGAGGTACGTCTCAGGTCATTCACACCAGCATGGACAATGACTGAGTCATACTTGTACCTGCTGTTGAGTGACCTCAGTGCTTGCGTTATGTGGCGGATTCTAGTGCCCGACAGGCAGCTTACTGTGACCTTCTCCTTACTCAGTCTGGTGAGTGGGATGTCAGTGTGTCTGACTATAGAGTCACCTATGACAAGTGTGTCTGGCATTGTGTTTGGCCTTAAGGGCTGTGACTGTTTGGCACACTGACTTTGTGGTCTGTGTGTTGCATGTGTTGTGTCATGAGGTGGCAGTTGTTTGGGTGTCTGCTTTGGTGGCCTCTGCTGTTTTGGTAGATTTTTGATCAGAGCCTCCGAGTATGTCTTTGTGTGTTTATGTGTATGATTTGAAGTTGTGATAGTACTATGTGAGACTGGGTCTGTGGTGTGTGTGGTTTCCTTCTCCTCCTGTCTGGTCTTGCCAGTCTTATGTTGAGAGAGCTCGGCCTCCAGTTTGGCTATATAGTTGCATCTCTCGCATGCATTTGTGTTTTGTGGGAGAAGGAGAGGGTTGTCTGTATACATGAGGCAATTGTAACATTGTCTCAATATTCCCAGATTCACCAGCTGGGCAGGAGAGGATGCTAGCAACTGACCCCTCGACATGCTAGAAGGAGAGGACAAAGAACTTTTTGTTAATAGAGTTT
Organism: Protopterus annectens; assembly: GCF_019279795.1. Lineage (NCBI taxonomy): Eukaryota > Metazoa > Chordata > Ceratodontiformes > Protopteridae > Protopterus > Protopterus annectens. The sequence continues at coordinate 598,046,921 of NC_056739.1, read as the reverse complement.
GAAAAGACTTTGAGGGATGTGGGTGATTGAAAGAGGGGTTTTAGGCTGGTGGGGTACTATGTATAATAAAAAAGTGCTATATCAGAGTAGAAAGTACTTTAGGAGCAAGTGCAAGCTTCCCAGCTAGAGTATAGTCTCCTTAGGAATCAAGTATAGCTGGATCTTTCAGATAGAGAATAGGCTGTTTTGGTTAGAAGTAGAGTTCAAGAAGAGCTGTTCTAAGGGAAAAAATGAAGAGTAGACTTTAGGTAGCCTGAATAGTTTAACCCCAATTAACCGCCGCTGCTCTTGTGTGCTCCTGTGGCAACTCCGCGCTAAATCGCGCTAAAGCGTGCTTTAGCGTGCTTTATAGCAGGGAGTTGAAAAGAGCTGGGAATTGACCCAAAATGGCCAATGGACTACTAGTTTCTGGCTGATACCACTCCAAAATGGACAAATAGGCTGCTCAGTGCTTCCCACTCCCACTGGTAAACAAAGAAGCTTCCTTTCTTCCAAATAAGGATATGGAACAGTTACAGGAACCAAGACAAAGCCCAGAGATCAGCAAACTCTGATACTGGACTATTCTAGTTCAGTAAGGTGGGAAACAAGAGATATTTTTTTTTGTTTTTTGTTTTTTTTTTCAGAAACAGAGAAGGAAAACAGTCAATAAATGCTATAAATCGGCTAGCGCACTTGAGTGTGTAGCCTACAGATACAATTTGCAACAATTGGAAACTTAAAGTGCAAAAAACAGTTTAGACACAATAAATCAGTTTAAATGCAGTAGCAAACAGGCGAAAATGCAGTCGCTAGATAGTAAATAGTAGAAAAGCCACAAAAATTATACTTATATCAAGAAAAAGTCACTCTTTTGCTCTCTGCTGCTTGAATCACTCTGCAGGACACCACGAGGAGCTGTGCTGAGTTAATATCCTTGTATTCTCACTTGGAATAAAACTCAGCCCATTCGCAAACAACACCAAAAATTCTTCAGTGATATCAAAATAATTGTAATTAAATACTTCATAAAAATTTTTCTTTACAAGAAATTTACATCCCTCAGCATTCATCTCTTATAAATTGTATTTGTTTTTAAATATTCTCATTTAGACTTCATAGTGCGGTTTCTTATTTTCAGCATTGACCCTGTGTTAGCTTACCTGCTCTAAAACAGTGACAAGTGCCAAATACAGCAGAATTCAGTATCTTTTAAAATTGTGTGTATATGGATGTACAGATGCTGGCATTTACTTAAATCATATGAATTTTTTGTAATAGACTGGAAGACAGCTGTACTTTCAGCTATAAAAGAAAAATCTGAATGAATATTTTTGTTGGCTTAAAAAAAAAATCTAAACGTAAAAATGGTCAGAAATGGCTAGATGACGAACCTGTTGACTGTATTTTATGTGGTCAGTGTACTTATTGTAACTACAGATGTAAAACCTAACATTTTACTTCCATCTGTACCAATAAATCTTATAAAACATTTGATTCCATGTAATTCGGAATGGTTAGTTTATATGGTGGTTTGCCATTGCAGTGGATTCTATACTGACCAAGTAACAAGGGAGTGGAAACAGTGTGTAGGTGTGCATTTAAGTGAAAATAGCTGCCACAGGGAAACACCCAACACCTTTCACTTTTGTGGACATAGATAAAATATGGCATTTCATCTTGTAACAAATATAATTTATTACATGAGAAAGAAAATGTGGATCATAAATCTGAGGGCAATGTTTAAACCAGGGTTTACTGAACAATTGTGAATGGTATTGAATTGCTGTCTAAACACTAGATGATGTTATAGTTTGTGTCAGAATGTATGTTTTTCAAATATATTTTTTTTGCTGTTACTTTTAATATTATATGTTATTATGGGTAAGTGATCTAATTGGTGATGGAATAGTAAGATTATACATATTTTGTTTTATTTCATTTTGACCAATGATGTGTATATTAAAATAAGGCTCCAAATAACTAGGTTAGTTTGTACTGAATAAGTAGATGGTGAAACTGTTTTGTTTTCGGAGTCTGGAGTTGTCTTTGTGACACCCAATGCATGCAATTAAAGCAGCATAAAGGAGTAATGGATACTGGTGTTTATTTGTATGGTGAATCATTGTTGCAGTCGATATATTTTTGATCAGAGCACCTACCTCTGAAACTTGTGCTAATTTGGTTGAGGTGCATGTGTTTTATATATATATATATATATATATATATATATATATATATATATATATATATATATATATATCTCTGTGTGTGTGTGTAAATGGGTTTAGTTGTAAAGATCAAAGTCACCTAACAGTGACCGACAAATCTTTGAAAACGATGCAGAAAAAAAGCCCTTCTGCACCTTCACACCCCCTGCTAATTATATATGCTGACTCAGAGATTGCAGCAACAGGGGATAAGGGCATATTCCCCAACCCTGGGAATTATACGATCTCCGACTTCTGTCAACCAGCTGCTTAGTTAGTCATATGTAGTTCATTAAACCGTTGTCAACCAATACACAGTCTATCTTCTGCAAAGAACCAATATATATATATATATATATATATATATATATATATATATATATATATATATATATATATATATATATATATATATATATATATATATATATATTTACATATAGAGAGAGAGCTATTAATGTACATATATAGATAAGTATTTATATATGAATATGTATGGGATGCAGACAGTTGTGTGAACTTATGGAATGCCAGCACAACTGGTCAAAGAGGCATTTGACCAAAGAATTAAGGCATTACTTTAATGCAAGATAATGGTACAGTGGGATAGGGGACTTTACCATTTTCCCCACTGTACTGCAGTCTTGGAGTTGGTATATAGAATTAGGGGATGTGGGAGGTGCAGGGAGGGCTTGCCACCCTTGCAAAAACATGTTTTCTCTTTGTTTTTGTTTTAATTTTTGTTCGGCTGATGTCATAAAAGGAAATATCGCCAGACCAGCTATCTGGAAGTTTGTAAATAATTATATGTCTGTTGTGACTGTCAACACGGTTCATATGCTGGTGTTGCAAATGTATTAGAACTGTATGTTACATGTATATCAAACTGCTGGTACAGGAGTGTGTGTAAAGTACTGAGCTTAAAGATGTATCCAGAGTGTACCCTACTGGAAGAAAACAGAAATGTATATACACTATTGTAGCTGTGTAAATTTATATGTTTCTAACAGTGGAAACTGAACATAAAAGGTTAACTGGCAAAACTTCAGCAAAATAGTTGAAATTAAATTGTTTTATAACCATGTAATAAAAGAGATGGTTTCAGTACAGCAAGGAGACAGGATGTCTAAAAGAGGGAACCTTCTGCATTGTTTTGTGTTTTATTGTTTTATGTCTTCCAGCAGTTGCAAACATCTGAAGGCTATGTATTTTCACAGTGAGATGCTAAACGTTTCTAGCAATGGTTGTTGAGCCTGGCAACTGAAGTCAGGTGGCAAAAAGTGATGTCATGATGCAAGTATCCCAGCAGTAACATTTGATATTTAAGATCACTCAGAGAGTGACTGTGCATTCTGTATTTTGTCTTTGACCTGGAAACATCCACTCACCATACCTGTCTTGCCTTGCTGTAAGTAACTTAACTAGGGTACAGTAAATTCTTTTAGATATAGTTAGGACTATAGTAAAGATTATATGTGAAATTGTTCAATCTCGCCGTTTGTTCTTACACACGGGTTCAGAGCCGATCCTCGGCTCCGAGTCGGCCGCATCACTAGCTCCGCATCTTCGAGAAAGCTCGAGGCACATTAATATCCCATGATCCTCAGGTGCTAACCCTCAGATCTAGTTTGCCATTAGCAGCAGATCGCATTGAGAGGCTCGGGCCAGTATATTTTTTTCTACTTTTCTTGATATATAGTTCTCTTTCTACAGATTTATAGTCATATATATTAGAGTTTAAATAAGTATTATAATATAGGTGTTATTTGTTGTTCCTGGTCGACCCGTTCTTCGAGGCCCCTTTCCGACTCCGATGTGGACTGAGTGGTACAGAAGCTTATGGAGAACTCGGCTTTGTCCAAATTAATCGAGGTTTCGTCCCAGCTGGTTTCGAAACTCGAGACTATTCCTGTTCCCTCAACACTTCCTCCTCCGAGACCCGTCGAGTCATCGGAGCTAGGAATCGAAGAACCGATGATTGTAGAGCCCTCGGTGTCGAAGCCTCCAGTAGTGCTATCGGCTCAGTTGACCGCGACTCCTTCAGAACCAGCCGGAGAGTCTTGGAGCCGAAGATCTTTCCTAGGTTCCGGGGGGATAGTCGAACCGAGATTTCGGTTCTGACTCTTCCCCTCGGTGCCTCGGCTCAGATCAGTTCAGATCCATCCTCAGTGTCAGAGCCCATGGTTCTGATTCCGGAGAAACGACCTCCTTCTTCAGATCGGGTTGGATCTTCGGGTCGGGGCACCGGTGCCTTTGACATCATGAGGAAGGTCTTGTCTGATCAGACACATACTTCATCAGTATCTTAATCTCCTTCCCCAAAAGGTCCGCGTTCTGCTTCTGTGCCTTCGGCTCCTACCAAGCGTCGAGACCCAATGCCTCAGAAGTCCCCACAGAGCAACTCTGGTTCCTCAGATGCATCTCCAGAAGCTCCCGCTGAGGATGTTCTGAGGAAACGACTGTGCAAGAGGAGGCACATAGATTCCCCCCAGGAATCTCTCACATCTGATACCGATTTAGATTAAACAGAAGGGTCCCCATGGTCCCCCTCTGAGGATGTCTCGTTTGCAGACATTTTGGAAATCCTGAAACAAAGGGGGGACTGGCAAACCCTTACCCCTTCTGTGGATGAATCGGTCTTGCTGAAGGCATTTGGGACTCAACCTTCTACCTCCTGGGTGACTCCACCATTTGACGATCTCATGGATCTAATAGCCCGGAGGGCTTGGGAAACACCCGATACAGTGGAACCAGTCCCTCGTAAGCCAAATAAATACATGACGGCCCCCAGGACAAATTTTATCTTACAAAAGGGGTTCCCGTGGATACTATGGCGGTAGTGGCGGCCACTAAGAAAGAGATGTCTGAATCATCTTCCTCTGTCCATCCTCCTAATAAGGATTCTAGAACGATGGACAGATATGGGAAGCGCATATTTAGTTCGGCGACTTTTTCCATCCGATCGCTCAACTACCTTACGCATTTCATGCGTTTACAGAGAGATCTCATTAAGGAACTGGGAGATACTCTCCAGGGACACACAGATGCTGCTGTCGCCGAGAAAGTGACAGCGCAACTTAACACCCTAAACTCCATAGTCAACTCATCCATGAGGCTGATTTCATACGCAGACGAAGGGTTGAGTAGAGCGGCAGCTTCAGCGATCGCCCTGAGAAGGCAATCCTGGTTGCGCTTATGCTCCTTTGCGGAAGCCTTTAAGTCTTCCTTTGCCAACGCCCCCTTTGATGGTGCCTCCTTGTTTGGGCCCAAAGTAAAGGAGACTCTCATGAGGTGTGAACAAGAAGGGAAGACCCTGTCTGCCGTAGGGGTCCGTTTTTCCGTCCCATCTAGACCCTACCCTAAAGGGCAACGAGGAGGAAAAATGTGGTTCCGAAAGACTCAGGGATCTTTTCAGCACACCCAAAGTGATGCCCCCTCCAGAGGCAGAGGAGGGGGAAGAAATGGAAGATGCCACCCAGCCGGCAGAGGGGGTCTGCAAAATCAGGGCGACAGAGAGACTTTCTCTGGAAAGCCCTTCCAGCACTCCTGAGTGCAGGTCCAGCTGTCCTACTCTGGAGGCAGTCGGGGGTCGCTTGGCTTTATACCCAGAGGCCTGGCTAAATCTTACATCAGATTCCTGGGTAAAAAGCATAGTTACCAGAGGCTACAACATTCCCTTCATCAAAATGCCACCCAACTCCAAAAAACTCCCAGATGTTCCACCCAGTCTGCGAGACCAGGCAACTGTAGAGATAGGAAGGTTGCTCGAAAACAGAGTCATCCAACCAGTCCCGGCGGACCAAATAGGATCTGGAACTTACTCAAGGTTCTTTTTAGTTCCAAAGAAAACAGGGGACTGGAGGCCAGTTTTAGACCTCAGCAAATTAAATACCTTTGTGAAAAAGGAAAAGTTCCGGATGGTCACGCTACAGTCAATCCTTCCTTTTCTGCAGAAGGGCGACTGGATGTGCTCTATAGATCTCAAAAGACGCATACTACCATATCAAGATGGCCAGGGCGTCCAGAGATCACCTGCGCTTCCAGCTGGGAGCCAGTCATTTCCAGTTTCGCGCTCTGCCCTTTGGTCTCACCTCAGCCCCCAGGGTGTTCACCAAATGCATGGCAGTAGTAGCGTCTCACTTGAGACGAAGGGGATTCCGGGTGTTTCCTTATCTAGACGACTGGCTCCTATCCACCACCACCGAGTATCGTCTTCTACAAGCCAGGGATTACACCATCAGTCTTTGCTCTTCACTAGGCATAACGGTGAATTTTGGAAAATCTGTCTTATCGCCGTCACAGCGTATCTTATTTATAGGAGCACAGCTAGACACCTCCCTGGCTCAAGTTACTCTCCCCCCACTAAGAGTATCAGACCTCAGGCAGCAAATTTCAGTCCATCTACACAGCAAGAGAGTCCCTGCACGACGAATATTAAGAGTACTAGGCTTGATGGCAGCCTCCCTTATTGTAGTTCCTTTAGGCAGGATGCACATGAGGATTCTTCAATGGATGCTGTTCGACAAGTGGTCATATCGACAACTTCCACTGTCTCACGAAATCTTGATCACAAATTTTTGCAAGAAGGATCTCTTGTGATGGATACACAGTCAAGAGCTGACACTAGGACGACCGTTTGTATTACCCAGTCTGGTAGCAACTCTAACCACGGACGCTTCCCTGATAGGGTGGGGGGATTCTTTCAGGACAAACAGTCCAAGGTCAATGGTCCAACTTGGAGTACAATCTGCACATCAGTGTTCTAGAGCTGAGGGCAGTGTTTTCTAGCGTTGCAACACTTTCACAAGTCCTTACCTCAAGGAACAGTGACAGTTCAGACAGACAACATGTCATTGGTCTGGTACATAAATAAGCAAGGGGGAACCAGATCTTACCCGTTATGCAGAGAGGCCCTCAGAATTTGGCAATGGGCAAAGTCCACTGGACGCTTTCTGATAGCAACGCACATCCCGGGGACTTCCAACGTAATCGCGGACAGGTTGAGCAGAGCCATCCTGTTCCCTCACGAGTGGTCCCTCAAACCTCAAGTGGCGGAAGAGATCTTCCGCAGATGGGGCCAGCCTTGCTGCGACCTGTTTGCATCCCCATTGAATGCCAAATGCAGAAACTACTTTGCCCTGTTACCCCCTCCAGGGGGTGTCCCCAGGGACGCACTGGTATACGATTGGCCCCCGGGTCTCCTTTATGCTTTTTCTCCTGTTCCACTAATTCCCAGGTTTTTGCAGAAAGCCAAACATCTGGACAGGACCATAATACTAATAGCCCCATTCTGGCCTCGACAAATCTGGTTTCCCTTCCTTCAATCTCATCAAATGGAGGAACCATGGATGCTGGACCCGGAGCCAGACCTGTTGACACAGTCGTCGGGAGTTCCTCACACCTTCCTCAAGTCCCTCAAACTGACAGCTTGGCTGCTCCGCTTCCCATCTTAGCTAGGTTGGAGTTACTGTCCCCTGCAGTACAACAAATTATTGTATCTTCTCACAAACCATCTACAAGGAAATTGTACAACAGCAAATGGAACCGTTTTGCGCACTGGGCCTCCAAACAAGGTATAGATCCATTCAGGGCTCCAGTACATAAGATACTAGATTTTCTTACCACACTTTTTCAAGAAGGAGCATCAACATCCACTATAAGGGTTCAACTGGCGGCTATATCCAATTTTCATATTGGCCGTGAAGATGGTTCTCTTATGTCCCACAGGCTTTGTAAAGCCTTCATGAAAGGTACCTTTCTCCTCCGTCCCCCCTTTCGTATTCCAATAGCACCTTGGAATCTTAATCTCATGCTGTCCCAACTCATGTTGCCCCCATTTGAACCAGCAGCCACAACTCCGTTAAAATTCTTTTCATGGAAAACATTTTTTCTGGTTGCCATCACTTCCGCCAGGAGAGTTTCAGAGTTACAGGCTCTATCTATCTGACCCCCGTACATGATTTTTTATCCAGATAGAGTAACCTTCCGCACCAATCCGTCCTCCCTTCCGAAGGTTTGTTCGATTCAGAACATCAATCAGTCTATCAAACTACCTACCTTCTTTAAAAACCATTCCAATAAGTTAGAATACACATTGCACAAACTGGACGTTCACAGGCAACTAAGATTTTACATACATAGAACAAAAGAGTACAGAAAGTCAGACCAACTATTTGTCTCATATGCTGACCAAAGGAAAGGCCAGGCAGTAACAAAGGTTACCTTATCCAAATGGATCTCAGATTGCATAAATTTTCTATATGGTGAATCGAAACAGCAACTCCCTTTCAAACCCAGAGCTCATTCTACAAGGGCGATCGCTGCCTCTTCAGCCCATACCGCTCGTTTGCCTTTAGATACCATTTGTGAAGCGGCAACTTGGGCAAAACCACATACTTTTATCGCCCACTATAAACTAGACAAAAGCTGTAGGGACAGGGCGACGTTTGGTTCCACTGTATTCAGGAATGTTCTCCCTTGAGCCACCCAGGAAAAAGGAGCTAGGGACGCTACCCGTGTGTAAGAACAAATGGCGAGATTGAACAATTTCACATTAAGAAGTTATGTTCTTACCATAACGTTCCATGTGAATTGTTCATCTCACCTTTGTTCTTACATTCCCCCCCCTCCATCCCCCGTCCTGTGGTCTGGGAGAACGGTTTCAACTGAATTCCTTTTCAGCCTTTTCTAGATATGGTTAGCATATTATTGTACATTAGTAATGGCATCTTTTCTCCTCTATTTGAGAGTAGGGTTCCAGACACTGTGTAGTATCTGTTTATAAGTGTTTTAGACACAGTTCTAAAAGGGATTCTTCTAGTATAGCAAACTAGATCTGAGGGTTAGCACCTGAGGATCATGGGATATTACTGTGCCTCGAGCTTTCTCGAAGATGCGGAGCTAGTGATGCGGCTGACTCGGAGCCGAGGATCGGCTCCAAACCCGTGTGTAAGAACAAAGCCGAGATGAACAATTCACATGGAACGTTATGGTAAGAACATAACTTCTTATTTAGTGTGTTCTGTATTTATTTGACACTGTCCTGCAATGTTGTTTTAAATATTTCCTGTGATTTTGAACTCTGAGGTTACTGTGATGATTTACTGAGTATTTTTTTTATTATTTATTATTAAATATATTTAAACCTATATTTGTGGCTGATATAATTGTGAGACATATTTAAGCTCTGAGCGTACTTGCATATTTATTTGGTACCACTGTGCAGGTCACTCCTAATAGCCTTCCTCTTAGTCAAACTACCATTTGGATTAATAGTACCATTACACAGTAGGATTGGACACCCTTTGTTAAGGGCCGTAAAGTAGATGATCAGGGTTCTGGTGGCAGTGATAAATACCTTATAGTCTGGGCAGAAGGGGGCATAGTGAACATGTGCCAGGCTTTCCCGTGTGTGTGTGTGTGTGTGTGTGTGTGTGTGTGTGTGTGTGTGTGTGTGTGTGTGTGTGTGTGTTCATAGGTTCATACTAGGCTATCTGCCCTAGGGCATTTATAAGCCTAGCCAGAATGTGTTTGGCTTTCGCCACCCATTTTAAAATAATTTTGCTATGCCCTTTTTCGAGGTTAGTATACTGTGCCTCTGTCTAACAGTGACACAGAAGTGATACCCGGGGTAAACCTATGATCTCCCATCCACTCATCAAGATTCCTCTTGAAGAGAGTCAATGAGGGACTCTGCCTAACCTGGACTGGGATTTTATTCCAGAGTGAAGGGAGCCTCTGAGTTCTGAATCTGTCCCTCCAGCATGTCCTATTTATTTCAGTGCTGAGGTTCAAGTCTCTTGAGCATGTAGTTCGATGGGATTTGGATTTTCTGAGGTGCAGCATGTCCATTAATTCCGGGTTGGACATGGCTTTATACATCAGGCACAGATCGCTTCTGAGCAGGCGGTATGCTACTGAGTAGAGCTGGAGTTTCTTTAACTGGGCAGCATATGGCATCCGTTTGAGCCCGTTGATCCTCTTGGTGAGGTACCTTTTGGGTCTTTCCAGTTGCTGCAGGTGTCTTGTAAGGTACATCCCAAAAGGGGCATTGTACTCAATTATGGGCCTGATGAGGGATGAGTAAAGAGGTACGATGACCTCCCCTGATCTAGATGTGAATCCCTTCATGATTAGGTGGGCTATATAAAATGTTTTTCTAACCACTTTGGCCACATGGTTGTCAAATGAGAGATTGCTATCAACTTGGGTCCCCAGGTCCCTAATTACTTCTTCTGTACTTAATGGATTACCACCTATGTGGTAATTTGTGGGCACTTTGTTTTTGCCAAAGGGGATGACTATACACTTTTTGGCGTTTAGCTTGAGGCCATGGCTCTGGCACCAGTTGTCTGTTTATATGAGGCCCTTTTGGAGGATGCTTGTGTCGGCTGGAGTGTCGATTATGGTGCTCAGTTTGCAGTCATCTGCAAACTTGGTCAGCCACAGTCCTTCCGTTTTGGCCTGTACCTCTGAGAAATATATACCGAATAAGAGAGGTCCCAGGACTGAGCCTTGTGGGACGCCACTTGTAACTGGTTTGGAGTCTGACATGGCTCCAGCAATTCTAACCGTGTGGGTTCTGTCCTTGAGCCAGTTTGCAACCCATCTAGTGACATAGGGGTTTATATTTAAGCTGGTGAGCTTATCTATAATGCCCGAGTGGGGTATTGTATCGAAGGCTTTTGCGAGGTCCAGGTAGGCTGTGTGGACCACCTTCCCCTCGTCAATGGCCTTAGTGACTGTTTCAAAGAAATCAACCAGGTTTAAGAGGCAGGATCTGCCCTTAACAAAGCCAGACTGGGTAGGATCCAGTGTCTGTAGGTCCCCAATATCTTTATTTATGAGGTCCATGATGATCCTTTCCATAGCTTTGCAGACCAAGCTAGTCAGGCTTATGGGGCGATAGTTTCCAGGATCCGTTGAGGCACCACCTTTGTGGAGAGGGACCACTGTTGCTGTACGCCACTCTTTGGGTACATATCCTGTAGTAAGACTGAGATTGAACAGTAGTTTTATGTTTGGGTTTAGCTCTTCTTGGAGTTCATGTAGGACGTAGCCCGGAACACCGTCTGCTCCCATTGATGCTGTGTTTTTTGCTTTGGAGCGGGCAGCTCTTACCTGAGCATCTGAGATGTCAGGGGGGCAGCAGTCTGCTGGGATAGATATTTGCCCTTTTGGTGGGGGGGGGCGTTTGCGCTGAACCTGTCAGCTAGGATGTTGGCAATGTCTGTGGGTTCGATGTATTTTTTGTCATTTTGGACTAATTCTGAGCATATCTGGGAATTCCCACCCAGATTCCTAACATAACTAAATAAAGCCTTGTGATTATCCTTAGTGTCCTGTGCAATTTTTCTCTCAAAGCTGGCCTTAGACGATTTTATGAGTGCCCGTAGTTTTTTGCTAATACTGATCAGAGATGCCTTCCCTTTTTGGGATTTTGCTCTATCATGTAGTAGCTTCCTCCTTCTATTGTATAGTTTGTTTATGGCTGGGGTCCACCAGACAGGACGTCTGCCTTTGGAGAATTGGGACTTGGTTTTATTTGGGATTGCATGATCCATGCATTCCTGAAGGTGTTCATAGAATGCATTTATAAAGGATTCTGCGGTCTGGGCCGTATTTTCCACAGGCACGGGGGCTTTGAAGGATTCCACCTCGGTTTTGAGGAGTGTGAAATTTGCATTAGAGAAGTTTTTCACTGTGGTTTTCAGGGCAGGGGGTGGAGTCGGGATGTGAATATCCAGTGAGATTAGTTTATGGTCTGATCTTACCAATGAGGGATACACTTCTGGTCTGGTGTGTGTGTCTGTGTGTGTGTGTGTAGCCACAAAGCACTGGCTGGACAGAGAGAGTGTTGGAGGTCGTGGCTTGGAACCCTGGCTAAGGACTCAACTCTGTAGCTGTGCCAGTGGGCAGTCTTATTGGGGATTTGGAGAAAGAGGGAAAAAAATGGCCCCAGACTGATTATGGTATCTGTGTGCTCTTAAAGGAAATTGCCCTTTACTGTGTGTGTGTGTACTTGTCATCCTCCCAGTGTGTACATTCCTCACTTTTGCCAGTGGTGAGAATTGAGAATTCTTGATTACTGGGCCAGTGTTGGGGTGTCACATATTAATTGGTGGGATATTCACAACACATATTAATTGGTTTGCAGTGGTGGTTTGGATATTTAATTCCTGTAGCCTGTAAACAATGGCCACTGAAGGTATTTGTACTCTCAACCAGCCACACAGTGACCATTCAGAGTTTCATATTACAATTGTTTTAGTTTTTTTTTTTTTTGTTAGCTTAGTTAGTTAGAGAGAGCAGACAAGAATGTCAGCAGAAGAGTATGGCAACCTGACAAGGAGCCAGATGGCTGAAATGTGCCGAGATAAAGGACTGGTGCATGCCAAACTGACTAAAGCAGAAATTATTGTAGCCTTGGGCACAGCTGTATCACAGACTAGCAACCAGGAGGACAATCAGAGATGTTCAACTCTCAGAAAATGGACAGTTCAACCTTTCCACAGGGGACTTAAAAATCCATCTGGAGTTAAAAAGACTTGAACTGAAGGCCAAACAGTTAGAACTAGAATCAGCAGAGAAACTGCGACATCTGAAAGCTGAGGAGAATGAGAGGCAGAGGCAACATGAGAAGGAGACACTGACTCTTCGCCAGGGTCATGGAGTTAACGGGTAAGGGAGTAACCGAATCCCAGAAGTCAAAAAGGTCAGTAAATTTCTTCCACAATTTACATAGGGGGATCATTTTGACAGTTTTATTCATATGTTTGAAAGGGTATGGAAACAGTATAATGCTGACCAAGGGCTCTGGGTATGGTTCCTGACCCCCCCTTACCCTATGGTAAAGCTGTAACTATTTCTAAATTGTCTGATACTGATGACTTAAATTATAATACTGTTAAAAAATGTCTTTGAGTGTTTTAAGTTAACACCTGAAGCTTATAGAAAAAGTTTCATGAGCATAGATGCAAGGCAGATGAAAGTGTGTGTAATATATTGATGAGCTAAGCACTTATTTTCATAGGTGAGTGAGTGGATATCTGGTCACCACTTTTGAAGGGCTGGCAGACATTTTGGTGAGGGAGCAAGCCCTTAACACTTTGCCTGAGGACATAAGAGTCTTGTTAGCAGACTGAGAATGTAACAGAGCAGATGAGTTGGGGAAAAAGGGAGACCTATACCTAGCAAGAAGGGCATCACTGTACAGGAAAGGGGATACCCAGTGCTACTCATGGGTCTAAGGGAACCCATGGTGGGCAGCATAAACTGCCCCAACAGAGTCTGCCAGTAGCAGAGGAAGCCACTAGTCCAGGTACATGTCTAGAACCAAGGGTTAAATGTTTTAAATGCAACCAGTGGGGCCATGTAGCATATACATGTCCATGGAGACAAGGTGGGAAACAAAAGTTGAGAGAGCCAGTAAGTGTGAATGACAGAATGCCAGCAGTGAGTTGTCTGGAGACAAAGGTACCAAACTACCACAAGAGGTTATATCCTGTCTTAGTAAATGGGAAACAGGCCACTGCTGAGAGAGAAACAGCCTCTGACCTAACCATTGTGAAGCCATCAATTATTAAAGAGGAGCAGTACTTGCTTGGGCAGTCTACTCCAGTCAGGGCTTTAGGAGGGACCCCATTCCAAATACTTTGGCTAGGGTTCACCTTGACTGGGAGGATGGAAAAGGAAGCACGAAAGTAGGTGTGATTGAGGATATTCCTGCAGATGTCCTGACAAGGAATGACTTTGATAATGAAGTACCTTGTGTGCATACAGTTACATGCAGTCAGGCTTGGAGACAAGCATGTGGGTCTGGTAGCCTGGGGGAGACCCAGACAGACCGCACATGTGCAGCCAGGACTGGTGAGGTGGTTACTTCAGGGAGGGTGCTACCCTGTAGTAGTGAGACTGAAGTTGAGCCACAGCTGCTTGTGGGCACAGATGTTCCCTTGGGCAGAGTGACTGCAAGGGCAGAGGTGAGTACTAGTACCCAGGCTGAGAGTGAGGCACCACTGTCTGAGAATACCAGACTACCTGTGAAAGGGGAGCGGGGAAGGGTCACAAAGAAGAGAGATGAGACAGGCTCAGCTCTTAGACTGTACATTACAAGGCCTGAGGGAGGTAGCTAGTGAGGGACCTGATTGTCAAGGAAAAGAGAAATCTGTATACTGGGAGAAAGGGTTACTGTATAGACAGTGGACCCCCGAGGGAGGGTAAAAGAGTGAGAGAGTACAGCAGTTGGTAGTGCCCAGAACCTGCCATCTGGCACTTCTAGCCATAGCCCATGATATTCTATTTGCAGGTCATATGGGCATAAAGCATACCAAGAGATGCATTATGCAGAACTTTTATTGGCCTTGTATTTCCAGGAATGTAACAGGGTACTACAGGACATGTGAGCAGTGCCAAAAGGCAGGCAAGGCAGGAGACAAGGTCAAAGCTCCTTTGATGCCTTTGCCTGTGACTGATGAGCCATTTTAGAGGGTAGCTATGGATATTGTAAGACCTCTGAGTACCCAAAGTTCCACATGGAAAAAGTATATCCTAGTGGTAGTACATTATGCTACCAAATACCCTGAAGTGGTGGCCCTATCCTCCATTGAGGCAGAAAAGGTGGCAAATGCTTTGTTAGAGATTTTCAGCAGGGTAGGTTTCCCAAAAGAAATACTGACTGACAGAGGTGCCAATTTTATGTCAGACCTGCTGGCTTGTCTGTGGAAGCACTGTGGGGTGAATTACCTAAAGACCACACCCTGCCATCCCCAGGCTAATGGTCTGGTTGAGAGGTTAACCTCTACACTAAAGACCGTGCTATGGCCATTTGCAGAACAATTTAAGAGGGAGTGGGACAAATATTTGCCCCATCTGTTGTTTGCTTACAGGGAGATGCCCCAGGAATCCACAGTTTTTTCACCCTTTGAGTTGCTGTATGGGCATAGGGTGAGGGGACCTCTAGATTTGATTCAAGATGAGCGGGAGGGTGAGTGTGAATCCCACAAGGAGTCTGTTATGGCATATGTCCTAAACCTCAGGACAAGGCTCAGGGAACTCATGGGCTTGGCCCAGGGAGAACCTGGCAGAAACCTAACAGCAGAAAAAAGTCTGCTATGACAGGAATGCTCGAGCCAGAGAGTATGCTGTAGAGCAACAGGTTATGGTTTTCATTCCTGTCAGACACAACAAGCTGCAGGCAACTTGGGAGGGACCCTTCAAAGTGGTAAGGAAGGTCAGTAATGTTAGCTATTGTTAAGGCATGTTAGGCTTCTGATGTTTTTATCCTTTTAATGTATGTAGAACTGCATGGAAATTGTATAACATGATATACATGTATATATAAATAGTTTTTGTATGTATCTATGTATGTATGTATGGAGCTTTTCTCAGGCCTCAGCTGAAAAAGGACATGAATCCAGTCAGACTATCCTGGTCAACAAATGTAAAATAAATAATAAATAAATAAAAAAATAAACTACAGCATAGAACTGCTAGGGAGGAGGCAGGGGCACAAGCTGTGCCATGTTAAGATGATGAAACCTTACCATGATAGAGAGGCCCTTGTGCTGAGTATTTGCAATGGAAGGCAGGAGGAGTCTGAGGGGGATCTATGGCTACAGTGAGTCAGACAGCCAAATCCCAAATTACTATGGTGGAGCCTAGGGTCGCAAGCATATGATAGGACAGTGCAGCACTGTACTAAGGTCAGTAATGCCAAAGCAGCTGGAATTTCAAGACAGGGTATGGGGTAATGTATTCCCAGATAGTCACCCCTCTCAAGCAATGTTTCGCAAGGGTCACTTTAAAAACTAACTTGAGTCTTTGGGGTTGGGGGGTGTCACAAAAGATAATATCGCCAGCCCAGCTTACTGGAATTTTGTAAATAATTATATGTCATTTGTGAATATTAATATGATTTATATAGAACTGTGACAGAAGGAAACACTGCTAGCCCAGCTATCTAGAATTTTGTAAATAATTATATGTCAGTTGTGAATGTCAACATGATTCATATGCTGGTGTTACAAATGCATTAAAACTGTATGTTATGTGTATATTAAACTGCTGGTGCAGCAGTGTGTGCAAAGTACTGATCTTAAAGATGTATTCACAGTGTATCCTACTGGAAGAGAACAGAAATGTATGCACACTATTATAGCTGTGTAATGGAAACTGGAACATAAAAGGTTAACTGGCAAACTTCAGGAAAATAGTTGAAATTAAATTGTTTTATAACCACATAATAAAAGAGATGGTTTCAATGCAGCAAGGAGACAATATCTAAAACTAGGGAGCCTTCTGCATTTTTTGTAAGTGTTTTATTTCTTCTAGCAGTTGCAAACATCTGGAGGCTATGTTTTCACAGGGAGATGCTAAAAGCTAGCGGTTTCTAGTAATGGTTGTTGAGCCTGGGAACTGAAGTCAGGTGACACAAAGTGATGTCATGCTGCAAGTATCACAGCAGTTGTTGTGTCTTTCAGCTTATCCCGGTTAGGGGTCGCCACAGCAGAACTCCGGTCCGCTAATGTTTGGTAGTGGATTTTTACGTGCTGAGTTACCAGCCCTGATGCACAACCTTGAACGAAGGCACGCCCATTCACGCATGCCTCCACACAGAAGACGCTCTAGCTGAGAATCGAACGGGACGTCTTGCTGTGAGGCGACAATGCTACTGCAGCACCACTACTGCAGGTATAAGTATCACAGCAGTAATATTTGATATTAAGAACTGTAATATTTGATATTAATTTAAGAACTCTCTGAGAGAGTGATTGTGCATTTTGTCTTTTGTCTTTGACCTGGAAACATCCACTCACCTGCCTTGCTGTAAGTAAGTTAACTAGGGTACAGTAAATTATTTTAGATATAGTTAGTAAAGATTAGTTTAGGTGTTTTCTGTATTTATTTGAGACTGTCCTGCAATGTTGTTTTAAATATTTCCTGTGATTTTGAACTCTGAAGTTACTGTGATTATTTACTATTTTCTTTTTCTTTTATTAATTATTATTAAGTATATTTAAACCTGTATTTGTGAGACATTTAAGCTCTGAGAGTACTTGCATATTTATTTGGTACCACTGTGCAGGCCACTCCTAATAGCCTTGCTCTTGGTCAAACTACCATTTGGATTAATAGTAACATTACACAGTAGGACTGGACACCCTTTGATAAGGGCCTTAAAGTAGATGATAAGGGGTTCTGGTGGCAGTGATAACTACCTTATAGTCTGGGCAGAAGGGGATATAGTTAGTAAATATGTGCCAGCCTTGTGTGTGTGTTGTATGTGTGTGTGTGTTGTATGTGTGTATGTGTGTGTTGTATGTGTGTATTTGTGTGTGTGTTGTATGTGTGTATGTGTTGTATGTGTGTTGTGTGTGTGTGTGTGTGTGTGTGTGTGTGTGTGTGTGTGTGTGTGTGTGTGTGCGTGTGTGCGTGTGTGCGTGTGTGCGTGTGTGTGTGTGTACATTCCCCATTGTTGTCAGTGGTGAGGATTGAGGCTCCTTGATTACTGGGCCAGTGTTGGCACCTCACAGCTAATGTTTGAACATTTCTGTTCAATCATTTTACATTCATAAATGTTTTTTTTTTTTTGCAGTTTGTGTATAATACCTATATATATGTATATACAGAGAAAGCAGCTGGATGGTATGGATGGAAAACTGGCTTTTTACAAAATGAGATCTGCTGAGATGCACTTAAGCCTAATATCAGGCAGATAAAAGGATCTCAATAGGTGTCCAGAAACATACTGAGGAAAAATGAAGTGAAAAAGTCTGGGATAGTGTGTGAGCTGGAGATGAGGCTCTGATAACAGTACGTGTATGTCTACATTTTAAAGTTACTTGAAAGTCATGATTTTCTGTGTGCTTTAAAATGGAATGACTGAAGGAAAAGTTGCCTGTTATTTAGAAAGACGTTGACGGGAATTTTGTTGTTTTTTTTTCTGCTGGTTAACAGAAATTTTAGAAGTTGCTTTGTAAGCAAAATATTTGCTTTCCATATGTAATGTGTGATTGTAAATATGAAGATGTCACTTTCTGCCAGCATAGTTAGAGAATCTGAATGTGTTAACCCCACTGAAACATTTGCACAGTGTGTTATACGGATGTGACTCTGGACTCGAACTTTACTAGTAGAAGGTAAGACTGTTATTTATGCTGACAGGAAGCATCTGAAATGATCTGTGAAAAAATTACAGTAAGTTTTCTGAAACCAAGAAATTAGAATTTTTTTAGTATAAAAGTATAGAATATTTGATTATTGAATTTAAGGAGAGAGAGAACAGATGAGTAGTGAGTTTCTAATCTGCAGATGCATAATTAACTTTGAGAACAGGCAGTTAAAAAGTTGAGAATTTTACAGTCATGAATATGAGTGCTGACATTTGACTTCAACTAAACCCAGGGAACATCCCTATGACTAGGCAAAGTAGAAAATGTGCACCAAAAGCAAACAGTCACCAGCTATGTAAAAAGTCTAGAAGTTTAAGCACTGCTTTCAGATTTGGCATTAAGCATAATTATTCTAATGAGCTTACCAGTGAAGAATCTTCAAATCTAGAACCTGTGAAAAGATGTGTGGAAAGATTAATACAAATAACTAGACTTCTTCTTCTTCTTTCGGTTGCTCCCGTTAGGGGTCACCACAGCAGATCAACTGTTTCCATTTCCTCCTGTCCTCTGCATCTTGCTCTGTCACACCAACCACCTGCATATCCTCTCTCACCACATCCATAAACCTTATCTTAGGCCTTCCTCTTTTCCTGTTACCTGGCAGCTTCATCCTTAGCATCTTTTTTCCCAATATACTCTGCATCCCTCCTTAGCACATGTCCAAACCAACATAATCTTGCCTCTCTGGCTTTGTCTCCAAACCTTCCAGCCTGGGCTGACCCTCTAATATACTTATTCCTAATCCTGTCCATCCTCATCACACCCAGTGCAAATCTTAACATCTTCAACTCTGCCACTTCAAGCTCTGACTCCTGCCATTTTGTCATTGCCAATGTCTCCAACCCGTATAACATAGCTGGTCTCACTACCCTCTTGTAGACCTTCCCTTTAACTCTTACTGGTACTCGTCTGTCACAAATTACTCCTGACACTCTTCTCCACCCACTCCATCCTGCCTGTACTCTCTTCTTCACCTCTCTTCCACACTCACCATTACTCTGAACTGTTGATCCCAAGTACTTAAACTCATTCACCTTCGCCACCTCTACTCCCTGCATCCTCACCATTCCTCTATCCTTCCTCTCATTCACACACATATATTCTGTCTTAGTCCTGCTGGCCTTCATTCCTCTTCTCTCTAGAGCATATCTCCACCTCTCCAGGGTCTCCTCCACCTGTTCCCTACTCTCACTACAGATCAAAATGTCATCTGCAAACATCATAGTCCACGGGAACTCCTGTCTGATCTCGTCTGTCAACCTGTCCATCACCATTGCAAATAAGAAAGGACTCAGAGCTGATCCTTGATGTAATCCCACTTCCACCTTAAACGCATCCATCACTCCCACCGCAGACCTCACCACTATCTCACTACCCTCGTACATATCTTGTACCACTCTTACATACTTCTCTGACACTCCCAACATCCTCATACAATACCACAACTCCTCTCTCGGCACCCTGTCATATGCTTTCTCTAAATTCACAAAGACACAATGCAACTCCTTCTGACCTTCTCTGTACTAATAACTCTAATAACTCTGTACAAATAACTAGAGACTCTAAGATGTTAATTTCAACAAAACTGAAGTAAACTGTCACTAATGTAAGGTGTAATCGTTCATTTGATGTACCGCAGCAAGGGACTTTTACAAAGCTATTTGAAGGTCTGTCCGAAGGAAATGGGGAGTGTGTAGGCTGTCATGTGTATGTAACACTGCTAGGGTAATCTCTGATTTAACATAAGTTATACTAAATACAAAAGAAAATTTGAACTTGAAAGTTTAGAGATAAAGCATTATGGAACCATGAGGTTAAAGGACGCAAATCAAACATAAGAATATACTACGCAAAAGATCAAGGGGACCATAAGATTCCTAGGAATATACACCATTAAACAGATGAAACATGTATGTAAATATTCCTGCCCTTACTAGAGTTGTTTTATATCAGTGAACAAGCAGATAAGAGTGCTCATTTTGCCGATATCAGCAAACTTGGTCAACCACACTTCTGGGATATTTGCTTGGATGTTTGCAAAATAAATGACAAACAGCAGAGGGCCTAAAAGTGATCCATGAGGCAACCCAGTAGTTACAGTTTTACAACTTGGGATCTATTGGATTGCCAGTTTGTAGTCCGGCAGACAATGTCAGGATTTACACTAAACTTGTCTAATTTTTCAATAATACCAGCAATAACTGTATTTAATGATAGACAAGCAGAGATAACTGCTATGTGTCTTCTTGGCTATAAAATCTACATGCCTAGAAAGTAGTTCTTTAATTACTAACAGGCCAACAGAAATACCAGCAAGTATGTGTGCTTTTCAATCAAGTGTATAACAAGAGATGCTCTTCATTAGATCATTGTCGATAGCCATAACTATATAAAACATATCCTGCCAAGGATATTGGACATCTGGCTAATCTAAAAAGCTTAGATCTTTCCTTGCATACCATATATCTGCCCTTACCACAATAACAGGAACATACAGAGGCACTAAAAAATGAGTACTTTCTTGCCATTTGTATTCAGTCTATGAATTAATTTATGCAGACTTCTCTTCAGCTTAGTATTGGCAGTCAGCCTCAGCTACAGTTTTAAGCAGATAATGTCCCCATTAGGGAACCTTTCTTTTCAGTGGAAAAGTTTCTGTAAAAGTTGCTGCCTGTTAAGAAGGGGGGATGCTCTTGAGGTTGACAGTTTCCTTACAAGGACACCCATATCTCCTGCATTTTGTGATAAAGGAAAGAACGCAAAGTAAGGTCCTGTAAGATTTGCCTTTCATTTATTCTTAAAATCATAAGGAGTAGACTAAATTCTCTTAAAATTTTGCTTTAGAATAAACACCTAATTGATTTGGCATATGTAGCCATGACAATGTAGTCTCTTTTTGCAGATATCCCCCCACTTCAGAAGTTGAAAGAGAAAATTGCAAAAGTGGTTTCCAAAGAAATGCAAACTTCACCCTTTTTTCTGCAGTCTGAGTCTGATATTTTGATAGATGTGCTTTTACAGACCAGTCCAGCTCTCCTAGTCCCTCTGATGTGACACCTCAGGAAACTGCTAATGCCTGGGATTTAAGCACATCCTTTCAGACCACACATCAAACTGTTCTTGCCAAGAAATAAGACCTAGGAATTATTCTGAGGTTGAAGGTGGTATCTTCCAAGCTTTTTGGGAGGGAGGATGTCACCAGGTCTGTTATGGAAGTCTGCCCATTGGATTCTACCTGATAAGGCTGCAAACTCATAAAATAAGGACACAAAAACATCTTCCCTCCTTACACACCCTCTTTGTGGAAGGCATCCCAAGGAGATTGTTTAATTCTGCATAGGAGCTGTTTAAGGCAATCCAGTCTCTCTAGCCTTCTCTTCCACTTTCTACCCTTGTTAAAATAAAACAATCCCCTGTTCCTATGAATCAAATGTTGATGGTCTGGACTATGTCTTACAGTTATCCTCCCCTACTCCTTGTGAGTCTGGGTCTAAAGACACTCTCTGGAGATACAAGTTCTAAGAGGAAGGAATTTTTCAAATGGGAGGGTAAGTAGGTGTCAGAATCTCAGAGATATGCGTTACTGACCATAGATTGCCCAAAACTAGTGACCATCCCCCTTTGAGGATGCTTTTGCCACTGTTTTTCTAAACTCCTAACCTTCCGTCCCAATGAAACTTGACATATTTTACAGGGTAACTGGCTCACACAAATTACTTAAAAACTCTGTGTCAGATCCTGCAATTATTTTTACCGGTGGAGATAGATTGTCTAATACCTTTTCTGCTTCTGATCCTATACCAGATAACACAGACAGTTGTTCATTTGACAGAGCAAGATGCAGAGGACAGGAAGAAATGGAAACAGATGATCCACTGTGATGACCCCTAATGAGAACAGCTGAAAGAAAAAGAAGATGACCTGGGTGTAGAGGATTATTTCCAGAGGATATAGAATACCCTTTTCCCTTCCTCCTCCATTTTCAAGAAAAATCCCTGATGATCCACACAATCAGTGGGAACAAGCAGCAATTCAGGTTCAAAAGCTGCTAGAAAAAAGATTCCTCTAAGAGGTCCCACCAGATCAGATAGAATCTGGAATTTACTCAAGATTCCTTTTAGTAACAAAGAAAACAGGGGACTGGAGACCAATTCTGGATCTCAGCAACTTAAACAAGCTATTTCGATACACCAAGTTTCAGATGGTCATGGTTCAGTCCATTCTACCTTTTCTGGACAAGGATGACTGGATGTGTTCTATAGACCTTCAGGATGTGTACTATCACATAAAGATGAACAGACGATCCAGAAGGTACTTACTCTTCTAGCTGGGAGCCAGTTATTACCAATTCAGAGTTCTGCCCTTTGGTCTCACAACAGCCCCAGGATTCTGGGTATTTCCATTTCTAGGGGAGTGGCTCATTACCACTCCAACCAGGCATCAATTAATAAGGGCAAGAGATCAGGTTCCCCAGATGTGTTCTCCTGGAGATAACCATAAACTACGAAAAGTGTCAACTGGATCCAACTCAAAGTTTAGAATTCATATGAGCAGTACTCAATAGAAAATCAACAATAGCTTCACTGCCTCCCTCAGGAGTTCAGACCATAAGATCACAGGTCAGAAAAATAATCTGCATTACCAAGATTTCAGCCTGCTTGGTCCTTCAAGCTCTAGGATCAATGTCAGCGGCAATAACAATAGTACCTTTAGCCAGATTTTACATGAGGATTCTTCAGTGGATACTGGCAACACAATGGTCAATACTTTACCATCCCATGTCTACCCTGATTCGAATCACTCACATATGCAAGAGTGATCTCACGTGGTGAACTCAGTCAGATCAGGTTCTACAGGGCCATCCATTCATTCCCCCCTCAGCCCAAGGCCATATTGACCATGGACAATTCTCAGTTGGGGTTGGGGGGGGGGGGGCATTTTCTGGGGAAAACAGTCCAAGGCACTTGGTCTCCCGAAGAGGCCAACTTGCATATCAATGCCCTAGAAATTACAGCAATGCTTTTAGCATTGCAGGCCCTTCAGGATGCTGTCCCTTCGGGGGCGATTGCAGTTCAAATGGCCAATATGTTAGTGGTTTGGTACATCAGCAGACAAGGAGGGACCAGGTATTACCCCTTATGTCGAGAAATTATAATAGTGTGGCAATAGGCAATCTCATCCAACCACTTTCTCAAAGCAGCACATATTCTGGGGAAGTCCATTGTAATAGCAGACAAGCTGAGCACATGCATTCTTCTACCTCACGTGTGGTCTGTCAACAAGAATGTGGTGAAAATTATTTTTTTGTCGGTGGGACCAGCCTTGCTTTGATCCTTTTGCTTATCCCTTAAACAACAAATACAGCAGCTACTTTGACCTAACCCCCCAGAGGAATCACTGAGGGATGTTCTACTTCATGATTGGCCCCCTGGTCTACTATCCACCAATCCTACTAATTCCAAGATTCCTACAGAAAGTTGCCATGTTAAAGAACAAAGTCATCCTCATTGCACCTTACTGGCCTCAACAGGTTTGGTTCTGCTTCCTTTGGCCTCATTTACTTCACCAACCTTGGGTTCTGGATCCCCTGTCTCACCTGACAGGCATGGTCTATCCAAACATATGAAACCTAAGGTTGACAGTCTGGCTTCTCCAATTCCTTTAATGGCCAGACTTTGATTTCCATTTTCTAGTAATTACTTTTTTGACAGCCACCATAATTAAACTCAGCAAGACCTTACTATGTATTGATAATTCTGATTCTGTACCACAGCTCAAAATATAATTTCCTTAGTTATACCAATCTGCTCACACAGTGTTTCTAATAGAGTTTTCTGCAGATAATTCTTTAAGTCAGCCAGCTCATTACACTCCCAAAAAATATGTTCCCAGTTATCTTTTTCTTCCCCATCACATCTTCATTTGCAATCTCCCTGAGGAAAAATTCTTTGAAGTCTACTTGGGGTATAACAATACCCATGTAAACACTTCCAAGCAAAGATCTTAAACCTTTTAGATTTTGTTGCATATTTGGGAGCCATACATATATCCCCCATTGTTTCTTTGTGAATTGCTTATCCAGTCTGTCTTCCCATTCCTCTTTAACCTACTCTGATTGATTCCTATAATTATCATACAGTATTTAATATGCCATATTAAATATCCCTGTTTAACAGCAGCTTCTATTTCAGATTCTACTAAAATCTCTACCAGTGCTGGTCTTTTGCTTAGGATCCCCCTATTTTTTTCTCTTTGTCTATACTCTGATATTACTCCTTGATAGGGAAGGCAATCTCTAGCCTGCAGTCCAAATACATTTTTGATCTCTTCCCATTCTATTAAATATCTTGGTTTTTTTTCCAGTTTTCTCCACTAAATTCCAGCCCCCTCTAGCCTATTCTCTGTACCCCTAATTGCAGTAATTCCTATTGGCAGAATCTCCTTTATCCATCCCCACATTGGCTTAGTTCTTAGAATACTTTCTGCTACTTTATGAATATAATATTCTTTATGGATACTGTTATTCTCCTTAAAGATATGCATCCAAAATCCCAATCTCTCCTTGTTTCTTGAGCTCCCCCCCCCATTTCATCATCATCCCTTTCCACTTTGAATGATAGCTTTCTGCTTTTGCTGTGTCTAGGAGCCTTAACTGTGTAGTTCTGAAATAACCCTCCAAATTAGGTAATCCTAAACCACCTTGTTCTACTGGAAGGAGCAGCTTATCCCATTGGATTCTTGCCCTCTTCCCCTCACAAATAAAATCCTTCAACTCTTTATTAATTGCTATCAACAACTTCTCCTCTGGTTGGTAAAAATATGCCTGACCTATGCGTAAAACTAAAGGGACTACAAACATTTTCACTGCTTGTATCTTGCTATCCATATCCATGACTTATTCATATTGGTACTTGTGGTCCAATAACCTGGTGCTTGAATAATGTGGTAGATCCTGGTCCCTGATGAGGAACAGACTCTGACTTTCTCCTTACTTAGCCTGGTGAGAGGGACATCAGTGTGTCTCACAATGGAGTCTCCAATGACTAAAATATTAGATTCTGTGGTACCTTGCCTTATGGGCTAAGAAGTAGAGGCTCCATGAGATGTGGCTGTATTTGTTGATGTGAGTTGTGTTTTTATTTCAAAGAGTGCATTCAGGGTTGCTGATTGTGTTGTGTATTTTGTTTAGGAGGTCTTTGGGGTTTAGGTAGGTTACATTTAACAGCCTCAGAATATTTGGGTGTATGTGTCTGCTTTGAATTGCATGTGATGGGTGCAGCATGTGTATTACTGGCAATCTTACGGACAATGAGTGCTTTCAGGTGAGAGCGTTGCCTCCAGTAATATTGTATAAATACATAGATTCATAGGCTGGTTCATAGGATGTTACTGGGCTAATGGCCCTAGATCCTTTACAAGCCTAGCTGTCCAAAAAATCCATGTACCCTAATTCTTCATAGTTAGATAGTCATTGTTAGCAGAGTGATTATATCATAAGCACTTACTGTACCTGTCCATGAGGGACATAGATGCCACCCCTGAGGTGAATTTATGGTTATCCATCTAATTGCCAAAGTTGCTCTTAAACAAGGTAATTGAGGTGCTCTGTTTCATGTGAAGTGTGAGCTTATTCCAGAGGAGCAGCAATCTCTGGGAGACATATTTGTTAATGCCACAGGCTAGGTTGAGATCCCTGGAGTGAGCAACTCTTGTCCCATTTGATTTGCGGATGTGCAGCATTTCCATTAGGGCAAGGTCAGAGACTGCTCTGTAGGTCAGGCACAGGTTGCCTCTCAGCAGCCTGTATGGTACAGAGTACAGTGACAGGGCTTTCAGTCTTTTCATGTATGTCATGTTTTGGAGGCCCTGCATTTTTCTTTGCTAGAAACCTCTGTGGTCTCTCAATTTGCTGCAGGTGTCTGGTGAGGTACATAAAAAACGGATCATTGTACTCAGTTAGCGGTCTGATAAGGTAAGATTACAGCAGAGTTATAACCCCCTTAATCGTAGATGTAATTCCTATATTTATGAGATGCACAATGTAGAAGGCTTTCCTTACCATTATGGACACACGGTGATCAGAGTTTATATTGCTATCAACCTGTGTTCCCAAGTCTCACACCACTGGGTTTAAGCTTAGAGGGCTGCTATCTATATCACAAATAGGAGGGGACTACTACTTTGTCAAATGGGATAATGAGGTTTTTTTGGGGGGGGTTTACTTTTAGTCCATGACTTTGGTACCAGTTATTTGTCTGTGTCAGCCCCTTCTGTAGTATGTTAACATCATTGGAAGACTCAGTGATTACACCCAGTTTAGTCATCTGCAAATTTTGTTAAGCCACAGGCCATCTACTTTCACCTGGACTTAAGAGAAATAGATTCTAAACAGTAGAAGGCTTAGCACAGATCCTTGTTGTACCCCACTGGTAACTGGTCTACTGGTAGAGATGGACTCCCCAACTTTGACAGTGTTTGTTCTGTTGGTGGGCCAGTTGGCTATCCATCTAGTGACATTGGGTTAATCCCCAGCTGGAAGAGTTTCTCCTGTGTCTAAATTTCAGAGAAACTACTCTGTTAAGCTTGCCTTTGTTTGCAGACAATCTGGTTCTTCTACCAAAGGTAAGAAGAGTAGCAAATGGGCTCCTCCTGCTAAGGCTACTCAATTTTGGGGGACTCCAAAGCCTTCCTTTCTTGACAAACCAGGCACTGTATGACTGCCTGTCTCTTCCCAACCACATTCCTCTTTCTCTTCCAGTTTCGGGTCAGATCAATCGGAATTATTGGGTCCTGTTGATCATTTGGGTGGGGGTCTATACTTGGGCTAGGACTTGAATGGGGTCTTCTGCTCTCTACCCTTCTGTGTCACTCACTATTACTTATTTATAGTTCAGGCCTTACCACCACCAGTCTTCCAACCTCTGTCAGTCTCCATTGCTGCCCTCCTTATGTGTCAGTATCTCTTCTGTCAATCTATGTGCCAAGTTTGATTTTTGTCCATGCATCCTTCCCTAGAATGTCCTTCCTACCCAACACATCCCGATGCCAGTTTACCCTCTATCTTCCTTTAGGAAAAATAAAAATGGCCCACAAAAAAATCCACTTCTTTTGCACCTCCACATCACTCTTTCCATCTGTCCTACTGAATGCATTATTATTCAGTCTCCTCCCCACTTGCATAATAAACTCAGCTGGCACTTTGCTGTGTAACCTTGTAAGGGCTCCCAACTGTGTCCGTGTTGTAGCTATACAACAGTGTGGTGCACTTGGTAACCTGCATAGCATTAGGCGTGCTGTCTGCATGCTGATGGCCCTGGGTCATGTGATCACTCACAGTGTAATTGGTTCAATTTGAAAGTTATTACCATTTTTGCAACTACAAATATGTATTATGCAGCACTATCCTCAGCATGCCACCATGTTGTCAGCATTCATGACACATGCCTAATTTTGGAAAAGCAGTATATTAATTGTATGACTTAAAAAATCACAGCAGAAGTCCAATACCACAAGCAGATGTCATATAATTTATTCTTGAACACAATATAAGCACTTTTGTCTTGAAAATCAAGACTTCATCAGATAACTACAATATTTTGAACTCAGTCATTTTATACCATGTGTCATAAATGCAATTAAAACCCAGTTAGTGTTTTAAAGTGATATAGTCCCTTATCAAACTACAATGCAGGACTCAATACAAATTCCTTATTCCTTGTCCATACATAGAAATCATTTAAAATACATAATAAAATATTCATTGCTATCCATGTTTTAAACATAAATTGATAAATAAAATAGAATATAACTACTATGACATATTAAAATAGTGGAATCACCCACCATACCTACAATAGGTGACTACACTTCCACTGCTTTTGCTAATAGTACTGGTTTGATAGTAATATATTCATTCAAACCTGGGGGGGAATTTGATCTCAACCTTAGCTGCCATTTGAATTATTTATTTAACAACAAATTCTTAACATCACCCCCTCTAATATTTGTTCCAACCATGTCAATTATACCAAATTTAAAACCTTTAAATCCAACACATGTCAAAGAATGTTTATATAATGCATTTTTATTTTTAATGTCATATGAATGTTCATACATTCTATCCTTTAAAGCCCTCTCCATTTTTCCAACATAAAATGCTGGACACTTTATGCATGTTGCCAAATACACTATCATTTTTGTATTGCAATTCCCCTTACAGTATTTTACTCTGTTGTGTATACCATTTTGCAATAAAATACTATTTTCCCTATAAATATTTGAACATTGCTTACAGTGACCACACGTAGTGGTCGCCCTCATAACACTGAATTTTACCTTAAGTGTCTGTTCTAAAACTCTCTTAAAATTCATCCCAGTCCTATATGTAAAAGTAGGTTCAAGTCCCGCCCCTTCAAACAATTCCTTATTTGTTTTCAACATACTCCAGTTTTTTCTAATGGTATCCATGAATGTTCCTGTAAATCCATTAAATTCATTTATGCATGCTTTTTGAAATTTGTTTATTTTGTTGTTATTTTCTTCCCTATTTATATCCTGAAAACCACTAGAAACCCCCAGCAGGGGCTTATACCTGGTTCCCCAACCTCTTATTACTTCGGCTAAAACCATGTTCACCCTCTCTTCAGGGTAACCCCTTTCCCTGAACATATTACTTAAGTTGTTCAATTCCTTATATAATTCTTCTTTCTCTGAGGTCATCCTTGCAATACGGACAGCCTGTCCTTTAATGAGGCTACATTTTTGAGCTATGGGGTGATTACTATTAAAGTGTAAATAACTATTACACCATGTCTCTTTCCTATATATTTTTGACTGAAACCCTTTTGGTGTTGAAATAATAGTAGTGTCCAAAAAATTAATACTTTTGCTATTCCATTCGTGTGTAAATTTAAAGAAGGTGGTACTCTATAATCCAAAAAGGAATCCATTAATTCTTTACTTCCATCCCAAAGGACAAAAATATCATCCAAAAACCTTACATACAGTCTTATAAATTTGTAAAAGGGACCATTAAATATGTGGCACTGCTCCCATTCCAGCATAACCAAATTGGCATAAATGGGAGCACAAGCCGCACCCATTGCAACACCACTAATTTGCCAGTAATATTCTCCCAGAAATCCTACAAAATTATAATCTAATACTACTTCCATTAACTCAAGAATGAATTGGATTTGGTCCTTAGGTAGTGTAGAGTGTTTGTGCACACTTTCACTAAACATTTGATGCCCCTCCTCTCTGGGTATAGTGGTGAATAGATCTTTTACATCTCTTGTAAGAAAACACAAATTTTCTTTCCATATTTCTTGTGTTAATTTCCCTAAAAAGTCCCATGAATCCTTAATAAGATGATCTGTCTTCAATGGGATTTCCTTGGTTAAATAATCCACATATACTGCTAAGGGGTGTGTTTTAGAATTTTTGGCTGATACTATGGGTCTGAAAGGGGGATTTTTACACATTTATGTTCTTTAGGTATCCCATAAAATTTTGGAATAACAGGATGGATTTGCTTTAAGAAATTATATGTTTTTCATCAATCCTACTTTCAACCAAATACTCTTCCAATAAAGAGTCAATCCTACCATAAGCTATCATTATTTCATTTCTAGAAACTGATGAATATGTGTTAGTATCTAACAAGATGTTAGTAATGACATCTTTGTATTCTTCTGACCCATAAAGAACTATGCCGCCCCCCTTATCGGGCTTCATAATACGTATGTCAGTTTTACTTTTCAGTTGTTCCAACAGCCATTGTTCCTTCTTGTTTAAATTGTCCCCTTCACTATTATTTTTACTATTATAGGACTCATACAATTCCTTGGTCACCTGCTTTTCAAACATCAAAAGAACTGGGTGCAAGGGGGGATTAAATACACTATTTCTACAAGGACCCTTTCCAACTCTATTTTCATCTTTAGTTCCATCCTTAAATATCATTTCTAGATTTAATTTCCTCAGATACAATTTCAAATCTATTAATGTGTTGGCTATGTCCCCATATCTAGTTGTAACAAATTTAAAACCTTTTGAAAAAAGGTAAAAATGTTCTTTTTCCAGGTGTAAATTGGTGTAGTTGAAAAATGTAAAGCCTTTATATTGATGTACTTGACCATCAGTATTGGGTATAACAGTTATTTCCCTTTCTTCCCCACTTTCTTCCATCCCTGGTGATACTCTTGATGTGTGGGGGAGTAACCCGGGTCTGTGCTGTTTCTGGTTTTCCTTGCTAACCTCCAACCTTCTCACTCCTAAAAAATGTACATTATGTTCTGAAAATGAATCCAATTCATCCAACCCTTTTGATGAAGTATGACCTAAACCATCGTCCCTTTCTTGTCTAACACCTCCACCTGTAATGGTATTACCATTAGAATTTTTATGATTCTTTCTATAATTATGTTCACTTTTGTAAGGCCATGGGTATGCTGTACAATCTGCATATTGTTGTTTATCCCTTACAAACTTTTTTTTGTTTCCTAGAAAATATAATATCAATTCTCCTGTTTATCTACTTAAATTTTTTTTGTATAATTGCTCATATTGATTTTCAAGATGAAAGCGCTTATATTGTGTTCAAGAATAAATTATCTGGCATCTGCTTGTGGTATTGGACTACATGCCTAATTTTGGTTGGGTCACATTAAGTTAACGTCACCATGTTAATTACAACAGAATGCTGGCATAAGATCTTTGTGAAATTCAGTGGCATGGTTTGCAATATTAGAAAATAATTTGAAGGGGTAGATGGTAAAGACAGAGTTCATATGATGATATATGGAGAAGTGGAAATTAAGAAGTAGCATTATTTTAGGTGTGAGAGTGGTAGAAAAGAAGGTGATAAGGTATTCAAGTGTGTAATTTATTGGGGGAATCTAACTACTATTTTCACAAAGTACTTAAGGAGGTAATTCGCAAGACTGTGTTCTGTTAATTTTTTTTTTTTTTGGGGGGGGGGTTGAGTTTGTAGTAATGGTATTTGCTAGTAGACAGATTGAAATCATTACATGGAAATAATTGTGTTACACTAGAACGATTACTTAAGTTTTTAGAATGTTATATGTAAAGTATATATTATATAATGAGGTATCAGTCTGTTAATGTTTAAGAAAAAATTTCAGCTGACTGATTTCTCTAATTAAAATGTGAAAAATATGTGTATGGCTTGGATTGTTATATTTCCAGTGGAATAGATTTGTTATGGTATGTTAAGTTGCAGCTTCTTTATGAATCCGATATCTTTGGGGACTTTGTGGGTGGGAAACTGGCAGTATAAAAATGAAGATTAGTGGGATGTATGGGAGGATTGTAATGAGCCACACTTCCTGAGTCAGCATTAAGTCTGTTTACATGCTCAGTACTGAGACTACATTGGCAAAGCAGTGATAACCAGCTCAATGCCTTATCAACCTTCAAGGCATGTACTTCCTCATCAAAAATAGACCCTGTAACCCAATCAGAACTGAATGTCTTTTCACCAAACTCAAACACCTTGTCAGACTTAGAGAAGAGGTGTGGAATACTTTATTTATTGACATTTGTTTACCAGGAAAGTCTCATTTGGCCTACTGTGCATAATGTCTAGTCAAGACTAGACAACGTTTATATAAGGGTTGAGCATAAACAAGTGAAGGGAATGCGGTTATGTTAAATTAATTTTTGATATAAATACACACACATTGTGTGTGTGTGTGTGTGTGTGTGTGTGTGTGTGTGTGTGTGTGTGTGTGTGTGTATAGACACACACACGTGTGTGTGTATATATATATATATATATATATATATATATATATATATATATATGATTTGTAACTAGGCTGCAAAGAACTACAATATATAGGAGGGTTTCCTTGATAACTTGATTTTTTTTATACTAGTTTTTATCCTGTCTGTATTTTGAGTTACAATGTTTAGTGTCTTATGATACATCTTTGCTAGATCTGTCTGATTGTACCTTTATGACTGGAAAGAAACTGCTGGCTTTGTAGAATGCAGAGTATATTTAGTAGCAAGGCTTCAAGATTTAGGAGGGCTGGTGGTGGTATTTAGTACCTTCAAAGAGACCCAGCTGTGAATGTTCTCCCCTTTGAGGAACCATGTATCTATGCTGTATATAGCAATGATGGGATTACAGGCTGTAATGATGTGCTAATGGGTTGGACTTGTATTATACAGAAACATATTCAAAGATCAGCACTTAGGATTGCTCTTTATCATTTAATGGGATTGTTTTTACACACCAGTAGCCCCCTGATGAGACAACTTTGGGTGCAAAGATATTTTATGCTTAATATTTACATTTCTGCTGGTTTGTTTTCATTTCATTTAATTAGAAGCTTAAATGATGGATTGCTTAAAATATCTTAATTGATTCAATGCATTTATTCATTTATTTGACTTTATTTACATGGTAATGCATTCATCGCAGAGTGCTAATTTCAGGCATTGCCTGGGAACATCTTCTGGGGAATGAAGGTTCATTTTCTTATTTTTTTTCTGGGGGTGGGGTGTAGTTGGGTATTTTTTTTTAGGAAATTATGATTTTTAGGCTGTACTGAACTCAACTTTTTCTGGATGCAATCCCTTTACTTATGAGATGAACAAAGTAAAAGGCTTTTCTGACCACTGCTGCTACATGATGGTCAAATGTGAGGTTATCAACCTGACCACCCAGGTCTCTCACCACAGGTTGTGTGCTTAAGGGGTTGCCATTGATGTTATCAGTAGGGCAATGTTTTTGCTGAATGGTATGGTGATACATTTTTTTTTTGCAATTGGGTTGAGTCCATGACTTTGGCACCAGTCTTTAATTGCTGTGAGACCCTTGCATTATGTGAACATCATTTAGGGAGTCGATGACAGCACCCAAATTACAGTCATTTGCATTCTTGGTCAGCCACAGGCCTTTTGTCTTTGCTGGACCTCTGAGAAGTAGAAGCCGAACAGTGGAGGTCCCAGACAGATCCCTCAGGAACTCCACTAGTGACAGGTCTGCTATCGTTGGTGGGGGCACCTATTTTGACTTTGAGGGTCCTGTCTGTGAGCCAGTTGGCCACCCACCTGATGAGATAGGGATTTATGACAAGTTGTGTTAACTTTTCAATGATGCCAGAGTAGGGGTTTGTGTCAAAGGTCTTTTCCAAGTCAAGGTAGGCTGTATACACTGACTTTCCCTCATCCAGGGCCTTGGTGACTGTCTCAAAGATGTCAACCAAGTTCATCAGGCAAGATGTACCCTTTACGAATCCGAACTGGGTGGGGTCAAGTGCTTGGAGATTGCCTATGTCCTTGTTTATGAGATCCATAATAATATGCTCCATGGATTTACAGATCAGACTTGTCATGCTAATGGGGTGATAGTTTCCAGGGTCAGTAGTGGTACCACCTTTGTGCAAGGTGATGACAATGGCAGTTCTCCACTCTGCTGGAATGAAGCCTGTACTTATGCTGTAGTTGAATAGGGTGCTCAATGGAGAAGCCAATTCTTGCTGGAGATGATGCAGAATACAGCCTGGGATACTATCAGGTCCCATGGAAGCTGTGTTCTTTGTCTTGGATAGGGCCTTTAATAGTTAATCTATGGAGATGTGAGGGGTGGGACATGTATCAGGTATGTCAAAAGGGTCTTGGGGGAGCAGGGGGTGAAGTTTGCACTGAGTCTATCTGCCAGCAGGTTGGCTAAGTTAACAGGATAAGTGTAAGTGATACCGTTAAGTACTACTTCAGAACAAACCTGGGTTTTGCTACGGAGGTTCCTGACGTAACTGAAGAAGGCTTTGTGGTTTGCCTTTGTTTCAGAGGCTATTTGCAATTCATAATTGGCTTTGGAGTTTTCCACTAGTGATCTAATTTGCTTGTAGAGTCTAAGGAGGGAGTTTTTCAAATGTGGAATTTGTTCCTTTTTACCCTTGGACAACACATTCTTCCTTTTTTTGGTAAAGCCTGTTGAGGATGTCCAGCAGATAGGTTTGTGTTTCCTTGAGGAGCAGCTTTTAGTTCTGTTGGGTATGGCTGAGTCCATGGAGTTGTACAGGTGCTTGTATACTGCACTGGCATACTGTTCAGCATATTTGTCTGCATCCTCTGAGGAGGTCGGTGGTGTGAAGCTACAGATACCTTCCCTTAGGAGGTTGTAGTCAGCTTTTGAGAAGTTTTTTAGCTTGATTATGGCTGGTAGGGTTGGGTGGGATAGAAACTTCGAATGAGACAGTCTAATGATCAGTTGCCCATGTTGGTGAGAACCAAGTCCAGAATGTTCTCTCCCCTTGTGGGAGATGAGACAAGCTGGTCTAGCACGTTAGAACTGATGAAGCCAAGGAATCGTTGAGTCAGTCCATTAGTGCAGGAATAGTTCACTGAGTCTATGGTGGGGTAGTTGAAGTCACCAAGGATCAGGGTGTTAGGAGGAACCTTGATGGAGTCAAGTAGATACAGGAAAGTGGAGCTGGTGTCCTGAATCATAGATGGGGGTCTATAGCTGACTATGACTTGGATGAGTGTCTTGCCAACTGTCAGTTGCACCTGGAGTAGTTCCAGTGCATCATGCTGGCAAATCAGTCTGGAGGTGTGCCTGTCCTTAATGAAGATAGCGACTCCACCAGCCTTAGTCTTCTGACCTCATATTGGGGTCAGAATGTGTGGAATAAGGTATAGCCCGGTAAGGCAGGGGTGCTCTCTGTAGCCCTGAACCAAGTTTCTGTGACTGCACAGACATCAGCATCTTCCAGTGCAAGGAGAGCCTCCAGTGTGTGCATTTTCAGGTTAAGGCTTCTAGCGTTAAGCTGCATGACCTTCAATTTGCTTTTTGACAGATCTTTTATGTTGGAAGGTTTGTCTTTGGGACATTGCCTAAAAAATGCACAATGGGGGAGGCAAGAGCCTTGACCAGGATCCAGAATTCCAGTGGTGACATGTGGAGGTCATCTCTGGCAAAGCAGTGAAGCGTGTTTAAGCTTAAATACATTTTATGGTTTTCCTGGGTCTTAGAGGGGACATACAGCTTGCAAAGAAATGGTATGGGGTTTTGTCTATGGTGATTTGAATGTGGAGAGGCTCAAGTGCTTTGTCTATGGTGATTTGAATGTGGAGAGGCTCAAGTGCATCCTGTTTGACCAGCCTTAAGGTATATATATTATGGAAATCGAGACACCTCCACCTTTAGTCCCTGTCTGTGTGGTAACTAGTCTGTATCTGTGGCTTTAAACCATAGCTTAGTGACCTCACATACATCAGCATTCTTTAGGGTAAAGAGGGCTTCTAGGTAGTGACGTTTTTGTTAGTCTCCTAGCCTTGAGCAGTAACACCTTCAGATTTTCTTGGTTTGGATTTGCTACTTCGGAAATACTTTCAGTTTGGCATTGACTAAAAAAGGCACTATGGGGGTAGAAAATGTTTTAGTTAATATTCAAAGGCCTAGAGGGGAGAGGTACAGACCATCCCTGGCAAAGCAGAGTGGTCTGTTGACCATCTCCTTCCATGCTGACAAATATTGCACCCCCTTAGAATGACATGAGAAACTAAGCCAATTACTACAGTTAGTCATCTTTAATTCAAAATACTTTCTAAATGTAGGAGGGATGGAACCGAAGTTTGAGAACAAATTAGATGTGATCCTCCAAACTCAGGAGAGCTTAGAGGTGCTAGTGTGCATGTGTAATGGACCTTTATGGTTTATATCTGGAAATGGATTACTTTTTGGTTTCATTAAATTAAATAAATACGTATATGCATACATACAATTATACACTGACACACACACACACACACACACACACACACACACACACACGCACACACGCACACACACGCACACACACGCACACACACGCACACACACGCACACACACACACACGCACACATACACAAATAAAGTATTTAGTAGCAAGAGTTCAATAAGAAGATGGAGGAGGGTTACAAATGGTATTCAGTATCATTGCAGAAACCAAGCTGTGAATCCCCCACCCCCAACTGGCTGTGCTTTTTGTATTGTAATTAGTGATGGTAGATAAAGGCTAAAATGATGTGCTAATAGTTTGTGTTTGTGTTGTACATGGATCAATCTGCACACATTTAAAGATCATCACTTGTGATTGTTCTTCTTTCTCATTTAATGAGATTCCTTGCTAAAGCTCAGCCCCAAGCTTAGAAAAAAATGGTATGAATATGTGACTAAATGATTTAGACCTAAAGTGACTGAAAAAATGTGTTATGAACTACAGCTCACCTAAGTAATACATTTTTATTATTTATTTAGTTTATGTTAATCAGGCAGTACATAACATATATAAACTCCTATTAGTAGTTTTCCCTGCTGGTAGATATAACAAGACCAGAACAATTAAACTTTAATTAAGGTGTATCTTTTCTTAAAAGAAGCTCATTGCTAATCAGTTTCTGACCTTTTTTCTATATTCCTCTATAACAGATTTTGGTTATTATTTGTATTCCTGGATTCCAACATGTTTTTGTTTCACAGCTTTCTAAGGAAAACAATTTCACGCATTTTCAACTCACTGTAGAAAACCCTGATGCAATCATAAGAACTTTCTTAGCTAATGGCCAAAGACCTATTTAAGCCTAGCCATTCATACCCCAACTTTCATAATCATCATTGCCCTAGGATTAGAATGACTTTGGTATATGGGATCATTGGAGGTTAATAGGCTATCGACTCAAAGGTCATTTCAAGCCTAGCTATTTCATCCCAATGTAATACCATAGATACTCTAGTCAATACCCAGGGATTGTACTTACTGAATACTGCCCATGTCCAGGAGGGTTGTGGGTACTATCCCCAGTAAGAACTTAGGGTGCCCCATCCAGGTTCATTTTGAACAGTAACTCCAAAAATGATAGAGCCAGCATACAGTGACCCGAGAATTCATATTTATTAGACAATCATAAAAACAACAAAAAACAGACCGGTTTCGGCCGGATCTTATCACAGCCTTCCTCAGTTTTAAACAAATGAAACAATTGTTGTCTTTTAAATACACCCAACTTGAAGCTTATTGATTATCCCTAAAGTTGTTCATTAAGACCAGGTGGGAATAATCCCCCTAATTTAATTATCCACTTTTTTTCTTTTGCATTCAAAATTGAGTGCCAACCAGTTTTATTAGAACGGTTACCTTGGATAATATCAATAATCATAAAAGAAAATCTGGCTGTTTGGTGTACCAGTTGGTGCTTGTAAAGTGCATTGTTGGCTTTTTTGTTTTTAATGTTGCTAATATGTTCCGATATTCTTAATCTAATGGAACGAGAAGTTTGCCCAATATAAAATGAGCCACAATTACATGTGGCCAAATATACAAGCCAATCACTACTACAACTGGCAAAGAAGTGGACATCATAAACTACAGCACAATTTCTGCTAGAAAACTGTTTGGATTTCTGTACATATACACAATTAGTACAATGTCCACAAGGGAAACAACCCGTCAAAGGTTCCCCAGTTAATGTGGTTTGTAAATGATGAGACTCATTGTTCACATGACTATGTTTGTAATGGCTGAAGCAAGAACTAAGATTTTTGCCTTTCCGAAATGAGAATAAACACTTGTCTGGTATGATGCTAGCAACATCATTGTCACATTGTAAGATATTCCAATGTTTATGTACACTATGAATGAGTGAATCTGAATTTCTAGCATAGGTAGTGACAAACCTGATTGGTTGTGATTTGGTACTATTATGATCTTTATAACTTAATAGTTCCTCTCTATCAAGTGTATTTGCATGCCTACTGGCACTTACAACATGTCCCATATTGTACCCTCTAGATCTAAATCTATTAGTCAATTCCATCCTCTGTTGTTGAAATGAAGTGTCAAGAGAACAAATCCGCTTGATTCTAATAAATTGTGATTTCGGGATGTTATGAGCAATATGTGGTGGATGAAAACCGGATGCGTGAAGGATGGTATTGTATTGGGGATGTTTCCTAAAGACTTCAGTACTCAGTGTATGATCCGGGAGTCTATTGATTAATACATCCAGAAAAGTGATGGTATTTAAATCATGATGTACCGTGAATTCTAGACTCCATGGGTTGTTATTCAAATAGGATAGGAACTCCATTAGATATTGTATGTCCGCCTTCCATACCATCCAACAGTCGTCCAAGTAACATCTCCAAATGTCAATGTGTTCCAAATAGGTATTGTTATCGTGATCATAAATTACGTGTTTTTCAACATAAGCCATAAATAGATCTGCATATATCGGAGCAAAAGAAGCTCCCATTGCTGTGCCTTTTGTTTGCCAATAACAATTATCTTGATAGAAGAAGACATTACTCTGGAGAACATATTCGGCTAGACATACCAAAAAGACATTGAAGTCTGGTCGATATAAATCAACCACTTCCAACCAATAGGCCAATGCCTCCAGACCTCCTTTATGTGGAATATTAGTATATAGGGCACTTACATCAAGGGTACACATAAAGCAACCAGGTTCCAATTGAGTATCAGAAATAATTTGTAGAAAGTTAATGGTATCTTGCAAACGTGATCGCACCAGACTCAGTAATGGTTTAAGATGTTTGGTAAGATACAGAGAAAGTGGTTCGGTGATATACCCTTTACCTGATACAATAGGTCTACCAGGTGGGTTGGAGGGGTCTTTGTGAATTTTTGGTAAGAAATAAATATATTGGGCTACTATATCCTGGGTTGTAAGTTGATGCATGGTGTCCTGGATGATAATAGCTTCATCCTTGGCCCAACCCAAAAATTCCTCAATTCGTTTTTTGAAACGGAAAGTAGGGTTGATGGGCATTAAAGAATAGTATCTTTGGTCCGAAAGTTGTTTCTTGGCTTCATTGTCATAATCACACCAATTCATAACAACTACTGCCCCACCTTTGTCAGCCGAAATAATGACTAAATCTCTGTTCTTCTGTAAATCCAAGATAGCCTGTTTTTCTGCCAAAGTAATGTTATTAGATTTGCAACATACATCAGAACCAAAAAAATGAAGATCTTTGAGAATACTATTTTGGAAATGATGTACCAGAGGATGCATAGGAGGAGCAAAGCTAGATTTATGATAAACAAATTTATCATAACTGTAATTACTATCAGTATCACCAAAGTACAATCTAAGATTAAAATTTCTGCAAAATGATATAACATCTTGTGCCAATCTGTCTTCAGGAACCATAAAGCCGGGTATAAAAGTTAAACCTTTATTTAAAACTGACAAATGAGCGGGTGACAATTCAAAATCAGACAAATTTAAAACATTTGTATTATCAGTTACATTCAGTTCTTCATTACCATTTTCAAAAGGGTTTGTATATCGCTTGTACTTCTTATGTTTGTGCCCCCCCCCCCGTTTGTATCTAGGCCTAAAGGGATTGGCCCTTGTGTCCTTTTGGGGGACGGTGATCTTGATACTGCCTGTAGTTCATTGTCAGTATAAGATGAAAGCTCATCTGTCGATGAACCAGTATCTGCACTACATTTCCTAAGAATAGAACAAGGTCTCTTTCTCTTGGGAGTTCTGTTGGGCTGGGATGTGAATCTAACATGTTTAATGGAATTAGAGAATGGGTTGGCCCCTAGGTAGTCTGCTTGATCGCTTTGGAATGTTTTAATTTTTCTGGTCTTTAGTTGTTCTTCTAACTTATTAAGATCAGTGACAACCTTATTCAATTGCATGTTAAAAAAGGGTTGAGCTTCAAATTGCTTGACTTCATCAACCAGCTTAGTGACTACACTTATTTCCCTGTCAATAACCCGATCATGAAATTTAGATAATGCTTCAACAAAGGCCATAGAAGCTTGTTGTTGTATGCCTGACCACTGGTTGTTGAGTTCTGCATCAGCTCCCCCAACATGGGGTTGAATGTATATTCTTAAACCTCTAGGTGTTATACCTTTTGCAATATATGCCTTGAACAATTTAGAGTGCCACACATTAGATCTAAGGGATCTCAGATGTTTGTGTAATTGTTCAAAGGCAATGGCACAGGTTGATTCAGGTCCTAATTGATCAATTGGACTCATGGTGTTCTGTGTGGAGGAACCCAACCCAAATGCTGCAAGGTCCTCTCTATCCGCTGAAAGACCAGTCACCAGACTGGAAAGATCCATGATAAATAATGGATGATACCAACAACAAAAAAGTAATGTGCTGTTTAAATGATTGCTGACAATGATAGCCAGAACCAAAACTGCTATGTCAGCAAAAATAAACAAAGGATGATAAAAGGACAATAGCAGCTCAAGTAAACCAATAAATTAAATATGTTTGAGGCTGCGTCTCTAATAAGAGGAAAAAATCACATACTGTTAAGAAATCTGTGCCATAAGTGAATAGTGCCACATTATACTCCAAAATTGGATAAACAATATAATGCTAGATCAGAAATCAACAACCAGCAGGTCAAGCATAAAACTCAACATATAAGGGCCTTGGTCATAAGTGTAGTCAAGAGACAGGGTGATGAACATGTAATATGTATTACTGAAATATATATTATATATTATAGTAGATCCAGAATCAAAATAAGGATGCACATAAATAAAATGTGCAATAAGCAAAGGGAATTGGTTTGTTATAGTCACAAATAAAATCAAGAAATATGAAGCGACACAATGTTGCTAGTGTATTTAGGATAAAGTGTAATGTATATGTTATTCTAAATAAAAGTAAGTAAAATGTTGTAAACTAGTACCTGGTATACCCTATGCTGTAATGGGTCGATACAATGTATTAAACATATGTCTGAAATCACTTTGTTGCCAGACATTGAAGCATCAAAAACACCTAAAGAAGTATAGACCCATCACAAAAATGGACTTGTTACTGACTACTTATAGTGAACATAAACCAGAAAAATCAGAAGGTATACTATGGTTATAATCAGAATAATATAGATTCCGAGTATATCTGAAATTAGAATGTATGTCCAATGATAACAGTGTAATAATCTCAATACAGATCAATGAACAGTCTAATATTGTCCAAATATGTACTAATTTAAATGCAAAATAATAACATTAACTAAGCCATGTGACTAGTATCCGGTGGATAATAGCCTGTATAGTTATATCCGACAGATATCAGAAAAGATCTTATAAAAGACTACCACCTCTAATCAAATGGTTAGTTCAAGTGTAAAAAAGTGATAACACAAAAAAGTTAGTAGCCCTGAAAAATGCCCTACTGTCAGGCGTTTTTATAATGCGACAATAATAGACCAATAAATACAGGAAAAAATTCCAGACAAAAACCAGAAGCTTATTTAAATGATGATATAGAAACACATAAATATGTACAACATGAAAGTAGTGCCTCCACGTAAATATAATAGTCCAATGTCCCTGCACCGAAAAAAATGTTCGACACCTGATGATTGTCCAAAAGATTGTGTCCAACCAAGAAGGCAGTATACACCAAAATAGGTTGAAGAACAAAAAACAATGTCTTTTAATGCTAATTAGTTCAAAAATAGCATAATCCCAATCTAGCGATCTAGTAAGCCAAAAAAGGGAAAAACAAAGAACCTGTATCTACTAACATAGAATTCTGTGTGATGTACATGAAAACAATTTCTGTTAGTCCAAAAATAAGTCCAAATAGTAATCACAAAAGAAACGATACCATGTTCCAACTAAGTAAGGGCTCCCACATATATATCCACAAGAAACGTAGGTTGTTTATTCAAAGTTCATTTTGAACAGTATCATAGAGGTTTTCTGCTTCAAATGAATTGGGAGCCTATTCCAAAGACATGGCAGTCACTGGGAGACAAATCTGTCCCTGCAGCACGTCCTATTCATGCTGCAAGACATAATTATGTGCCTGGAGCAGGTAGCTCTAGTCCTGTTTGATTTTCAGATGTACAGGAAGTTCATTAGGTTAGGGTTGGAGTTTATTCTTAAGCCAGGGATAATTCTCCACTAAGACGTCTATACGATACAGGGTATAGTGACAGGGGCTTTAGTCGGTCTGTTTAAGGCAAGTGCTGGAGTACTTGCTGAGGTCTCTTCAATTGCTGCAGGTGCTTTGTACAGTACATGTCAAAAGGAGCGTTATACTCAATTATGGGCCTGAATAGTGACGAGTATAGGGGGGGTTATAACCTTCTTTGCTGTAGAGGCGATGCCTTTGCTAATCAAGTGTGCTATATAGAAAGCCTTTCTTACTATAGTAGACACACGGTGGTCAAAGTTAAGTTTGCAATCTACTTGTGATCCCAGATCCATTACCACTTCATTAGTACAAAGGGTATCGTTAATTTGAGTGTGTGTGTGTGTGTGTGTGTGTGTGTGTGTGTGTGTGTGTGTGTGTGTGTGTGTGTGTGTGTGTGTGTGTGTGTGTGTGTGTGTGTGTGTGTGTGTGTCTGTGTGTGTGTCTGTGTGTGTGTCTGTGTGTGTCTGTGTGTCTGTGTGTGTTAGTTATGCGATAGTGCCATTTCCACCTGGGAGAGAATGGCAAAGAGTGTGTAACATATGCCAGCATAATTATGTGGCATTTTGTAAATAACGTTATGGCATTTGACGTTTACACTGATCTGTGCAGATGTTTGTGTTAAAATGGATTTGTAAAGTTGCTTGTGATAAAAATGCATCAACAGAGAAGAGATATGCATGAATTCCAGACAGTGCTATATTTAACTAATCTCAGTCCAGCTGATTTAGAAATTGTTTTATACCTTTCAGATGCTGCATCAAATCTTAACAAAGCTCTGGGTGTGTCTTGTACTAGAGTCAGGTGACAAGAGATAATGTAAATCTGTACCGATTTCTCTACATAGCAGTGAGGAATAGCTCTGAACTCTCGCAGCAGCAGTAAGCATGGAAAGTGATGAGGAAAGATCTCTCATGGGTATCTCATAACCTCAGACATTCACAGAGAGAGATCTCAGCCATTCACAGAGGGAGAGACACTTCATCTTGCCTTTGGAGTAATCAGCTTAGCCTTTATCATCTTGACTTGCTGTAGTAAGTAATCAGGGAACAGTAATTCTTTAGCTTAGTCATAAAATATAGTGAGATTAGTTGAGCATTGTTTCTGTATCCATGAGACGTATCCAACTGTGTTACTTTTCTTGTATTTCCTGTCTATTATTTATTATTAAATATTTTTATTACCTTTCATTGTGGCTGGTCTTTTAGAGAATACTTTTAACAGCTTGAGAGTGCTCATGTTTATTTTAGTGACACTGTGGCCACTCCTGATAGCCTTTCTGCTTTGGTCACACTCTACCATTGGTATTAACTGTACACAGTTTAATTGGGCACCCTTATAACAGCCTTGTGTAGCTGAATTGTGTCAGCAGTTACCCTTGAGGTTTGGGCAGAACGGGACACAGCTGGTACATTGCGTGTGTGTGTGTGTGTGTGTGTGTGTGTGTGTGTGTGTGTGTGTGTGTGTGTGTTGCCATATGGGCTTAGAGGTAGAGGTTCTATGAAATGTGTGATATATGCAGAGTGTGTAGACTGACAACTTTATTCACAGTAGGAGTGCTTGTATATGACAGTATTGCCTGCAGTGACTATGCATCTCTCACATACCATATGTTTGTTTTAGACTATGTAAATACATCTCTTACATACCATATGTTTGTTTTAGACTATGTAAATACATCTCTCACATACCATATGTTTGTTTTAGAATTAACTCATTGCCAGTAAACATGAGGCAATTTCTACATTGCCGCAGGCTGCCCATATCCACCATGCTGGTAAGGGAGACAGGTGGAGACATTTTATTTGTTTTGATGAGTGTACTCATTTTTTAATTGTAAAAAGTTCTTGCAAAACAGTATAACAAACATGATTTTTTTTTTGTTCTGTAACAATTTGGAGGCTGAAAACATGGAAAAAGTGACCCACTCTTGTAATGTGGTAAATAGCTGCATATGTGTTAGCACAATCTACGTGTATGCATGTGTCATGTCTTTCAACTTTTACCTTGGAAGTAAGGGCAAAGAAAAATAATTAGGGAGAAGCTTCCTTATTAGGTACTCTTATTGGGTGCCCTTAACTCAAAACAATTTCCAAATTTAGGGGGGGAATAGAACAACAGTTTGAGAACAAATTAGATGTATTACCCCAAATTTGTGAGAACTGAGAAGTGCATATGTGCATGTGTATTGGCCCTTTATGATTTTTGACTGAATACTGATTACTTTTTATTTCACTAAATTAAAGAAATATGTATATGCGCACACATGAGCACACATACACACACAAATAATATTTAGTAATTAGGCTTCAATAA
This sequence comes from Protopterus annectens, assembly GCF_019279795.1. Classification (NCBI taxonomy): domain Eukaryota; kingdom Metazoa; phylum Chordata; order Ceratodontiformes; family Protopteridae; genus Protopterus; species Protopterus annectens. The sequence goes on along the minus strand of NC_056739.1, from coordinate 598,002,294 downwards.
CAAGATGGAGGAGGGTTACTAATGATATTCAGAATATTCACAGAAATCCAGGTGTGAATCCCCTCATGGCTGTCTTTTTGTGTTGTAACTAGTGGTGATGGTAGATGAAAGCTAAAATAATGTGCTAATAGCTTGCGTTTGTATTGCACAGGGACCAGTTTGCACATATTTAAAGATCATCACTTGTGAATGTTCTTCTTTGTCATTTAATGAGATTGCTTACTAAAGCTGAGGCCTATGCTGAGACAAATTTGGATATGAGTATGTTTTGTGAGTAAATTATTTAGACCTATCCTTAGACCTAAACTGGTTGAAAAAATATGTTATGAACTACAGCTGACTCATGTAATACATTTTTATTATTTATTTATTGTATGTTAGTCAGGCAGTACATAGGGGCAGCCGCAGTGGTTCAGCGGTTAGCGTTGTTGCCTCACAGCAAGAGGTTCTCTGGTTCGATCTTCAGCTGGGGTGCCTTCTGTGAGGAGTCTGCATGTCCTCACTGTGGTCGCATGGGTTTCCTCCAGGTGCTCCAGTTTCCTCCCACATCCCAAAGACATGCTGTAGGTGGATTGGGCACTCTAAATTGGCCCTAGGTATGAGTGTGTGCATGTGCCTTCTGTGGAAGGTTGGGCACCAGGCTGGCAACTCGACACCGTAAAACTCTACTGCCAATCATGAGCAGACAGGTAATCCGCTGTGGCGACCCCTAACCGAGAAAAGCAGAAAGAAGAAGTCAGGTAGTACATAACATGCACAGACTCCATTAGTAGTTTTCCCTGCTGGTAGATATAACAAAGTCAGAAACATGAAACTCTGATTTCATCCACAAAGACTGAAAGAAAATAATACTTTTCTTCCAGGAGGGGAAAACTACCCATTGTTGAAAAAATGAATTTGCTGTTTTTATTTGTTTTGTCCTGAATTCTTACAGTTATCCAAACTGGTTATAAAGGTTGCAAGGGAAGTACTTTGTTTGACATGTAAAGTCAACCTATTTCCGAAATGTGGAATGCATTGTGTAAGGTACTTGTCATGCTGTCTGTTGTTGTGATACTATAGGTTTACAACTAGTTTTATTGTGGTGATTGTGATCTGAGAGTGCTGAGTCATTCATAGCATGGGAACTTTAATGGGCATAACCCCCTCAGGAATGGTTAGAGCACTTTGTAGAGAGACATGTCTTTCAGTCTATCAGAGTAGCTTGTGTTAGTGAGACATGAGTTTTTTTGTTGAGGAAACATTGAAGTATTATGAGTTGCTTTCAATACTTTGTGAGGTATGTACCAATTAGGGCATTGTTTTCAATGATGAGCCTAATAAAGGATGACTGGAAGTTGAGGATAGTTTAGCAAAGGATAAGCTGTGTAAGGTAGAAGGATTTTACAACAACCACAGAGGCATGGTGGTCAAAGCAGAATCTGCAAGCAGTACAGAGACCCAAGTACCTGGTGACTGTGCCAGAGTGAGATATCTGTATGGTAAGTGCTACAGATACAGGCTTCACCAACATAAACAGTGCTGCCTTTCAAGGCACAGGATCATAGGAAATTACTAGGCTAATGGACCTAGGGCCCTTACAAGCCTAGCCAAGTTCTACTCTTATTTCAAAAATCAGTATGAATTGCCCCTGTCCAAGAGGACACAGGTGGAACCCCCTGGGATGAATTTACGGTTTTCCATCCAATCAATTGGCTTGCATTTGAAGAGGGCCAGTGAGGTACTCTGACATGAAGTGAGAAGTCCATTCCAAAGTGTGATAACCTCTGGGGGATAAATTTGTCCCTCCAGCAAGTTCTATTGATGTCAGATACCAGGTTAAGGTCTTTAGAGCCAGTAACCCGTATACCATTTGACTTGTGGATATGCAACATTTCCAATAAAGCAGGGTCATAGACTGACTTATATGCAAGACATTGAAGGTAAGCCCACAATTAACACATCAAATATTTGTTTGGGGTTGTCCTTGCTGGAGATTTTGAATGCCAGAGTGGGATTTGATACCTACACCCATTCACAGCCATCATAATCACACTGCATGCCAGGGAGATATAAACACACACACTTTAAATATATATATATATATATATATATATATATATATATATATATATATATATATATATATATATATATATATATATATATATATATATATATATATACATATATATAAAAAACGTGTGTATGTACATCTATGTATGGGTATGGAATATGGTTGCCACCCGTCCCGTTGTCAGCGGGACACTCACGGTTTGAGTGCTCTCATCCCGCTTCCCGCGCTCACCAAGCGTGGGACTTTAAAAGTCCCGTTTTTTCCCCTTTGCGCTTGCAGCGCCAGCATTTAAAATTGCCGTGGAAAAGCCGAAAATACTTCCGGTTTTCCACGGCAATCTGCAATCACCACCCGGACCTGCAGTTAGAGGGATTCTCTGCTAGGTCCGGGTGGTAATGCAGCACAGTAATTGGCTGCAGCCATCGTAGGGGGCGGGAACTTCTTTTGAAGAGCCCCATAAAGGTTGCAGCTGTAGAGCACTAAGCTCTATAGCAGCTGCGAGTCCCGACAAAAGATCTGATTTTTTTTTTTCACCATTGAAGCCAGCCTAGCCAGCCAGCCAAGCCAGCAAGGGAGCCAAGCCAGCAAGGGAGCCAGCCCAGCCAGCCAGCCAGCCAAGCCAGCAAGGGAGCCAGCCTAGCCAGCCAAGCCAGCAAGGGAGCCAGCCAGCCAAGCCAGCAAGGGAGCCAGCCTAGCCAGCCAGCCAGCCAAGCCAGCAAGGGAGCCAGCCTAGCCAGCCAGCCAAGCCAGCAAGGGAGCCAGCCAGCCAAGCCAGCAAGGGAGCCAGCCTAGCCAGCCAGCCAAGCCAGCAAGGGAGCCAGCCTAGCCAGCCAGCCAAGCCAGCAAGGGAGCCAGCCTAGCCAGCCAGCCAAGCCAGCAAGGGAGCCAGCCTAGCCAGCCCAGCCAGCAAGGTAGCCAGCCCAGCCCAGCCAGCAAGGGAGCCAGCCCAGCCAGGAAAGAAGCCAGCAAGGGAGCCAGCCAGCCCAGCAATAACTGTGAGTGGTAAGTAGATAATTGCATTTTGTGGCTTTAGTTATTTAAAATGGGAATAGTGTGCTTTATTTAAGTTTTTAATGTTTAGTGGTAGATGGGGATGTAGTATTTAAATCTGTGCAGTGGTTATTTTGAGACTTTTGTACTAGTTTAAAATGGGAATATATTGTGGTTTAATTTTTTTAATGTTTAAAGGCAGATGGTGGGTGCAGTACGCAATATTTAAATCTGTAGTAGTTAGTTTGATATTTTTGAGTAGTAGTTTTTAAAGATATAAAACCTGAATGTATATGTAATTGTTATTATGCTTGGGGGTATGATTTGGAAGCATTACTTTTAAAAGGCTGAACTGTGTATAGAAGTTGTTTGTTTCTATTGGGGGGCAGTGAAATATAAACTTAGTGTGATGCATTTCTATTGTCGTAGCTTTTTCTGGGTATTGTCTGTATGCATATAGGAACTGTTTGAGCATAGTTTGTACTTTTTTTGTATGGAAATATGCACTATAATGCTGTTTTCAGGAAGTTACGATATACTGTTTAGGTAATTTTTCCTGTTCCTGCAAGTCCATGTCTATGTGGTACAAGTCTACCTTTTGAAGGGGAATGTTAACAGTTAATGTAATTCATTTATTATTCTAGTAGGTACACGTTGCCAATTTGCCAAAGCTGTTTCAAGATTGTTTTCATTTATACTTGTAAATGTGTGCATTTAATTTATTATGCATTTTAATAAGGTTAAAATGTACTGTTTTGCTTGTAATGTGAATATGGGTGTGTTACTTTTACTTGGGCCTGTTTATTGCATTGCTGTGCTGGATTAATTGCTATGTTTTGAAGTAAAAGGAGCCCATGGAGTCTGCTGTACATTGTAGTTTTAAAGTTAAAATGTTTGGACTTTTTCCCATTTATTTTTTTTTTGTGGATGGATGCTCTGAAGTTAATGCAATGTATTTGAGATTGTGCTAAACCATGTTACAGGGTAGTTTGCATCTAAGTAGCAAAGTTTTTATTTTGTGTTTTAGTGATGTCTTCAACATACTTATTTACTGTTTTCATTATAATCAGATTATGAGCAGTGCTGCTGTTGGGCATGTTTATTAATAGATCATTGCGCTGTGTAAATTAGTGCCATACATTTCTTAACTGCTGTGGTCAAAAGCTAAATTAGGTCTATGGTATCCACTGTGCATTCTCATTCATTTTACTGTTTTTTGGTTCAGTGAATATGGTTAACTTTTTTTGTCTTGTGGGGTGTGGTGGGCATGTTCAGTGGTAAAAATAATGCATTTCATTTTCTACAAGCTGTGTTAATGTTAGTCTTCAATGGCCAAAATGCCCCCTACATTACCTCATTTACTATTTGACCTTTTTCAAACTGTAAACTCTTTTTTGCTCCATTCCTCTATAATACTGCATCTCCTTTAACAACTCTGGTGATGTCGTGGTGGGGTGTGGCCAATGTCATGCTGGCCACACCCCTATCCTGTTGACCACACCCCCATGTCCCACTTTGCCCTTGTTAAAAGGTGGCAACCCTGGTATGGAATGTACCTAATCATTATGCATGCGTCAACTCCAGCAGTGAATTCATTCACAGATAAGAATCAGAACATCTCAGTAAAGATGAATGGTTACACTCGTCTTTTCATTATTTGTCATTTGCAACTGATAATCAGTGAACATATCTCTCGATTTTCATAGGCTGTTCAGATTTTTTGCTTTTATTTTTGTTATTTTTTTCATAAATTTATGATTTTCTGTCAAATCACTGAGGATTGAAATTACATGATAAAGATAGACAGAGTTTATAAGAGCAATATTTAAAATATGTCTCTATTTTTGGGCCTTTGTTCCATAACCATTTTAGGCTCTGTCCAGATTTCTAGCACTAAGAGGTTGAGAGGAATATGATGACCACACAGTCAAGTATATGGAACACAGGGAAATATAATTGCTTTCAAATTATCTGTTCAGGCTGCCATTTACCTTTTGCATCTAGTGCTAGCAACCAATACCAGTCAACATTTTGTTGAACTTTGTTCATCTTAGTATTCACAAAAACACACAGCTTTTACAATTTAAACCATTAACTACATTTTAACTAACATTTTATACTTATATGCTAAGTAAAATTTGTACAAGTAATGGCAATATTCTCACTAAATGCTACAATATGTGATAGTAAAAAGTCTTAAGTAAGAAGTGTTAACTTGGTTTCATCATTGTTGGCTACAAGTCAGAGTTCAATAGTTAACTTGAAAACATTTCAGTAGCAAAGAGAATTCCCCAAAAGGTGTGAAATGAGGTGAAAATGTGTCCATTAATTTTGATGAGGCAGTGGAGACAGTGTTCTCTTCGTATGACTGAAAGATTTCCTTACTATCAAGTGCTTCTCCCTGAAAGGATTACAATTTCAGTGTATGAGTAGTTGTACAGAAGGCTTTATTGATGGGGCTGATTCCAACTTCCTAAAGGATTTTGGTCTTATTTGAGAACTTACTGTCAGAAGGAAATGTTGGAAGAGAGTTTAGTGCAATCTTTTTATATTGCTCAATTTTTTGTTCTATATTTATAACAAAAATGTTTTTTTTTTTATGAAAGGAAGAATTATGAATTTAGACAAATTTGAGGAATGTATTAGGGAAAGATTCATGGTAGAAGACTGCTAGTAGCATCAAAACTAATATAACTGAACCAGACAGCAGCTGAATATTATGTATGTCTTTTATTACTTCTGATAGATGTTTTTGTGATGAATTACTCCTTCTCAGCTGGTACATGTTCTCACATGCAGGTTGAGGAAGAAGTAGGAAGTACATGTTTAGTGCAATTTTGTTGCATTTTTCCTTAAGGGGTATAATGTTGTGCAGTACTGGAGTTTATCTGTGTACTGTTTGAGCTTCCTACTACAACTGTGGTTTGGGATGGGCAGTTATTTCCATGTCTGTGTAGGATTTTCCAACTTTTGGACTTATTTGTACAGATTAGTTGAGTATTTGCTCATTTGAGTAAGTGTGCATGCGTATGTGTGTGGTTTGAGGTTAGTCCTATCATGTTTGTGGGTAGTGGACAGGAATGTGGGTGCTACTAGCTGCAGCTTCCTTAAATGATTCATAGCATATTAACCTCACTGATGTATATTGATCCACATTAGCTGAATTAGTTAGATGAAGCATAGTGATCCATCATGAGAACACTTAAGATTTCTCGGTAATCTCCAAGTGTAGTACCTCACAGGATGCGCAGTAGCAAATCCCGCCCCAAACACGCATCCAGCTGCACGGACCCCGCACCCATATGAATATTCACAAGGCTCCTGCCGTGGCAAGGCAGCATCGGTATGAATGTTCAAAGCATACCAAGGCAGACAAATATTTAGTTTAGTTGAGTCCTTTAAATACTGTTTATTTAAGTCAGAAAAACTATTCTAATTCACACAGTTTAAGCTAATCTCCAAAATATGACGCATCCATTTTGTGGGTGTATTTTTTTTTCTGGAAGGTTATTAGCAATCTGATTGTATTCGTATGGGTAATTGTATATGTTATTGAAATATGGCTCAAAGACTGTCATTGATTTCAAAATATTTGACATGCAGTTAGTGAGGTTTATCATAATTAATGTTTTAACCTATTTGAAGGCTGTGCAGACTACTTTGAGCTTTGAGAATATTTTATATATTACCTTTAGGTAACTTGAGTTGGAAAATTTGTGGTTCATATCCCTCCAACTTGCTCTTTGCTCTGAATGGGGAACATTGTGATTACAATTTGAATTAAATCGGTAAAATATGTAATATTGACATTTAAGCTTGTATCTTACTTAAAAGGTGTTTATATTTAATAATAACGATGCAGTGAACAGACTGGCAATTTATTGTGGGATAGGAAGATTAACCTCATCCATATATTCACCCCATCCTTTTAGAAGTCAAAGTCAGATAAAAGTGCTCAGGTCCTTCTTCCCCGCTATTCACCATATACAGAGTCAATGCTACCAATATTAATTTGCTATTTAAAAAAGTCCATCAATGCTAAATATAACCATGTAAATAAAATCATTACCAGTTAACATTTCACCCAGAAAATATTGCATTACATTTAAATTGAGTACTCAGGTCAGATTAGCAGTTACAGAGTCTAGGTAAATTAACCAGTGTACAAAAGTTGTCAGTGCAACACAGAAATCAAACAGTTATAATATTAAGGAAAAATGTTATACAGGTTAATTGTAAATAAATAAATTGAGCTATTAAAACTTCTGAAGCTGTAACAGCAGGATAGTACTATTTATATTAAAATAAGACATGATGGCACAGTATACACAATGTGGAAATTTGCATACCTGTCACTCCAGTGCGGAAATTAGCATGCCTATCACTCAAACTCGATTTTCCCCTGCCAATCAGTTAAGACACGCTCAAAGCTGTGCAGAACTAACTGCGAGGTACTACACTTGGAGATTACCGATTTCTCATACACTTTGTTTATATAATAAAGGACAAGCTGGGGTCAGAGACAATCAGCAGAAGACTGAGATGTAGCATTTTTCTTATGTTTCTACAGTTTGTATATAAAGCTTCAAATGAATGCCATTATTCATATAATAATATGCATAAACACTCTGGCTGCATCTTTCAACAATGCAAGCAATTATAACTTTGCTACCTCGTTCTTTATTGTAGTGCCACCTCACATCCATTTCCTCAGTGTTGATGGCTTCATTTTATTCTTCACTATAACACTATCTATAGAATGTTTGCATGTTGAAGCATGGGGGCACACCTTTGGAGATGCAAGTACTGTTTATGAAATGCCAGCCTCGTCTGGCATATATTTTTGCCCATCCATCCATCCATCCATCGGTGATATTGAAGATGGTTAACCCGCATACCTCTCAACCATAATGGATTCCTCGATATTTACCAGTTTTGGTGGCAAAATAAAGGGGTGCTACAAATTCCCGCATGGCCCCTTCAATTCCCAATTTTCCCGGCTGTTTTTTTCAATTTTTTTTTTGCAAAGTTATTTCTGTTGTCATCATGTGCAGGGACATGCTCGATGATGTCAGCTTCATAATGCAGACTTTCAGCCTGTCACAATTTACTGAGGGCTTGAGGGGTGTATACTACTCTACTGTTTCTGTTGACATTTTTCCACATGTGCTGTGCATGCCCGTGGTTGCAACATGGATCTATTCTATTGCATTGTGGAAGTTAGTCCTGCTGAGAGTCCCTCTTTGATGTGTTCCCAGGACACTGTACCACAAGCCTACTGGAACTCTTAACTTTGCTTCGGAAGGTGAGGAGAAAGGGGTTTCTATGGGCTGGAGTCTAGAGTATGCGCTTCTTGTTGTCACATTGGGCATTCACATTTGGGGTTCCACTTGTCTTCTAAAGATAATCACTGCATTTTGGAGTTATTAAAATAATTAGCAGACCTATAGAAAAAGGGATGCTTGCATGAATTGCATCTGATGTCGGATGTGCTGTTTTATAGTGTTTAGATAATGTCATCTACAGTGTGTTAACTTCAGGGTGAGACAGTATTTCTGTTGCTGGTCTCACGTAACTGGTAGAGGCTTACTGTCATTGAAGCAAATTATTTTGGGCTGCTTTGTAGTGGGGATTCATAAGTTGGATTGTATTCTGGCCAAGGTTAGAAAAATAGTAAACTGCTTATAAGCTTGTATCAGATCACCATCTTAAATGCTTAAACGTATTTTATTTTAGGTAGGTGAAAATTGTTAGGATTGTTGCAGGCTTCTCGTGTACTTTATGTGGTTTTACTTTCTGGCAATTTATTGGCCTAGCCATTATGTTAGCGTGGTTGGCTTTTTGCCCAGCATCTCATCTGTAGTGCTTCTTTTTTGGACATTTTTTCATCAAACTGTTTTGCAGTTACTGAAATATTTTGGCATGCTGTTCTGAGTGATTTTTTTTTTAACTGAAAATATAATAGGTAATGGGAAAAGGTTGGTGCTGCATATGTATATATGTTTCTTAATATTATTCATGGTACTCTCTCTAAGTACATTATAGCATGTACAAATGTGTATTAAGAAATGGTAGAGTACTATAAATGGTGATAACTCAGCATCGCACATTAAGTGTCTGGTAGTTGATGTGGTGGGGTAAGGCTGTATGCTGTAGCCTGTAGTCTTGTGGTACAGTGTTTGATTCCTTCATCCCTGATTTGCCTACTGTGTGACCGTGAGCAAATCAGTCAGATATTGTTACTGTCTGTCTTAAAAAGGGTTTGTGCATCTAGTGTGCCTACCTAGTCGGGCATCTATGCAGTTATGCAGGTTTGATTTGATGGATGTTAGTCTTAATTTCAGGGGGGGCATTTGTTCCAAAGGTGAGTTGGCATGAGGGTGGCAAATTGGTGTCCCCATCACATTTTTAGTCTCTAGTTTTGGTATTAATAGAGCTGTTTGACTTGTGAATATACATGGAAGTCTAAGATGATGGGGTATTTAATGTCATGAAATACCTAGCAAAGATAGCCCCACAAGAGCAAATGGAGGGTCTTTCTTTGTTACTGAGCGACATTAGGCCAACAATGTTTCTTGGTTAGGAACCTTTCTGGCCTTTCCAGTTTGATAATGTGTTTAGAAAAATGTGTGGAAGGGGGCATTATCTGCAAGTTTGGTTAACCAAAGTTCCAGATTCTCAGTGTGGAAACTGGAGAGGCCCTAGTACTGAGCCAGGTGCACACCACTAGTTATTGTTTGTTTCTTAGTTTCCTAATCTACCTGAAAAGACACTTATTTTCAGTGGCTTCCAAAACTAATTTAAGTTTATAATTTGCTTTACTTGCTTTGAAAATAGTTTTTAGTTCCTTACTAATATTTAGATATTGTTGAGGTAATCTTTTAATATGATAATTTTTAGGTTTATGGTATGACTTTTATTTTTTTTTCTTTTTAGTTTAGTTGGTGACTTCTCATTAAATTTGGCTGTAGTAGGTGTGGACAGATCTAGGCACTTATGGGAGATGATTTGTATAAGTAGATGTCATTGTCTGGTCTGGTGATGATGCAAGTGGATTTGGATAATTCATCATAGCATTTAAGACATTGTTTGTCCTTCTGGAGTTCTTGGAGTAATTATTGGCTACAGAGGTTTTAGAGATTTTGAAAGTGATAGTTTACATGTTAATGGTCACATTTCTCCAGGGAGAAGCTAGAGGGGGTGGTCTGTGAAGTGGCTGTCTTAGTTAACTAGAGCTAGGTGAATATGTTGTGTCCTGTAGTTTGTTTTAACTGTCTTTTTTCCCCAAGGATTTTTTGGTTATGAAGTCTTGCAATCCCTGAACATACTTGAGTTTGGAAGTATTGGCTCTCCCACTTTATTAAGAGGTATTTGAAGAAGCCTTATATTATGAAGTTTTTCAGTATCCTTTACCAAAAATAACATTGAGTCTTGTGTTATCAGGCAGCATGGGAGGTGTGTATTGGCCTATAAATTTACTTTGTTCTAGGAAAATTAGAGTTAAAGATTTAAACCTTGCCTGTGATATAAATAGGACTTGCTGGAGAGATAGTCCATGTGAAGCAGAGTTCCTCCCTAACCCAATTCAAGTGCAACCTGGACAATTGCATGGGAAACTGGAAATTCATCCCTGGTTTGGTATATGTCTCTAATGGACACAGGTAACCTGTAAATGGTTTATCTCCCAGGCCCAGGTATTTTCTTTTATCAGAGGCATGTGCCTTTTAAATTAGTGTAAAGGTTTGAAGATGTAACATGCATTCCTCTTCCTTTTATAGCAGGAAATCTGGATAAAACCTAAAATGATGAGGAACAAAGGACCAAAAATAAGGACAGATTTTAAAGACTGCTTTTATAAAATTAAAAAGTTGCTAAAATAAAAGGATTTGTGTCCCCACTCCCCACCCCTTACATTTTTGGCTTTATCACTAACTGCTGAGTGCTGACTGTTGTGCTAACAGATTGAGAGATATGTTGTCTGCACTTGTTTTTGTTCTTGAAAGCAATTCACCAGCTGATACACAGTGTAATACTTGTTAGAAAGAATTAGTTTGATTGTTTTATATGTGTAGTAGTAGACTAGTTAGTACAAGTTAATTATATTTTTATATGAGAATTGTATTTTAGTTTTTATACAAGTTCAAAGCTTTATACAAGTTCATATGTTAATAATATAAATAAAACAGTTTTATTCCAGTTTATATTTTGTGCTATTTAATAAAGCAGGGTGAAGAGTGCAGCCACAGTTAATTTTATTTTTATAAAAGAAAACTGTATTTTAGTTTTGCACAAGTTCAAATATTAATAGAAATAAAATACTATTATTGTTCTTCTTATTTTGTTTCATGCTCATATTTTGGTTGTCTGTTCTGCAGTTTGCGTTTAAAATTGGGTATCCCACAATTCCATTGGAGTGGGTGGTTCTACATAATTATGCATGCAACTTTTATGTTAATCAGCATACAGATTTGTACCTATTTTTCATGGGCCTTTGTCCAGATTTTTGATGTTTCCAGGTTGAGAGGTATGTTAACCCACCAGATGCGCAGTAGCAAGCCCCACCCAAACCCCGTCTGACACATTGCAATGTAATTAATATTCAGCATCTGTGCCAAAAGCAACCCAATGTTTTATTGTAGACATTCAGTACCAAAAAAGAAATGTTTTACTAGGGACATAAAACTAAAATGCCTGTTGTACATCACATTTCAGTCAATCGGGAAGAGTTCACATCACAAAACTGTTTCTCTAAACAATACTGTTATTAACGGCTGAAATAGTTTTCAGTACCAGCACCGTTGCACAGCACTTGTTCACCAGGGTGTGTAGGGGTGCAGGGGGGATTGCCCCCCTGAAAAAGGAGAAAAAGTAATAATTTCGATGAGGATGGAGTTTGTTGTGTGCATGAATATTTTGTAATGGGCTGTGTCTGGCAAAGGAACCTGCCAAAACATAACAGAATAATTTCAAACCCGCTGCTTCTTTTACAATGAAAGGCAATGCTGATGTCTTCCTCTTTAAAGAACTGTTTTTGAAGCCCTGAATACTACATTACACTGCATTCCGTGTCAATCCTGGTGCATTTACATACTGAAACTCTGCCCGCCGCCTTGTCAATCAAGCAGACCGTGCCCATTTCTGCGCAAACCGAAGGGTGGGTTAACCATCTTCAATATCGCCCATTCATAACCCTTTTTTTCCCATTTTTGCTCATGGGGTCAGGATATCACTTCAACAGTGCTAATCATCTAGAGCCAAGGTTTTACACCGCCGGGTGACTAGCCATGTCATGTATCTTCTAGCAAGTATATTGTCTACTGCTACAAGACAACACTATTGCTAATTAATGTTATCATGAGCACACAATGTTTGAAACATAAACTATTTGTTTATTTCTAAGCAGCAATATTTTGTTGTTTGGCCTCACCAGTTGATGTAATATGCATTAGTGAAAAGTTGTAGGTAACAGATGTGTGTGCTGCTAATTGGACAAGTCAGATAAGTATGCTTTTGTGTAACCTTGGAGGGATGTGGTATGAGATGATTTGGCTCATTTTTGTCTCTCAGCCACTGTGAATTTTTTGGACAGGAGTATCAGAATTTGTCTTGGGTATAAAAACTTTGATTAGCTCATTTTTACTTCTCACTGGTATAAGTTTTATTGTTTTGATTTTCTTGCAGTATTAGAATAAATGCCCTTCTACCTCTTTCCCCAGCATTGTATATATAAACTACTTTTAGAATGCCTTAATTGTGATTTCTGATGCAGACTTGTGTATCATAGTTCCTCCATATTCAGGGGTATCTTTATTTTGTTCCTGATATTAAAATGAGTTCTCCAAAAGTGCACTCATTAGCAGTATAGGAATAAAATGGGGATTGCAAACCTGTACACATAGATAAAAAAAAATCACTTTTTCTCCTGGCAATTTTTTTCTTCAATTATTCCAATTATTCTGCTCACTTTCTAAGTTTCTTTGTCACAGTGCTTACTTGTCTGTATGGTATTAGACAAGTATTGCCACAAGTCAGTTTTATTTGCTATTGTTTATCAAACTACAGTTTTGTAAAAAAAATAGGGATACTTTCAGCTTCAATTTTTGTTTGCCTTTTTTATTGTGTGTTTCTCCCTTCTGCCTGCCAACCATCATCCCTCCCCACCACTGACCAGTCAGCAACTCATTCCCTTTCCCCAGGGTGACACCCAGTAAAGACAAACTGTCATTTAGGTAGCCATCAGGGTCTTCTCTTGTAAACCTAACAATTCTTCCCTTGACAGCTGACTTGCATGCTCATGTTTGAGGGCCCCTCAATGACCTTCCGTCTGGTAGCTGTGCATGCTTCCATGTGTGCCATCCTCAGAATGCAGTGTCCCCTCAGAAGGTTACTGATGAAACAGCTTGGCCGGAGCTGAACCTGTGTGCCTGGGTGACTCTCTACATACCTCCCTGTAATATTCAGTGAGATCAAACAATGATGCATAAAATATTTCCAACCATCCCCAAGATGGGATAGAGGTATGTCAGTGTCACTCACTCCCCTAGGCTCCTCCAGGCCATGAGCATCTAGTTGGGTCATTTGAGTCACAGTTATAGAATCACAGAAAACCCTGTCACTGTGCCCTGTATTTTATAGACTGCTGAGAGGCAACCTGTGCCTGGCTTACAGGGTAGTCTCTAACCCTGCCCTAATAAAAATCTACCCAAACAGCAGGGACCTCCAAGGCAGAAATGCACTCGACCACCACAACACAACACTAATCACAACACACATAACTCTCCTAAACAGTGTGCCACTCATCCAAAGTCCCTAAGGCAAAACAGCATGACCAACACGCTAGTCATAGGTGACTCGATAATGAGGCACACTGATGTCCCACGCACTAGGTTGAATAAGGAGAAAGTAACAGTCAGCTGCCTGTCAGGTGCCAAGATCTGCCACATAATGCACGCACTCAGGTCCCTCAACAACAGGTACAAATATGATTTTGTCATTGTACATGTGGGTGTGACTGACCTGAGACATACCTCCCTTGACTACATGAAAAGAGACATGGAGGAACTCTTGAATTATGTAGCTCAGGTGGGTATGACCCTAGCCCTGAGTAGCATCCTACCATCACTCAGATTGTTACCACAGTACAAGCAAAAAATGATTGATTTCAACAATTGGCTAAGTTTCTGGTATCATTCTAGGGGGAGACATTATCTGTCTGCCTGGGATGACATGATTGACAGACCTCAATGCTTTGCCAGAGATGGCCTGCATCTGTCACCCCCAGGCTTCTGGATATGGGCCAAGGCTCTTGCCACCCCTTTAGTGCCTTTTTTAGGCGGTGTTCCAAAGACCAAATTACCACTGTAACAGCTACAAACAAATGCAATCTGATGGTCATGCTGTTCAACGCTAGAGGTCTAAATGTCAAAATGAAATCACTCAAAGCACTCCTTAAAATGGAGAACATTGACATTTGTGCTGTAACAGAGACCTGGATCAAGGCAGCAAAAAGCACCCCTGCACTACCAGGCTATAACTCATTCCACACCTTTCAGCCCCAGAACTTGGACTGAAGCTCCAATGGTGGTGGTGTTTCCATATTCATAAAAGAAGCACACACCTCCAGACTGGTAGCCCAACATAATGCATCAGAGATTCTACAGGTGCAGCTAACATTGGGTAAGACAGCAATTCAGGTCGTAGCCTGCTATAGGTCCCCAACAATGTCCCAAGACTCACACTCCACATTCCTAAGCATCCTGGAGAATATTAGGGTCCAACCTAATACTCTTGTCCCTCACCACAAAGGATGATTGACTATAAACCCTGGAAACTATTGCCCCATTAGCCTGATGATTCTGATATGCAAAGGTATCCTACACGGTTTGGTTTTGTGAAGGGTAGATCATGCCTGCTCAACCTGGTTGACTTCTTTGAGTCAGTCATCAGAGCTGTAGATGAAGGCAAGGTGGTTCATACAGCCTACCTTGATCTGGCCGAGGCCTTTGATGCCATTCCCCACTCAGGAGTCATAGAAAAACTCAATAAGCTAGGCATCAACCCTATATCACTAGGTGGGTTGCAAAGTGGCTCACAGATAGAACCCATGAAAGTAGCTGACTCCAAGTCAGACTGCTGACCAGTCATGAGTGGAGTCCCACAGGGTTCAGTCCTGGGTCCTCTCCTGTTTGGTATCTGCTTCTCTGAAGTCCAGGCCAACACAAAGGGACTCTGGCTGACAAAGTTCGCAGATGATTGCAAGTTAGGAGCTATTATTAACTCCCCAAGTGATGTTGACATCCTACAGAAAGGCCTCACTGAGACCAACGACTGGTGTCAGAACCATGGCCTTAAGCTCAATGTAAAAAAATGTGCCGTCATACCCTTTGGGAAAAAGCAGGTTCCCATGAATTACCACATCAATGGTAGTCCACTGAACACAGAAGGCATTATAAGAGATCTGGGAACACAGCTTGACAGCAACCTATATTTTGACCATCACATTGCCACTGTGGTCAGAAAGTCCTTCTGTGTGGCACATATCATTACTAAGGGTTTTGCATCTAGGAAGAAAGAGGTCATTGTCTCCTTCTACTCTTGCCTCATTAGGCCAATTATCGAGTACAATTCCCCATTTGGCATGTACCTCACTAGAAACCTGCAACAATTGGAGAGGCCACAAAAGTATCTCACAAAGTTGATCCTAGGCCTTAAATACTTGTCCTATATGAATAGACTCAAAAAATTCCAACTATTCTCTGTCTCATATAGCCTACTTAGAGGCAATCTCTGTTTTGACTTACAAAGCCATGTCTGACCAGCCCTATTAGAAATGTTACATCTGAAGAAATCCCAAACCCTCTGCACCACACACTCTAGAGACCTCAACCTCATTACCACAATCAGCAGAACATGCTAGAGGGACAGGTTCATAACCCAGAGACTCCCCATGCTGTGGAATAGACTTCCCATACATGTCAAGCAGAACACCTCACTGGCCCTCTTCAAGAGAAATCTTGATGAGTGGATGGCAAATAGAAAATTCACCCCAGGGATCACTCCAGTAGCTCTACTCGACAGAGGCACTTGGAACTACGGTTGGGTGGCACAATGCTAGGGTAATCCTATGGGCTAGGCTTGTAAAGGCTCCAGGGCCATTAGCCTAGTACACACCTATGAACCTATAATGGAAAGGCTGCACATCTGCAAATCAAATGGGGCAACAGTCACTCACTCGGGGATCTCAACCTAGCCTGTGACATTAACAGAACATGCTGTAGAGATAGATATAGATATATCTCCCAGAGATTGCCACTCCTCTGGAATAAACTCCCAGTTCACATGAAGCAGAGCTCCTCAATGACCCTATTCAAGCACAAACTAGACAACTGGATGGGAGACTGCAAATTCACTCTGTGGGGTGCTACCTATATCTCTCATAGACAAGGGTAGTTGGTGCTGATCATAGACTTGCTTTGAGAATAATGATCATCTAAGCAAGGTCAATTAGGGGACATGGGTATAACATGGCTAGGCTTGTAAAGGCCATAGGGTCATTAGCCTAGTAACCTCCTATGAACTGATGAACGTTGCCACAGTAGGATTTCCTACACTGAATAATTGACTTCACAGGTAATCCATAACTTCAGATGTTAAGTTGTCTATCTTGCCTTCATTCTTGCTGGATGGGTTCGGAGCCGACCTCGGCTCCGACTCGGCCACTCTAAAAGCTCGAGAGTTGGTTCCACCGGCTCGAGGCTCCCCTTATATCCCACAATGCTAGGCGAGAGTTACCTCAGATCTCGTTTGCCGCTACAGCTTCGAGGTTGGTTGCTTCTACCGGTTCCTGGTGAGTGTTAATTTTTCGTGTAAAAGTTACTCTTTTAAACCCCTTTTAAGTTAAATTTCCTTCTTAGTTAGTGTAGATTACAAAACTTTATCCCCGACCCTAAATTTTTCCGTTTCTTTACCAAAGAACCTTTGGTTCTTCCTTTGGGCCCTTAGGCCTTCCCTTCCCTAGTGGTGTGTTTGTGTTTCTTGTAGTTTACTTTAATTTTAGTGTACTTTAAATTATAGTATTACTACTAAAATTATTATTTTTCCTGACAGGGTATAACTTGTGTGTTTGGGTGTGTGTTTGTGTACACCTGTCAGTCAGGGAAATGTCTAAAGAAGCAAAGGTCTCCGGATTCAAGAAGTGTGATGCGTGCTGTCAGAAAATGTCTCTGACAGACGCTCACACTTCTTGTGTCTATTGTCTGGGGCCTTTGCACCTGCAGGACTCCTGTGCTGTGTGCCATGGCTTCAGCCCCAGGGTCCTGCAGGAAAGAAAAAACAAATTAATTCTTAGAGGCTTACTGAAGCCAGAGGATTCCCTGTCAGTTTCAACAGGGAAGCCCTCTAAGGCATTGAGGTCTTCGGCTCCGGCTTCTGAGCCGAGACCTCAGGTTGCTCAACCTTTGCCTTTATCGGCTCCGGCTGGAGCCGATAAGTCTCAGTCTACAGTTTCTGTGGCTCCCTCGGCTCCGGCTGGAGCCGAGGTTATTGAGGTACCCGTGTCGGCTCCGACCAGACCTTCGGAGCCGACAACTAGAAAGAGGTCTAGGTCACCATCTCTTGGCTCCGTTCATTCGGCTCCAGGATCTCCCCTGCTGTCTGAACGGAGCCAAAGGTCTCATTCCTCTAGGTCATCGAGGCTGTCCGATCATGACCTTCAGAGGGTAGTGAGTCGACTACTTAAGTCCGAGGCACTAGCCCAGATGCTTCAGAGCCCGACTCATCAGTCGGTGCCTGCCCCGTCCATCAACTTTTTCCTCCTTGACTCTTTTGAGTTCGGGCCGGGTCGCCGGAACCGAGACTGTGATTGCCGGGCGAGACAATTGTCTTCGGCTCCGTGGTCGGCTGCGTTTTCTTCTTTGGAAGAATCTCGGCGCCGGACTTCCCTCGTCGGCTCCGAGGGGGTGAGTGGCATCGGACCCTTGTCCGACCCCCCTCTCCCTCTCGGGGCTTCGGCGCTGGTGAGTTCGGCTCCGACATCGGCCTCGGAGCCATCACTGTCGGTGCCGAGGGGGGTTCTTAGCTCCTCGGGCGGGGACCTCTGGCTCTGCCTGACAGGGGTGCATTCGAGGTCATGCGGAGTGTGTTAGAGCCTGGCTCTACTCCACAGTCGGCTCCGTCTGCCCCTCCCTCTATGCTGCCTCAGGGTAAGTCGACTCACTCCCTCATCGCGGACTGCAGAGAGCCAGCTCCTCAGGAGCCCCCTGTGGGGATTTCATCCTCTTCCGAGGCCTCTCCTGATTTGGCAGAAGAGCCCCCTCGGAAGAGGAAGTGCAAGAGGAAACACATTGACTCACCTGAGTCTATCACGTCAGACACAGATCTGGATGATTCTGAGGGTTCCCCCCATTCCCCTTCTGAAGATGTCTCATTTGCAGACATTCTGGAGATCCTGAAACAGAGGGGAAATTGGCCAGCCCTCAACCCTTCGGAGGACGAATCTGTGTATCTTGAGGCGTTTGGCTCTCATCCTTCCACCTCCTGGGTGTCCCCCCCCCCTTCGACCCCCTCATGCAGGTGGTTGCTAAGAAGGCATGGACGGCTCCTGATTCAGTGGACCCCACTCCCAGGAGACCCTCTAAGTTCATCACAGCTCCATCAGACAAGCAATTTTTATCAAAAGGAGTTTCTGTGGATGCTATGGTGGTAGCTGCTGCCACAAAGAAGGAACTGGCTGATCCTTCAGTGCCTGTCCATCCACCTAACAAGGAATCTAGGTCCATGGATAGGTACAGGAAGCGGATGTTCTCCTCAGCGACATTTACCATGTGTTCGCTGAACTACCTGTGCCATTTCACTTTCGTCTTCAAAGGGACTTGATCAAGGAAGCGAGTGAAATGTTAAAGGATCCTACAGCTGCGGGTTTCCAAGAAAAAATGAACACGCAGCTGGCTACCCTTAATTCCATATCCAACTCCTCCATGCGCCTCCTCTCTTATGCGGCCGATGGAGCGAGCAGAGCCGCAGGGACAGGTGTAGCCTTACGTAGGCACGCCTGGATGCGGCTATGCAATTTTGCGGACCCTTTCAAGACGTCTTTCACGAACTCCCCTTTTGATGGATCATCTCTCTTTGGTCCTCAAGTGAAAGAAACCCTGACTAGGTGCGAGACTGATGGCAAGACCCTTTCTGCTGTCGGAGTCCGTTTTTCGACTCCTTCTAGGCCTTACCCCAAAGGCCAGAAGGGTGGGAAGATGTGGTTCCGTAAACAATCTCAAGGGACTTCACCTGACGCACAGAGTCGTTTTCCTACCAAAGGCAGAGGTGGGAATAACAATGGTAGACGTCGCCCTAGGGGCAGGGGGGGTCCGCAGAACCAGGGCAATCGGGAAGCCTTTCCTGACAAGCCCTTTCAGCATCCCTGAGGTGTTGCCCGACTGCCCATCTTCGGAGGCAGTCGGGGGAAGATTGTCACTGTACCCAGAAGCCTGGCTATCCCTGACTCAAGACAAATGGGTACAGTCCATCATTTCCGAAGGCTATTCTATCCCCTTTCTTCGTTTTCCAAATCAGTCAAAAAAATCCCTTCCAGATGTTCCACCCGCTCAAAGGGATATAGCAGCTTTGGAAATTTCAAAACTGCTTGCAAAAAGAGCAATTCAGTCAGTGCCAGCAGACCAACAAGGATCCGGAATCTACTCAAGGTTCTTTAGTTCCAAAGAAAACAGGGGACTGGAGACCGATTTTGGATCTCAGTGTCTTGAACAAATCAGTCAAGAAAACAAGATTTCGGATGGTCACGCTGCAATCCATTCTTCCCCTTTTGGGCAAAGGAAACTGGATGTGCTCTATAGACCTTCGGGATGCGTACTATCACATAAAAATGAACAGACGCTCCAGAAGATTCCTCCGCTTCAGGCTGGGAACCAGTAATTTTCAGTTCAGGGCCCTGCCCTTTGGTCTCACCACTGCCCCGGTGTTTACCAAATGCATGGCAGTGGTAGCTTCTCACCTGAGACGACAAGGATTCCAGGTGTTTCCATATTTGGACGACTGGCTTCCCACAGCTCCCACCAAGCATCTCCTTCTGATGGCCAGAGATTATACTTTTCACGTTTGTCAAAAACTGGGTATTTCAATAAATTGCGAAAAGTCTGTTTTGTCGCCTTGTCGTACTATTACCTACATAGGCGCAAATTTAGATACTATAAACATGTCTGCAAGGCTAACGAACCAAAGGATATCAGACATTCACAAATTGGTGTCACTTCTTCTCAACAACAACAGAGTCAAAGCCAGGTTAGTTCTAAAGGTGTTGGGAATCATGGCAGCGGCCATACCTCTTCTTCCATTGGCCAGATACCACATGCGGATCCTTCAGTGGATGCTTTTTACTCAATGGTCATACCAGGAACTTCCAATGTCTCACACCATTATGATCACGCAAGCGTGCAAAAAGCATCTCATGTGGTGGATGTCTTCCCCCCAGCTCCTGTCGGGAAGACCATTTGTTCCACTTCCTCCGGTTGCTACTCTGACAACGGATGCCTCCCTGATCGGGTGGGGGGGGCATTATCAGGGAAGGACAGTCCAGGGCACATGGCAACCAAACGAATGCCACTTGCACATAAATGTTCTGGAGATGAGAGCAGTGCTTTTAGCGTTGCAAGCCCTTCAAGACTCTCTTCCCTTGGGAGCGATTGCAATCCAGACAGACAATATGTCTGTAGTGTGGTACATCAACAAACAAGGCGGAACCAGATCATACCCCTGTGTCGAGAAGCACTCAGACTGTGGCAATGGGCGATTTCTTCTCAGCGTTTTCTGATAGCAACGCACATCCCGGAAGTCCAATCACATTGCGGACAAGTTGAGCAGAGCTATACTCATGCCTCACGAGTGGTCTCTGAAAGACTCTGTAGTGAGAGAAATCTTTCTCAAGTGGGGTCAGCCTTGCTGCGATCTTTTGCTACTCCCCAAAACAGCAAGTGCAGAGAATATTTCACTCTATTCCCTTTACCAGGCCAACCCAGCAGGGACGCTCTAGTCCAAGTTTGGCCCGGGGACTTCTGTATGCATTTCCTCCTTTCCCACTGATCTCTCAAGTAATACATAAAGCTATCGCTCAGAAGGCCTCATTGATCCTCATTGCTCCTTACTGGCCTCGACAAGTGTGGTTCCCCTTTCTACATCAATTTCTTTTGGGCGACCGTGGAATCTGGACCTAGTTCCAGATCTTTTGATCCACCAGTCGGGTCAGTTTCATCGCTCCCTCCCTCTCTGAACCTCACTGCTTGGTTCCTCCAATTCCAACCGTAGCCAGGCTTCCTCAATTATCTCACTCTGTTAGAGATATATTGATAGCTTCCCATAAATCTTCCACTCGAAAGATTTATTTGAGTAAGTGGAAACGCTTCTCATATTGGGCACAAGGAAAGGACATAGATCCTTTCACCGCTTCCATCCAACTAGTCCTTGATTTTTAGCTGAACTCTTCCATGCAGGTTCATCTCCATCTACTCTTAAGGTTCAATTGGCAGCTATTTCTAACTTCCATGTGGGTATTTCTGAATCTGCCCTAATGTCCCACAAACTTTGCAAAGCCTTTTTGAAAGGAGTTTTTCTTCTCAGACCTCCTATAAGAAATCCTCCTTCTCCTTGGGACCTAAATTTAGTTCTTGCTTCTTTGATTCTTTCCCCTTTCGAACCTGCAGCTTCATGTTCCTTGAAATTATTATCATGGAAAACTCTCTTTCTGGTGGCTATTACATCAGCCAGAAGAGTTTCAGAACTTCAAGCACTCAGTTGTCGTCCTCCTTATCTTTTTGTTCCATAAGGACAGAGTGTCCTTGCGAACTAACCCGTCTTTTTTGCCTAAGGTGGTTTCAACATCAAATCTAAACCAAAGCATTGACCTCCCTGTCTTTTTTCCAGAGTATTCCAATAGGTCTGAACAAAAGTTACACTGCCTGGATGTTCATCGTCAATTAAGGTACTACTTGGATAGAACAAAACAATTCAGAAAATCTGATCAGCTGTTTGTCTCCTATGCGGAAAGCAGAAAGGGACTTTCAGTTTCAAAGGTATCATTATCCAGATGGCTAACATCTTTGATTTCCCTGGTATATGAAATTAGACAACAGAAATTGCCTAATAAACCTAAAGCCCATTCCACCAGAGCTTTGGCTACTTCTTTAGCCTTCCAAGACAGACTGCCTATTGACACCATTTGTGCAGCGGCTACTTGGGCTACTCCTCACACTTTTATTTCTCATTATAAGTTGGATTTAGCTTCTAGGCATAGAGCTAACTTTGGTTCCACTGTTCTCAGGAGTCTGTTCCGTTAGGCCACCCAGGACAAGGTGCTAGGACGCGGTCCCATCCAGCAAGAATGAAGGCGAGATAGACAACTTAACATATAGAAGTTATGTTCTTACCATAACGTTCCATGTTAGTTGTCTTCTTCTCGCCTTCTTCTTGCGTCCCACCCTCCTTCCCCCTGGCCTGGACAGACCTAGAGGAGTTGTGATCGTGACCTCTCTTTCTACCACCTCTTTCTTAGTCATATGCTATTTTGCATATTTCTTGGTTCAGGATGTAGGTCACCCTTCTTTCTTCCTGTTGTTAGAGGTGGACTTTGTTTTACAGTTATACTGTTACTGTTATAAGCTGGGGTTAGCTTACAAACGAGATCTGAGGTAACTCTCGCCTAGCATTGTGGGATATAAGGGGAGCCTCGAGCCGGTGGAACCAACTCTCGAGCTTTTAGAGTGGCCGAGTCGGAGCCGAGGTCGGCTCCGAACCCATCCAGCAAGAAGAAGGCGAGAAGAAGACAACTAACATGGAACGTTATGGTAAGAACATAACTTCTATTTTCTATTTCTTTAAATTCCCCATTACTAATCCTCTTTTCTACTTTCCTCCTTTGATTTCTTATTTTGTATTGTAAAATTTTCCATATCCAGACATGTTTGCCTGTATTTCTCTGCAAATATCTTTGGTGCCAGTTTTTTGTATTGATTTGTTGTGCTTTCTTCTTTGCATAAATACTTTCTTTAGCTTTTCCTGGTTAGGGGTCGCCACAGCAGAATTCCGGTCTGGTAATGATTGGCAGTGGATTTTTATGGTGCCGAGTTGCCAGCCCGACACCCAACCTTCAAAGAAGGCACACCCATTCACACACACACCTACCTGCACGTCTTTAGACCTCATTTGACCATGGGGAGAAAATGCAAAATCCACACAGGAGGTGCTCCAGCCGAGAATTGAATGGGAGAACCTCTTGCTGTGAGGCGACAGTGCTAACCGCTGCACCACCGTGGCACTCTCCTTTGCATAAATATTGCACCATAATAAATTTATTTGTCTTTCCCATGTCCATATTTCTTCTTCAGATGTCTCCCACTTTTTGTGTTTCTCCTTACTTTGGGGATTCATTGTTCCATAATGCTGTGACATAACCTGTGTTAGTCTTTCTACACTAAATCCTTCACTTTGCAAGTATTCTTTAAGTTTAGCTTCTATGTGTTTAACTTCTACTTTACTAATCTTCTGGTTTGCGTTTCCCCTTTGTTATCTTATTGTTTGTATCATGAAAGCTTCCATATTTATTTACTTATTTATTTGACATTTGTTGAGTGGGATAGTCCAACTGAGCTAGTGCCCTTTTTCACCGGAGGCCCAGGGAGAAAAGCTCCACAGAAAAAGATGCCTTTGCCTGTATTTCTCTTCAAATATCTTTGGAGCTACTTTTTTGTATTGATTACTTTGGCTTTCACTTTTGCATAGATATTGCAGTATATGAGATCTCTCTTTCCCATATCCATGTCTATTTTTTATGTCTTTTAAAAAGCTCTAGGTGTTGTTCTTTATATTTTTTGTACTTCCTCAGTTGCTTCTTTTTCCAAACAGAATAAAGTTTCTTTGTCTATGTTTTTCTTGTATCTGTTGTAGTAATGAATACAAATTTGCATTTGAAGTTTTTGATTTTTGTTGTGTAAGTAATTTTCTTTCCTCTAATTTCTCTCAATCTTTGTGAATATCTTCGATTTGGAAATTCTGGGCTTGTTGCATAATAGTAACAATATATAATTTCTTTCCACTCTATCATCTTTATAGCCCTTTTCTGGCCTATCAGTTTTTGTAGACTACTACTACCTTCTACAAGGGGTGCATCCCCCCCAGCCTTGCCTAACCCAATTGTAGGAATGTTTCTTGGTCTTAAAGATTCCTATACCGGCCACAGTGGTGCAGTAGTTAGCGTTGTCGACTCACAGCAAGAGGTTCTCCTGTTCGATTCTCGGCTGGTGCACCTTTTTTGTGGAGTCTGCATGTCCTCCCTGCAGTTGAGTGACATTAAAGACATGCAGGTAGGTGCGTGCATGAATGGGTTGGCCTTCTCTGAAGGTTGGGCATTTGGCTGGCAACTCGGCACCGTAAAAATCCACTGCCAATCATTAGCGGACCGGAGTTCCACTGTGGCGACCGTTAACCGGGAAAAGCCGAAAGACATTACTTTTTTTCTTGGTCTTAAAGATTCCTACACTGTCATTTTTTTTCCAGTCCTGGAACCAATGCGCATATGAGGATCAGGCACTTTTTTTTATGCTGGGACTTGTGCACTCAGTTGTCTTTTTTATTTTTTTAACCTACTTCTGTCGATGATATATGCTATATAAAATACAGTATATGTATCACTGTTATACCCAGTAAAGTGTAACTTATTTAAAGAGAAGCTCATTGCCAACCAGTATCCTACCTTTTCCTACATTCCACTATAGCTGATTTTGGTTATTTTTGTATTCCTGAATTCCAACACGTTCTTGTTTCACAGATTTTTGAGGAAAGCAATTTCATGCATTTGCAACTCACTAGAAGAAATCCACATAGCAGGTTACTGGGCAAATGATCCGGTGGCCTTTTTAAGCCTAGCCATTCATGCCCAAATTTTCTCAGTTATTAGCACTCAGGAATAGAACAACTTTGGTATATGCCTGTGCCTTAGAGCATCTACAAACCACTTCTATGCATAAAGGCTACAGGTGACAAGTAGGAGTGAATTTATGATTTCCCAATGCATTGGTCCAAATGTCATTTGAATAGGTTTTGAGAAGAGCTCTGTTTCAGATAAATGGTGAGTCTGTTTCAGAGAAGGGGTAATTTCTGAAACATGCAGCTGTTTCTCCAACATATTTTATGTTATAGACGAGGTTCAGATCGTTAGATCAGGTAACTCTTGTGCTGTTTGTTTTGTGAATGTGTAGCAGATTCATCAGGGCTGGATCAGAGAATGCCTAGTAGGTTAAGCATAGATTGCCCCATAGTAGTTTGTGGGAGACTGAATACAGGGGCAAGACTTTGAGGTGGTCCACATAGGACGTTATTTAAACCCTGTATTCTTTTAATGAGGAATCTCTCTGGCTGCTATAGTTGTTTCAAATGCCTGGTCACATACATGCTAAAGAGTGCATTGTACTATTAGACTATTGGTCTAATGACAGCTGAGCATAGTGGGACTATGATCTCCACAGATCTGGATGCCATGCCATAACTTATTTGCACCACATAGAAGCGCTTTCTCACCACCATGGGCACATGTTGATCAAAATTCAGGTTACTGTCAACCTGAGCCCTCAAGTCCCTTATCCCTGTGTCTACTCTTAGGAGAGTGTTATCAATGTTGTAATTTGCGGGGGTGGTTATATTCCCATAAGGTATAAATATGCATTTTTTTGCATTAAGTTTTGGGCAATCAAACAAACCTTTCAGGGGAAAATATAAACAATAAATAATGTACGATAAGCTGGTTGCATAAGTGTGCACACCCTTAAACTAATACTTTGTTGAAGCACCTTTTGATATAATTACAACATTCACTTTTCTTTGGTACAAACCTGCCATCTATTAAAGAGACTCTGGTTAACCCCAAATAAAGTTCAGCTGTCCTAGTAGGATTTTCCTGACATTTATTGCCTGCTACAGCAAAAGCCATGATTCGCAGAGAGCTTACAAAGCATCAAAGGGATCTCATTGTTGAAAGGTATCAGTCAGAAGAAGGGTACAAAAAATATCCACAGCATTGGATATACAATGGAACACAGTGAAGACAATCATCAAAAAGTGGAGAAAATGTGGGACAACAGTGACATTGCAAAGAACTGTACATCCCTCCAAAACTGATGAAAAGACAAGATGAAAACTGGTCAGGGAGGCTGCCAAGAGACCTACTACAGCACTGTAGGAGCTACAGCAATTTCTGGCAAGTACTGGTTGTGCACTACATGTGACAGCAATCTACTGCATTCTCCATATGTCTGGATTATGAGATAGGGTTGCAAGATGGAAGCCTTTTCTTACACAGAAAAAACATCCAGGCCCGGCTAAACTTTGCAAAACAGTGCATCATCTCCCAAAAGTATGCATGAAAATGTTATGTTCTGATGAGGCCAAGGATGAACATTTTGGCCACAATTCCTAAAGGTACGTTTGGCACAAAAACAACACTTCGCATAACCAAAAGTACACCATCCCCATGGTGAAGCATGGTAGTGGCAGTATCATGCTTTGGGGTTGCTTTTCTTCAAATGGAATTAGGGCTTTAGTCAAGGTGGAGGGAATTATGAAAATTTCCAAATACCAGTCAATTTTGACTCAAAACCTTCAGGAGTCTGCTAGAAAGTTGAAGATGAAGAGGAATTTCACCTTTCAACACGACAATGACCCCAAGCATACATCCGAATCAACAAAAGGATGGCTTCACCAGAAGAAAATTAAAGTTTTGGAATGGCCCAGCCACAGCCCAGACCTAAATCCAATAGAAAATATGTGGGGTGACCTGAAGAGGGCCATGCACAAGAGATGACCTTGCAATCTGACAGATTTGGAGCACTTTTGCAAGGAAGAGTAAATTACAGCATTCAGAAGACTGAATGTTGTAATTAAATCAAACAAAGTATAAGTTTAAGGGTGTGCACATTTATGTAACCACCTTATTGTACATTTTTCATTGTTTATATTTTTTTCCATAGCGGATTTGTTTGTTTTGCAATTGAATTGTAGAGGTTATAGGTCACATTAAAGGTGGGAAAAGTTTTGAAATGATGTATTGTGGTCTCATTTTTATATCACAAAAACCTGGCATTTTAACAGAGGTGTGTACACTTTTTATATCCACTGTATATAGATAGATAGATAGATGTATGTATATAATTATTTTCTATTATGCACAATGTCTTTATATAAGTTTTTTCCAAAATTTTCTAGATCTTGTCTCACACTATGTTTAATTTGGCTGGTTACTTTTATTAGTTTGGTCTTCAGTTTGCTCTCACTTCCATTTCATATATGTTAATCTATCATCATGCTTGAATTCCACTTCTGCATTTTGCCAAACTGACATTCCTTCAGAAGGTGATGTAATACTTTATTCTATTTTCCATTTTCTGTTTGTATCTTGTACCATGGAGGTCAGGTTGTGACTAAAAAGAGTCAGTCAGCCAGCCCACTTACATGGTTACCAAACTGAAATTAATATGTAAACAAACAAATAGCTGAATAATGGGAATAAATTAAATGATTTCATATAGAGATTAAGTTTAATTCATGGTACATTAGAGAGTACAGTACAAATCTATTTGCTATTTTACTCTTTTATTAAAATGCACAATTAAATGTTTGCTTACAGATACCATGTAATCTGTGTACATTGTTGGTACTCTTAAAGGACATAAAGCACAGTAGGCGGGTATTCAGAAATTAAAAATAGCACACTGTGTAAAGCTAAACGTTGCAGTGTTATCATGCAGGCATACCTCCCAACCTCTTAGAGAAAGAAATCTGGACAAAGCCATAAATAATGGGGGGGCAAAGGCCCAAAAATAGGGACATTTTTTTAAATACTGCTTTTGCAAACTTAGAAAATTGATACAATAACAGATTTTGCAATAGCATGTATTTTCTGAAGGGTATAGAGTCTGAAACTCAAATGTCTGGCATTATTTTCTGACTTTAGTCCTCAATGATTTGCCATAAATCCACAATGTTATGAGAAACAGACCAAAAGTATGAGGCAAAAATCTGGACATTCTGCAAAAATCTGTATAGTTGAGAGGTATGCATGCAGGACATATCCAATTCAGAGATATTTGTAGCACAGTGATGAGTATGAACATTTGTGTGGTCATTAGTGTATGCTTTCATAAGTACCATATTTGTGGGTGAACATGAAAATATTTTATTTTGATATGTGAGAATGTGGATGTTAGCATCAACCATGTCTTTTAATAATAAGATGTATACATATTTGAATAAATTTCCTATATGCATGCATACACATAGGCGTATGCATGCACATTACTCAGGCAAAAAAGCATAAAGATTGTGATAGGTTCATAGGTTCATAAGTTCGTACTAGGCTATCTGCCCAAGGGCATTTATAAGCCTAGCCAGAGTTTTGTGGCTTTCGCCACCCCTTTAGTTTGGAGGATACTATGCCCATTATTTTGCTGTGCCTCTGTCAAGCAGAGACACAGAGATAATCCCTGGGGTATATCTGCGATCTCCCATCCATTGGTCAAGATTTCTCTTGAACAAAGCCAGCGAGGTGCTCTGCCTCACATGTACCGGGATTTTGTTCCACAGCATAGGGAGTCTCTGGGTGATGAATCTGTCCCTCCAGCACGTCCTATTAATAGCCGTGTCGAGGTTTAAGTCTCCCGCCCTTGTAGTTCTGAGGGATCTAGATTTTTTGAGGTGAAGCATGTTCATCAATTCTGGGTTGGACATGGCCTTGTATGTCAGGCACAGGTCACCTCTGAGCAGACGGTAAGCGACTGAGTAGAGCTGAAGTTCCTTCAGTCGGGCAGCATAGGACATATTTTTGAGACCCTTTATCCTTTTGGTGAGGAACTTTTGGGGCCTTTCCAGTTGCTGCAGGTGTCGTGTTAGATACATTCTGAATGGGGCATTGTACTCAATCATTGGCCTGATGAGTGATGAGTACAGGGGGACGATGACTTCCCTTGATCTAGATGCGAATCCCTTCATGATCAGGTGGGCAATGTAGAAGGTCTTCCTAACTACTTTGGCAACGTGAGTATCAAATGAAAGGTTACTGTCAACCTGGGTACCCAGATCCCTGATAACCTCTTCTGTGCTTAGTGGGTTGCCGCCTATATGGTAGCTAGGGGTA
Source organism: Protopterus annectens (assembly GCF_019279795.1). NCBI lineage: Eukaryota > Metazoa > Chordata > Ceratodontiformes > Protopteridae > Protopterus > Protopterus annectens. The sequence goes on along the minus strand of NC_056739.1, from coordinate 597,973,066 downwards.
ACCTTGTTTTTCCCGAAGGGTATGACTATGCATTTTTTGGCGTTTAACTTTAGGCCATGGTTCTGGCACCAGTTTTCCGTTTCTATAAGACCCTTCTGGAGGATATCTGTGTCAGATGTGTTCTCAACTATGGCGCCCAGTTTGCAGTCATCTGCAAATTTTGTCAGCCATAATCCTCCTGTGTTTGCTTGTACTTCTGAAAAGTAGATGCCGAACAGGAGAGGGCCCAGGACTGAGCCCTGTGGGACACCACTTGTGACAGGCTTTGAGTCTGACATGGCGCCAGCAACTCTGACCCTGTGGGTTCTGTCACTTAGCCAATTTGCAACCCATCTTGTGACGTATGGGTTTACATTTAAGCTGATGAGTTTTTCAATGATACCTGAGTGGGGCATTGTGTCAAAAGCCTTTGCCAGGTCGAGGTAGGCTGTGTGGACTGCCTTTCCCTCATCAATGGCCTTGGTGACTGTTTCGAAAAAGTCCACCAGGTTTAAAAGGCATGATCTGCCCTTGACAAAGCCAAACTGGGTCGGATCCAAAGTCTGCAAGTCTCCTATGTCTTTATTTATGAGTTCCATTATGATCCTCTCCATAGCTTTGCAGATCAGGCTTGTCAAGCTGATGGGACGGTAATTTCCCAGGTCGGTGGGGGCGCCTCCTTTGTGAAGTGGGATATACATACGAGTCCCCTTCAGATGATCGAACTTTTAAAAGTTTGACTTTCATATGGCCTAGACCATAAGATCAAACTTTTAAAAGTTCGAACGTTCTTAATAGAGATCTCCATACAGCGTGGATCGGGAAGATTTCCCTTTTCTGCACTGCAGTGCGATCCCAGAGTTGGTATATTTAAAGAGAAAGGGGTGTGGGGGATGCAGGGAGGCTTGCCTCCCAGCTAACAATGTTCAGGTAATTTTTTATTTAGTTTTAATTTTTTTTTCAGATGTTCAAACTTTTAAAAGTTCGATCATATGGTCTCGGCCATATGAAAGTCGAACTTTTGAAACTTTGATCATGTGAAGTAGACCAACACAAACACATATGTATGAATGTATGTGTATCTAATTATATATTGAGAAACATTGTAAATTTGGAGGTACAAACTGAGTCACAAATCATGTTTTACATTTGCCATTACTATTTTAGATGATTTAGGTGTTGATAATGATAATCACCACTGAGTTTGTGCAATGTTTTGTGTTTTGAACAAATTCATTGATGATTATTCATCATACATATATACACACACACACACACACACACACACACACACACACACACACACACACACACACACACACACACACACACACAGTTAGAGACAACATATGCACATATATATATCTCTATAGCCTAGCCACAATATCTCATATTGTAAGTACCCAGTGGCATGACTAATTTATATCTAGTTTTAGGCCCCTTTCAATGACAGCTTCAGGGGCCAGATCTGGGCTGTGGTTGTGATTGCCCATACATGCATCCAGGTTATGCTTAAAGAGGGTCAAGGTGGGAGTTACTTTGCTTTATAGCCAAAGGAAGTCTATTCTGTTATTGGGAGATTCTCTGAGATATAAAGTTATCTTGCCAGCAGGACCCATTTATGTTATGGTAGAAGATGAATTCTCTTGAACAGGTGTTTACGATGTTGCTAGTTTTGCGGATGTGCAGCAAGTGACAGTGGACTGTATCCTTTGAGACCATACAAATTAGGCAGAGAGTACCTCTCCAGAGTCTATAGGAAAAGAGAAAAAAAGACAAAGTGCTTTAAGGTTGTCTGGGTAGCTCAAGAAAGACATAGACTTGATTATTGTAATGAGGAAAACAATGCAGCCTCTGAAGGTCATGTGCTTGGACAGGTACATACCAAAGGGGACATTATACTCTGTTAAACACCCCTGGTGATTAGGTAAAAGGATTTCCTAACATTAGTGGATACATAATGACTAAACAATAATTAATTGTCAGTGAACGTGCTCGGGTCCCTAAAGACTGAGTCAGTTTTGGCTAAAGACATAGTGCTACTGCTGCATTTCTTGGCAGGTAGTTTTAGGCTGTGGTCGTTCAGGCGCCACTTATTGCTGCATGCTAGTCCCCACTGAAAAATCTGGAAGTCAGATGATGAGGTAGTGGCAACTCCAAACTTGGTCAGCTACAAATTCTTGATGTCAGCCTTAACACTGTAGATAGAATTAAAGCAATGACAAGTGGTTCTGGAATTGATCACTGTGGGATACTACATGTAAATACTCTTTTTGAAGAAAGCATGTCTCCCAAACAATATAGCTGGCTACACCCATTAACCCATTTGCTATCTAGCAGGTAACATAAGAGTTTACAATGACAGTAGTAACCTTGAAGTGCACTTTTGAAACTGTTAGGTACACCGCATACATAGTTTCATCAAAAGATCTGCATTATCAGATATGTAGCATATCTGAAATTTATAGACATTCAATGCCTAGAATTTCAAGTTTGTCAGTAACACACACAGAGGCTGTTGTTTTCAAACCACATGAATATAAACACGGATTATGTGTTACATATTTACATACATAGAAAAATAGCTGCTATAACCTGTCAAAATATAGGGTTATTGACGTCATTCGATTTTGGTTGCAGCACTTAATTTTTACTGCTTACTGTAATATACTAGGAATGGTACTGAAAAGTATATGGGGAAATGTATAGACTGCATTTGCTTCAACTTTCAAATGCTAATCAGTGTAAACTAACTGTACTTCAGTGAAACATTCACTAAAGATGTGAAAGTTGAAAACATTTTACCACAATAAATGATAGAAAAAAGTGAGAAAGGAAATGCAGTAGGATGGAGTCACTGTGAGACAGTTATGCGATTTCTGAAGGACAAAATACAGCATCAGCTAATGAGAAAATACTTTTAGAACAGTGATTAGATCCAGTTTCAAAGCTGCATGACATTTCTAGAGAAAAGATACAAAATATTTTATTCTTTTAGAATGTTTTGGCATTTGTTAATCAACATCTTTCTTCGCAAGGCACAACTGTCCAAAGCAATGCTGTGCTGTAAAATGAGGGAAAATATGTTTGAGTATAAAAGTGCACCTACATCAACACACACTAACAAGCAACACTAATAACAGACTATAGGAAAAATAATTGCCAGTGGAGAGGAAAAAAGATTTGTAGCAACAAGCATGAAAAAATAGTATTGCCTAGCCTTAAATAATTATTAGAAACAGTTTTGCAAAAAACAAGTACATAGTGAAGTAGCTATCACTTCATTGCTAAAGAGGCTCCAGGTCTGTGTGTGACAAGACAGCATCTCTAGCTGAGTAAAATGTAGTCATTCAGCAAATCTAATTGCTCATGAGCGGGGGAAGTTAAATACAAAAGGACAAACTTCAACTGTAAGTTCTAAGCACTTCCTCTAACAACCCCCCACTGAGAGTTTCTGTTATTTGACCTGCAGTATGCTAAAAAGGTTCTTTGAAAACCTTGCCTCTAGGTGAACATGTGACATGTGACTTACAGAGTACTAAAATGTAAACAAACACCTCTAGCACAAAATCTGAGATAGTGCCCCTTTAATACATATTTAATACTTTCATAAACATTTCTCCTTGTACTTTTTTCTTTTTTTCCCACATTTATTTGCTTTATGCAGATTTTTATAACATTTCCGAAATAGTTCCAATACCTCTACAGAATCTCTGGTTATTTTTCTTGTTATAGGTACCCTAAGCTTGGGGACAACCCTTTTTACTTTCTATTGCCTGAGCTGTTGTGCTAAAAAGTTTTTGTTCTCTTGAGGTATTCTCAAAAAACAGTTGCTTAACAGCAATCTTTCTTAACCATATCTTTTTTCTTTTATTTCCTCCCTATTTTTAAAATCCACCCTAATTTTTCCCACTCCTTAGTCATATTTTCAGAAGAAATTTCTATCTTTCTTAATAACTCTTGGATAATTTCACTACCCACTACTTAAATTCCTCTTTTTAACAGATAGGTGGGGAAGCACCAATGTCTCATTTTTATTTCATTACCCAGCATTTTTATTTTAGTTATTATTGGCACATGATCTGAAGTAGGTATTGAATGCATATCAAAACTTTCAATTAAATGCACATGTTTTGTGAAATATAATTTCAGTCTAACCTAGGCCAGTTTTGTACCTTGGTGAATAATATGTAAATTCTCTCAGAACTCCTGCTACTGAATTCAGATATTCCATACCAAATATTTTCATAAACTTCTTCAAAAATCTACCCTCTTTTGTTATTTTTCCCCCCTTCAGAACCTTCTAGGGCCCCCCGATGCATCCTCACTGTTACCAGTCAGATTCCAGTCCCCACCTGTAAGTAATATTCCCTGCTGAAAACTGATTATTTCTCCCAGAAACTTCTTACGCTCCATCATAGCAGCTTTACATGCCAGTGTAATCCTCCTCCCTTGCCAGTAGCCCCTTTGTACTACAAATCTACCATTATTACATTTTCCCCTCTTTTGGAGCTCATCTCACAATTAATATAAGTACTTCCCTTTTTCTTTGTCCCAGATATTCTGCTGAATAACCATCCTGAAATCATTTATTTACCAGCTTTACATCCTCAGTTCTTTCCAAATATGTGTCCTGTAGCATAGTGATTTGCACTCTGCATTTTTTTTATATAGGTCACTACTCTTTCAATTTGGTATATATCTCTCTGAGACCATTTACATTTAAAGATAATATAGAAAGTGTTGTCATGATGATACAAAGTTATTATTATCACCTGTTATGTATATTTTTAAAGTCTCTAGTTTCAGTGTTACGTGCATACATTAATATTTGGCAGCAGGTTGACAATTTATACAGCTATTTCTTGTCACATCCATTGAACCTATGTCACACCTTACAAGACTTTGTGTTTTAATGAAAACTTTCAAGAAACACACACACACACACACACACACACACACACACACACACACACACACACACACACACACACACACACACACACACACACAATATACTTAAAACCTATTAACTTAATACTAACAAATAAAACTACGTACATCTTCAAGTAATGAAGATTCACCCTCCTGTTAGGAACAGTTGTCCCGGACTGACAGCCACTCTCACAGATTTGACTTAACCTATAATGAAGGATATCCATGCTAAGAGTCATGGTACAGCCTGTACCTTTACTTCCACTAAGTACTGTGTATTTATGTCTTATTCTTTATTCCTTTCCCAGGTGTAGAAAACTGTTTGAATGCTTTCAGAAAACATTATCTCCTAGCCATTGAAAGAAAGAAGTATTCTGTATTTATTGCCCCCTTATCAGATTTTCTCCATAGAAATACGAGAACCAGATACACATTTCCCTTCCACAATATTGAACTGTGAACATTTATTTGCTAAAGGAAAACTTGTCATTATATTCAGTGTTCTTTTATATATATTAATTTCTCCTTAAAATGCATTATTAGACCCCGCAAAGGATCTTAATCCAATCATTCCCCTAGACAAAAGTAAGAAAAACATATCTGTTTTTCTTATATCATGGCCTTTTGTCCAGACCTTCTTTTTTTACATTACAGTGCCTAAATTTCTTACCATTGAACAATAAGAAAGAAAGAAGGGAACAATAGGGGCACCTGTTTACTTTTGTATCCCTATTACACACAAAAATAACTGATAAAGCTTTATTTTATAGCATGCAGTATATGCCATATAATATAAACATACTGTTAAGAACAAAATGTTGTTTTACTTACAGTTAACTCTTTCCTTCTTCTTCCCGTCTCCTAAATGTTCTTCCAAACATTAATGACATTGAAGTAGGGCATATGCTTTGAAGTCCCCTACAAGTTTAACAATATCAAAAAAGTCTAATATTTCCATTATTTTTGTTCCTTCATATTTTACAAATGTAAGTAATGCTTTGTAATCCCACATTTATTCATCAATTTCCGAGTTGCTGGTTTTCTTCCTGTTGATCTACATCTCCCAAATCCAGTCACTGGTTCATTTCCAATGTACTCCTGGTTCATCTAGTCAACTCTTGTGCCTTTTTCTGTCTCTCAAGCATTTTTCTTTGAAGCATTTGAAAAGGTTTTACAGTCATAGTCTCTCTATGGGCTTTATTCTCAGAAGAATAAGTTGCAGAGTCCCCTTCTGTTTAATAGTTCACTTTTTGTTGGACAAACTTATGTATTTCATCCTTAGCATGTTCTGCATCAAAAATGATTTTGATCCACCATGCAAAAATATTCTGAAAATAGCTGGACGCAACAGCTTGAATCTTACACCTGCTTCTCAACATTCCCTTATTGCTAGAATAAGTTTACTCCTCTTCTGCTTGGTGTACAGTGAGTGATAATTTTCTACAAACAGTCTGCTGTGTCCTTTTAGTACTTTTTCCTGCTGTGTCCTACTTTTAGTACTTTTTCCTTCTGTTAGAGTTTCAATTAACAACTCCTGTGGTGGAAGATTATTCCAGTCGCTTATTTGTGCATTCATAAAAATGAATGCAGTCTGCTACTTCCTGTTTCTTTGGTACAGAAGAAAATCTCAGGTTTTCACTACATGCTCTGTTTTCTAATTCTACCATCTTTTCTTGAGCAGTCTCATACTCAGGCAGGCTTTTCTTCATTTTGACCTCTGTGTTTTGCAGTATTGTCAGCTCATCTTAATATCTGTTAAAGCTCCCATTTTTTCAAACCTTTTGTAATTTGAGTTGATATACTCCTTCAGTGTTTTGTTTATTTTAGTCACCTCTGAACACGTTTGACTTATTTTTTCCTGTAGATTATTGGAAGTCATGTCTTGTACCAAAGCTGGAGCTTGAACTGCCTTTTGCTGAACAGCTGCAGTATTCTTCTCAGACAGTGTTTTCACCGCCCCTTTTGTGATTCATTTTTTCAGGTTTTCTGAATTTCTTTTTGCTGGCATCCAGGCAGTGCACTTACTAGCAAGTTACTGAAATTTACCCAAAAAGATAAATTCACTGGATCTCTTTTCTGAGTTTCTGTTTTCACACTGGAAGGGCCAAAATTAAGCTGTTATTCAGTGTGCAGCCATCTGGAAGCTTCCAATATTCAAAAATCTACTGCCCCAAGAGTATTCACCAAACATCTTGTCCTATCGTTGCTTTTTGCAGGCTTCAAGGAATATAGATTTTATCTTAAGTGGATGCCCTGCTTGTTCAGGCTCCTTCTCCCAGCAGTCTGTTGTGGGATTTAAACTTTACCATTTGTCTTTTGCAAAGTCTAAACTTCACCATAATTCTCAAGAAAGCTGTTCTGATACCTTCCCAGGATCATATTTTTCTGGCATGCAGGCTTCAGACTATCCCCATGTTGGCTTCTCTTCCTGCTACCAAGGTTTTGCTTCTGATAACATTTTTCAAGGTTCTCCTTCCTCTGACCTCTCTTACAGCCAGGGAATTTCTCAGGGTGCTGGGGTTTATGGTCTTCATTATTCCTATACTTCTTCTCACCAGGCTCCATATGAGGAGGTACCTTAAATCAGTGTGGCTTCAGTACTGCCACCCTCTGGAGTCTCCTGTTCCTTTACTTCCTTGTCTCAAACTTGAGCTTCAGTGGTGGATTTCACAAGTTTCTCAGTCTGAGGCTTCACTTTCAAACTCCAATTCCTTCTCATGAACTGTTCACAAATGCCTCGGACTTGTGGTGGGCAGGCTTCTTGTGGCCCTGTAAAGGTCCAGGGTCTCTGGTTTCCTCATCAGAGGTCAGAACATATCAACATAAAAGAAATGAGAGCTTTGCATCTGGCTATGCAAGCTTTTCATTCCCATTTCTACCCCCATCCTTTGCAAAGTCTTCATAGACAGTACCACTGTGATGTAGTATGTCAACAGGAAGGGGGTACAAGGTCCTATCTCCTTTGCAGATTAGCTGTTCATGCCTGAGATCTAGCTATCAGGCATCAAGCGACCTTTCTACATTCCTTTAGAGCAGAGGCTAGTGTCAGATTCATTGAGCAGGTCCAACACACAGGGCCAGATTCAATAAAGCCTACACTAAGTGTACACAATATGTATTCAATAATATTCTTATCACATTGTTTGTGCTTTCTAGTCACTCAGAAAGATTATAATATGTGTACATGTAGTCTACACTTTGTGGTAACCATTATGAATCCCTGCCAGTATTTAAAGCTCCAAGAATATCAGTAGGAAAACTAAAATTAGGAGGAAGAAGACATGAGTTATGTCTGTGTTGTCTCTTCACTCAGAATGGTGTTCACTTAGTGTAGGCATTATTGAATCCCACTGACAGACTCATTTGGATGTTTCACAGAGATGAGTTTATGGGCTGACTTGGAAAGTGGACGCCGTTACATTTCCTTGGAAATGAATGATTTCTGTATGCCCCCCACCTTCCTCTGTTGCCACAAGTTTTGCACAAAATCATGCATGACTCTCCCAAACTCTTGCTGGTTACTCCCTTTTGGAGCTGACAAACACAGTGGTTCAGACCTCTTTATCACCTGGCCAGGAGCAATCATAACAAATTATCTCACTGGCTGAATCTTCTTACAGAAGAGATCTGTTATCCATCTTCATCTGTCCACTTTTCAAATTACACTGTAGGTGATAAGGTTTTGATTCCTTTTAGGCACCTGTTTTCTGAGGATATGGTCCAGGTTCTGCAGGTGGCCAGGAAACCCACTACCAGAAAATCATACATGTCCGAAATGAAGACTTTCTGTCTGGTGCCTATCTCACCATCAGAATCCCCTATCAGTGTGTTTTCCTCTGGTTCGGTATTATTCCTGTGATCTGCTCCATGCTGAGTTGGCATTTTCTTCAGTTAAAGCTCACCTTTCAGCAATTTCTGCTTATCTGTCCCTGAATCCTCCTTTGGCCTCCAGTTTGAGATCAAGCAATTTCTAAAAGGCATCTTTCATTTCAGGCCTCCCATAAAGAATATTTCTTGGAACCTCAATTTTGTACTTGAAAAATTGACTCAGGTTCCTTTTGAACCTGCTAGTTCAGCTTTCTTGCAACATTGTGCTTGGAAGACTGTTTTTCTCTTAGCTCTTACTTCAGCCAAGAGAGTGTGTGAACCTCAGGCTGTCATGATTATTCTTTCTTTTTTAGTTTTTTATAGAGACAGGGTATCTCTTCAAAGTAATCCTTCTTTTATGCCCAAGGTGGTTAATGAGTTGCCCATTAATCACGTTAGTCAATTTCCTTTCTTTTTTCCTTCTCCACAGTCTGCTAATGAAAAGGTTCTTCATGCTTTGGATCTATTATTTGGATAAAACTAAGGCAATTTGCAAGTTTGAGCAACTGTTTTGTTTCTTTTCATCCCAGGATTTTGGATTTGGCTGTTTCCAAGCAAGCCGTCTCATCCTGGATTTCTAAGGCCATTTCCTTTTGGTATTCTTTTCATGGCAAATGTCTTTTTTCTGCACATTTTACTAGGGTGGTTGCCTCCTCTGGTGCCTTTTTCAAGGGTTTGGACACCAATTCCATCCTTGAGGCTGCTATTTGGTCGTCTGTTCACACTTTTACTAAACGCTGTAAATTGGATGTTATTTTCAGGTCCAGGGCAGATTTTGCCAGAGCTATTCTGCCTGGATTTTTAGAGGGCTCTTCTGTGCCTTCCTCCTCCCAGCCTTTTTCTTAGTTCTTGTACTCTCCCTTATGTAAACAATACTGCAGCAGTGATATGGAGGGACATTGTACAGTTGTAAAATATTACTATAACAGTAGATGTCCTTCTCTTCACTGTTGCAGTATTCAGTCCCTCCCTCCGTCCCTCTCTTTCATAGGTCTTGTCCCTGTGTTTTTGTTGCCCTCTTGGCCAAGGGACCCTTGCTTCCCTTTTCCTTTCTGTCTTTTTTCCTTCTGGATGTACATATTCTTTTTGTCCCTGAGGGTATTCTGTTCCTCCTGGGGCAATTCACTTCTGAGTGTTTGCATCTGTATATCATATTTATGCCCTACGCCTTACACTTGGAGCATATGTTTGCTGTACAGTGCCTATAAGATCTAAAGGCTTTGGTATACTGGCTGGATGTTGTGCTATCCTTGGCAGGAGATCCATTATGTAAAGAATACCGCAACAGTGAAGAGAAGGACATTTATTGTTATGGTAAGATTTTACAACTTTATAGTAATTTAACTTACACAATAGTACTTTTTTTATTGAGATGACTATTTTAAAATCAGATTCTCAAAGCCCATATGTATTACCACATCACAGGTGTAATGGCAGAGACAGTTCTTTAATGAGAAGTTGTTTCAGAAAGGCCTTGAAAACATGCTGAATCAGAAAAGAATTTTAAATCAGGGTCTGAAAGTTGCTTATAGTTTCCAAAGTATTTCAATGATAACTGCTCACACAGTCAGTGATTATGATGAAGACGGGCGTGGTAACAATGGAAAATCAAATACTTTTTTATTCATAACAGGAAATTTCAGTCTGCCACATGCATTCATTTAACAAACGCACAGAGTAATTGTGCTGAACAAAAGACATACACAAAATGACCACTATTCAAATAGCAAATCTGTATGGATTTATGCTTAATGTTGAATTTTTTTGAGTATTTTATATTTCTATTGTGGCAGACAGCATGGCTTACATGTTAAGGCCAGACCATCTCTTACACGAGGTGCAGCTCAGAGGGCTATCAAACATCAAGAGTTAACAGCTGAAAACAAATTACTGTAAGCCAGCCTAAACTGTCCTTAAACAGGTGCATTGGGATATGATTCCACAACCTGAAAGGAATGAAGCTGGAGCTAAATGTTTAGTCCCCAGTAAAAGTGCAAATTGTTGATATAAATGAGAACTGGAGATGGCTCAGAAAGATGAGATTTACAGAGCCATGGGTGAAGAAAATAATTCAGGAACTGGTGGTAATTGTAACACAGGCAATGCACATATAATGGTGCTTTTCAGCAGACTGAATCTGCTTCTTTCTGCAAAAACAAAAATTAAGTGAACTAAACCTAGAGGTGAGGCCTTTCTGTACAAATGGGAGAATGAGTAATGAAGCAACAGTCAGGTTGCTAAGAACTGCACATACATAGTGACTGTTAAGTCCTCTATTTGGTGCAAAGATAAGCACAGGTATCTGGTGTCTAAACCATTTTATAGATTAATGCAGAACTGATAATACCATATGCTCAGTGACTGAAATGGGGTAGTTAGCTGAATGCAGAATATATGAACTTGCCTGTCTGCTCTTGCTCTGTGATGTAGAGTTCTAACCTGCAGGCAGATGGGATAACCTCACTTGCAAAGACTCTGAAACTGTATACATAACTCTGTTTGTGTGGACCTGATAATGCAGTAAGTCCAACAAACATGAAGCAAGAACACTACATGATGCATAAAGAAACAGACAGGCCAGAGCTTTAAGATGAGGCTTACTGAGATATCAGTAACTCCATGATTCCAGCACCAATCAGGCATTAAGATGGATATTTGGCTCCAGCTACATTAAAACAGTATGTCATGAGTGGTGAAAAAGTCAGGGACCAGTTGGGGCTGTCTCATTGGTAGGCAGTGCTGTGAAGCAAGATCAAAATGTTCAGACTTCTCTTTTATTTACATATTTATTAATTTATTGACATTTGTTTACCAGGAAAGTTTGACTCGGTAACAAATATCCATTTTCAGCAGCAGCATCAGCCTAGGGAGAAATGCTCCAGAGAGTTAGATAACATTAAATCATGTATTAAAAGAAACTGAGACTGAAACCAAATGTGCAGCAAATGTCCTTCCATATCACTGCTGCAGTATTCTTTACGAATGGCATTCCTTGCCAAGGTAGCCCAAAGTCTGGCCAGTATACCAAAGCCTTAGGATTTTATGGATGTCGTACGCCACACATATGCTCCCTGCTCAAGGCATAGGTCATAAAGGTGATGTATGGATGTGCATAGCTTAGAACTTCTTTGCTTCCACTCTGAATGCCATCATTGATTGTTGGTCTGAATGCTCCTTCTGTGCTAGTTACCAAACTGCGTTTCAGATAAGTGCCCCATTGGGGTTTATTCCTATTTTCTTCCTTTCTCAGTTTTGTGGGGTTATATGTCAGTTGCAGATTGCCCATAAGGATTGTCACAGGCAGTGTCTCTTCTCTTTGGGTGCATCTCATGGCCATAAGAAGTGTTCTATCCACCAAGCATTTGTCCTTAAGACCCTACATAGTCATCTCTTCTCCTTGTCCATTTACCTGGAAAACCAATGTCTTAAAGTGTTGGCACAGGGTGCTATGGCTGAATCTTCCTTTCCCGAAGATTAACTGCCTGCCAGGAAAAAGGACAAATGATTCAAGTCTGATTTGTCTGCTTTCCCACCTCCCTGGGCATATCTCTCGAGGTTGTTGAAAGGACAGAGGATCGCCAGATTGTTATGTTGGATTCCTCTGATGTGACTATATCGGAGGCCCGGCATGGATCCAACTTCTTGCACTTCCTCTGAGGCTCTGCAGATGGCTGTTCCAGATGTTGGGGGGAATCACAGCTGACCATTTCAGAGTGTCTGAGGGGGATGCCACAGATACTTGTTCAGGAGGAGATTCCCACTATGTTAGCTGGACCAACAAAGACAATGACTTTAAAGTGTACAACTTTTCTGATAGTGTTTTAACAACAGAAATTGTTGATTTTCTATCTAAGGGGTACACTTATGTACTTTGGCACAATATGGACATTGCTAGGACTATTGTTGAGCTTAAATTTTTTACTAGAAACCTTAACTTAGGCCTGTTTTTTATGAATACAGGCGAGTCTATGGAGAAAAATGTTTTTCATACACCTAGTACATTTAATCCCCCACTTCATCCACTTCTTCGAATCTTTGAACAAGTCAGTGAACTTGATCTTAGAAATTTAGCAAGTATTAAAGGTTACAACAGAGGCAACAAATTGGAGTTAGAAAGAGATGCTTTGAGTTATATTCAATCACAAGATATCAGGATATGTAAACCGGACAAAGGGGGAGGTTTTGTGGTTTTTGACAACTCTTATTATATACTACGTATGACCTCTTTACTTGACAATGACACTTATCAAGTTAGTTCTAGGTCTGAGGTTAACAGGGCTTACAGCCTTATTAAATCGTGTTTGTACGATTTATTTATTGAGGGTCGGGTAGATCAAGTTATGTTTAACTTTATGTTTACCCTGTTTCCTAGGTTTCCAACACTCTTTGGGATACCTAAAATTCACAAAGATACACAAAACCCCCCAATGAGACCGCTTATTGGCGGTCGTGGGTCTCCTACTTATGCCTGTTCAAAAGTAGTTGATATTTACTTACAAAAGTATGTAGCTTTGGAGCCTCACATATGCAAAGATTCTTGGTCATTTTTGTTAAAAATTAATGAATTGGGGTTCAATGAGGATCACAATTTTTTGAAAATTGATGTAAAAGACCTTTACACCTGTATCCCACATGATACAGCAGTGGAATGGGTGGCTGAACTGATGAAGAAACATGGGGCTCCACTTTCAGAAATATCCCTTATTATGGAGCTGCTTGACTTGATTTTGTCAAATAATTATTTCATGTTTGACAACAAGTTCTATCTTCAAAAAATCGGGTTGGCAATGGCTTCCCCATGTGGTACCAGCGTTGCAAACTTGGTAATGGCCCAATGGGAGACTCAATTTGTTTTTTTGTCAGACACGACGGTTGATGCCATTATTTACTATACACGCTTTCATGATGACATTTTTATTCTTTTAAAAGGTGATGACAGTTTGGCTACCCAGACTGTTAATTATTTTAATTCTACCACCAGTTTCTTGAAATTTACTTACACCTTTAAAATGGATTTCATTCCATATTTAGACATATTATTAGTTAAAAATTCTAGTTTACGATGTTTCACAGCACAAGTATATAGAAAAGTGACTTATTCTAATTCACTATTACATTTTTCCAGTTGTCACCCATTCCACCAAAAAAGATCTGTTGTAAAGGGTCAACTTGTGAGGGCTTCACGTATATCTAGTCTAGAATCAGATTTTATTAATGAATGTCAGCTTTTAAAACAAATGTTTTTACGTCGTGGATACCCCGAATCATTAATAGATGATTTAATAAATGAGGTTGAATTTAAAAGAAATACTAACCAGTTTAAACCAATCTTGAACCCAAATCAGTCATCTCTTGAAACGGTTGTCATTAATGAACAAGATACTTCAGTACATGACACATTGGGTCTGACTAAAATACAGTCTTTCCAGCGTACTTTTGTGACATCATTTAATGCCCAAAGTAAACATATTACTAAAGTAATATTCAAAAACTGGGAACTTTTTAGATGTAACCCTGTTATTTTTGACTTCCTGGATTCTAAACCTAAAGTTGTTTTCAAAAAAGGTAGGAATGTTAAAAATTTCCTGGAGAGTCGTAACAGACTTACTCCAAGAACAGCTGGAATGTTTAAATGTGAGAGTTGCAACTACTGCAGGTTTATGGAATGTACCAACCAATTTTCAATAAATGGTAGCATTTACAAGTTAAAATTTAAATTTAACTGTAATAGCAAATTTTTGGTATATTTGGCTAAATGTTCGGACTGTTTTACATTTTACGTTGGCAAAACTGAGCGTAGACTCAGGGACAGGGTGTATGAGCATCAATACGCTATGTCCCACAATAAAATTGACAATGCCTTGGCAAAACATGTCCACAAGAATCCTACACATAAATTTAAATTTTTGGCCATTGACCATTTTACCCAGGATGTTAGGGGTGGACCTTCTTCTTTTAAATTAGAAGAAATGGAATTATTATGGCAGATCAAGTTGAATGCCTTTAATTTCCCAGGTTTGAATGAGGCCTGTTCAATTTCTTGCATTTTGAAACTAAGGAGTTTATTTAGATAAGTTAACATATAATAGAAAGTATAGTTGTTTTACATTATTTATTGTACTCACTTAGGTTCATTTTTAAAGTTTTTTGGGCTTAGTTTAATATTTTTTGTATTTCCTTTAAAGAAATTATTAGAGTTAGTATTACTTAAAAGATAAAAGATTTAAGATCTTGAACCTTTTATTGCCTTATTGGGAGTTTATGAGTTGTAAACTGTTAAAAACGTTTTAACTTTTTCTAATGCCTTATCTTAACAAGGAGTGAAAGAGGTTTTTGGTGTATTGTTACACCTTTAAGATGAGGTCTCTTTCACTTGTTTATTTAATTACTGAATTACTTGAGTGTTATTCTTAATTACTTTTAATTGTAGTGTGTTTCCCCGCACTTTTATGTATAAATACCTAGTTAAAGTAGCTATTATTTACTTTCTGAAGAAGTTTGTTTTTGAACAAACGAAAAGCGCTTAAAAGGACTGTGTTGCATTTGAAAGAATTGTTTTTGTACTGGACTTACTTGCAGTTATTCGTGAATTAAATTATACTTTTCCAGCTTGGAGAGCCGGGTTGTCTCTTTGTGTTATCTTACAAGTTTTTTTGTGCCTGTTTTATTTTTCGTAGTTTGGATGGCGTCTGACTCTCCTGCACTCCTTATGCTGGATTCATCTTCACCGCAGACTTCAAGTGGTGCTACTAATGATCAGAACTACATCGTCGACCAAGCTGAACAGCCTGGCAAAGTAAGCTTGCCTGAAGGTGATCTTTTGACTAGCTTGCTTCCTGTTTTACTCAATAAAATCGAGGTAATTTGTACCCGTTTGGATTTGCTTGATAAGAAGCATATCACTCTTGCAAATCTTATTTCTCAATGGTTAGGAACGGGTACACAAGTGCGGGGAACTAGTGCTGCTACTATACATTTAAATCAGAGTAACGGCTCAGCTATTGATGTTGACATGCATCAGACCAACAATGTACCACTGAATTTAGACCAACGAACTGTGTCAGCTAGTGCTTTGCATATGGGGACCAACATTTTATTTAACCAGCAAGATGTTGTCGGACGCGTTATCGATGAGAGTACACCTCCACCGGCTCAGAGACCAGCTAGTTTGGTCTCTTCACCGAACGCTATAGTACTGACAGTTTCTCTTGACTTTTTAACACCTTCTTTGGCTCCTGTTAACAACAACACCCTTGACTTAAATCAGGGGAATCGTATACCATCTAATTTACCCCAGGATGGTAATGGGAACACTTTTTCTCTTGCAGCATGGTTGGATAATGACTTTCATTTTGGTGCTGACCAACGCACGCAGTCTTCATCGAACCACCAAGCTGAAGGTAAAATTTCTTCTCAACCTGACATTGTAGCTAATTTAAAATTACTTGACAACTTACTACTTAAGTATAAAAAAACACAGTTAGAGGTAACATATTTTAAAGAATGCTTACAACAAAAAATTATACCTAAGGGTTTACGAAGAGTGCAGTACCCGACGGGTCTTGTCAAGGACTCGCCGTTTCATTTGGAACTTATTAACCTTTTTGACAGACAAAGGTTTGACCTATTAGAGGTAATGATTAAACATTACTCACTGATGGCTGAGAAAATTTAAAATTTGGTTAAAGAGGTTGATATTAAAGTTGTACAAGATACTCAGTTCGAAAGATATAAATATGAGTACAGTAGAACTTTTTCCAGTATTAATCAACTTCTTTCGAAACTGAGTACCAACAAGTCTAAGAAACTCGTGCGTGACTGTTTGGCTTATCAAAAAGGCACTGCTTATCCACCTCCACCACCAGCACAGGTTTGGCAACTTGGCTTTTCATTAGCCGAGTTGAATTCTATTGACTTGCAATCTAATGTAGATCTGGTCTCAGCTAATACTACTGTTCAATCTGGAGTCCAGTCAGTTAGACCACCAAGATTGCTACCTGATTATTCTAACGTGCATACACCTGATGTTCCCTCTGGAACAACTGATTGTGGTCACGAACCACTTCGTCGAAGTGAAAGACTTATGAACTCTACTCGGGTTAACTATAATTATAACACCAGACATTACCAACAAGTGGGTCAACAATCCCGTGATCCTGTTGGTAATTTTAATAGGAATCAACAGGATTTTCACAACTACAATTCGATGGGTGCCAGACCAAAACAACAGAAAGGAATGAAACCCTCGAGGTGAATCAGGTGCACTGTAGTGGAGATGAGTTGGTGTCGGAGGAACATGTGGTTTCTCTTGTGTTGCCTGTGTTGGACTCTTCTTTTGACAACAGTTTACTAGGTGTAGATGATTCAAATAACTCTATTAACCAAGCTATGGTTTGGGATACAGCTCCTCTACTTCCTATTATTATTATTACCAACAAAGACAATGACTTTAAAGTGTACAACTTTTCTGATAGTGTTTTAACAACATAAATTGTTGATTTTCTATCTAAGGGGTACACTTATGTACCTTGGCACAATATGGACATTGCTAGGACTATTGTTGAGCTTAAATTTTTTACTAGAAACCTTAACTTAGGCCTGTTTTTTATGAATACGGGTGACTCTATGGAGAAAAATGTTTTTCATACACCTAGTACATTTAATCCCCCACTTCATCCAGTTCTTCAAATCTTTGAACAAGTCAGTGAACTTGATCTTAGAAATTTAGCTAGTATTAAAGGTTACAACAGAGGCAACAAATCGGAGTTAGAAAGAGATGCTTTGAGTTATATTCAATCACAAGATATCAGGATATGTAAACCAGACAAAGGGGGAGGTTTTGTGGTTTTTGACAACTCTGATTATATACTACGTATGACCTCTTTACTTGACAATGACACTTATCAAGTTAGTTCTAGGTCTGAGGTTAACAGGGCTTACAGCCTTATTAAATCGTGTTTGTACGATTTATTTATTGAGGGTCGGGTAGATCAAGTTATGTTTAACCTTATGTTTACCCTGTTTCCTAAGTTTCCAACGCTCTTTGGGATACCTAAAATTCACAAAGATACACAAAACCTCCCCAATGAGACCGCTTATTGGCGGTCGTGGGTCTCCTACTTATGCCTGTTCAAAAGTAGTTGATATTTACTTACAAAAGTATGTAGCTTTGGAGCCTCACATATGCAAAGATTCTTTATCATTGTTGTCAAAAATTAATGAATTGGGGTTCAATGAGGATCACAATTTTTTGACAATTGATGTAAAAGACCTTTACACCTGTATCCCACATGATACAGTGGTGGAATGGGTGGATGAACTGATGAAGAAACATGGGGCTCCACTTTCAGAAATATCCCTTATTATGGAGCTGCTTGACTTGATTTTGTCAAATAATTATTTCATGTTTGACAACAAGTTCTATCTTCAAGAAATCAGGTTGGCAATGGGTTCCCCATGTGGTGCCAGCGTTGCAAACTTGGTAATGGCCCAATGGGAGACTCAATTTGTTTTTTTGTCAGACACGACGGTTGATGCCATTATTTACTATACACACTTTCTTGATGACATTTTTATTCTTTTAAAAGGTGATGACAGTTTGGCTACCCAGACTGTTAATTATTTTAATTCTACCACCAGTTTCTTGAAATTTACTTACACCTTTAAAATGGATTTCATTCCATATTTAGACATATTATTAGTTAAAAATTCTAGTTTACGATGTTTCACAGCACAAGTATATAGAAAAGTGACTTATTCTAATTCACTATTACATTTTTCCAGTTGTCACCCATTCCACCAAAAAAGATCTGTTGTAAAGGGTCAACTTGTGAGGGCTTCACGTATATCTAGTCTAGAATCAGATTTTATCAATGAATGTCAGCTTTTGAAACGAATGTTTTTACATCGTGGATACCCCGAATCATTAATAGATGATTTAATAAATGAGGTTGAATTTAAAAGAAATACTAACCAGTTTAAACCAATCTTGAACCCAAATCAGTCATCTCTTGAAACAGTTGTCATTAATGAACAAGATACTTCAGTACGTGACACATTGGGTCTGACTAAAATACAGTCTTTCCAGCGTACTTTTGTGACATCATTTAATGCCCAAAGTAAACATATTACTAAAGTAATATTCAAAAACTGGGAACTTTTTAGATGTAACCTTGTTATTTTTGACTTCCTGGGTTCTAAACCTAAAGTTGTTTTCAAAAAAGGTAGGAATGTTAAAAATTTCCTGTAGAGTCGTAACAGACTTATTCCAAGAACAGCTGGAATGCTTAAATGTGAGAGTTGCAACTACTGCAGGTTTATGGAATGTACCAACCAATTTTCAATAAATGGTAGCATTTACAAGTTAAAATTTAAATTTAACTGTAATAGCAAATTTTTGGTATATTTGGCTAAATGTTCGGACTGTTTTGCATTTTACGTTGGCAAAACTGAGCATAGACTCAGGGACAGGGTGTATGAGCATCAATACGCTATGTCCCACAATAAAATTGACAACGCCTTGGCAAAACATGTCCACAAGAATCCTACACATAAATTTAAATTTTTGGCCACTGACCATTTTACCCAGGATGTTAGGGGTGGACCTTCTTCTTTTAAATTAGAAGAAATGGAATTATTATGGCAGATCAAGTTGAATGCCTGGAGAGTCGTAACAGACTTATTCCAAGAACAGCTGGAATGCTTATATGTGAGAGTTGCAACTACTGCAGGTTTATGGAATGTACCAACCAATTTTCAATAAATGGTAGCATTTACAAGTTAAAATTTAAATTTAACTGTAATAGCAAATTTTTGGTATATTTGGCTAAATGTTCGGACTGTTTTGCATTTTACGTTTGCAAAACTGAGCATAGACTCAGGGACAGGGTGTATGAGCATCAATACGCTATGTCCCACAATAAAATTGACAACGCCTTGGCAAAACATGTCCACAAGAATCCTACACATAAATTTAAATTTTTGGCCATTGACCATTTTACCCAGGATGTTAGGGGTGGACCTTCTTCTTTTAAATTAGAAGAAATGGAATTATTATGGCAGATCAAGTTGAATGCCTTTAATTTCCCAGGTTTGAATGAGGCCTGTTCAATTTCTTGCATTTCGAAACTAAGGAGTTTATTTAGATAAGTTAACATATAATAGAAAGTATAGTTGTTTTACATTATTTATTGTACTCACTTAGGTTCAGGGCGGCCACGGTGGTGCAGTGGTTAGCATTGCCTCCTCACAGCAAGAGGTTCTCCGGTTTGATCCTCGGCTGGGATGCGTTCTGTGTGGAGTCTGCATGTCCTCCCTGTGGTCGCGTGGGTTTTCTCCGGGTGCTCCGGTTTCCTCCCACATCCGAAAGACATGCTGCAGGTGGATTGGATACTCTAAATTGGCCCTAGGTATGCGTGTGAGTGTGCTTTCTGTGGAAGGTTGGGCGCCGGGCTGGCAACTCGACACCGTAAAAAACTCCGTGCCATTCAATGTGCGGACATGGTGATCCACTGTGGTGACCCCTAACCGGGAAAAAGCTGAAAGAAGAAGAAGATTGTACTCACTTAGGTTCATTTTTAAAGTTTTTTAGGCTTAGTTTAATATTTTTCGTATTTCCTTTAAAGAAATTATTAGAGTTAGTATTACTTAAAAGATAAAAGATTTAAGATCTTGAACCTTTTATTGCCTTATTGGGAGTTTATGTCATGAGTTGTAAACTGTTAAAAACGTTTTAACTTTTTCTAATGCCTTATCTTAACAAGGAGTGAAAGAGGTTTTTGGTGTATTGTTACACCTTTAAGATGAGGTCTCTTTCACTTGTTTATTTAATTACTGAATTACTTGAGTGTTATTCTTAATTACTTTTAATTGTAGTGTGAGTTTCCCGCACTTTTATGTATAAATACCTAGTTAAAGTAGCTATTATTTACTTTCTGAAGAAGTTTGTTTTTGAACAAACGAAAAGCGCTTAAAAGGACTGTGTTGCATTTGAAAGAATTGTTTTTGTACTGGACTTACTTGCAGTTATTCATGAATTAAATTATACTTTTCCAGCTTGGAGAGCCGGGTTGTCTCTTTGTATTATCTTACAAGTTTTTTTGTGCCTGTTTTATTTTTCGTAGTTTGGATGGCGTCTGACTCTCCTGCACTCCTTATGCTGGATTCATCTTCACCGCAGACTTCAAGTGGTGCTACTAATGATCAGAACTACATCGTCGACCAAGCTGAACAGCCTGACAAAGTAAGCTTGCCTGAAGGTGATCTTTTGACTAGCTTACTTCCTGTTTTACTCAATAAAATTGAGGTAATTTGTACCCGTTTGGATTTGCTTGATAAGAAGCATATCACTCTTGCAAATCTTATTTCTCAATGGTTAGGAATGGGTACACAAGTGCGGGGAACTAGTGCTGCTACTATACATTTAAATCAGAGTAACGGCTCAGCTATTGATGTTGACATGCATCAGACCAACGATGTACCACTGAATTTAGACCAACGAACTGTGTCAGCTAGTGCTTTGCATATGGGGACCAACATTTTATTTAACCAGCAAGATGTTGTCGGACGCGTTATCGATGAGAGTACACCTCCACAGGCTCAGAGACCAGCTAGTTTGGTCTCTTCACCGAACGCTATAGTACTGACAGTTTCTCTTGATTTTTTAACACCTTCTTTGGCTCCTGTTAACAACAACACCCTTGACTTAAATCAGGGGAATCGTATACCATCTAATTTACACCAGGATGGTAATGGGAACACTTTTTCTCTTGCAGCATGGTTGGATAATGACTTTCATTTTGGTGCTGACCAACGCACGCAGTCTTCATCGAACCACCAAGCTGAAGGTAAAATTTCTTCTCAACCTGACATTGTAGCTAATTTAAAATGACTTGACAACTTACTACTTAAGTATAAAAAAACACAGTTAGAGGTAACATATTTTAAAGAATGCTTACAACACAAAATTATACCTAAGGGTTTATGAAGAGTGCAGTACCCGACGGGTCTTGTCAAGGACTCGCCGTTTCATTTGGAACTTATTAACCTTTTTGACAGACAAAGGTTTGAACTATTAGAGGTAATGATTAAACATTACTCACTGATGGCTGAGAAAATTTTAAATTTGGTTAAAGAGGTTGATATTAAAGTTGTACAAAATACTCAGTTCGAAAGATATAAATATGAGTACAGTAGAACTTTTTCCAATATTAATCAACTTCTTTCGAAACTGAGTACCAACAAGTCCAAGAAATTCGAGCGTGACTGTTTGGCTTATCAAAAAGGCACTGCTTATCCACCTCCACCACCAGCACAGGTTTGGCAACTTGGCTTTTCATTAGCCGAGTTGAATTCTATTGACTTGCAATCTAATGTAGATCTGGTCTCAGCTAATACTACTGTTCAATCTGGAGTCCAGTCAGTTAGACCACCAAGATTGCTACCTGATTATTCTAACGTGCATACACCTGATGTTCCCTCTGGAACAACTGATTGTGGTCAGGAACCACTTCGTCGAAGTGAAAGACTTATGAACTCTACTCGGGTTAACTATAATTATAACACCAGACTTTAAAAACAAGCGGGTCAACAATCCCATGATCCTGTTGGTAATTTTAATAGGAATCAACAGGATTTTCACAACTACAATTCGATGGGTGCCAGACCAAAACAACAGAAAGGAATGAAACCCTCGAGGTGAATCAGGTGCACTGTAGTGGAGATGAGTTGGTGTTGGAGGAACATGTGTTTCTCTTGTTTTGCCTGTGTTGGACTCTTCTTTTGACAACAGTTTACTAGGTGTAGATGATTCAAATAACTCTATTAACCAAGCTATGGTTTGTGATACAGCTCCTCTACTTCCTATTATTATTACCAACAAAGACAATGACTTTAAAGTGTACAACTTTTCTGATAGTGTTTTAACAACATAAATTGTTGATTTTCTATCTAAGGGGTACACTTATGTACCTTGGCACAATATGGACATTGCTAGGACTATTGTTGAGCTTAAATTTTTTACTAGAAACCTTAACTTAGGCCTGTTTTTTATGAATACGGGCGAGTCTATGGAGAAAAATGTTTTTCATACACCTAGTACATTTAATCCCCCACTTCATCCAGTTCTTCAAATCTTTGAACAAGTCAGTGAACTTGATCTTAGAAATTTAGCTAGTATTAAAGGTTACAACAGAGGCAACAAATCGGAGTTAGAAAGAGATGCTTTGAGTTATATTCAATCACAAGATATCAGGATATGTAAACCAGACAAAGGGGGAGGTTTTGTGGTTTTTGACAACTCTGATTATATACTACGTATGACCTCTTTACTTGACAATGACACTTATCAAGTTAGTTCTAGGTCTGAGGTTAACAGGGCTTACAGCCTTATTAAATCGTGTTTGTACGATTTATTTATTGAGGGTCGGGTAGATCAAGTTATGTTTAACCTTATGTTTACCCTGTTTCCTAAGTTTCCAACGCTCTTTGGGATACCTAAAATTCACAAAGATACACAAAACCCCCCCAATGAGGCCGCTTATTGGCAGTTGTGGGTCTCCTACTTATGCCTGTTCAAAAGTAGTTGATATTTACTTACAAAAGTATGTAGCTTTGGAGCCTCACATATACAAAGATTCTTGGTCATTTTTGTCAAAAATTAATGAATTGGGGTTCAATGAGGATCACAATTTTTTGACAATTGATGTAAAAGACCTTTACACCTGTATCCCACATGATACAGCGGTGGAATGGGTGGTTGAACTGATGAAGAAATATGGGGCTCCACTTTCAGAAATATCCCTTATTATGGAGCTGCTTGACTTGATTTTGTCAAATAATTATTTCATGTTTGACAACAAGTTCTATCTTCAAAAAATCGGATTGGCAATGGGTTCCCCACCTGGTGCCAGCGTTGCAAACTTGGTAATAGCCCAATGGGAGACTCAATTTGTTTTTTTGTCAGACACGACGGTTGATGCCATTATTTACTATACACGCTTTCATGATGACATTTTTATTCTTTTAAAAGGTGATGACAGTTTGGCTACCCAGACTGTTAATTATTTTAATTCTACCACCAGTTTCTTGAAATTTACTTACACCTTTAAAATGGATTTCATTCCATATTTAGACATATTATTAGTTAAAAATTCTAGTTTACGATGTTTCACAGCACAAGTATATAGAAAAGTGACTTATTCTAATTCACTATTACATTTTTCCAGTTGTCACCCATTCCACCAAAAAAGATCTGTTGTAAAGGGTCAACTTGTGAGGGCTTCACGTATATCTAGTCTAGAATCAGATTTTGTTAATGAATGTCAGCTTTTGAAACAAATGTTTTTACATCGTGGATACCCCGAATCATTAATAGATGATTTAATAAATGAGGTTGAATTTAAAAAAAATACTAACCAGTTTAAACCAATCTTGAACCCAAATCAGTCATCTCTTGAAACGGTTGTCATTAATGAACAAGATACTTCAGTACATGACACATTGGGTCTGACTAAAATACAGTCTTTCCAGCGTACTTTTGTGACATCATTTAATGCCCAAAGTAAACATATTACTAAAGTAATATTCAAAAACTGGGAACTTTTTAGATGTAACCCTGTTATTTTTGACTTCCTGGGTTCTAAACCTAAAGTTGTTTTCAAAAAAGGTAGGAATGTTAAAAATTTCCTGGAGAGTCGTAACAGACTTATTCCAAGAACAGCTGGAATGTTTAAATGTGAGAGTTGCAACTACTGCAGGTTTATGGAATGTACCAACCAATTTTCAATAAATGGTAGCATTTACAAGTTAAAATTTAAATTTAACTGTAATAGCAAATTTTTGGTATATTTGGCTAAATGTTCGGACTGTTTTGCATTTTACGTTGGCAAAACTGAGCGTAGACTCAGGGACAGGGTGTATGAGCATCAATACGCTATGTCCCACAATAAAATTGACAACGCCTTGGCAAAACATTTCCACAAGAATCCTACACATAAATTTAAATTTTTGGCCATTGACCATTTTACCCAGGATGTTAGGGGTGGACCTTCTTCTTTTAAATTAGAAGAAATGGAATTATTATGGCAGATCAAGTTGAATGCCTTTAATTTCCCAGGTTTGAATGAGGCCTGTTCAATTTCTTGCATTTTGAAACTAAGGAGTTTATTTAGATAAGTTAACATATAATAGAAAGTATAGTTGTTTTACATTATTTATTGTACTCACTTAGGTTCATTTTTAAAGCTTTTTAGGCTTAGTTTAATATTTTTTGTATTTCCTTTAAAGAAATTATTAGAGTTAGTATTACTTAAAAGATAAAAGATTTAAGATCTTGAACCTTGTATTGCCTTATTGGGAGTTTATGTCATGAGTTGTAAACTGTTAAAAATGTTTTAACTTTTTCTAATGCCTTATCTTAGCAAGGAGTGAAAGAGGTTTTTGGTGTATTGTTACACCTTTAAGATGAGGTCTCTTTCACTTGTTCATTTAATTACTGAATTACTTGAGTGTTATTCTTAATTACTTTTAATTGTAGTGTGAGTTTCCCGCACTTTTATGTATAAATACCTAGTTAAAGTAGCTATTATTTACTTTCTGAAGAAGTTTATTTTTGAACAAATGAAAACCGCTTAAAAGGACTTGAAAGATTTGTTTTTGTACTGGACTTACTTGCAGTTATTCGTGAATTAAATTATACTTTTCCAGCTTGGAGAGCCGGGTTGTCTCTTTGTGTTATCTTATTAGTTGGATATAGGCAAGGGGCTGAACCTTCTAGTGTGTTTAGGGCAGACATCCCTCAAAAGAAAAAAAACAAAAATACAAGCATATTTCCCCTGCTCCTAAAGATTCCCAGCATGAATGGCACAATTTTATGCGGGGTTATTTAATGCATTGATGGCCTTAAAGCCTCCTCTAGGAGTTTCTGTACCTGCTCCCCCCCTGGTCCGCTACCTCACTCAAGAGGCCCAGAGAGCAGGACAACTCTGAAGAGGGCTTGGATTCTGGAGAAGAATCTTTGGCATATTCCTCTCAGATCCCTTCTCCCTTGGATTATGGCTCTGTGGAGGATGACTCTTTTAGTCATGAGGCTGTCTTTTTAAGAACTCTTCTTTGGGGACACTATTTCTTGTATGATGGAATTCTTAAATGGGTCTGTTCTCAGGTTTCTGACATTCAAGAAAGGTATTTTGAGCTCCTTCAAATGGAGACCCCTAAGCCTTCTGCTGTTCCTCCAGCTGTGGCTGCACTTTTGGATACCTTTTCAACAGCTTCTGTGTCCCCCAGATTCTCAACCTTCAGCCCCTAAGAAGCCTGACAGATTTTATAAGGTGCCCGAGGATTGGAAGTTTCTCTACAAATGTCCCCTCTGATGACCCTTTTGTAGTGCCTCTCTTCTGACAACCCCCTAAGCTTTTACCTTTTACTAAACTGCTTCCTTTAGACAAGGACAGTAGAACTATGGAATGGCTGGGCAAGAATGTATATGCTGCTGCCACCTTGGCCTTTTGGGCTATTAACTACTAGATCCATATGACTAGGTATGTTTTGGCCAATCTTTCTCAGGCTTCCCACACTATCTCAGACTTTCCTTATTCTGAAGGAAGACCTCTACCCTTTCTTTATAGGGCTCTACTTCTCAGGTAGCTCACCACTCTCGTTAATGTAATTATGATGCAGCTGATGCCGCCTCTAGAGCTGCTGCTTTTGGTTTTAGTTTTCTTTTGAGATGTTACTTTTTGTTAAAGTGTATTTAACAGTGAATAAAAGTTTGAAAGTAATTTTGTTACAAATATACATAAATAAGGTATAAAATAAAGCTTGCTTAAATGTAGAAATAGAGTTTAGTAATATGTGATTAGCGTCCATACTAATTGACTGTGGCTTGAAAAATAAGGAATCTGTTTAATGGACATGTTTTCCTACAGAATCAGTATGCATTTCACACTGTCAGCAAGAAAGATGACCTCTTACAGACTTAACAATAATATAAAAAAAAAGCAGGATTTGACATTGTCAGTAAGAAAGCTAACCTGCTTCTGTAAATAATGGACAACAGGAAAACAATCTGTACATGCCTCTATCATATGACACTGTTAAGTAAGGAAGTTTGAATGATCAAGTCAACATTTGTATGTGTTTTTCCACAAGGTGTTTCCTTAAAAAACAATATCAGCATTACAGAATGAAAACATGTTTTTCTGCAAACACCAGCAAACAGATGTTCTCATACAAAGACCAAAATAGAGTACCATGGAAAAAAAAAACAGGATGTAAAACTACTATAAAGAGACTATAGCAGATAACATTGTTAGAGATATTTTTGTATTGTATCTCTCATATCATCCATGCTGTTTTAGAAGTAAAGTAGAACAGTACCTGAAGCTGCAACAGTAGTACATGTAGTTTGTTTATAAAAACTTATTGGTTACTGCTCAGAGTTTGGTGCTGCCTCAGTGTACACTCTGCAAGTTTCTGTGGGCAACAAACTGTGATAACTACACTTTGATTTCAGCAGAATCCAGCCAGCAAGACCTAGTGTCTTAAGAAGACTTCGGATCCATCACAGTAAGCATCACAGTACTTAGCACCTTATCATTAATTTTTCAATGGTGAGCCTACCTGCATTCGAACACAGAGGGAGTGGTTAGCTCTGCAGAGGGTTACTTCAGTCAAATTGCAGTAACTAACATTTGTACATATGTGTAAATCCTAAACAGAGGTATTCCAGTTTATGCAGCTTGCAGTAGTAAATATTTTCAGACTTCTGAATCCATATTGAGCCTGCAGTCCAGGAAAGTCACAGTGGCATTAATTCTTCAAGAAAAAGTGGATATCTACTATACACAGCAGCTCACTGCCTGTTTCACCAGCTTCTCGAATGACTCTGAAAAATTTCCAGCCATCAGCAACAACAGCCTCATCACCTGTTTTCTTGCTAACTGGTAAGACCTTTTTCTGTGTCACATTTTTAGTATGGATGCTATTAGACATAATTCAAGCAGTTGTAAGCCAAGCTTTAACTTGCAATGTTGATATACACAGCACATTAGTAAATGTAAAACCTTATCAGGGCAAGTTGATAGTAAGGCATTATGCAAATGTATTACAATATTTGACTGGTATCTCAAAGAAAACCATGTGGGATATGACAAATGTTTATTGTGTGATTCAACAGAAACTGCATTTTGTGTGCCATACCATAAAAAAAGTATTGCATAATATTGCTAAAAAAAATAGACTGTGAAGACAGATCTTTTCATAATAAAGAATTAACTAAGGGTAAAGTTTTTCCATTATATTCAGATGTTGAACAGTTATGTCCTGTCACCACGTGTAAAAGATTTATTTCAGAGTTACAACAGGAGTCAGATCAGTTACTGACAGAACCTATAGTACATTTTGTTACAAAAGAATGTAATAAACTTCTAAAAGACAGACACAATGAGTTCAGGAAGCTTAGATAAGTTATACAAACATTTTTTCAAAAGTGCATAGGAGTTTTAGATTCAGCAGAACAGGTTACTGAAAAATGTCAGAGAGACCATGCAACATTACAGGACACTCTTCAACAGCAGTTACAGGATAAAGAAAATAAATTAGCTGCACTTAAGAAAACATTGGAAAAGAGCAGGAAACTACAGCTAATCTGTACCAAAAAGATATATATTTTAATATGCTTGTGTTTTGAAAATGGTTAAGCATACATGGTAGGATGGTAGAATCTGATGTCTGGACAAATCATTCCCAGATGTTTTACTTTCAATTAATTAAAGCAAGATATTTATCAATACAACAGTAAAGTAGAGTGCATGACTGCCATTCTCATAGCATAGTCAAAAGGTAAACAAAACAGTTCTAGTTCATAAAATCAAATAAAAATAGTTAATAACAGTAAAGATTTAAAGTCACAAGACTGACATACATGTATTTTATTTTCATCTAAAGTACATCTGTTACAATGCACAAGAATAACAGGCAGACAGCAGCAGATATAAATAATGTAACTATAAACATGTGTTAGTTAAGCTAATAGCTATTTGTTTTACAATATTTTTATAACTGTATAGTAACACCACACCAAACAGTTAAAGTTCTGAATTTTAAAATGAAATAAAATCACAGATGGTATTAGTCAAGCAGTCTTTGTACAATGAATGGCAGAACAGTTAAATAAATAAAAAAAATACTGAAATCAAAGTTACAAAAACATGTAAGCTAATTATAAAATAATGTCTATTTATGTAGTATAAATGCATAGTTATGCAAATCACAAATACTTATTATAATACTAAGCGTTTTTACAACTGCATTTTACTATTAAATTGCAAGTGTATTAACAGATGATTAAAGGAAAAATGCTAAAAGGGTTAACTATGGTTTACAGAGTCTGAAATGTGAACTCAGACCTTCCTAGACTGGATGAATAGTTACAGGAAATATTGAGCAGATAAGATAAAAAAAAAACAAGACTGATTGCCAGACAAGTGGCTTGAGTTTTTCTAAAGCATTATTATTAAAACATAATTGTTAAAATGTTCACATGCAACACTATTTGGTAATTGTAATACAATGTCACAGTTGTGCATATATGTCACTGATAATCTGTTTGCAAGTAAATGTTAAAAGTAAAAAACCTCAGTTACATCAAGTACAGCCAATAGATGGGTTATAGTATACATACAGTTCAAATAAAGTATATAGGAGGGTACAAATAACTACTAGTAGTAGTAGACAGCAAAGGCAACAGAAAACATATATTCTGTCATTGAAAACAGCCAAAAAATGATCAAATCAGGCAACGGTCTATAGTTTAATAACCTAATAAAGCAATTGTATAACCAAAGTGTTGGGCTGGTATACATTCTATTCTCACAGCATAAAGCAAATAAACAGTACTGCAGTACTACAGGGGGAGGGGTACTTTCTCAGTTTTACACTGACTGTGTGGGCAGTATTGCAAAATGGTCTAAAATAAAGCTACAGAAAGAAATAATCTCTCATTCCTTCTTGACAATACTCTTTTAGGGGGAGGGGAAAACAGGTATTAGTGCATTAGAAATACTGGTAAACAGATTACACCTGACAGGATAAGATATTTGAGGGGAAAACAGGTATTAGTGCATTAGAAATACTGGTAAACTGATTAAACCTGACAGGATAAGATATTTTACAAGTTGCTAATAGCTATTATGCTAGTTATTATTGTATTGTTTAGTATTAAATTGTATTTATAACCTGTTAAACTGTAAAGCTATACAAGAGATGGCTTAAAATTGTTTTATTAAAGTTATACAAGAGAGAGTAAAGATATGTAAAAATTGAGCAGGAATGGCCATTATTTTTAACATGTTTTTGGCAAGACAATGTTGGTATGCAAAAGCATGAATGTTTCTAACTGCTGGGACATGTAGTTTAATACCATGCCTTTTGGTGACAATTCTACTAGTCCAAGATTTTGCTTGATGTTAATGTTACTAAATTTGTAGATTGGACTGAATGTACTTTACAGTCTTTGTATGTACAAATACAAAATAATTCAGTACACATGAAATCAATGTCTAGCAATGAATATGTGTAAAGAACCATGTTTAAAAAAATGGATCCAGGGTACCTACTAAATTAAAATACATAAGAAGCAAACAGTCTGTGTAGATATATACTGTATATGACACATTGTAAAGTAACAAGTTCAAAAGTAATTTGTCAAGTTGTAATTTTATTACTAATTGTAATTTTATTACTGGTTTTTGGGCCATCATTTTATCTGTACTAGCATTGGTTACCCCAGTTAGAGGAAAATTATATTAAAATATTGTATCCCCTAATTATCATCTCCTTTACACTTGACTCATAGTGTGATCCTCTGCTACAGGTCTCCAGCCTGGCATGTACTTGAGTTAGTGTGCTTTGCTCCTCAAGTTGATTTCTCTTTCCCCTAAATACATGGGGCCCTTTCTTGCCAAAATCAGATAACTGAAGTGTTATGTTTAGTGTTTTTGTTTTGTACTGTATTTTGTACAGTTTTCCTTTTTAGCCCATGTATGCTTCTTCTGCTGTTGCCTGTCAGTTTTGTGACATTGTTTGCCAAAACCCTGATTATGGGTTATTGGATCATTACCTTGCGATACTAAGCAGTACAGCTAACTTATAGTTATTTATGTTGTTATCCAGCTTGATCATGTGTACTAGCTTGTCCATTGCCACTGTGTCTTTGTTTTTTTAGATTCCTTTTGGTGTCTTCTTTCCAGATGAGCATATATTATTTATTGACCTCTTCAAAGGGGGCACTGTAGCTATAGACCAATCAGTTTATATTTTGAACATGTAAAGAAATCCAATACTTGGCAGCCAAATTGATGACCTTTCATTGGACATTGCTGTGGATGCTGTTTGCATTCCTGGCTTGGACTCTGAAGTATTGATGATGTAACTTTATGATTGTTTTAAGGAGAGGTACTGCTGATTTTGTGTTTTGGGTTGGTTTTTATTTTTAAAATCACGTAGAAATCAAAGCAAGTTGCAGTCAAAGATACATGTGGATGGTTTTCCACTGAGGCTGCCAACTTTAAAGTTTTCATGGGAAGTGATCTTTTCTGCATAGAAATAAAGTGAAAGCAAAGCAAAGCTGGACAGGACTGTTGTAAAAATAAGGGTCCACAGGTGAGGGCTAGCTGAAGTAGAGGTTATTTAATGCTTGATTCTCATGAAAATATAGGTCTTCGGCAAGCTGACAAGCTAAAAGCTAGACATTGGAAATTAAGCTACTTATCAATTTACACATTTTCTCTAGTGCAAAGAGCAATATAAAACCTTATTTTATTGAAGGTACATTTGCTCAGATGCTAGAACCTCTAGAAGAATAGTTACAATCAAACTGATGTGCATCTGTAGAGTAAGCTTTTGGTTTGTGTTAATGCTTGACTCAGCTACAACCAGGAATTTTGAATTGCAGATAGTTGAACTAAAAAAGCCACTGAAAATGAAATCTTTCAATGGATTTCATGCTGGACTCCAAGGCTGCAAGTACATGTGGAATGTATGTAGGCTAAATATCAATATTTCATGACCCCTTGGAAGCAGGGCTTTCTAAAGGACGTTTTAATGTTGCAGTGCTTATGGAAAGTGACAGTAACAAGGACTGAGATCCATAGTCTTTTTTTTTCCTCTTTCTTTTCCCACTGATAAATAGGACTGATGATGGTTTGTCAATTTTGCATAGTACAGAAATTTCTGCCACTTATCATTTTATAGTGGATACCATGTGACACAATTATGTTAGGCATGTATATTTTTCATTAAAATGTAAGGCAGGATTTTTTATTGGCTTTCTTATTATCTGCTGTCCACACTGATCATTTCATTTTTGTCTAGGTACTTATATATTTCCTGTATGGTATTTATTGTAAGATTCATGTAGGTCATCTTTATAATTTCTAAAGAATTTCTTTAAAAAAGTAATAACACCTCTTTGGCCCTCTTCAAACGCAATCTGGACAATTGGATGGGTGACCATAAATTCACCCCAGGGGTTTCAGCTGTGTCCGTCTTGGACAAGGGCAATAGGTGCTGATCATGGACATAAGGGTAAGAACTTGACTAGGCTTACAAGGACCCTATGGCCATTAGCCTAGTAACTGCCTACGATCCTATGTTGCCTCATATTTTGCTCTGGTTCTCATAAAAATGTATTTTTCAGGTAATTCCTTAATAAAATTTAGTGTTGAAGTTAGAAATTTATAAGAGACGTTTGTGTTTCAGACTTCATACCTTTCAGAAAATTCATTCTAATGCAAAATCCTTTATTCAATCAAATTTTTAAATTTGTAAGAGCAATATTTAAAAATTAGTTTTTTTGGTCCTTTGAGCCCCATTATTTATGGCTTTGCAGATTTCTTGTTCTAACAGCTTCAGATGTATGGTGAGTTGCCAGAGCCTGAGCTAGGCACCCACTGAACCTGGTATCTCCCCCCATGCAGATAAATGCATCTTTTCTTAAGTAAAGCTTTGATGAGCTCAGTAAAGGATTTCTGTGCACTTTTTTAAGTTATGAGAATTTTGTGAGATGCAGAAAAATCTCTACTAAGACGATATTTTGCTAAGATGGCATTCCTCTGCATATAGAGTTCAAGTAGGTAACTCGAGTCTGGCTAACAATGCAACTAGGGATGTAGTGCTATTTCACACATTGGCTTTTAAAACTGAAGCTCATCTTCTCAAACTAAGATGGAGCTATTTATAATGGAAACCAAATGTCAGAGAGTTAGAGAAAACAATGCAGTCTGTCCAAGTCTAAGCGTCATTATAAGGTGGGACAAAGGTTCATATTGTGTAACATGCCATGTTAAAAAACAAGCCGGATGATTTTATGCAAGTTTTGAAATAGTTGCTAACAAGGTTGCTGGCATGGCAGATGATTAAAAGTGTGCCAGCAAATGTCTGTACTGCACTGTGAACCCTGAAAATAATTATACAACTACAATGAACGTTTCTGGGGGAGGGGACTAGTTCTAGTCTAATTAAGCAGAGAGAGAAGTTGCGCTACCAGTAAACAGACCACCCGCCCTACCAATGAATTATTGCCAAGAATTAGGAACTTCAAACATTTCTAAACAGTTGAGTAACCCCTTTTCTCCGATGCAAAGCCATCAAGCATCCCTAATTTCCCCCTTTCC